>NW_028136325.1:0-600000 GCF_964662115.1 Mustela nivalis
TCCCATGCACAAGTTTCCTTGTGGAGACGAGATTTGTTCTGATGGGTGCCTCAGGAAATCCCCTCTGCTGGTATTGGAATCCAGGCTTTTGAGGAGACATGCCTGTAAACCAAAGCAATGGATCCGATAATGGCCTCGGGTCCTGTCTGGGTCAATCTTCTTGGTATGAGTGGAGGTAGATGAGTGTAGGTAGATGCTCAGCCGGTATCAACCGCCCTTTTTTGTCCGGGCGACCTACACTATTGGAATGGCCTCAGGGACTTTGGAGGTTTCTCCTAATTTGTACGATTTTTGACAATGGAATGGGCAGAATTCCCATGGATTGGGTGGGGGCAGTCCTAATGTGTGGCTCCAGGGGTCCCAGCCTGGAGGGAGTGTGGCCCAGGACTTTGAGGACAGAAGACTGAAAACACAAACTCAGCTTAAGTTTGGGGACGTAGGTATGGCACGCCCGATCTACAAACCATGAGAAGAACTCTTCAGGATATGAAGAATGAGCGAGTCTGAGTCGCTTGCTCAGGCTTTTGTCTCTGGATTTTGTTTCAGCGATGGCCGTGGAATGTTGGGGAGGTCTCATGGGCCATGGACGAATCTTCCTCTCTGTGGATTTGGCCCGATCCCAATTGTTTTTCGTCAATCTGTGGGATGGGAGGACTCCTTTCAGGTTTGTTACCTCTGGTG
Source organism: Mustela nivalis (assembly GCF_964662115.1). Taxonomy (NCBI): domain Eukaryota; kingdom Metazoa; phylum Chordata; class Mammalia; order Carnivora; family Mustelidae; genus Mustela; species Mustela nivalis. Next base: position 682 of record NW_028136325.1, read on the forward strand.
TCCCACCAGAAGAGGAATTCCAAAGCAGAGCCCTGGGGAAGAGTGAAGGGACACCCCGAACTATGGTTAAAAATTGCGGCCTAGGGGCATGGCAAGCCAAATATGCTGTCTCTTCATATAGGCCCTGAGAGGCCTTACCTGAGGACTGGGCTCAGGCTCAGGGTCACAATGTGTGTTTGTGACCAATGTGGCCCGCAAGCATGGGCTGGGCCTCATGGGCCACGCTTGTTTCAACTACACTGAACGTTGGACAACATGCCAAGCACAAGGTTTCTTGCCATGGGGAAAGTGTTCTGATTTCTGCATCATTTTCAACCCTGGGCAGTGGTTGGAGATAAGGTCTAGGTTCTGGAGCCTGAAAACCGCAGTTGGGAAGAGATGACGACCTAAGGCCATGGCGGGTCCGATGTGCTCAGTGTGCGGCCAGCTGTCTGGGTGGGACCAGGAGGTCCAGGCTCAGGCTGGGTCAGAAGGGGAAATAGTGCCCAGGTCAGCCTATATGTTTGGGGTACAGCCGATTGGCATGCAGGTTGATCCTCATTTGGGGTTTCGAGGTAGCCCTGAGGGCAATGTTTTACTTCTGTAGGGCAGGCAGAGTGCGGCATTGTAGTTCTGGATTGCCAAACTGGAGGGCTTGTGGGCCAGTAGTCTGAGGACGGAGTCTGAGAACCCAAGCTAGGCCTAGGTTTCTGGGTGAGGATATGGCAGGCACAATCTACAGACCTCAATAGAGATCTCGTGCATCTGAAGTCAGGGCAAGGATCAGACGATCGCTCAGGTTGGACTTTCTGCCCTGATGGCCCTTTCTTGAAGGGGGTTGGATTACGAGGACATGGGGGTTTTCCCACGATGGGAGTTGTGAGAAGTTCCAAACTGCAAAGATCCTTCTGCAGGACAATTGAGACCTGTTGGTTGGCTCCAGGCCAACGATTCCGAGCAGGGTTCTAAGGATGGATGGCTGGGTAGCCCACCTCGCATTCCAATTGTCTCCAAGCAACAAGACAGGTTAGATCTGCTGGATGTGGCGGGCAACCGAGGAGGCTGAGTTGAAATGGACTCTCCTGTGGATGTGTCCTAATATGTTTTTGTGTCTATGGAGACCTTAGAATGAAGCGGTGGCCCTGGGGCCCTGAAGGGTTCTCCTAAACAGAGGCTTTGACACAGCTCCAACGTGCATGTTTCCCATGTGTAGATGAGATTTGTTCTGATGGGTGAGTCAAGAAACAGCCATATGCTGGTATTGAAATCCAGGCCTCTGAGGAGAGTTTCCTGGAAACCAAAGCAATGGATCCGATTAGTGCCTAGGGGCCTGTTCGTTCCTTTTTACCTCTGGGGACATCAGTCTACGGGTCTGAGTGCAGGTAGGTGCTCAGATGGGCTCAGATTGCCCCCTGTTTGTCCTGGGAAGCCACAACTATTGGGATGGCCTCAGGGACTTTGGAGGTTATCCTATTAGTAGGGTTGTGGCCATTGGAATGGGCACATACAATTCCTTTGGAGAGGGCAAGTACAGTCCTCAGGTTTGGCTCCAGGGCCCTGCGCCTGTAGGGTGTGTAGGCCAGAGCTGTTTGGACAGTTGTCTGAAAACACAAACTCGGCTTATGTTTTGGGTCATAGGTATGGCAGGACTGATCTACAGACCATGAGGAGAACACTTCGGGATATGAAAAAAGGGCGAGTGTGAGGCTCTTGCTCAAGTTTTTGTCTCTGGATATCGTGTCACTCATGGTCGTGAAATTGCCGGGTGACATCATGGGAAATGGACGAGTCTTACTCTCTGGGGGTTCGGTCCCGTCCAAAGAGTTTGCGGTCATTCTGGGGATGGAAGAAGTCCGTTTTTTTGTTGTTGTTGTCGATTTGTTTCATTTTGTTTTTCAACCTCAGATGTCCCACCAAATGAGGGATTCCAGAGTAGAGCCCTGGGGTGGGGCGACTGGACAACCAGAAATCTGGTTAAAAATTGGGGACTAGGGACATGTCAAGCCCATTATGACATCTAATGGTCCAGCCACTGAGAGGACTTACTAGAGGACAGGACTCAGGCTGAGGTCACAATGCGTGTTTATGCTCTCGTCGCACTCAAGAATGGGCGGGGCCTCAGGGTGAATGCTGTTTTCTCCTACACTGAACGTTGGACAACATGCCAACCACAAGGTTTCTTGCCATGGGTCAGGAAGAATACTGATTTCTGCATCACAGTCACCCGTGGGCAGTGATTGGAGATAAGGTCTAGGTTCTGAAACCTGAAAACTGAGGTAGGGAAGAGATGATGACCTAAGGCCAGGGCGGGTCTGATGTGCTCGGTGTGCGGTCAGCTGTCTGGGTGTTGGTCAGCAGGTCCGGGCTCAGGTTGTGTCAGACAGTGCATTAGTGCCCAGGTTAGACTATATAATTTGGGTACATTCGAGTGCCGTGTAGGTTTATCTTCATTTAAGCTGCCTGGTCAGCTCATTAGGCAATATATTTTTTCTAGAGGGCAGGCAGAGTGCTTCATTGTCGGTCCGGAATTGCCAAACAAAGTGCTTCGGGGCAGGAGAGTGAGGACAGAAGTCTGAGAACACAAGCTAGACTTCGGATTCAGGGTGAGGGCACGGCAGGTACCCCCTGCAGATCTGAACCAATATCTCATGCATCTGAAGTCAGGGCGAGGATCCGACGTTGGCTCAGGTTGGAGTTTCTGTGCATGACGGCCCCTTCATGAAGGGAGCGGAATCTCGAGGCCATGGAGGTTTTGCACGTTGGGAGATGTGGGATGCCCCCTTCAAGGATTCCTTCTGCGGGACAATTGAGACCTGTTGGACAGCTCCAGGACATCCCATATGGAATGACTCCAGAGCACCGTTCGAGGATGGATGCCTGGGAAGTCCGCCTCGCCTTCCAATTGTCTCCTAGCAACAAGACAGTTTAGATCTAATGGATCTGCGGGAGCAACCGGGGTGGCTGAGTTGAAATGCACTTTCCAGAGGATGGGTCCTAATGTGTGTTTGTGTCCATGAGGGCCTTGGAATGGGGAGGTGGCACCGGGACCCGGAAGTATTCTCCTAAGGTTTGGCATAGCTCCCATGCACAAGTTTCCTTGTGGAGACGAGATTTGTTCTGATGGGTGCCTCAGGAAATCCCCTCTGCTGGTATTGGAATCCAGGCTTTTGAGGAGACATGCCTGTAAACCAAAGCAATGGATCCGATAATGGCCTCGGGTCCTGTCTGGGTCAATCTTCTTGGTATGAGTGGAGGTAGATGAGTGGAGGTAGATGCTCAGCCGGTATCAACCGCCCTTTTTTGTCCCGGGCGACCTACACTATTGGGATGGCCTCAGGGACTTTGGAGGTTTCTCCTAATTTGTACGATTTTTGACAATGGAATGGGCAGAATTCCCATGGATTGGGTGGGGGCAGTCCTAATGTGTGGCTCCGGGGGCCCCAGCCTGGAGGGAGTGTGGCCCAGGACTTTGAGGACAGAAGACTGAAAACACAAACTCAGCTTAAGTTTGGGGACGTAGGTATGGCACGCCCGATCTACAAACCATGAGAAGAACTCTTCAGGATATGAAGAATGAGCGAGTCTGAGTCGCTTGCTCAGGCTTTTGTCTCTGGATTTTGTTTCAGCGATGGCCGTGGAATGTTGGGGAGGTCTCATGGGCCATGGACGAATCTTCCTCTCTGTGGATTTGGCCCGATCCCAATTGTTTTTCGTCAATCTGTGGGATGGGAGGACACCTTTCAGGTTTGTTACCTCTGGTGTCCCACCAGAAGAGGAATTCCAAAGCAGAGCCCTGGGGAAGAGTGAAGGGACACCCCGAACTATGGTTAAAAATTGCGGCCTAGGGGCATGGCAAGCCCAATATGCTGTCTCCTCATATAGGCCCTGAGAGGCCTTACCTGAGGACTGGGCTCAGGCTCAGGGTCACAATGTGTGTTTGTGACCAATGTGGCCCGCAAGCATGGGCTGAGCCTCATGGGCCACGCTTGTTTCAACTACACTGAACGTTGGACAACATGCCAAGCCAAGGTTTCTTGCCATGGGGAAAGAGTTCTGATTTCTGCATCATTTTCAACCCTGGGCAGTGGTTGGAGATAAGGTCTAGGTTCTGGAGCCTGAAAACCGCAGTTGGGTAGAGATGACGACCTAAGGCCATGGCGGGTCCGATGTGCTCAGTGTGCGGCCAGCTGTCTGGGTGGGACCAGGAGGTCCAGGCTCAGGCTGGGTCAGAAGGGGAAATAGTGCCCAGGTCAGCCTATATGTTTGGGGTACAGCCGATTGGCATGTAGGTTGATCCTCATTTGGGGTTTCGAGGTAGCCCTGAGGGCAATGTTTTACTTCTGTAGGGCAGGCAGAGTGCGGCATTGTAGTTCTGGATTGCAAAACTGGAGGGCTTGTGGGCCAGTAGTCTGAGGACGGAGTCTGAGAACCCAAGCTAGGCCTAGGTTTCTGGGTGAGGATATGGCAGGCACAATCTACAGACCTCAATAGAGATCTCGTGCATCTGAAGTCAGGGCAAGGTTCAGACGATCGCTCAGGTTGGACTTTCTGCCCTGATGGCCCTTTCTTGAAGGGGGTTGGATCACGAGGACATGGGGGTTTTCCCACGATGGGAGTTGTGAGAAGCTCCAAACTGCAAAGATTCTTCTGCAGGACAATTGAGACCTGTTGGTTGGCTCCAGGCCAACGATTCCGAGCAGGGTTCTAAGGATGGATGGCTGGGTAGCCCACCTCGCATTCCAATTGTCTCCAAGCAACAAGACAGGTTAGATCTGCTGGATGTGGCGGGCAACCGAGGAGGCTGAGTTGAAATGGACTCTCCTGTGGATGTGTCCTAATATGTTTTTGTGTCTATGGAGACCTTGGAATGAAGCGGTGGCCCTGGGGCCCTGAAGGGTTCTCCTAAACAGAGGCTTTGACACAGCTCCAACGTGCATGTTTCCCATGTGTAGATGAGATTTGTTCTGATGGGTGAGTCAAGAAACAGCCATATGCTGGTATTGAAATCCAGGCCTCTGAGGAGAGTTTCCTGGAAACCAAAGCAATGGATCCGATTAGTGCCTAGGGGCCTGTTCGTTCCTTTTTACCTCTGGGGACATCAGTCTACGGGTCTGAGTGCAGGTAGGTGCTCAGATGGGCTCAGATTGCCCCCTGTTTGTCCTGGGAAGCCACAACTATTGGGATGGCCTCAGGGACTTTGGAGGTTATCCTATTAGTAGGGTTGTGGCCATTGGAATGGGCACATACAATTCCTTTGGAGAGGGCAAGTACAGTCCTCAGGTTTGGCTCCAGGGCCCTGCGCCTGTAGGGTGTGTAGGCCAGAGCTGTTTGGACAGTTGTCTGAAAACACAAACTCGGCTTATGTTTTGGGTCATAGGTATGGCAGGACTGATCTACAGACCATGAGGAGAACACTTCGGGATATGAAAAAAGGGCGAGTGTGAGGCTCTTGCTCAAGTTTTTGTCTCTGGATATCGTGTCACTCATGGTCGTGAAATTGCCGGGTGACATCATGGGAAATGGACGAGTCTTACTCTCTGGGGGTTCGGTCCCGTCCAAAGAGTTTGCGGTCATTCTGGGGATGGAAGAAGTCCGTTTTTTTGTTGTTGTTGTCGATTTGTTTCATTTTGTTTTTCAACCTAAGATGTCCCACCAAATGAGGGATTCCAGAGTAGAGCCCTGGGGTGGGGCGACTGGACAACCAGAAATCTGGTTAAAAATTGGGGACTAGGGACATGTCAAGCCCATTATGACATCTAATGGTCCAGCCACTGAGAGGACTTACTAGAGGACAGGACTCACGCTGAGGTCACAATGCGTGTTTATGCTCTCCTCGCACTCAAGAATGGGCGGGGCCTCAGGGTGAATGCTGTTTTCTCCTACACTGAACGTTGGACAACATGCCAACCACAAGGTTTCTTGCCATGGGTCAGGAAGAATACTGATTTCTGCATCACAGTCACCCGTGGGCAGTGATTGGAGATAAGGTCTAGGTTCTGAAACCTGAAAACTGAGGTAGGGAAGAGATGATGACCTAAGGCCAGGGCGGGTCTGATGTGCTCGGTGTGCGGTCAGCTGTCTGGGTGTTGGTCAGCAGGTCCGGGCTCAGGTTGTGTCAGACAGTGCATTAGTGCCCAGGTTAGACTATATAATTTGGGTACATTCGAGTGCCGTGTAGGTTTATCTTCATTTAAGCTGCCTGGTCAGCTCATTAGGCAATATATTTTTTCTAGAGGGCAGGCAGAGTGCTTCATTGTCGGTCCGGAATTGCCAAACAAAGTGCTTCGGGGCAGGAGAGTGAGGACGGAAGTCTGAGAACACAAGCTAGACTTCGGATTCAGGGTGAGGGCACGGCAGGTACCCCCTGCAGATCTGAACCAATATCTCATGCATCTGAAGTCAGGGCGAGGATCCGACGTTGGCTCAGGTTGGAGTTTCTGTGCATGACGGCCCCTTCATGAAGGGAGCGGAATCTCGAGGCCATGGAGGTTTTGCACGTTGGGAGATGTGGGATGCCCCCTTCAAGGATTCCTTCTGCGGGACAATTGAGACCTGTTGGACAGCTCCAGGACATCCCATATGGAATGACTCCAGAGCACCGTTCGAGGATGGATGCCTGGGAAGTCCGCCTCGCCTTCCAATTGTCTCCTAGCAACAAGACAGTTTAGATCTAATGGATCTGCGGGAGCAACCGGGGTGGCTGAGTTGAAATGCACTTTCCAGAGGATGGGTCCTAATGTGTGTTTGTGTCCATGAGGGCCTTGGAATGGGGAGGTGGCACCGGGACCCGGAAGTATTCTCCTAAGGTTTGGCATAGCTCCCATGCACAAGTTTCCTTGTGGAGACGAGATTTGTTCTGATGGGTGCCTCAGGAAATCCCCTCTGCTGGTATTGGAATCCAGGCTTTTGAGGAGACATGCCTGTAAACCAAAGCAATGGATCCGATAATGGCCTCGGGTCCTGTCTGGGTCAATCTTCTTGGTATGAGTGGAGGTAGATGAGTGGAGGTAGATGCTCAGCCGGTATCAACCGCCCTTTTTTGTCCCGGGCGACCTACACTATTGGGATGGCCTCAGGGACTTTGGAGGGTTCTCCTAATTTGTACGATTTTTGACAATGGAATGGGCAGAATTCCCATGGATTGGGTGGGGGCAGTCCTAATGTGTGGCTCCGGGGGCCCCAGCCTGGAGGGAGTGTGGCCCAGGACTTTGAGGACAGAAGACTGAAAACACAAACTCAGCTTAAGTTTGGGGACGTAGGTATGGCACGCCCGATCTACAAACCATGAGAAGAACTCTTCAGGATATGAAGAATGAGCGAGTCTGAGTCGCTTGCTCAGGCTTTTGTCTCTGGATTTTGTTTCAGCGATGGCCGTGGAATGTTGGGGAGGTCTCATGGGCCATGGACGAATCTTCCTCTCTGTGGATTTGGCCCGATCCCAATTGTTTTTCGTCAATCTGTGGGATGGGAGGACTCCTTTCAGGTTTGTTACCTCTGTTGTCCCACCAGAAGAGGAATTCCAAAGCAGAGCCCTGGGGAAGAGTGAAGGGACACCCCGAACTATGGTTAAAAATTGCGGCCTAGGGGCATGGCAAGCCAAATATGCTGTCTCTTCATATAGGCCCTGAGAGGCCTTACCTGAGGACTGGGCTCAGGCTCAGGGTCACAATGTGTGTTTGTGACCAATGTGGCCCGCAAGCATGGGCTGGGCCTCATGGGCCACGCTTGTTTCAACTACACTGAACGTTGGACAACATGCCAAGCACAAGGTTTCTTGCCATGGGGAAAGTGTTCTGATTTCTGCATCATTTTCAACCCTGGGCAGTGGTTGGAGATAAGGTCTAGGTTCTGGAGCCTGAAAACCGCAGTTGGGAAGAGATGACGACCTAAGGCCATGGCGGGTCCGATGTGCTCAGTGTGCGGCCAGCTGTCTGGGTGGGACCAGGAGGTCCAGGCTCAGGCTGGGTCAGAAGGGGAAATAGTGCCCAGGTCAGCCTATATGTTTGGGGTACAGCCGATTGGCATGCAGGTTGATCCTCATTTGGGGTTTCGAGGTAGCCCTGAGGGCAATGTTTTACTTCTGTAGGGCAGGCAGAGTGCGGCATTGTAGTTCTGGATTGCCAAACTGGAGGGCTTGTGGGCCAGTAGTCTGAGGACGGAGTCTGAGAACCCAAGCTAGGCCTAGGTTTCTGGGTGAGGATATGGCAGGCACAATCTACAGACCTCAATAGAGATCTCGTGCATCTGAAGTCAGGGCAAGGATCAGACGATCGCTCAGGTTGGACTTTCTGCCCTGATGGCCCTTTCTTGAAGGGGGTTGGATTACGAGGACATGGGGGTTTTCCCACGATGGGAGTTGTGAGAAGTTCCAAACTGCAAAGATCCTTCTGCAGGACAATTGAGACCTGTTGGTTGGCTCCAGGCCAACGATTCCGAGCAGGGTTCTAAGGATGGATGGCTGGGTAGCCCACCTCGCATTCCAATTGTCTCCAAGCAACAAGACAGGTTAGATCTGCTGGATGTGGCGGGCAACCGAGGAGGCTGAGTTGAAATGGACTCTCCTGTGGATGTGTCCTAATATGTTTTTGTGTCTATGGAGACCTTAGAATGAAGCGGTGGCCCTGGGGCCCTGAAGGGTTCTCCTAAACAGAGGCTTTGACACAGCTCCAACGTGCATGTTTCCCATGTGTAGATGAGATTTGTTCTGATGGGTGAGTCAAGAAACAGCCATATGCTGGTATTGAAATCCAGGCCTCTGAGGAGAGTTTCCTGGAAACCAAAGCAATGGATCCGATTAGTGCCTAGGGGCCTGTTCGTTCCTTTTTACCTCTGGGGACATCAGTCTACGGGTCTGAGTGCAGGTAGGTGCTCAGATGGGCTCAGATTGCCCCCTGTTTGTCCTGGGAAGCCACAACTATTGGGATGGCCTCAGGGACTTTGGAGGTTATCCTATTAGTAGGGTTGTGGCCATTGGAATGGGCACATACAATTCCTTTGGAGAGGGCAAGTACAGTCCTCAGGTTTGGCTCCAGGGCCCTGCGCCTGTAGGGTGTGTAGGCCAGAGCTGTTTGGACAGTTGTCTGAAAACACAAACTCGGCTTATGTTTTGGGTCATAGGTATGGCAGGACTGATCTACAGACCATGAGGAGAACACTTCGGGATATGAAAAAAGGGCGAGTGTGAGGCTCTTGCTCAAGTTTTTGTCTCTGGATATCGTGTCACTCATGGTCGTGAAATTGCCGGGTGACATCATGGGAAATGGACGAGTCTTACTCTCTGGGGGTTCGGTCCCGTCCAAAGAGTTTGCGGTCATTCTGGGGATGGAAGAAGTCCGTTTTTTTGTTGTTGTTGTCGATTTGTTTCATTTTGTTTTTCAACCTCAGATGTCCCACCAAATGAGGGATTCCAGAGTAGAGCCCTGGGGTGGGGCGACTGGACAACCAGAAATCTGGTTAAAAATTGGGGACTAGGGACATGTCAAGCCCATTATGACATCTAATGGTCCAGCCACTGAGAGGACTTACTAGAGGACAGGACTCAGGCTGAGGTCACAATGCGTGTTTATGCTCTCGTCGCACTCAAGAATGGGCGGGGCCTCAGGGTGAATGCTGTTTTCTCCTACACTGAACGTTGGACAACATGCCAACCACAAGGTTTCTTGCCATGGGTCAGGAAGAATACTGATTTCTGCATCACAGTCACCCGTGGGCAGTGATTGGAGATAAGGTCTAGGTTCTGAAACCTGAAAACTGAGGTAGGGAAGAGATGATGACCTAAGGCCAGGGCGGGTCTGATGTGCTCGGTGTGCGGTCAGCTGTCTGGGTGTTGGTCAGCAGGTCCGGGCTCAGGTTGTGTCAGACAGTGCATTAGTGCCCAGGTTAGACTATATAATTTGGGTACATTCGAGTGCCGTGTAGGTTTATCTTCATTTAAGCTGCCTGGTCAGCTCATTAGGCAATATATTTTTTCTAGAGGGCAGGCAGAGTGCTTCATTGTCGGTCCGGAATTGCCAAACAAAGTGCTTCGGGGCAGGAGAGTGAGGACAGAAGTCTGAGAACACAAGCTAGACTTCGGATTCAGGGTGAGGGCACGGCAGGTACCCCCTGCAGATCTGAACCAATATCTCATGCATCTGAAGTCAGGGCGAGGATCCGACGTTGGCTCAGGTTGGAGTTTCTGTGCATGACGGCCCCTTCATGAAGGGAGCGGAATCTCGAGGCCATGGAGGTTTTGCACGTTGGGAGATGTGGGATGCCCCCTTCAAGGATTCCTTCTGCGGGACAATTGAGACCTGTTGGACAGCTCCAGGACATCCCATATGGAATGACTCCAGAGCACCGTTCGAGGATGGATGCCTGGGAAGTCCGCCTCGCCTTCCAATTGTCTCCTAGCAACAAGACAGTTTAGATCTAATGGATCTGCGGGAGCAACCGGGGTGGCTGAGTTGAAATGCACTTTCCAGAGGATGGGTCCTAATGTGTGTTTGTGTCCATGAGGGCCTTGGAATGGGGAGGTGGCACCGGGACCCGGAAGTATTCTCCTAAGGTTTGGCATAGCTCCCATGCACAAGTTTCCTTGTGGAGACGAGATTTGTTCTGATGGGTGCCTCAGGAAATCCCCTCTGCTGGTATTGGAATCCAGGCTTTTGAGGAGACATGCCTGTAAACCAAAGCAATGGATCCGATAATGGCCTCGGGTCCTGTCTGGGTCAATCTTCTTGGTATGAGTGGAGGTAGATGAGTGGAGGTAGATGCTCAGCCGGTATCAACCGCCCTTTTTTGTCCCGGGCGACCTACACTATTGGGATGGCCTCAGGGACTTTGGAGGTTTCTCCTAATTTGTACGATTTTTGACAATGGAATGGGCAGAATTCCCATGGATTGGGTGGGGGCAGTCCTAATGTGTGGCTCCGGGGGCCCCAGCCTGGAGGGAGTGTGGCCCAGGACTTTGAGGACAGAAGACTGAAAACACAAACTCAGCTTAAGTTTGGGGACGTAGGTATGGCACGCCCGATCTACAAACCATGAGAAGAACTCTTCAGGATATGAAGAATGAGCGAGTCTGAGTCGCTTGCTCAGGCTTTTGTCTCTGGATTTTGTTTCAGCGATGGCCGTGGAATGTTGGGGAGGTCTCATGGGCCATGGACGAATCTTCCTCTCTGTGGATTTGGCCCGATCCCAATTGTTTTTCGTCAATCTGTGGGATGGGAGGACACCTTTCAGGTTTGTTACCTCTGGTGTCCCACCAGAAGAGGAATTCCAAAGCAGAGCCCTGGGGAAGAGTGAAGGGACACCCCGAACTATGGTTAAAAATTGCGGCCTAGGGGCATGGCAAGCCCAATATGCTGTCTCCTCATATAGGCCCTGAGAGGCCTTACCTGAGGACTGGGCTCAGGCTCAGGGTCACAATGTGTGTTTGTGACCAATGTGGCCCGCAAGCATGGGCTGAGCCTCATGGGCCACGCTTGTTTCAACTACACTGAACGTTGGACAACATGCCAAGCCAAGGTTTCTTGCCATGGGGAAAGAGTTCTGATTTCTGCATCATTTTCAACCCTGGGCAGTGGTTGGAGATAAGGTCTAGGTTCTGGAGCCTGAAAACCGCAGTTGGGTAGAGATGACGACCTAAGGCCATGGCGGGTCCGATGTGCTCAGTGTGCGGCCAGCTGTCTGGGTGGGACCAGGAGGTCCAGGCTCAGGCTGGGTCAGAAGGGGAAATAGTGCCCAGGTCAGCCTATATGTTTGGGGTACAGCCGATTGGCATGTAGGTTGATCCTCATTTGGGGTTTCGAGGTAGCCCTGAGGGCAATGTTTTACTTCTGTAGGGCAGGCAGAGTGCGGCATTGTAGTTCTGGATTGCAAAACTGGAGGGCTTGTGGGCCAGTAGTCTGAGGACGGAGTCTGAGAACCCAAGCTAGGCCTAGGTTTCTGGGTGAGGATATGGCAGGCACAATCTACAGACCTCAATAGAGATCTCGTGCATCTGAAGTCAGGGCAAGGTTCAGACGATCGCTCAGGTTGGACTTTCTGCCCTGATGGCCCTTTCTTGAAGGGGGTTGGATCACGAGGACATGGGGGTTTTCCCACGATGGGAGTTGTGAGAAGCTCCAAACTGCAAAGATTCTTCTGCAGGACAATTGAGACCTGTTGGTTGGCTCCAGGCCAACGATTCCGAGCAGGGTTCTAAGGATGGATGGCTGGGTAGCCCACCTCGCATTCCAATTGTCTCCAAGCAACAAGACAGGTTAGATCTGCTGGATGTGGCGGGCAACCGAGGAGGCTGAGTTGAAATGGACTCTCCTGTGGATGTGTCCTAATATGTTTTTGTGTCTATGGAGACCTTGGAATGAAGCGGTGGCCCTGGGGCCCTGAAGGGTTCTCCTAAACAGAGGCTTTGACACAGCTCCAACGTGCATGTTTCCCATGTGTAGATGAGATTTGTTCTGATGGGTGAGTCAAGAAACAGCCATATGCTGGTATTGAAATCCAGGCCTCTGAGGAGAGTTTCCTGGAAACCAAAGCAATGGATCCGATTAGTGCCTAGGGGCCTGTTCGTTCCTTTTTACCTCTGGGGACATCAGTCTACGGGTCTGAGTGCAGGTAGGTGCTCAGATGGGCTCAGATTGCCCCCTGTTTGTCCTGGGAAGCCACAACTATTGGGATGGCCTCAGGGACTTTGGAGGTTATCCTATTAGTAGGGTTGTGGCCATTGGAATGGGCACATACAATTCCTTTGGAGAGGGCAAGTACAGTCCTCAGGTTTGGCTCCAGGGCCCTGCGCCTGTAGGGTGTGTAGGCCAGAGCTGTTTGGACAGTTGTCTGAAAACACAAACTCGGCTTATGTTTTGGGTCATAGGTATGGCAGGACTGATCTACAGACCATGAGGAGAACACTTCGGGATATGAAAAAAGGGCGAGTGTGAGGCTCTTGCTCAAGTTTTTGTCTCTGGATATCGTGTCACTCATGGTCGTGAAATTGCCGGGTGACATCATGGGAAATGGACGAGTCTTACTCTCTGGGGGTTCGGTCCCGTCCAAAGAGTTTGCGGTCATTCTGGGGATGGAAGAAGTCCGTTTTTTTGTTGTTGTTGTCGATTTGTTTCATTTTGTTTTTCAACCTAAGATGTCCCACCAAATGAGGGATTCCAGAGTAGAGCCCTGGGGTGGGGCGACTGGACAACCAGAAATCTGGTTAAAAATTGGGGACTAGGGACATGTCAAGCCCATTATGACATCTAATGGTCCAGCCACTGAGAGGACTTACTAGAGGACAGGACTCACGCTGAGGTCACAATGCGTGTTTATGCTCTCCTCGCACTCAAGAATGGGCGGGGCCTCAGGGTGAATGCTGTTTTCTCCTACACTGAACGTTGGACAACATGCCAACCACAAGGTTTCTTGCCATGGGTCAGGAAGAATACTGATTTCTGCATCACAGTCACCCGTGGGCAGTGATTGGAGATAAGGTCTAGGTTCTGAAACCTGAAAACTGAGGTAGGGAAGAGATGATGACCTAAGGCCAGGGCGGGTCTGATGTGCTCGGTGTGCGGTCAGCTGTCTGGGTGTTGGTCAGCAGGTCCGGGCTCAGGTTGTGTCAGACAGTGCATTAGTGCCCAGGTTAGACTATATAATTTGGGTACATTCGAGTGCCGTGTAGGTTTATCTTCATTTAAGCTGCCTGGTCAGCTCATTAGGCAATATATTTTTTCTAGAGGGCAGGCAGAGTGCTTCATTGTCGGTCCGGAATTGCCAAACAAAGTGCTTCGGGGCAGGAGAGTGAGGACGGAAGTCTGAGAACACAAGCTAGACTTCGGATTCAGGGTGAGGGCACGGCAGGTACCCCCTGCAGATCTGAACCAATATCTCATGCATCTGAAGTCAGGGCGAGGATCCGACGTTGGCTCAGGTTGGAGTTTCTGTGCATGACGGCCCCTTCATGAAGGGAGCGGAATCTCGAGGCCATGGAGGTTTTGCACGTTGGGAGATGTGGGATGCCCCCTTCAAGGATTCCTTCTGCGGGACAATTGAGACCTGTTGGACAGCTCCAGGACATCCCATATGGAATGACTCCAGAGCACCGTTCGAGGATGGATGCCTGGGAAGTCCGCCTCGCCTTCCAATTGTCTCCTAGCAACAAGACAGTTTAGATCTAATGGATCTGCGGGAGCAACCGGGGTGGCTGAGTTGAAATGCACTTTCCAGAGGATGGGTCCTAATGTGTGTTTGTGTCCATGAGGGCCTTGGAATGGGGAGGTGGCACCGGGACCCGGAAGTATTCTCCTAAGGTTTGGCATAGCTCCCATGCACAAGTTTCCTTGTGGAGACGAGATTTGTTCTGATGGGTGCCTCAGGAAATCCCCTCTGCTGGTATTGGAATCCAGGCTTTTGAGGAGACATGCCTGTAAACCAAAGCAATGGATCCGATAATGGCCTCGGGTCCTGTCTGGGTCAATCTTCTTGGTATGAGTGGAGGTAGATGAGTGGAGGTAGATGCTCAGCCGGTATCAACCGCCCTTTTTTGTCCCGGGCGACCTACACTATTGGGATGGCCTCAGGGACTTTGGAGGGTTCTCCTAATTTGTACGATTTTTGACAATGGAATGGGCAGAATTCCCATGGATTGGGTGGGGGCAGTCCTAATGTGTGGCTCCGGGGGCCCCAGCCTGGAGGGAGTGTGGCCCAGGACTTTGAGGACAGAAGACTGAAAACACAAACTCAGCTTAAGTTTGGGGACGTAGGTATGGCACGCCCGATCTACAAACCATGAGAAGAACTCTTCAGGATATGAAGAATGAGCGAGTCTGAGTCGCTTGCTCAGGCTTTTGTCTCTGGATTTTGTTTCAGCGATGGCCGTGGAATGTTGGGGAGGTCTCATGGGCCATGGACGAATCTTCCTCTCTGTGGATTTGGCCCGATCCCAATTGTTTTTCGTCAATCTGTGGGATGGGAGGACTCCTTTCAGGTTTGTTACCTCTGTTGTCCCACCAGAAGAGGAATTCCAAAGCAGAGCCCTGGGGAAGAGTGAAGGGACACCCCGAACTATGGTTAAAAATTGCGGCCTAGGGGCATGGCAAGCCCAATATGCTGTCTCTTCATATAGGCCCTGAGAGGCCTTACCTGAGGACTGGGCTCAGGCTCAGGGTCACAATGTGTGTTTGTGACCAATGTGGCCCGCAAGCATGGGCTGGGCCTCATGGGCAACGCTTGTTTCAACTACAATGAACGTTGGACAACATGCCAAGCCAAGGTTTCTTGCCATGGGGAAAGAGTTCTGATTTCTGCATCATTTTCAACCCTGGGCAGTGGTTGGAGATAAGGTCTAGGTTCTGGAGCCTGAAAACCGCAGTTGGGTAGAGATGACGACCTAAGGCCATGGCGGGTCCGATGTGCTCAGTGTGCGGCCAGCTGTCTGGGTGGGACCAGGAGGTCCAGGCTCAGGCTGGGTCAGAAGGGGAAATAGTGCCCAGGTCAGCCTATATGTTTGGGGTACAGCCGATTGGCATGCAGGTTGATCCTCATTTGGGGTTTCGAGGTAGCCCTGAGGGCAATGTTTTACTTCTGTAGGGCAGGCAGAGTGCGGCATTGTAGTTCTGGATTGCAAAACTGGAGGGCTTGTGGGCCAGTAGTCTGAGGACGGAGTCTGAGAACCCAAGCTAGGCCTAGGTTTCTGGGTGAGGATATGGCAGGCACAATCTACAGACCTCAATAGAGATCTCGTGCATCTGAAGTCAGGGCAAGGTTCAGACGATCGCTCAGGTTGGACTTTCTGCCCTGATGGCCCTTTCTTGAAGGGGGTTGGATCACGAGGACATGGGGGTTTTCCCACGATGGGAGTTGTGAGAAGCTCCAAACTGCAAAGATTCTTCTGCAGGACAATTGAGACCTGTTGGTTGGCTCCAGGCCAACGATTCCGAGCAGGGTTCTAAGGATGGATGGCTGGGTAGCCCACCTCGCATTCCAATTGTCTCCAAGCAACAAGACAGGTTAGATCTGCTGGATGTGGCGGGCAACCGAGGAGGCTGAGTTGAAATGGACTCTCCTGTGGATGTGTCCTAATATGTTTTTGTGTCTATGGAGACCTTGGAATGAAGCGGTGGCCCTGGGGCCCTGAAGGGTTCTCCTAAACAGAGGCTTTGACACAGCTCCAACGTGCATGTTTCCCATGTGTAGATGAGATTTGTTCTGATGGGTGAGTCAAGAAACAGCCATATGCTGGTATTGAAATCCAGGCCTCTGAGGAGAGTGTCCTGGAAACCAAAGCAATGGATCCGATTAGTGCCTAGGGGCCTGTTCGTTCCTTTTTACCTCTGGGGACATCAGTCTACGGGTCTGAGTGCAGGTAGGTGCTCAGATGGGCTCAGATTGCCCCCTGTTTGTCCTGGGAAGCCACAACTATTGGGATGGCCTCAGGGACTTTGGAGGTTATCCTATTAGTAGGGTTGTGGCCATTGGAATGGGCACATACAATTCCTTTGGAGAGGGCAAGTAGAGTCCTCAGGTTTGGCTCCAGGGCCCTGAGCCTGTAGGGTGTGTAGGCCAGAGCTGTTTGGACAATTGTCTGAAAACACAAACTCGGCTTATGTTTTGGGTCATAGGTATGGCAGGACTGATCTACAGACCATGAGGAGAACACTTCGGGATATGAAAAAAGGGCGAGTGTGAGGCTCTTGCTCAAGTTTTTGTCTCTGGATATCGTGTCACTCATGGTCGTGAAATTGCCGGGTGACATCATGGGAAATGGACGAGTCTTACTCTCTGGGGGTTCGGTCCCGTCCAAAGAGTTTGCGGTCATTCTGGGGATGGAAGAAGTCCGTTTTTTTGTTGTTGTTGTCGATTTGTTTCATTTTGTTTTTCAACCTAAGATGTCCCACCAAATGAGGGATTCCAGGCTAGAGCCCTGGGGTGGGGCGACTGGACAACCAGAAATCTGGTTAAAAATTGGGGACTAGGGACATGTCAAGCCCATTATGACATCTAATGGTCCAGCCACTGAGAGGACTTACTAGAGGACAGGACTCACGCTGAGGTCACAATGCGTGTTTATGCTCTCGTCGCACTCCAGAATGGGCGGGGCCTCAGGGTGAATGCTGTTTTCTCCTACACTGAACGTTGGACAACATGCCAACCACAAGGTTTCTTGCCATGGGTCAGGAAGAGTACTGATTTCTGCATCACAGTCACCCGTGGGCAGTGATTGGAGATAAGGTCTAGGTTCTGAAACCTGAAAACTGAGGTAGGGAAGAGATGATGACCTAAGGCCAGGGCGGGTCTGATGTGCTCAGGGTGCGGTCAGCTGTCTGGGTGTTGGTCAGCAGGTCCGGGCTCAGGTTGTGTCAGACAGTGCATTAGTGCCCAGGTTAGACTATATAATTTGGGTACATTCGAGTGCCGTGTAGGTTTATCTTCATTTAAGCTGCCTGGTCAGCTCATTAGGCAATATATTTTTTCTAGAGGGCAGGCAGAGTGCTTCATTGTCGGTCCGGAATTGCCAAACAAAG
Organism: Mustela nivalis; assembly: GCF_964662115.1. Lineage (NCBI taxonomy): Eukaryota > Metazoa > Chordata > Mammalia > Carnivora > Mustelidae > Mustela > Mustela nivalis. Next base: position 18,159 of record NW_028136325.1, read on the forward strand.
TGCTTCGGGGCAGTAGAGTGAGGACGGAAGTCTGAGAACACAAGCTAGACTTCGGATTCAGGGTGAGGGCACGGCAGGTACCCCCTGCAGATCTGAACCAATATCTCATGCATCTGAAGTCAGGGCGAGGATCCGACGTTGGCTCAGGTTGGAGTTTCTGTGCATGACGGCCCCTTCATGAAGGGAGCGGAATCTCGAGGCCATGGAGGTTTTGCACGTTGGGAGATGTGGGATGCCCCCTTCAAGGATTCCTTCTGCGGGACAATTGAGACCTGTTGGACAGCTCCAGGACATCCCATATGGAATGACTCCAGAGCACCGTTCGAGGATGGATGCCTGGGAAGTCCGCCTCGCCTTCCAATTGTCTCCTAGCAACAAGACAGTTTAGATCTAATGGATCTGCGGGAGCAACCGGGGTGGCTGAGTTGAAATGCACTTTCCAGAGGATGGGTCCTAATGTGTGTTTGTGTCCATGAGGGCCTTGGAATGGGGAGGTGGCACCGGGACCCGGAAGTATTCTCCTAAGCTTTGGCATAGCTCCCATGCACAAGTTTCCTTGTGGAGACGAGATTTGTTCTGATGGGTGCCTCAGGAAATCCCCTCTGCTGGTATTGGAATCCAGGTTTTTGAGGAGACATGCCTGTACACCAAAGCAATGGATCCGATAATGGCCTCGGGTCCTGTCTGGTTCAATCTTCTTGGTATGAGTGGAGGTAGATGAGTGGAGGTAGATGCTCAGCTGGTATCAACCGCCCTTTTTTGTCCGGGGCGACCTACACTATTGGGATGGCCTCAGGGACTTTGGAGGGTTCTCCTAATTTGTACGATTTTTGACAATGGAATGGGCAGAATTCCCATGGATTGGGTGGGGGCAGTCCTAATGTGTGGCTCCAGGGGCCCCAGCCTGGAGGGAGTGTGGCCCAGGACTTTGAGGACAGAAGACTGAAAACACAAACTCAGCTTAAGTTTGGGGACGTAGGTATGGCACGCCCGATCTACAAACCATGAGAAGAACTCTTCAGGATATGAAGAATGAGCGAGTCTGAGTCGCTTGCTCAGGCTTTTGTCTCTGGATTTTGTTTCAGCGATGGCCGTGGAATGTTGGGGAGGTCTCATGGGCCTTGGACGAATCTTCCTCTCTGTGGATTTGGCCCGATCCCAATTGTTTTTCGTCAATCTGTGGGATGGGAGGACTCCTTTCAGGTTTGTTACCTCTGGTGTCCCACCAGAAGAGGAATTCCAAAGCAGAGCCCTGGGGAAGAGTGAAGGGACACCCCGAACTATGGTTAAAAATTGGGGCCTAGGGGCATGGCAAGCCCAATATGCTGTCTCTTCATATAGGCCCTGAGAGGCCTTACCTGAGGACTGGGCTCAGGCTGAGGGTCACAATGTGTGTTTGTGACCAATGTGGCCCGCAAGCATGGGCTGGGCCTCATGGGCCACGCTTGTTTCAACTACACTGAACGTTGGACAACATGCCAAGCACAAGGTTTCTTGCCATGGGGAAAGAGTTCTGATTTCTGCATCATTTTCAACCCTGGGCAGTGGTTGGAGATAAGGTCTAGGTTCTGGAGCCTGAAAACCGCAGTTGGGAAGAGATGACGACCTAAGGCCATGGCGGGTCCGATGTGCTCAGTGTGCGGCCAGCTGTCTGGGTGGGATCAGGAGGTCCAGTCTCAGGCTGGGTCAGAAGGGGAAATAGTGCCCAGGTCAGCCTATATGTTTGGGGTACAGCCGATTGGCATGCAGGTTGATCCTCATTTGTGGTTTCGAGGTAGCCCTGAGGGCAATGTTTTACTTCTGTTGGGCAGGCAGAGTGCGGCATTGTAGTTCTGGATTGCCCAACTGGAGGGCTTGTGGGCCAGTAGTCTGAGGACGGAGTCTGAGAACCCAAGCTAGGCCTAGGTTTCTGGGTGAGGATATGGCAGGCACAATCTACAGACCTCAATAGAGATCTCGTGCATCTGAAGTCAGGGCAAGGTTCAGACGATCGCTCAGGTTGGACTTTCTGCCCTGATGGCCCTTTCTTGAAGGGGGTTGGATCACGAGGACATGGGGGTTTTCCCACGATGGGAGTTGTGAGAAGCTCCAAACTGCAAAGATTCTTCTGCAGGACAATTGAGACCTGTTGGTTGGCTCCAGGCCAACGATTCCGAGCAGGGTTCTAAGGATGGATGGCTGGGTAGCCCACCTCGCATTCCAATTGTCTCCAAGCAACAAGACAGGTTAGATCTGCTGGATGTGGCGGGCAACCGAGGAGGCTGAGTTGAAATGGACTCTCCTGTGGATGTGTCCTAATATGTTTTTGTGTCTATGGAGACCTTGGAATGAAGCGGTGGCCCTGGGGCCCTGAAGGGTTCTCCTAAACAGAGGCTTTGACACAGCTCCAACGTGCATGTTTCCCATGTGTAGATGAGATTTGTTCTGATGGGTGAGTCAAGAAACAGCCATATGCTGGTATTGAAATCCAGGCCTCTGAGGAGAGTTTCCTGGAAACCAAAGCAATGGATCCGATTAGTGCCTAGGGGCCTGTTCGTTCCTTTTTACCTCTGGGGACATCAGTCTACGGGTCTGAGTGCAGGTAGGTGCTCAGATGGGCTCAGATTGCCCCCTGTTTGTCCTGGGAAGCCACAACTATTGGGATGGCCTCAGGGACTTTGGAGGTTATCCTATTAGTAGGGTTGTGGCCATTGGAATGGGCACATACAATTCCTTTGGAGAGGGCAAGTACAGTCCTCAGGTTTGGCTCCAGGGCCCTGCGCCTGTAGGGTGTGTAGGCCAGAGCTGTTTGGACAGTTGTCTGAAAACACAAACTCGGCTTATGTTTTGGGTCATAGGTATGGCAGGACTGATCTACAGACCATGAGGAGAACACTTCGGGATATGAAAAAAGGGCGAGTGTGAGGCTCTTGCTCAAGTTTTTGTCTCTGGATATCGTGTCACTCATGGTCGTGAAATTGCCGGGTGACATCATGGGAAATGGACGAGTCTTACTCTCTGGGGGTTCGGTCCCGTCCAAAGAGTTTGCGGTCATTCTGGGGATGGAAGAAGTCCGTTTTTTTGTTGTTGTTGTCGATTTGTTTCATTTTGTTTTTCAACCTCAGATGTCCCACCAAATGAGGGATTCCAGAGTAGAGCCCTGGGGTGGGGCGACTGGACAACCAGAAATCTGGTTAAAAATTGGGGACTAGGGACATGTCAAGCCCATTATGACATCTAATGGTCCAGCCACTGAGAGGACTTACTAGAGTACAGGACTCACGCTGAGGTCACAATGCGTGTTTATGCTCTCGTCGCACTCAAGAATGGGCGGGGCCTCAGGGTGAATGCTGTTTTCTCCTACACTGAACGTTGGACAACATGCCAACCACAAGGTTTCTTGCCATGGGTCAGGAAGAGTACTGATTTCTGCATCACAGTCACCCGTGGGCAGTGATTGGAGATAAGGTCTAGGTTCTGAAACCTGAAAACTGAGGTAGGGAAGAGATGATGACCTAAGGCCAGGGCGGGTCTGATGTGCTCAGGGTGCGGTCAGCTGTCTGGGTGTTGGTCAGCAGGTCCGGGCTCAGGTTGTGTCAGACAGTGCATTAGTGCCCAGGTTAGACTATATAATTTGGGTACATTCGAGTGCCGTGTAGGTTTATCTTCATTTAAGCTGCCTGGTCAGCTCATTAGGCAATATATTTTTTCTAGAGGGCAGGCAGAGTGCTTCATTGTCGGTCCGGAATTGCCAAACTTGAGGGCTTCGGGGCCAGGAGATTGAGGACGGAAGTCTGAGAACACAAGCTAGACTTCGGATTCAGGGTGAGGGCACGGCAGGTACCCCCTGCAGATCTGAACCAATATCTCATGCATCTGAAGTCAGGGCGAGGATCCGACGTTGGCTCAGGTTGGAGTTTCTGTGCATGACGGCCCCTTCATGAAGGGATCGGAATCTCGAGGCCATGGAGGTTTTCCACGTTGGGAGATGTGGGATGCCCCCTTCAAGGATTCCTTCTGCGGGACAATTGAGACCTGTTGGACAGCTCCAGGACATCCCATATGGAATGACTCCAGAGCACCGTTCGAGGATGGATGCCTGGGAAGTCCGCCTCGCCTTCCAATTGTCTCCTAGCAACAAGACAGTTTAGATCTAATGGATCTGCGGGAGCAACCGGGGTGGCTGAGTTGAAATGCACTTTCCAGAGGATGGGTCCTAATGTGTGTTTGTGTCCATGAGGGCCTTGGAATGGGGAGGTGGCACCGGGACCCTGAAGTATTCTCCTAAGCTTTGGCATAGCTCCCATGCACAAGTTTCCTTGTGGAGACGAGATTTGTTCTGATGGGTGCCTCAGGAAATCCCCTCTGCTGGTATTGGAATCCAGGCTTTTGAGGAGACATGCCTGTAAACCAAAGCAATGGATCCGATAATGGCCTCGGGTCCTGTCTGGTTCAATCTTCTTGGTATGAGTGGAGGTAGATGAGTGGAGGTAGATGCTCAGCTGGTATCAACCGCCCTTTTTTGTCCCGGGCGACCTACACTATTGGGATGGCCTCAGGGACTTTGGAGGGTTCTCCTAATTTGTACGATTTTTGACAATGGAATGGGCAGAATTCCCATGGATCGGCTGGGGGCAGTCCTAATGTGTGGCTCCAGGGGCCCCAGCCTGGAGGGAGTGTGGCCCAGGACTTTGAGGACAGAAGACTGAAAACACAAACTCAGCTTAAGTTTGGGGACGTAGGTATGGCACGCCCGATCTACAAACCATGAGAAGAACTCTTCAGGATTTGAAGAATGAGCGAGTCTGAGTCGCTTGCTCAGGCTTTTGTCTCTGGATTTTGTTTCAGCGATGGCCGTGGAATGTTGGGGAGGTCTCATGGGCCTTGGACGAATCTTCCTCTCTGTGGATTTGGCCCGATCCCAATTGTTTTTCGTCAATCTGTGGGATGGGAGGACTCCTTTCAGGTTTGTTACCTCTGGTGTCCCACCAACAGAGGAATTCCAAAGCAGAGCCCTGGGGAAGAGTGAAGGGACACCCCGAACTATGGTTAAAAATTGGGGCCTAGGGGCATGGCAAGCCCAATATGCTGTCTATTCATATAGGCCCTGAGAGGCCTTACCTGAGGACTGGGCTCAGGCTCAGGGTCACAATGTGTGTTTGTGACCAATGTGGCCCGCAAGCATGGGCTGGGCCTCATGGGCCACGCTTGTTTCAACTACACTGAACGTTGGACAACATGCCAAGCACAAGGTTTCTTGCCATGGGGAAAGAGTTCTGATTTCTGCATCATTTTCAACCCTGGGCAGTGGTTGGAGATAAGGTCTAGGTTCTGGAGCCTGAAAACCGCAGTTGGGAAGAGATGACGACCTAAGGCCATGGCGGGTCCGATGTGCTCAGTGTGCGGCCAGCTGTCTGGGTGGGATCAGGAGGTCCAGTCTCAGGCTGGGTCAGAAGGGGAAATAGTGCCCAGGTCAGCCTATATGTTTGGGGTACAGCCGATTGGCATGCAGGTTGATCCTCATTTGTGGTTTCGAGGTAGCCCTGAGGGCAATGTTTTACTTCTGTTGGGCAGGCAGAGTGCGGCATTGTAGTTCTGGATTGCCCAACTGGAGGGCTTGTGGGCCAGTAGTCTGAGGACGGAGTCTGAGAACCCAAGCTAGGCCTAGGTTTCTGGGTGAGGATATGGCAGGCACAATCTACAGACCTCAATAGAGATCTCGTGCATCTGAAGTCAGGGCAAGGTTCAGACGATCGCTCAGGTTGGACTTTCTGCCCTGATGGCCCTTTCTTGAAGGGGGTTGGATCACGAGGACATGGGGGTTTTCCCACGATGGGAGTTGTGAGAAGCTCCAAACTGCAAAGATTCTTCTGCAGGACAATTGAGACCTGTTGGTTGGCTCCAGGCCAACGATTCCGAGCAGGGTTCTAAGGATGGATGGCTGGGTAGCCCACCTCGCATTCCAATTGTCTCCAAGCAACAAGACAGGTTAGATCTGCTGGATGTGGCGGGCAACCGAGGAGGCTGAGTTGAAATGGACTCTCCTGTGGATGTGTCCTAATATGTTTTTGTGTCTATGGAGACCTTGGAATGAAGCGGTGGCCCTGGGGCCCTGAAGGGTTCTCCTAAACAGAGGCTTTGACACAGCTCCAACGTGCATGTTTCCCATGTGTAGATGAGATTTGTTCTGATGGGTGAGTCAAGAAACAGCCATATGCTGGTATTGAAATCCAGGCCTCTGAGGAGAGTGTCCTGGAAACCAAAGCAATGGATCCGATTAGTGCCTAGGGGCCTGTTCGTTCCTTTTTACCTCTGGGGACATCAGTCTACGGGTCTGAGTGCAGGTAGGTGCTCAGATGGGCTCAGATTGCCCCCTGTTTGTCCTGGGAAGCCACAACTATTGGGATGGCCTCAGGGACTTTGGAGGTTATCCTATTAGTAGGGTTGTGGCCATTGGAATGGGCACATACAATTCCTTTGGAGAGGGCAAGTAGAGTCCTCAGGTTTGGCTCCAGGGCCCTGAGCCTGTAGGGTGTGTAGGCCAGAGCTGTTTGGACAGTTGTCTGAAAACACAAACTCGGCTTATGTTTTGGGTCATAGGTATGGCAGGACTGATCTACAGACCATGAGGAGAACACTTCGGGATATGAAAAAAGGGCGAGTGTGAGGCTCTTGCTCAAGTTTTTGTCTCTGGATATCGTGTCACTCATGGTCGTGAAATTGCCGGGTGACATCATGGGAAATGGACGAGTCTTACTCTCTGGGGGTTCGGTCCCGTCCAAAGAGTTTGCGGTCATTCTGGGGATGGAAGAAGTCCGTTTTTTTGTTGTTGTTGTCGATTTGTTTCATTTTGTTTTTCAACCTCAGATGTCCCACCAAATGAGGGATTCCAGAGTAGAGCCCTGGGGTGGGGCGACTGGACAACCAGAAATCTGGTTAAAAATTGGGGACTAGGGACATGTCAAGCCCATTATGACATCTAATGGTCCAGCCACTGAGAGGACTTACTAGAGGACAGGACTCACGCTGAGGTCACAATGCGTGTTTATGCTCTCGTCGCACTCCAGAATGGGCGGGGCCTCAGGGTGAATGCTGTTTTCTCCTACACTGAACGTTGGACAACATGCCAACCACAAGGTTTCTTGCCATGGGTCAGGAAGAGTACTGATTTCTGCATCACAGTCACCCGTGGGCAGTGATTGGAGATAAGGTCTAGGTTCTGAAACCTGAAAACTGAGGTAGGGAAGAGATGATGACCTAAGGCCAGGGCGGGTCTGATGTGCTCAGGGTGCGGTCAGCTGTCTGGGTGTTGGTCAGCAGGTCCGGGCTCAGGTTGTGTCAGACAGTGCATTAGTGCCCAGGTTAGACTATATAATTTGGGTACATTCGAGTGCCGTGTAGGTTTATCTTCATTTAAGCTGCCTGGTCAGCTCATTAGGCAATATATTTTTTCTAGAGGGCAGGCAGAGTGCTTCATTGTCGGTCCGGAATTGCCAAACAAAGTGCTTCGGGGCAGTAGAGTGAGGACGGAAGTCTGAGAACACAAGCTAGACTTCGGATTCAGGGTGAGGGCACGGCAGGTACCCCCTGCAGATCTGAACCAATATCTCATGCATCTGAAGTCAGGGCGAGGATCCGACGTTGGCTCAGGTTGGAGTTTCTGTGCATGACGGCCCCTTCATGAAGGGAGCGGAATCTCGAGGCCATGGAGGTTTTGCACGTTGGGAGATGTGGGATGCCCCCTTCAAGGATTCCTTCTGCGGGACAATTGAGACCTGTTGGACAGCTCCAGGACATCCCATATGGAATGACTCCAGAGCACCGTTCGAGGATGGATGCCTGGGAAGTCCGCCTCGCCTTCCAATTGTCTCCTAGCAACAAGACAGTTTAGATCTAATGGATCTGCGGGAGCAACCGGGGTGGCTGAGTTGAAATGCACTTTCCAGAGGATGGGTCCTAATGTGTGTTTGTGTCCATGAGGGCCTTGGAATGGGGAGGTGGCACCGGGACCCTGAAGTATTCTCCTAAGCTTTGGCATAGCTCCCATGCACAAGTTTCCTTGTGGAGACGAGATTTGTTCTGATGGGTGCCTCAGGAAATCCCCTCTGCTGGTATTGGAATCCAGGCTTTTGAGGAGACATGCCTGTAAACCAAAGCAATGGATCCGATAATGGCCTCGGGTCCTGTCTGGTTCAATCTTCTTGGTATGAGTGGAGGTAGATGAGTGGAGGTAGATGCTCAGCTGGTATCAACCGCCCTTTTTTGTCCCGGGCGACCTACACTATTGGGATGGCCTCAGGGACTTTGGAGGGTTCTCCTAATTTGTACGATTTTTGACAATGGAATGGGCAGAATTCCCATGGATCGGCTGGGGGCAGTCCTAATGTGTGGCTCCAGGGGCCCCAGCCTGGAGGGAGTGTGGCCCAGGACTTTGAGGACAGAAGACTGAAAACACAAACTCAGCTTAAGTTTGGGGACGTAGGTATGGCACGCCCGATCTACAAACCATGAGAAGAACTCTTCAGGATTTGAAGAATGAGCGAGTCTGAGTCGCTTGCTCAGGCTTTTGTCTCTGGATTTTGTTTCAGCGATGGCCGTGGAATGTTGGGGAGGTCTCATGGGCCTTGGACGAATCTTCCTCTCTGTGGATTTGGCCCGATCCCAATTGTTTTTCGTCAATCTGTGGGATGGGAGGACTCCTTTCAGGTTTGTTACCTCTGGTGTCCCACCAACAGAGGAATTCCAAAGCAGAGCCCTGGGGAAGAGTGAAGGGACACCCCGAACTATGGTTAAAAATTGGGGCCTAGGGGCATGGCAAGCCCAATATGCTGTCTCTTCATATAGGCCCTGAGAGGCCTTACCTGAGGACTGGGCTCAGGCTGAGGGTCACAATGTGTGTTTGTGACCAATGTGGCCCGCAAGCATGGGCTGGGCCTCATGGGCCACGCTTGTTTCAACTACACTGAACGTTGGACAACATGCCAAGCACAAGGTTTCTTGCCATGGGGAAAGAGTTCTGATTTCTGCATCATTTTCAACCCTGGGCAGTGGTTGGAGATAAGGTCTAGGTTCTGGAGCCTGAAAACCGCAGTTGGGAAGAGATGACGACCTAAGGCCATGGCGGGTCCGATGTGCTCAGTGTGCGGCCAGCTGTCTGGGTGGGATCAGGAGGTCCAGTCTCAGGCTGGGTCAGAAGGGGAAATAGTGCCCAGGTCAGCCTATATGTTTGGGGTACAGCCGATTGGCATGCAGGTTGATCCTCATTTGTGGTTTCGAGGTAGCCCTGAGGGCAATGTTTTACTTCTGTTGGGCAGGCAGAGTGCGGCATTGTAGTTCTGGATTGCCCAACTGGAGGGCTTGTGGGCCAGTAGTCTGAGGACGGAGTCTGAGAACCCAAGCTAGGCCTAGGTTTCTGGGTGAGGATATGGCAGGCACAATCTACAGACCTCAATAGAGATCTCGTGCATCTGAAGTCAGGGCAAGGTTCAGACGATCGCTCAGGTTGGACTTTCTGCCCTGATGGCCCTTTCTTGAAGGGGGTTGGATCACGAGGACATGGGGGTTTTCCCACGATGGGAGTTGTGAGAAGCTCCAAACTGCAAAGATTCTTCTGCAGGACAATTGAGACCTGTTGGTTGGCTCCAGGCCAACGATTCCGAGCAGGGTTCTAAGGATGGATGGCTGGGTAGCCCACCTCGCATTCCAATTGTCTCCAAGCAACAAGACAGGTTAGATCTGCTGGATGTGGCGGGCAACCGAGGAGGCTGAGTTGAAATGGACTCTCCTGTGGATGTGTCCTAATATGTTTTTGTGTCTATGGAGACCTTGGAATGAAGCGGTGGCCCTGGGGCCCTGAAGGGTTCTCCTAAACAGAGGCTTTGACACAGCTCCAACGTGCATGTTTCCCATGTGTAGATGAGATTTGTTCTGATGGGTGAGTCAAGAAACAGCCATATGCTGGTATTGAAATCCAGGCCTCTGAGGAGAGTTTCCTGGAAACCAAAGCAATGGATCCGATTAGTGCCTAGGGGCCTGTTCGTTCCTTTTTACCTCTGGGGACATCAGTCTACGGGTCTGAGTGCAGGTAGGTGCTCAGATGGGCTCAGATTGCCCCCTGTTTGTCCTGGGAAGCCACAACTATTGGGATGGCCTCAGGGACTTTGGAGGTTATCCTATTAGTAGGGTTGTGGCCATTGGAATGGGCACATACAATTCCTTTGGAGAGGGCAAGTAGAGTCCTCAGGTTTGGCTCCAGGGCCCTGAGCCTGTAGGGTGTGTAGGCCAGAGCTGTTTGGACAGTTGTCTGAAAACACAAACTCGGCTTATGTTTTGGGTCATAGGTATGGCAGGACTGATCTACAGACCATGAGGAGAACACTTCGGGATATGAAAAAAGGGCGAGTGTGAGGCTCTTGCTCAAGTTTTTGTCTCTGGATATCGTGTCACTCATGGTCGTGAAATTGCCGGGTGACATCATGGGAAATGGACGAGTCTTACTCTCTGGGGGTTCGGTCCCGTCCAAAGAGTTTGCGGTCATTCTGGGGATGGAAGAAGTCCGTTTTTTTGTTGTTGTTGTCGATTTGTTTCATTTTGTTTTTCAACCTCAGATGTCCCACCAAATGAGGGATTCCAGAGTAGAGCCCTGGGGTGGGGCGACTGGACAACCAGAAATCTGGTTAAAAATTGGGGACTAGGGACATGTCAAGCCCATTATGACATCTAATGGTCCAGCCACTGAGAGGACTTACTAGAGGACAGGACTCACGCTGAGGTCACAATGCGTGTTTATGCTCTCGTCGCACTCAAGAATGGGCGGGGCCTCAGGGTGAATGCTGTTTTCTCCTACACTGAACGTTGGACAACATGCCAACCACAAGGTTTCTTGCCATGGGTCAGGAAGAGTACTGATTTCTGCATCACAGTCACCCGTGGGCAGTGATTGGAGATAAGGTCTAGGTTCTGAAACCTGAAAACTGAGGTAGGGAAGAGATGATGACCTAAGGCCAGGGCGGGTCTGATGTGCTCAGGGTGCGGTCAGCTGTCTGGGTGTTGGTCAGCAGGTCCGGGCTCAGGTTGTGTCAGACAGTGCATTAGTGCCCAGGTTAGACTATATAATTTGGGTACATTCGAGTGCCGTGTAGGTTTATCTTCATTTAAGCTGCCTGGTCAGCTCATTAGGCAATATATTTTTTCTAGAGGGCAGGCAGAGTGCTTCATTGTCGGTCCGGAATTGCCAAACTTGAGGGCTTCGGGGCCAGGAGATTGAGGACGGAAGTCTGAGAACACAAGCTAGACTTCGGATTCAGGGTGAGGGCACGGCAGGTACCCCCTGCAGATCTGAACCAATATCTCATGCATCTGAAGTCAGGGCGAGGATCCGACGTTGGCTCAGGTTGGAGTTTCTGTGCATGACGGCCCCTTCATGAAGGGATCGGAATCTCGAGGCCATGGAGGTTTTCCACGTTGGGAGATGTGGGATGCCCCCTTCAAGGATTCCTTCTGCGGGACAATTGAGACCTGTTGGACAGCTCCAGGACATCCCATATGGAATGACTCCAGAGCACCGTTCGAGGATGGATGCCTGGGAAGTCCGCCTCGCCTTCCAATTGTCTCCTAGCAACAAGACAGTTTAGATCTAATGGATCTGAGGGAGAAACCGGGGTGGCTGAGTTGAAATGCACTTTCCAGAGGATGGGTCCTAATGTGTGTTTGTGTCCATGAGGGCCTTGGAATGGGGAGGTGGCACCGGGACCCTGAAGTATTCTCCTAAGCTTTGGCATAGCTCCCATGCACAAGTTTCCTTGTGGAGACGAGATTTGTTCTGATGGGTGCCTCAGGAAATCCCCTCTGCTGGTATTGGAATCCAGGCTTTTGAGGAGACATGCCTGTAAACCAAAGCAATGGATCCGATAATGGCCTCGGGTCCTGTCTGGTTCAATCTTCTTGGTATGAGTGGAGGTAGATGAGTGGAGGTAGATGCTCAGCTGGTATCAACCGCCCTTTTTTGTCCCGGGCGACCTACACTATTGGGATGGCCTCAGGGACTTTGGAGGGTTCTCCTAATTTGTACGATTTTTGACAATGGAATGGGCAGAATTCCCATGGATCGGCTGGGGGCAGTCCTAATGTGTGGCTCCAGGGGCCCCAGCCTGGAGGGAGTGTGGCCCAGGACTTTGAGGACAGAAGACTGAAAACACAAACTCAGCTTAAGTTTGGGGACGTAGGTATGGCACGCCCGATCTACAAACCATGAGAAGAACTCTTCAGGATTTGAAGAATGAGCGAGTCTGAGTCGCTTGCTCAGGCTTTTGTCTCTGGATTTTGTTTCAGCGATGGCCGTGGAATGTTGGGGAGGTCTCATGGGCCTTGGACGAATCTTCCTCTCTGTGGATTTGGCCCGATCCCAATTGTTTTTCGTCAATCTGTGGGATGGGAGGACTCCTTTCAGGTTTGTTACCTCTGGTGTCCCACCAACAGAGGAATTCCAAAGCAGAGCCCTGGGGAAGAGTGAAGGGACACCCCGAACTATGGTTAAAAATTGGGGCCTAGGGGCATGGCAAGCCCAATATGCTGTCTATTCATATAGGCCCTGAGAGGCCTTACCTGAGGACTGGGCTCAGGCTCAGGGTCACAATGTGTGTTTGTGACCAATGTGGCCCGCAAGCATGGGCTGGGCCTCATGGGCCACGCTTGTTTCAACTACACTGAACGTTGGACAACATGCCAAGCACAAGGTTTCTTGCCATGGGGAAAGAGTTCTGATTTCTGCATCATTTTCAACCCTGGGCAGTGGTTGGAGATAAGGTCTAGGTTCTGGAGCCTGAAAACCGCAGTTGGGAAGAGATGACGACCTAAGGCCATGGCGGGTCCGATGTGCTCAGTGTGCGGCCAGCTGTCTGGGTGGGATCAGGAGGTCCAGTCTCAGGCTGGGTCAGAAGGGGAAATAGTGCCCAGGTCAGCCTATATGTTTGGGGTACAGCCGATTGGCATGCAGGTTGATCCTCATTTGTGGTTTCGAGGTAGCCCTGAGGGCAATGTTTTACTTCTGTTGGGCAGGCAGAGTGCGGCATTGTAGTTCTGGATTGCCCAACTGGAGGGCTTGTGGGCCAGTAGTCTGAGGACGGAGTCTGAGAACCCAAGCTAGGCCTAGGTTTCTGGGTGAGGATATGGCAGGCACAATCTACAGACCTCAATAGAGATCTCGTGCATCTGAAGTCAGGGCAAGGTTCAGACGATCGCTCAGGTTGGACTTTCTGCCCTGATGGCCCTTTCTTGAAGGGGGTTGGATCACGAGGACATGGGGGTTTTCCCACGATGGGAGTTGTGAGAAGCTCCAAACTGCAAAGATTCTTCTGCAGGACAATTGAGACCTGTTGGTTGGCTCCAGGCCAACGATTCCGAGCAGGGTTCTAAGGATGGATGGCTGGGTAGCCCACCTCGCATTCCAATTGTCTCCAAGCAACAAGACAGGTTAGATCTGCTGGATGTGGCGGGCAACCGAGGAGGCTGAGTTGAAATGGACTCTCCTGTGGATGTGTCCTAATATGTTTTTGTGTCTATGGAGACCTTGGAATGAAGCGGTGGCCCTGGGGCCCTGAAGGGTTCTCCTAAACAGAGGCTTTGACACAGCTCCAACGTGCATGTTTCCCATGTGTAGATGAGATTTGTTCTGATGGGTGAGTCAAGAAACAGCCATATGCTGGTATTGAAATCCAGGCCTCTGAGGAGAGTTTCCTGGAAACCAAAGCAATGGATCCGATTAGTGCCTAGGGGCCTGTTCGTTCCTTTTTACCTCTGGGGACATCAGTCTACGGGTCTGAGTGCAGGTAGGTGCTCAGATGGGCTCAGATTGCCCCCTGTTTGTCCTGGGAAGCCACAACTATTGGGATGGCCTCAGGGACTTTGGAGGTTATCCTATTAGTAGGGTTGTGGCCATTGGAATGGGCACATACAATTCCTTTGGAGAGGGCAAGTAGAGTCCTCAGGTTTGGCTCCAGGGCCCTGAGCCTGTAGGGTGTGTAGGCCAGAGCTGTTTGGACAGTTGTCTGAAAACACAAACTCGGCTTATGTTTTGGGTCATAGGTATGGCAGGACTGATCTACAGACCATGAGGAGAACACTTCGGGATATGAAAAAAGGGCGAGTGTGAGGCTCTTGCTCAAGTTTTTGTCTCTGGATATCGTGTCACTCATGGTCGTGAAATTGCCGGGTGACATCATGGGAAATGGACGAGTCTTACTCTCTGGGGGTTCGGTCCCGTCCAAAGAGTTTGCGGTCATTCTGGGGATGGAAGAAGTCCGTTTTTTTGTTGTTGTTGTCGATTTGTTTCATTTTGTTTTTCAACCTCAGATGTCCCACCAAATGAGGGATTCCAGAGTAGAGCCCTGGGGTGGGGCGACTGGACAACCAGAAATCTGGTTAAAAATTGGGGACTAGGGACATGTCAAGCCCATTATGACATCTAATGGTCCAGCCACTGAGAGGACTTACTAGAGGACAGGACTCACGCTGAGGTCACAATGCGTGTTTATGCTCTCGTCGCACTCAAGAATGGGCGGGGCCTCAGGGTGAATGCTGTTTTCTCCTACACTGAACGTTGGACAACATGCCAACCACAAGGTTTCTTGCCATGGGTCAGGAAGAGTACTGATTTCTGCATCACAGTCACCCGTGGGCAGTGATTGGAGATAAGGTCTAGGTTCTGAAACCTGAAAACTGAGGTAGGGAAGAGATGATGACCTAAGGCCAGGGCGGGTCTGATGTGCTCAGGGTGCGGTCAGCTGTCTGGGTGTTGGTCAGCAGGTCCGGGCTCAGGTTGTGTCAGACAGTGCATTAGTGCCCAGGTTAGACTATATAATTTGGGTACATTCGAGTGCCGTGTAGGTTTATCTTCATTTAAGCTGCCTGGTCAGCTCATTAGGCAATATATTTTTTCTAGAGGGCAGGCAGAGTGCTTCATTGTCGGTCCGGAATTGCCAAACTTGAGGGCTTCGGGGCCAGGAGATTGAGGACGGAAGTCTGAGAACACAAGCTAGACTTCGGATTCAGGGTGAGGGCACGGCAGGTACCCCCTGCAGATCTGAACCAATATCTCATGCATCTGAAGTCAGGGCGAGGATCCGACGTTGGCTCAGGTTGGAGTTTCTGTGCATGACGGCCCCTTCATGAAGGGAGCGGAATCTCGAGGCCATGGAGGTTTTCCACGTTGGGAGATGTGGGATGCCCCCTTCAAGGATTCCTTCTGCGGGACAATTGAGACCTGTTGGACAGCTCCAGGACATCCCATATGGAATGACTCCAGAGCACCGTTCGAGGATGGATGCCTGGGAAGTCCGCCTCGCCTTCCAATTGTCTCCTAGCAACAAGACAGTTTAGATCTAATGGATCTGAGGGAGAAACCGGGGTGGCTGAGTTGAAATGCACTTTCCAGAGGATGGGTCCTAATGTGTGTTTGTGTCCATGAGGGCCTTGGAATGGGGAGGTGGCACCGGGACCCTGAAGTATTCTCCTAAGCTTTGGCATAGCTCCCATGCACAAGTTTCCTTGTGGAGACGAGATTTGTTCTGATGGGTGCCTCAGGAAATCCCCTCTGCTGGTATTGGAATCCAGGCTTTTGAGGAGACATGCCTGTAAACCAAAGCAATGGATCCGATAATGGCCTCGGGTCCTGTCTGGTTCAATCTTCTTGGTATGAGTGGAGGTAGATGAGTGGAGGTAGATGCTCAGCTGGTATCAACCGCCCTTTTTTGTCCCGGGCGACCTACACTATTGGGATGGCCTCAGGGACTTTGGAGGGTTCTCCTAATTTGTACGATTTTTGACAATGAAATGGGCAGAATTCCCATGGATTGGGTCGGGGCAGTCCTAATGTGTGGCTCCAGGGGCCCCAGCCTGGAGGGAGTGTGGCCCAGGACTTTGAGGACAGAAGACTGAAAACACAAACTCAGCTTAAGTTTGGGGACGTAGGTATGGCACGCCCGATCTACAAACCATGAGAAGAACTCTTCAGGATTTGAAGAATGAGCGAGTCTGAGTCGCTTGCTCAGGCTTTTGTCTCTGGATTTTGTTTCAGCGATGGCCGTGGAATGTTGGGGAGGTCTCATGGGCCTTGGACGAATCTTCCTCTCTGTGGATTTGGCCCGATCCCAATTGTTTTTCGTCAATCTGTGGGATGGGAGGACTCCTTTCAGGTTTGTTACCTCTGGTGTCCCACCAACAGAGGAATTCCAAAGCAGAGCCCTGGGGAAGAGTGAAGGGACACCCCGAACTATGGTTAAAAATTGGGGCCTAGGGGCATGGCAAGCCCAATATGCTGTCTATTCATATAGGCCCTGAGAGGCCTTACCTGAGGACTGGGCTCAGGCTCAGGGTCACAATGTGTGTTTGTGACCAATGTGGCCCGCAAGCATGGGCTGGGCCTCATGGGCCACGCTTGTTTCAACTACACTGAACGTTGGACAACATGCCAAGCACAAGGTTTCTTGCCATGGGGAAAGAGTTCTGATTTCTGCATCATTTTCAACCCTGGGCAGTGGTTGGAGATAAGGTCTAGGTTCTGGAGCCTGAAAACCGCAGTTGGGAAGAGATGACGACCTAAGGCCATGGCGGGTCCGATGTGCTCAGTGTGCGGCCAGCTGTCTGGGTGGGATCAGGAGGTCCAGTCTCAGGCTGGGTCAGAAGGGGAAATAGTGCCCAGGTCAGCCTATATGTTTGGGGTACAGCCGATTGGCATGCAGGTTGATCCTCATTTGTGGTTTCGAGGTAGCCCTGAGGGCAATGTTTTACTTCTGTTGGGCAGGCAGAGTGCGGCATTGTAGTTCTGGATTGCCCAACTGGAGGGCTTGTGGGCCAGTAGTCTGAGGACGGAGTCTGAGAACCCAAGCTAGGCCTAGGTTTCTGGGTGAGGATATGGCAGGCACAATCTACAGACCTCAATAGAGATCTCGTGCATCTGAAGTCAGGGCAAGGTTCAGACGATCGCTCAGGTTGGACTTTCTGCCCTGATGGCCCTTTCTTGAAGGGGGTTGGATCACGAGGACATGGGGGTTTTCCCACGATGGGAGTTGTGAGAAGCTCCAAACTGCAAAGATTCTTCTGCAGGACAATTGAGACCTGTTGGTTGGCTCCAGGCCAACGATTCCGAGCAGGGTTCTAAGGATGGATGGCTGGGTAGCCCACCTCGCATTCCAATTGTCTCCAAGCAACAAGACAGGTTAGATCTGCTGGATGTGGCGGGCAACCGAGGAGGCTGAGTTGAAATGGACTCTCCTGTGGATGTGTCCTAATATGTTTTTGTGTCTATGGAGACCTTGGAATGAAGCGGTGGCCCTGGGGCCCTGAAGGGTTCTCCTAAACAGAGGCTTTGACACAGCTCCAACGTGCATGTTTCCCATGTGTAGATGAGATTTGTTCTGATGGGTGAGTCAAGAAACAGCCATATGCTGGTATTGAAATCCAGGCCTCTGAGGAGAGTTTCCTGGAAACCAAAGCAATGGATCCGATTAGTGCCTAGGGGCCTGTTCGTTCCTTTTTACCTCTGGGGACATCAGTCTACGGGTCTGAGTGCAGGTAGGTGCTCAGATGGGCTCAGATTGCCCCCTGTTTGTCCTGGGAAGCCACAACTATTGGGATGGCCTCAGGGACTTTGGAGGTTATCCTATTAGTAGGGTTGTGGCCATTGGAATGGGCACATACAATTCCTTTGGAGAGGGCAAGTACAGTCCTCAGGTTTGGCTCCAGGGCCCTGAGCCTGTAGGGTGTGTAGGCCAGAGCTGTTTGGACAGTTGTCTGAAAACACAAACTCGGCTTATGTTTTGGGTCATAGGTATGGCAGGACTGATCTACAGACCATGAGGAGAACACTTCGGGATATGAAAAAAGGGCGAGTGTGAGGCTCTTGCTCAAGTTTTTGTCTCTGGATATCGTGTCACTCATGGTCGTGAAATTGCCGGGTGACATCATGGGAAATGGACGAGTCTTACTCTCTGGGGGTTCGGTCCCGTCCAAAGAGTTTGCGGTCATTCTGGGGATGGAAGAAGTCCGTTTTTTTGTTGTTGTTGTCGATTTGTTTCATTTTGTTTTTCAACCTCAGATGTCCCACCAAATGAGGGATTCCAGAGTAGAGCCCTGGGGTGGGGCGACTGGACAACCAGAAATCTGGTTAAAAATTGGGGACTAGGGACATGTCAAGCCCATTATGACATCTAATGGTCCAGCCACTGAGAGGACTTACTAGAGGACAGGACTCACGCTGAGGTCACAATGCGTGTTTATGCTCTCGTCGCACTCAAGAATGGGCGGGGCCTCAGGGTGAATGCTGTTTTCTCCTACACTGAACGTTGGACAACATGCCAACCACAAGGTTTCTTGCCATGGGTCAGGAAGAGTACTGATTTCTGCATCACAGTCACCCGTGGGCAGTGATTGGAGATAAGGTCTAGGTTCTGAAACCTGAAAACTGAGGTAGGGAAGAGATGATGACCTAAGGCCAGGGCGGGTCTGATGTGCTCAGGGTGCGGTCAGCTGTCTGGGTGTTGGTCAGCAGGTCCGGGCTCAGGTTGTGTCAGACAGTGCATTAGTGCCCAGGTTAGACTATATAATTTGGGTACATTCGAGTGCCGTGTAGGTTTATCTTCATTTAAGCTGCCTGGTCAGCTCATTAGGCAATATATTTTTTCTAGAGGGCAGGCAGAGTGCTTCATTGTCGGTCCGGAATTGCCAAACTTGAGGGCTTCGGGGCCAGGAGATTGAGGACGGAAGTCTGAGAACACAAGCTAGACTTCGGATTCAGGGTGAGGGCACGGCAGGTACCCCCTGCAGATCTGAACCAATATCTCATGCATCTGAAGTCAGGGCGAGGATCCGACTTTGGCTCAGGTTGGAGTTTCTGTGCATGACGGCCCCTTCATGAAGGGATCGGAATCTCGAGGCCATGGAGGTTTTCCACGTTGGGAGATGTGGGATGCCCCCTTCAAGGATTCCTTCTGCGGGACAATTGAGACCTGTTGGACAGCTCCAGGACATCCCATATGGAATGACTCCAGAGCACCGTTCGAGGATGGATGCCTGGGAAGTCCGCCTCGCCTTCCAATTGTCTCCTAGCAACAAGACAGTTTAGATCTAATGGATCTGAGGGAGAAACCGGGGTGGCTGAGTTGAAATGCACTTTCCAGAGGATGGGTCCTAATGTGTGTTTGTGTCCATGAGGGCCTTGGAATGGGGAGGTGGCACCGGGACCCTGAAGTATTCTCCTAAGCTTTGGCATAGCTCCCATGCACAAGTTTCCTTGTGGAGACGAGATTTGTTCTGATGGGTGCCTCAGGAAATCCCCTCTGCTGGTATTGGAATCCAGGCTTTTGAGGAGACATGCCTGTAAACCAAAGCAATGGATCCGATAATGGCCTCGGGTCCTGTCTGGTTCAATCTTCTTGGTATGAGTGGAGGTAGATGAGTGGAGGTAGATGCTCAGCTGGTATCAACCGCCCTTTTTTGTCCCGGGCGACCTACACTATTGGGATGGCCTCAGGGACTTTGGAGGGTTCTCCTAATTTGTACGATTTTTGACAATGGAATGGGCAGAATTCCCATGGATCGGCTGGGGGCAGTCCTAATGTGTGGCTCCAGGGGCCCCAGCCTGGAGGGAGTGTGGCCCAGGACTTTGAGGACAGAAGACTGAAAACACAAACTCAGCTTAAGTTTGGGGACGTAGGTATGGCACGCCCGATCTACAAACCATGAGAAGAACTCTTCAGGATTTGAAGAATGAGCGAGTCTGAGTCGCTTGCTCAGGCTTTTGTCTCTGGATTTTGTTTCAGCGATGGCCGTGGAATGTTGGGGAGGTCTCATGGGCCTTGGACGAATCTTCCTCTCTGTGGATTTGGCCCGATCCCAATTGTTTTTCGTCAATCTGTGGGATGGGAGGACTCCTTTCAGGTTTGTTACCTCTGGTGTCCCACCAACAGAGGAATTCCAAAGCAGAGCCCTGGGGAAGAGTGAAGGGACACCCCGAACTATGGTTAAAAATTGGGGCCTAGGGGCATGGCAAGCCCAATATGCTGTCTATTCATATAGGCCCTGAGAGGCCTTACCTGAGGACTGGGCTCAGGCTCAGGGTCACAATGTGTGTTTGTGACCAATGTGGCCCGCAAGCATGGGCTGGGCCTCATGGGCCACGCTTGTTTCAACTACACTGAACGTTGGACAACATGCCAAGCACAAGGTTTCTTGCCATGGGGAAAGAGTTCTGATTTCTGCATCATTTTCAACCCTGGGCAGTGGTTGGAGATAAGGTCTAGGTTCTGGAGCCTGAAAACCGCAGTTGGGAAGAGATGACGACCTAAGGCCATGGCGGGTCCGAAGTGCTCAGTGTGCGGCCAGCTGTCTGGGTGGGACCAGGAGGTCCAGTCTCAGGCTGGGTCAGAAGGGGAAATAGTGCCCAGGTCAGCCTATATGTTTGGGGTACAGCCGAATGGCGTGCAGGTTGATCCTCATTTGGGGTTTCTGGGTAGCCCTGAGGGCAATGTTTTACTTCTGTAGGGCAGGCAGAGTGCGGCATTGTAGTTCTGGATTGCCAAACTGGAGGGCTTGTGGGCCAGTAGTCTGAGGACGGAGTCTGAGAACCCAAGCTAGGCCTAGGTTAATGGGTGAGGATATGGCAGGCACAATCTACAGACCTCAATAGAGTTCTCGTGCATCTGAAGTCAGGGCAAGGATCAGACGATCGCTGAGGTTGGACTTTCTGCCCTGATGGCCCTTTCTTGAAGGGGGTTGGATCACGAGGACATGGGGGTTTTCCCACGATTGGAGTTGTGAGAAGCTCCAAACTGCAAAGATTCTTCTGCAGGACAATTGAGCCCTGTTGGTTGGCTCCAGGCCAACGATTCCGAGCAGGGTTCTAAGGATGGATGGCTGAGTAGCCCACCTCGCATTCCAATTGTCTCCAAGCAACAAGACAGGTTAGATCTGCTGGATGTGGCGGGCAACCGAGGAGGCTGAGTAGAAATGGACTCTCCTGTGGATGTGTCCTAATATGTTTTTGTGTCCATGGAGACCTTGGAATGAAGCGGTGGCCCTGGGGCCCTGAAGGGTTCTCCTAAACAGAGGCTTTGACACAGCTCCAACGTGCATGTTTCCCCAGTGTAGATGAGATTTGTTCTGATGGGTGAGTCAAGAAACAGCCATATGCTGGTATTGAAATCCAGGCCTCTGAGGAGAGATGCCTGGAAACCAAAGCAATGAATCAGATTAGTGCCTAGGGGCCTGTTCGTTCCTTTTTACCTCTGGGGACATCAGTCTACGGGTCTGAGTGCAGGTAGGTGCTCAGATGGGCTCAGATTGCCCCCTGTTTGTCCTGGGAAGCCACAACTATTGGGATGGCCTCAGGGACTTTGGAGGTTATCCTATTAGTAGGGTTGTGGCCATTGGAATGGGCACATACAATTCCCTTGGAGAGGGCAAGTACAGTCCTCAGGTTTGGCTCCAGGGCCCTGAGCCTGTAGGGTGTGTAGGCCAGAGCTGTTTGGACAGTTGTCTGAAAACACAAACTCGGCTTATGTTTTGGGTCATAGGTATGGCAGGACTGATCTACAGACCATGAGGAGAACACTTCGGGATATGAAAAAAGGGCGAGTGTGAGGCTCTTGCTCAAGTTTTTGTCTCTGGATATCGTGTCACTCATGGTCGTGAAATTGCCGGGTGACTTCATGGGAAATGGACGAGTCTTACTCTCTGGGGGTTCGGTCCCGTCCAAAGAGTTTGCAGTCATTCTGGGGATGGAAGAAGTCCGTTTTTTTGTTGTTGTTGTCGATTTGTTTCATTTTGTTTTTCAACCTCAGATGTCCCACCAAATGAGGGATTCCAGAGTAGAGCCCTGGGGTGGGGCGACTGGACAACCAGAAATCTGGTTAAAAATTGGGGACTAGGGACATGTCAAGCCCATTATGACATCTAATGGTCCAGCCACTGAGAGGACTTACTAGAGGACAGGACACAAGCTGAGGTCACAATGCGTGTTTATGCTCTCGTCGCACTCAAGAATGGGCGGGGCCTCAGGGTGAATGCTGTTTTCTCCTACACTGAACGTTGGACAACATGCCAACCACAAGGTTTCTTGCCATGGGTCAGGAAGAGTTCTGATTTCTGCATCACAGTCACCCGTGGGCAGTGATTGGATATAAGGTCTAGGTTCTGAAGCCTGAAAACTGAGGTAGGGAAGAGATGATGACCTAAGGCCAGGGCGGGTCTGATGTGCTCAGGGTGCGGTCAGCTGTCTGGGTGTTGGTCAGCAGGTCCGGGCTCAGGTTGTGTCAGACAGTGCATTAGTGCCCAGGTTAGACTATATAATTTGGGTACATTCGAGTGCCGTGTAGGTTTATCTTCATTTAAGCTGCCTGGTCAGCTCATTAGGCAATATATTTTTTCTAGAGGGCAGGCAGAGTTCTTCATTGTCGGTCCGGAATTGCCAAACTTGAGGGCTTCGGGGACAGGAGAGTGAGGACGGAAGTCTGAGAACACAAGTTAGTCTTCGGATTCAGGGTGAGGGCACGGCAGGTACCCCCTGCAGATCTGAACCAATATCTCATGCATCTGAAGTCAGGGCGAGGATCCGACGTTGGCTCAGGTTGGAGTTTCTGTGCATGACGGCCCCTTCATGAAGGGAGCGGAATCTCGAGGCCATGGAGGTTTTCCACGTTGGGAGATGTGGGATGCCCCCTTCAAGGATTCCTTCTGCGGGACAATTGAGACCTGTTGGACAGCTCCAGGACATCCCATATGGAATGACTCCAGAGCACCGTTCGAGGATGGATGCCTGGGAAGTCCGCCTCGCCTTCCAATTGTCTCCTAGCAACAAGACAGTTTAGATCTAATGGATCTGCGGGACCAAAAGGGGTGGCTGAGTTGAAATGCACTTTCCAGAGGATGGGTCCTAATGTGTGTTTGTGTCCATGAGGGCCTTGGAATGGGGAGGTGGCACCGGGACCCTGAAGTATTCTCCTAAGCTTTGGCATAGCTCCCATGCACAAGTTTCCTTGTGGAGACGAGATTTGTTCTGATGGGTGCCTCAGGAAATCCCCTCTGCTGGTATTGGAATCCAGGCTTTTGAGGAGACATGCCTGTAAACCAAAGCAATGGATCCGATAATGGCCTCGGGTCCTGTCTGGTTCAATCTTCTTGGTATGAGTGGAGGTAGATGAGTGGAGGAAGATGCTCAGCTAGTATCAACCGCCCTTTTTTGTCCCGGGCGACCTACACTATTGGGATGGCCTCAGGGACTTTGGAGGGTTCTCCTGATTTGTACGATTTTTGACAATGAAATGGGCAGAATTCCCATGGATTGGGTGGGGGCAGTCCTAATGTGTGGCTCCAGGGGCCCCAGCCTGGAGGGAGTGTGGCCCAGGACTTTGAGGACAGAAGACTGAAAACACAAACTCAGCTTAAGTTTGGGGACGTAGGTATGGCACGCCCGATCTACAAACCATGAGAAGAACTCTTCAGGATATGAAGAATGAGCGAGTCTGAGTCGCTTGCTCAGGCTTTTGTCTCTGGATTTTGTTTCAGCGATGGCCGTGGAATGTAGGGGTGGTCTCATGGGCCTTGGACGAATCTTCCTCTCTGTGGATTTGGCTGATCCCAATTGTTTTTCGTCAATCTGTGGGATGGGAGGACTCATTTCAGGTTTGTTATCTCTGGTGTCCCACCAAAAGAGGAATTCCAAAGCAGAGCCCTGGGGAAGAGTGAAGGGACACCCCGAACTATGATTAAAAATTGGGGCCTAGGGGCATGGCAAGCCCAATATCCTGTCTCTTCATATAGGCCCTGAGAGGCCTTACCTGAGGACTGGGCTCAGGCTCAGGGTCACAATGCGTGTTTGTGACCAATGTGGCCCGCAAGCATGGGCTGGGACTCATGGGCCACGCTTGTTTCAACTACACTGAACGTTGGACAACATGCCAAGCACAAGGTTTCTTGCCATGGGGAAAGAGTTCTGATTTCTGCATCATTTTCAACCCTGGGCTGTGGTTGGAGATAAGGTCTAGGTTCTGGAGCCTGAAAACCGCAGTTGGGAAGAGATGACGACCTAAGGCCATGGCGGGTCCGATGTGCTAAGTGTGCGGCCAGCTGTGTGGGTGGGACCAGGAGGTCCAGGCTCAGGCTGGGTCAGAAGGCGAAATAGTGCCCAGGTCAGCCTATATGTTTGGGGTACAGCCGAATGGCGTGCAGGTTGATCCTATTTGGGGTTTCGGGGTAGCCCTGAGGGCAATGATTTAATTCTGTAGGGCAGGCAGAGTGCGGCATTGTAGTTCTGGATTGCCAAACTGGAGGGCTTGTGGGCCAGTAGTCTGAGGACGGAGTCTGAGAACCCAAGCTAGGCCTAGGTTTCTGGGTGAGGATATGGCAGGCACAATCTACAGACCTCAATAGAGATCTCGTGCATCTGAAGTCAGGGCAAGGATCAGACGATCGCTCAGGTTGGACTTTCTGCCCTGATGGCCCTTTCTTGAAGGGGGTTGGATCACGAGGACATTGGGGTTTTCCCACGATGGGAGTTGTGAGAAGCTCCAAACTGCAAAGATTCTTCTGCAGGACAATTGAGACCTGTTGGTTGGCTCCAGGCCAACGATTCCGAGCAGGGTTCTAAGGATTGATGGCTGGGTAGCCCACCTCGCATTCCAATTGTCTCCAAGCAACAAGACAGGTTAGATCTGCTGGATGTGGGGGGCAATGGAGGAGGCTGAGTTGAAATGGACTGTCCTGTGGATGTGTCCTAATATGTTTTTGTGTCTATGGAGACCTTGGAATGAAGCGGTGGCCCTGGGGCCCTGAAGGGTTCTCCTAAACAGAGGCTTTGACACAGCTCCAACGTGCATGTTTCCTAAGTGGAGATGTGTTTTGTTCTGATGGGTGAGTCAAGAAACAGCCATATGCTGGTATTGAAATCCAGGCCTCTGAGGAGAGTTTCCTGGAAACCAAAGCAATGGATCCGATTAGTGCCTAGGGGCCTGTTCGTTCCTTTTTACCTCTGGGGACATCAGTCTACGGGTCTGAGTGCAGGTAGGTGCTCAGATGGGCTCAGATTGCCCCCTGTTTGTCCTGGGAAGCCACAACTATTGGGATGGCCTCAGGGACTTTGGAGGTTATCCTATTAGTAGGGTTGTGGCCATTGGAATGGGCACATACAATTCCCTTGGAGAGGGCAAGTACAGTCCTCAGGTTTGGCTCCAGGGCCCTGAGCCTGTAGGGTGTGTAGGCCAGAGCTGTTTGGACAGTTGTCTGAAAATACAAACTCGGCTTATGTTTTGGGTCATAGGTATGGCAGGACTGATCTACAGACCATGAGGAGAACACTTCGGGATATGAAAAAAGGGCGAGTGTGAGGCTCTTGCTCAAGTTTTTGTCTCTGGATATCGTGTCACTCATGGTCGTGAAATTGCCGGGTGACTTCATGGGAAATGGACGAGTCTTACTCTCTGGGGGTTCGGTCCCGTCCAAAGAGTTTGCGGTCATTCTGGGGATGGAAGAAGTCCGTTTTTTTGTTGTTGTTGTCGATTTGTTTCATTTTGTTTTTCAACCTCAGATGTCCCACCAAATGAGGGATTCCAGAGTAGAGCCCTGGGGTGGGGCGACTGGACAACCAGAAATCTGGTTAAAAATTGGGGACTAGGGACATGTCAAGCCCATTATGACATCTAATGGTCCAGCCACTGAGAGGACTTACTAGAGGACAGGACACAAGCTGAGGTCACAATGCGTGTTTATGCTCTCCTCGCACTCAAGAATGGGCGGGGCCTCAGGGTGAATGCTGTTTTCTCCTACACTGAACGTTGGACAACATGCCAACCACAAGGTTTCTTGCCATGGGTCAGGAAGAGTTCTGATTTCTGCATCACAGTCACCCGTGGGCAGTGATTGGATATAAGGTCTAGGTTCTGAAGCCTGAAAACTGAGGTAGGGAAGAGATGATGACCTAAGGCCAGGGCGGGTCTGATGTGCTCAGGGTGCGGTCAGCTGTCTGGGTGTTGGTCAGCAGGTCCGGGCTCAGGTTGTGTCAGACAGTGCATTAGTGCCCAGGTTAGACTATATAATTTGGGTACATTCGAGTGCCGTGTAGGTTTATCTTCATTTAAGCTGCCTGGTCAGCTCATTAGGCAATATATTTTTTCTAGAGGGCAGGCAGAGTTCTTCATTGTCGGTCCGGAATTGCCAAACTTGAGGGCTTCGGGGACAGGAGAGTGAGGACGGAAGTCTGAGAACACAAGTTAGTCTTCGGATTCAGGGTGAGGGCACGGCAGGTACCCCCTGCAGATCTGAACCAATATCTCATGCATCTGAAGTCAGGGCGAGGATCCGACGTTGGCTCAGGTTGGAGTTTCTGTGCATGACGGCCCCTTCATGAAGGGAGCGGAATCTCGAGGCCATGGAGGTTTTCCACGTTGGGAGATGTGGGATGCCCCCTTCAAGGATTCCTTCTGCGGGACAATTGAGACCTGTTGGACAGCTCCAGGACATCCCATATGGAATGACTCCAGAGCACCGTTCGAGGATGGATGCCTGGGAAGTCCGCCTCGCCTTCCAATTGTCTCCTAGCAACAAGACAGTTTAGATCTAATGGATCTGCGGGAGCAACCGGGGTGGCTGAGTTGAAATGCACTTTCCAGAGGATGGGTCCTAATGTGTGTTTGTGTCCATGAGGGCCTTGGAATGGGGAGGTGGCACCGGGACCCTGAAGTATTCTCCTAAGCTTTGGCATAGCTCCCATGCACAAGTTTCCTTGTGGAGACGAGATTTGTTCTGATGGGTGCCTCAGGAAATCCCCTCTGCTGGTATTGGAATCCAGGCTTTTGAGGAGACATGCCTGTAAACCAAAGCAATGGATCCGATAATGGCCTCGGGTCCTGTCTGGTTCAATCTTCTTGGTATGAGTGGAGGTAGATGAGTGGAGGAAGATGCTCAGCTAGTATCAACCGCCCTTTTTTGTCCCGGGCGACCTACACTATTGGGATGGCCTCAGGGACTTTGGAGGGTTCTCCTGATTTGTACGATTTTTGACAATGAAATGGGCAGAATTCCCATGGATTGGGTGGGGGCAGTCCTAATGTGTGGCTCCAGGGGCCCCAGCCTGGAGGGAGTGTGGCCCAGGACTTTGAGGACAGAAGACTGAAAACACAAACTCAGCTTAAGTTTGGGGACGTAGGTATGGCACGCCCGATCTACAAACCATGAGAAGAACTCTTCAGGATATGAAGAATGAGCGAGTCTGAGTCGCTTGCTCAGGCTTTTGTCTCTGGATTTTGTTTCAGCGATGGCTGTGGAATGTTGGGGTGGTCTCATGGGCCTTGGACGAATCTTCCTCTCTGTGGATTTGGCTGATCTCAATTGTTTTTCGTCAATCTGTGGGATGGGAGGACTCATTTCAGGTTTGTTATCTCTGGTGTCCCACCAAAAGAGGAATTCCAAAGCAGAGCCCTGGGGAAGAGTGAAGGGACACCCCGAACTATGATTAAAAATTGGGGCCTAGGGGCATGGCAAGCCCAATATCCTGTCTCTTCATATAGGCCCTGAGAGGCCTTACCTGAGGACTGGGCTCAGGCTCAGGGTCACAATGCGTGTTTGTGACCAATGTGGCCCGCAAGCATGGGCTGGGACTCATGGGCCACGCTTGTTTCAACTACACTGAACGTTGGACAACATGCCAAGCACAAGGTTTCTTGCCATGGGGAAAGAGTTCTGATTTCTGCATCATTTTCAACCCTGGGCTGTGGTTGGAGATAAGGTCTAGGTTCTGGAGCCTGAAAACCGCAGTTGGGAAGAGATGACGACCTAAGGCCATGGCGGGTCCGATGTGCTAAGTGTGCGGCCAGCTGTGTGGGTGGGACCAGGAGGTCCAGGCTCAGGCTGGGTCAGAAGGCGAAATAGTGCCCAGGTCAGCCTATATGTTTGGGGTACAGCCGAATGGCGTGCAGGTTGATCCTATTTGGGGTTTCGGGGTAGCCCTGAGGGCAATGATTTAATTCTGTAGGGCAGGCAGAGTGCGGCATTGTAGTTCTGGATTGCCAAACTGGAGGGCTTGTGGGCCAGTAGTCTGAGGACGGAGTCTGAGAACCCAAGCTAGGCCTAGGTTTCTGGGTGAGGATATGGCAGGCACAATCTACAGACCTCAATAGAGATCTCGTGCATCTGAAGTCAGGGCAAGGATCAGACGATCGCTCAGGTTGGACTTTCTGCCCTGATGGCCCTTTCTTGAAGGGGGTTGGATCACGAGGACATGGGGGTTTTCCCACGATGGGAGTTGTGAGAAGCTCCAAACTGCAAAGATTCTTCTGCAGGACAATTGAGACCTGTTGGTTGGCTCCAGGCCAACGATTCCGAGCAGGGTTCTAAGGATGGATGGCTGGGTAGCCCACCTCGCATTCCAATTGTCTCCAAGCAACAAGACAGGTTAGATCTGCTGGATGTGGGGGGCAATGGAGGAGGCTGAGTTGAAATGGACTGTCCTGTGGATGTGTCCTAATATGTTTTTGTGTCTATGGAGACCTTGGAATGAAGCGGTGGCCCTGGGGCCCTGAAGGGTTCTCCTAAACAGAGGCTTTGACACAGCTCCAACGTGCATGTTTCCTAAGTGGAGATGTGTTTTGTTCTGATGGGTGAGTCAAGAAACAGCCATATGCTGGTATTGAAATCCAGGCCTCTGAGGAGAGTTTCCTGGAAACCAAAGCAATGGATCCGATTAGTGCCTAGGGGCCTGTTCGTTCCTTTTTACCTCTGGGGACATCAGTCTACGGGTCTGAGTGCAGGTAGGTGCTCAGATGGGCTCAGATTGCCCCCTGTTTGTCCTGGGAAGCCACAACTATTGGGATGGCCTCAGGGACTTTGGAGGTTATCCTATTAGTAGGGTTGTGGCCATTGGAATGGGCACATACAATTCCCTTGGAGAGGGCAAGTACAGTCCTCAGGTTTGGCTCCAGGGCCCTGAGCCTGTAGGGTGTGTAGGCCAGAGCTGTTTGGACAGTTGTCTGAAAATACAAACTCGGCTTATGTTTTGGGTCATAGGTATGGCAGGACTGATCTACAGACCATGAGGAGAACACTTCGGGATATGAAAAAAGGGCGAGTGTGAGGCTCTTGCTCAAGTTTTTGTCTCTGGATATCGTGTCACTCATGGTCGTGAAATTGCCGGGTGACTTCATGGGAAATGGACAAGTCTTACTCTCTGGGGGTTCGGTCCCGTCCAAAGAGTTTGCGGTCATTCTGGGGATGGAAGAAGTCCGTTTTTTTGTTGTTGTTGTCGATTTGTTTCATTTTGTTTTTCAACCTCAGATGTCCCACCAAATGAGGGATTCCAGAGTAGAGCCCTGGGGTGGGGCGACTGGACAACCAGAAATCTGGTTAAAAATTGGGGACTAGGGACATGTCAAGCCCATTATGACATCTAATGGTCCAGCCACTGAGAGGACTTACTAGAGGACAGGACTCACGCTGAGGTCACAATGCGTGTTTATGCTCTCGTCGCACTCAAGAATGGGCGGGGCCTCAGGGTGAATGCTGTTTTCTCCTACACTGAAGGTTGGACAACATGCCAACCACAAGGTTTCTTGCCATGGGTCAGGAAGAGTTCTGATTTCTGCATTACAGTCACCCGTGGGCAGTGATTGGAGATAAGGCCTAGGTTCTGAAGCCTGAAAACTGAGGTAGGGAAGAGATGATGACCTAAGGCCAGGGTGGGTCTGATGTGCTCAGGGAGCGGTCAGCTGTCTGGGTGTTGGTCAGCAGGTCCGGGCTCAGGTTGTGTCAGACAGTGCATTAGTGCCCAGGTTAGACTATATAATTTGGGTACATTCGAGTGCCGTGTAGGTTTATCTTCATTTAAGCTGCCTGGTCAGCTCATTAGGCAATATATTTTTTCTAGAGGGCAGGCAGAGTTCTTCATTGTCGGTCCGGAATTGCCAAACTTGAGGGCTTCGGGGCCAGGAGAGTGAGGACGGAAGTCTGAGAACACAAGTTAGTCTTCGGATTCAGGGTGAGGGCACGGCAGGTACCCCCTGCAGATCTGAACCAATATCTCATGCATC
This sequence comes from Mustela nivalis, assembly GCF_964662115.1. Classification (NCBI taxonomy): domain Eukaryota; kingdom Metazoa; phylum Chordata; class Mammalia; order Carnivora; family Mustelidae; genus Mustela; species Mustela nivalis. The sequence continues at coordinate 48,203 of NW_028136325.1, forward strand.
TGAAGTCAGGGCGAGGATCCGACGTTGGCTCAGGTTGGAGTTTCTGTGCATGACGACCCCTTCATGAAGGGAGCGGAATCTCGAGTCCATGGAGGTTTTCCACGTTGGGAGATGTGGGATGCCCCCTTCAAGGATTCCTTCTGCGGGACAATTGAGACCTGTTGGACAGCTCCAGGACATCCCATATGGAATGACTCCAGAGCACCATTCGAGGATGGATGCCTGGGAAGTCCGCCTCGCCTTCCAATTGTCTCCTAGCAACAAGACAGTTTAGATCTAATGGATCTGCGGGAGCAACCGGGGTGGCTGAGTTGAAATGCACTTTCCAGAGGATGGGTCCTAATGTGTGTTTGTGTCCATGAGGGCCTTGGAATGGGGAGGTGGCACCGGGACCCTGAAGTATTCTCCTAAGCTTTGGCATAGCTCCCATGCACAAGTTTCCTTGTGGAGACGAGATTTGTTCTGATGGGTGCCTCAGGAAATCCCCTCTGCTGGTATTGGAATCCAGGCTTTTGAGGAGACATGCCTGTAAACCAAAGCAATGGATCCGATAATGGCCTCGGGTCCTGTCTGGTTCAATCTTCTTGGTATGAGTGGAGGTAGATGAGTGGAGGTAGATGCTCAGCTGGTATCAACCGCCCTTTTTTGTCCCGGGCGACCTACACTATTGGGATGGCCTCAGGGACTTTGGAGGGTTCTCCTGATTTGTACGATTTTTGACAATGGAATGGGCAGAATTCCCATGGATTGGGTGGGGGCAGTCCTAATGTGTGGCTCCAGGGGCCCCAGCCTGGAGCGAGTGTGGCCCAGGACTTTGAGGACAGAAGACTGAAAACACAAACTCAGCTTAAGTTTGGGGACGTAGGTATGGCACGCCCGATCTACAAACCATGAGAAGAACTCTTCAGGATATGAAGAATGAGCGAGTCTGAGTCGCTTGCTCAGGCTTTTGTCTCTGGATTTTGTTTCAGCGATGGCCGTGGAATGTTGGGGAGGTCTCATGGGCCATGGACGAATCTTCCTCTCTGTGGATTTGGCCCGATCCCAATTGTTTTTTGTCAATCTGTGGGATGGGAGGACTCCTTTCAGGTTTGTTACCTCTGGTGTCCCACCAAAAGAGGAAACCCAAAGCAGAGCCCTGGGGAAGAGTGAAGGGACACCCCGAACTATGGTTAAAAATTGGGGCCTAGGGGCATGGCAAGCCCAATATGCTGTCTCTTCATATAGGCCCTGAGAGGCCTTACCTGAGGACTGGGCTCAGGCTGAGGGTCACAATGTGTGTTTGTGACCAATGTGGCCCGCAAGCATGGGCTGGGCCTCATGGGCCACGCTTGTTTCAACTACACTGAACGTTGGACAACATGCCAAGCACAAGGTTTCTTGCCATGGGGAAAGAGTTCTGATTTCTGCATCATTTTCAACCCTGGGCAGTGGTTGGAGATAAGGTCTAGGTTCTGGAGCCTGAAAACCGCAGTTGGGAAGAGATGACGACCTAAGGCCATGGCGGGTCCGATGTGCTCAGTGGGCGGCCAGCTGTCTGGGTGGGACCAGGAGGTCCAGGCTCAGGCTAGGTCAGAAGGGGAAATAGTGCCCAGGTCAGCCTATATGTTTGGGGTACAGCCAATTGGCATGCAGGTTGATCCTCATTTGGGGTTTCGGGGTAGCCCTGAGGGCAATGTTTTACTTCTGTAGGGCAGGCAGAGTGCAGCATTGTAGTTCTGGATTGCCCAACTGGAGGGCTTGTGGCCAGTGGTCTGAGGACGGAGTCTGAGAACCCAAGCTAGGCCTAGGTTTCTGGGTGAGGATATGGCAGGCACAATCTACAGACCTCAATAGAGATCTCGTGCATCTGAAGTCAGGGCAAGGTTCAGACGATCGCTCAGGTTGGACTTTCTGCCCTGATGGCCCTTTCTTGAAGGGGGTTGGATCACGAGGACATGGGGGTTTTCCCACGATGGGAGTTGTGAGAAGCTCCAAACTGCAAAGATTCTTCTGCAGGACAATTGAGACCTGTTGGTTGGCTCCAGGCCAACGATTCCGAGCAGGGTTCTAAGGATGGATGGCTGGGTAGCCCACCTCGCATTCCAATTGTCTCCAAGCAACAAGACAGGTTAGATATGCTGGATGTGGGGGGCAACCGAGGAGGCTGAGTTGAAATGGACTGTCCTGTGGATGTGTCCTCATATGTTTTTGTGTCTATGGAGACCTTGGAATGAAGCGGTGGCCCTGGGGCCCTGAAGGGTTCTCCTAAACAGAGGCTTTGACACAGCTCCAACGTGCATGTTTCCCAAGTGTAGATGAGATTTGTTCTGATGGGTGAGTCAAGAAACAGCCATATGCTTGATTTGAAATCCAGGCCTCTGAGGAGAGTTTCCTGGAAACCAAAGCAATGGATCCGATTAGTGCCTAGGGGCCTGTTCGTTCCTTTTTACCTCTGGGGACATCAGTCTACGGGTCTGAGTGCAGGTAGGTGCTCAGATGGGCTCAGATTGCCCCCTGTTTGTCCTGGGAAGCCACAACTATTGGGATGGCCTCAGGGACTTTGGAGGTTATCCTATTAGTAGGGTTGTGGCCATTGGAATGGGCACATACAATTCCCTTGGAGAGGGCAAGTACAGTCCTCAGGTTTGGCTCCAGGGCCCTGAGCCTGTAGGGTGTGTAGGCCAGAGCTGTTTGGACAGTTGTCTGAAAATACAAACTCGGCTTATGTTTTGGGTCATAGCTATGGCAGGACTGATCTACAGACCATGAGGAGAACACTTCGGGATATGAAAAAAGGGCGAGTGTGAGGCTCTTGCTCAAGTTTTTGTCTCTGGATATCGTGTCACTCATGGTCGTGAAATTGCCGGGTGACTTCATGGGAAATGGACGAGTCTTACTCTCTGGGGGTTCGGTCCCGTCCAAAGAGTTTGCGGTCATTCTGGGGATGGAAGAAGTCCGTTTTTTGTTTGTTGTTGTCGATTTGTTTCATTTTGTTTTTCAACCTCAGATGTCCCACCAAATGAGGGATTCCAGAGTAGAGCCCTGGGGTGGGGCGACTGGACAACCAGAAATCTGGTTAAAAATTGGGGACTAGGGACATGTCAAGCCCATTATGACATCTAATGGTCCAGCCACTGAGAGGACTTACTAGAGGACAGGACTCACGCTGAGGTCACAATGCGTGTTTATGCTCTCATCGCACTCTAGAATGGGCGGGGCCTCAGGGTGAATGCTGGTTTCTCCTACACTGAACGTTGGACAACATGCCAACCACAAGGTTTCTTGCCATGGGTCAGGAAGAGTTCTGATTTCTGCATCACAGTCACCCGTGGGCAGTGATTGGAGATAAGGTCTAGGTTCTGAAGCCTGAAAACTGAGGTAGGGAAGAGATGATGACCTAAGGCCAGGGCGGGTCTGATGTGCTCAGGGTGCGGTCAGCTGTCTGGGTGTTGTTCAGCAGGTCCGGGCTCAGGTTGTGTCAGACAGTGCATTAGTGCCCAGGTTAGACTATATAATTTGGGTACATTCGAGTGCCGTGTAGGTTTATCTTCATTTAAGCTGCCTGGTCAGCTCATTAGGCAATATATTTTTTCTAGAGGGCAGGCAGAGTGCTTCATTGTCGGTCCGGAATTGCCAAACATGAGGGCTTCGGGGCCAGGAGACTGAGGACGGAAGTCTGAGAACACAAGCTAGACTTCGGATTCAGGGTGAGGGCACGGCAGGTACCCCCTGCAGATCTGAACCAATATCTCATGCATCTGAAGTCAGGGCGAGGATCCGACGTTGGCTCAGGTTGGAGTTTCTGTGCATGACGGCCCCTTCATGAAGGGAGCGGAATCTCGAGGCCATGGAGGTTTTCCACGTTGGGAGATGTGGGATGCCCCCTTCAAGGATTCCTTCTGCGGGACAATTGAGACCTGTTGGACAGCTCCAGGACATCCCATATGGAATGACTCCAGAGCACCATTCGAGGATGGATGCCTGGGAAGTCCGCCTCGCCTTCCAATTGTCTCCTAGCAACAAGACAGTTTAGATCTAATGGATCTGCGGGAGCAACCGGGGTGGCTGAGTTGAAATGCACTTTCCAGAGGATGGGTCCTAATGTGTGTTTGTGTCCATGAGGGCCTTGGAATGGGGAGGTGGCACCGGGACCCTGAAGTATTCTCCTAAGCTTTGGCATAGCTCCCATGCACAAGTTTCCTTGTGGAGACGAGATTTGTTCTGATGGGTGCCTCAGGAAATCCCCTCTGCTGGTATTGGAATCCAGGCTTTTGAGGAGACATGCCTGTAAACCAAAGCAATGGATCCGATAATGGCCTCGGGTCCTGTCTGGTTCAATCTTCTTGGTATGAGTGGAGGTAGATGAGTGGAGGTAGATGCTCAGCTGGTATCAACCGCCCTTTTTTGTCCCGGGCGACCTACACTATTGGGATGGCCTCAGGGACTTTGGAGGGTTCTCCTAATTTGTACGATTTTTGACAATGGAATGGGCAGAATTCCCATGGATTGGGTGGGGGCAGTCCTAATGTGTGGCTCCAGGGGCCCCAGCCTGGAGGGAGTGTGGCCCAGGACTTTGAGGACAGAAGACTGAAAACACAAACTCAGCTTAAGTTTGGGGACGTAGGTATGGCACGCCCGATCTACAAACCATGAGAAGAACTCTTCAGGATATGAAGAATGAGCGAGTCTGAGTCGCTTGCTCAGGCTTTTGTCTCTGGAGTTTGTTTCAGCGATGGCCGTGGAATGTTGGGGAGGTCTCATGGGCCTTGGACGAATCTTCCTCTCTGTGGATTTGGCCCGATCCCAATTGTTTTTCGTCAATCTGTGGGATGGGAGGACTCCTTTCAGGTTTGTTACCTCTGGTGTCCCACCAAAAGAGGAATTCCAAAGCAGAGCCCTGGGGAAGAGTGAAGGGACACCCCGAACTATGGTTAAAAATTGGGGCCTAGGGGCATGGCAAGCCCAATATGCTGTCTCTTCATATAGGCCCTGAGAGGCCTTACCTGAGGACTGGGCTCAGGCTCAGGGTCACAATGTGTGTTTGTGACCAATGTGGCCCGCAAGCATGGGCTGGGCCTCATGGGCCACGCTTGTTTCAACTACACTGAACGTTGGACAACATGCCAAGCACAAGGTTTCTTGCCATGGGGAAAGAGTTCTGATTTCTGCATCATTTTCAACCCTGGGCAGTGGTTGGAGATAAGGTCTAGGTTCTGGAGCCTGAAAACCGCAGTTGGGAAGAGATGACGACCTAAGGCCATGGCGGGTCCGATGTGCTCAGTGTGCGGCCATCTGTCTGGGTGGGACCAGGAGGTCCAGGCTCAGGCTGGGTCAGATGGCGAAATAGTGCCCAGGTCAGCCTATATGTTTGGGGTACAGCCGAATGGCGTGCAGGTTGATCCTATTTGGGGTTTCGGGGTAGCCCTGAGGGCAATGTTTTAATTCTGTAGGGCAGGCAGAGTGCGGCATTGTAGTTCTGGATTGCCCAACTGGAGGGCTTGTGGGCCAGTAGTCTGAGGACGGAGTCTGAGAACCCAAGCTAGGCCTAGGTTTCTGGGTGAGGATATGGCAGGCACAATCTACAGACCTCAATAGAGATCTCGTGCATCTGAAGTCAGGGCAAGGTTCAGACGATCGCTCAGGTTGGACTTTCTGCCCTGATGGCCCTTTTGAAGGGGGTTGGATCACGAGGACATGGGGGTTTTCCCACGATGGGAGTTGTGAGAAGCTCCAAACTGCAAAGATTATTCTGCAGGACAATTGAGACCTGTTGGTTGGCTCCAGGCCAACGATTCCGAGCAGGGTTCTAAGGATGGATGGCTGGGTAGCCCACCTCACATTCCAATTGTCTCCAAGCAACAAGACAGGTTAGATCTGCTGGATGTGGGGGGCAACCGAGGAGGCTGAGTTGAAATGGACTGTCCTGTGGATGTGTCCTCATATGTTTTTGTGTCTATGGAGACCTTGGAATGAAGCGGTGGCCCTGGGGCCCTGAAGGGTTCTCCTAAACAGAGGCTTTGACACAGCTCCAACGTGCATGTTTCCCAAGTGTAGATGAGATTTGTTCTGATGGGTGAGTCAAGAAACAGCCATATGCTGGTATTGAAATCCAGGCCTCTGAGGAGAGTTTCCTGGAAACCAAAGCAATGGATCCGATTAGTGCCTAGGGGCCTGTTCGTTCCTTTTTACCTCTGGGGACATCAGTCTACGGGTCTGAGTGCAGGTAGGTGCTCAGATGGGCTCAGATTGCCCCCTGTTTGTCCTGGAAAGCCACAACTATTGGGATGGCCTCAGGGACTTTGGAGGTTATCCTATTAGTAGGGTTGTGGCCATTGGAATGGGCACATACAATTCCCTTGGAGAGGGCAAGTACAGTCCTCAGGTTTGGCTCCAGGGCCCTGAGCCTGTAGGGTGTGTAGGCCAGAGCTGTTTGGACAGTTGTCTGAAAATACAAACTCGGCTTATGTTTTGGATCATAGGTATGGCAGGACTGATCTACAGACCATGAGGAGAACACTTCGGGATATGAAAAAAGGGCGAGTGTGAGGCTCTTGCTCAAGTTTTTGTCTCTGGATATCGTGTCACTCATGGTCGTGAAATTGCCGGGTGACTTCATGGGAAATGGACGAGTCTTACTCTCTGGGGGTTCGGTCCCGTCCAAAGAGTTTGCGGTCATTCTGGGGATGGAAGAAGTCCGTTTTTTGGTTGTTGTTGTCGATTTGTTTCATTTTGTTTTTCAACCTCAGATGTCCCACCAAATGAGGGATTCCAGAGTAGAGCCCTGGGGTGGGGCGACTGGACAACCAGAAATCTGGTTAAAAATTGGGGACTAGGGACATGTCAAGCCCATTATGACATCTAATGGTCCAGCCACTGAGAGGACTTACTAGAGGACAGGACTCACGCTGAGGTCACAATGCGTGTTTATGCTCTCATCGCACTCAAAAATGGGCGGGGCCTCAGGGTGAATGCTGGTTTCTCCTACACTGAACGTTGGACAACATGCCAACCACAAGGTTTCTTGCCATGGGTCAGGAAGAGTTCTGATTTCTGCATCACAGTCACCCGTGGGCAGTGATTGGAGATAAGGTCTAGGTTCTGAAGCCTGAAAACTGAGGTAGGGAAGAGATGATGACCTAAGGCCAGGGCGGGTCTGATGTGCTCAGGGTGCGGTCAGCTGTCTGGGTGTTGTTCAGCAGGTCCGGGCTCAGGTTGTGTCAGACAGTGCATTAGTGCCCAGGTTAGACTATATAATTTGGGTACATTCGAGTGCCGTGTAGGTTTATCTTCATTTAAGCTGCCTGGTCAGCTCATTAGGCAATATATTTTTTCTAGAGGGCAGGCAGAGTGCTTCATTGTCGGTCCGGAATTGCCAAACATGAGGGCTTCGGGGCCAGGAGAGTGAGGACGGAAGTCTGAGAACACAAGCTAGACTTCGGATTCAGGGTGAGGGCACGGCAGGTACCCCCTGCAGATCTGAACCAATATCTCATGCATCTGAAGTCAGGGCGAGGATCCGACGTTGGCTCAGGTTGGAGTTTCTGTGCATGACGGCCCCTTCATGAAGGGAGCGGAATCTCGAGGCCATGGAGGTTTTCCACGTTGGGAGATGTGGGATGCCCCCTTCAAGGATTCCTTCTGAGGGACAATTGAGACCTGTTGGACAGCTCCAGGACATCCCATATGGAATGACTCCAGAGCACCATTCGAGGATGGATGCCTGGGAAGTCCGCCTCGCCTTCCAATTGTCTCCTAGCAACAGGACAGTTTAGATCTAATGGATCTGCGGGAGCAACCGGGGTGGCTGAGTTGAAATGCACTTTCCAGAGGATGGGTCCTAATGTGTGTTTGTGTCCATGAGGGCCTTGGAATGGGGAGGTGGCACCGGGACCCTGAAGTATTCTCCTAAGCTTTGGCATAGCTCCCATGCACAAGTTTCCTTGTGGAGACGAGATTTGTTCTGATGGGTGCCTCAGGAAATCCCCTCTGCTGGTATTGGAATCCAGGCTTTTGAGGAGACATGCCTGTAAACCAAAGCAATGGATCCGATAATGGCCTCGGGTCCTGTCTGGTTCAATCTTCTTGGTATGAGTGGAGGTAGATGAGTGGAGGAAGATGCTCAGCTCGTATCAACCGCCCTTTTTTGTCCCGGGCGACCTACACTATTGGGATGGCCTCAGGGACTTTGGAGGGTTCTCCTAATTTGTACGATTTTTGACAATGGAATGGGCAGAATTCCCATGGATTGGGTGGGGGCAGTCCTAATGTGTGGCTCCAGGGGCCCCAGCCTGGAGGGAGTGTGGCCCAGGACTTTGAGGACAGAAGACTGAAAACACAAACTCAGCTTAAGTTTGGGGACGTAGGTATGGCACGCCCGATCTACAAACCATGAGAAGAACTCTTCAGGATATGAAGAATGAGCGAGTCTGAGTCGCTTGCTCAGGCTTTTGTCTCTGGATTTTGTTTCAGCGATGGCCGTGGAATGTTGGGGAGGTCTCATGGGCCTTGGACGAATCTTCCTCTCTGTGGATTTGGCCCGATCCCAATTGTTTTTCGTCAATCTGTGGGATGGGAGGACTCCTTTCAGGTTTGTTACCTCTGGTGTCCCACCAAAAGAGGAATTCCAAAGCAGAGCCCTGGGGAAGAGTGAAGGGACACCCCGAACTATGGTTAAAAATTGGGGCCTAGGGGCATGGCAAGCCCAATATGCTGTCTCTTCATATAGGCCCTGAGAGGCCTTACCTGAGGACTGGGCTCAGGCTCAGGGTCACAATGTGTGTTTGTGACCAATGTGGCCCGCAAGCATGGGCTGGGCCTCATGGGCCACGCTTGTTTCAACTACACTGAACGTTGGACAACATGCCAAGCACAAGGTTTCTTGCCATGGGGAAAGAGTTTGATTTCTGCATCATTTTCAACCCTGGGCAGTGGTTGGAGATAAGGTCTAGGTTCTGGAGCCTGAAAACCGCAGTTGGGAAGAGATGACGACCTAAGGCCATGGCGGGTCCGATGTGCTCAGTGTGCGGCCATCTGTCTGGGTGGGACCAGGAGGTCCAGGCTCAGGCTGGGTCAGATGGCGAAATAGTGCCCAGGTCAGCCTATATGTTTGGGGTACAGCCGAATGGCGTGCAGGTTGATCCTATTTGGGGTTTCGGGGTAGCCCTGAGGGCAATGTTTTAATTCTGTAGGGCAGGCAGAGTGCGGCATTGTAGTTCTGGATTGCCCAACTGGAGGGCTTGTGGGCCAGTAGTCTGAGGACGGAGTCTGAGAACCCAAGCTAGGCCTAGGTTTCTGGGTGAGGATATGGCAGGCACAATCTACAGACCTCAATAGAGATCTCGTGCATCTGAAGTCAGGGCAAGGTTCAGACGATCGCTCAGGTTGGACTTTCTGCCCTGATGGCCCTTTCTTGAAGGGGGTTGGATCACGAGGACATGGGGGTTTTCCCACGATGGGAGTTGTGAGAAGCTCCAAACTGCAAAGATTCTTCTGCAGGACAATTGAGACCTGTTGGTTGGCTCCAGGCCAACGATTCCGAGCAGGGTTCTAAGGATGGATGGCTGGGTAGCCCACCTCGCATTCCAATTGTCTCCAAGCAACAAGACAGGTTAGATCTGCTGGATGTGGCGGGCAACCGAGGAGGCTGAGTTGAAATGGACTCTCCTGTGGATGTGTCCTAATATGTTTTTGTGTCTATGGAGACCTTGGAATGAAGCGGTGGCCCTGGGGCCCTGAAGGGTTCTCCTAAACAGAGGCTTTGACACAGCTCCAACGTGCATGTTTCCCAAGTGTAGATGAGATTTGTTCTGATGGGTGAGTCAAGAAACAGCCATATGCTGGATTTGAAATCCAGGCCTCTGAGGAGAGTTTCCTGGAAACCAAAGCAATGGATCCGATTAGTGCCTAGGGGCCTGTTCGTTCCTTTTTACCTCTGGGGACATCAGTCTACGGGTCTGAGTGCAGGTAGGTGCTCAGATGGGCTCAGATTGCCCCCTGTTTGTCCTGGGAAGCCACAACTATTGGGATGGCCTCAGGGACTTTGGAGGTTATCCTATTAGTAGGGTTGTGGCCATTGGAATGGGCACATACAATTCCCTTGAAGAGGGCAAGTACAGTCCTCAGGTTTGGCTCCAGGGCCCTGAGCCTGTAGGGTGTGTAGGCCAGAGCTGTTTGGACAGTTGTCTGAAAATACAAACTCGGCTTATGTTTTGGGTCATAGGTATGGCAGGACTGATCTACAGACCATGAGGAGAACACTTCGGGATATGAAAAAAGGGCGAGTGTGAGGCTCTTGCTCAAGTTTTTGTCTCTGGATATCGTGTCACTCATGGTCGTGAAATTGCCGGTCATTCTGGGGATGGAGAAGTCCGTTTTTTGGTTGTTGTTGTCGATTTGTTTCATTTTGTTTTTCAACCTCAGATGTCCCACCAAATGAGGGATTCCAGAGTAGAGCCCTGGGGTGGGGCGACTGGACAACCAGAAATCTGGTTAAAAATTGGGGACTAGGGACATGTCAAGCCCATTATGACATCTAATGGTCCAGCCACTGAGAGGACTTACTAGAGGACAGGACTCACGCAGAGGTCACAATGCCCTTTTATGCTCTCATCGCACTCAAGAATGGGCGGGGCCTAAGGGTGAATGCTGGTTTCTCCTACACTGAACGTTGGACAACATGCCAACCACAAGGTTTCTTGCCATGGGTCAGGAAGAGTTCTGATTTCTGCATCACAGTCACCCGTGGGCAGTGATTGGAGATAAGGTCTAGGTTCTGAAGCCTGAAAACTGAGGTAGGGAAGAGATGATGACCTAAGGCCAGGGCGGGTCTGATGTGCTCAGGGTGCGGTCAGCTGTCTGGGTGTTGTTCAGCAGGTCCGGGCTCAGGTTGTGTCAGACAGTGCATTAGTGCCCAGGTTAGACTATATAATTTGGGTACATTCGAGTGCCGTGTAGGTTTATCTTCATTTAAGCTGCCTGGTCAGCTCATTAGGCAATATATTTTTTCTAGAGGGCAGGCAGAGTGCTTCATTGTCGGTCCGGAATTGCCAAACATGAGGGCTTCGGGGCCAGGAGAGTGAGGACGGAAGTCTGAGAACACAAGCTAGACTTCGGATTCAGGGTGAGGGCACGGCAGGTACCCCCTGCAGATCTGAACCAATATCTCATGCATCTGAAGTCAGGGCGAGGATCCGACGTTGGCTCAGGTTGGAGTTTCTGTGCATGACGGCCCCTTCATGAAGGGAGCGGAATCTCGAGGCCATGGAGGTTTTCCACGTTGGGAGATGTGGGATGCCCCCTTCAAGGATTCCTTCTGCGGGACAATTGAGACCTGTTGGACAGCTCCAGGACATCCCATATGGAATGACTCCAGAGCACCATTCGAGGATGGATGCCTGGGAAGTCCGCCTCGCCTTCCAATTGTCTCCTAGCAACAGGACAGTTTAGATCTAATGGATCTGCGGGAGCAACCGGGGTGGCTGAGTTGAAATGCACTTTCCAGAGGATGGGTCCTAATGTGTGTTTGTGTCCATGAGGGCCTTGGAATGGGGAGGTGGCACCGGGACCCTGAAGTATTCTCCTAAGCTTTGGCATAGCTCCCATGCACAAGTTTCCTTGTGGAGACGAGATTTGTTCTGATGGGTGCCTCAGGAAATCCCCTCTGCTGGTATTGGAATCCAGGCTTTTGAGGAGACATGCCTGTAAACCAAAGCAATGGATCCGATAATGGCCTCGGGTCCTGTCTGGTTCAATCTTCTTGGTATGAGTGGAGGTAGATGAGTGGAGGAAGATGCTCAGCTCGTATCAACCGCCCTTTTTTGTCCCGGGCGACCTACACTATTGGGATGGCCTCAGGGACTTTGGAGGGTTCTCCTAATTTGTACGATTTTTGACAATGGAATGGGCAGAATTCCCATGGATTGGGTGGGGGCAGTCCTAATGTGTGGCTCCAGGGGCCCCAGCCTGGAGCGAGTGTGGCCCAGGACTTTGAGGACAGAAGACTGAAAACACAAACTCAGCTTAAGTTTGGGGACGTAGGTATGGCACGCCCGATCTACAAACCATGAGAAGAACTCTTCAGGATATGAAGAATGAGCGAGTCTGAGTCGCTTGCTCAGGCTTTTGTCTCTGGAGTTTGTTTCAGCGATGGCCGTGGAATGTTGGGGAGGTCTCATGGGCCTTGGACGAATCTTCCTCTCTGTGGATTTGGCCCGATCCCAATTGTTTTTCGTCAATCTGTGGGATGGGAGGACTCCTTTCAGGTTTGTTACCTCTGGTGTCCCACCAAAAGAGGAATTCCAAAGCAGAGCCCTGGGGAAGAGTGAAGGGACACCCCGAACTATGGTTAAAAATTGGGGCCTAGGGGCATGGCAAGCCCAATATGCTGTCTCTTCATATAGGCCCTGAGAGGCCTTACCTGAGGACTGGGCTCAGGCTCAGGGTCACAATGTGTGTTTGTGACCAATGTGGCCCGCAAGCATGGGCTGGGCCTCATGGGCCACGCTTGTTTCAACTACACTGAACGTTGGACAACATGCCAAGCACAAGGTTTCTTGCCATGGGGAAAGAGTTCTGATTTCTGCATCATTTTCAACCCTGGGCAGTGGTTGGAGATAAGGTCTAGGTTCTGGAGCCTGAAAACCGCAGTTGGGAAGAGATGACGACCTAAGGCCATGGCGGGTCCGATGTGCTCAGTGTGCGGCCAGCTGTCTGGGTGGGACCAGGAGGTCCAGGCTCAGGCTGGGTCAGATGGCGAAATAGTGCCCAGGTCAGCCTATATGTTTGGGGTACAGCCGAATGGCGTGCAGGTTGATCCTATTTGGGGTTTCGGGGTAGCCCTGAGGGCAATGTTTTAATTCTGTAGGGCAGGCAGAGTGCGGCATTGTAGTTCTGGATTGCCCAACTGGAGGGCTTGTGGGCCAGTAGTCTGAGGACGGAGTCTGAGAACCCAAGCTAGGCCTAGGTTTCTGGGTGAGGATATGGCAGGCACAATCTACAGACCTCAATAGAGATCTCGTGCATCTGAAGTCAGGGCAAGGTTCAGACGATCGCTCAGGTTGGACTTTCTGCCCTGATGGCCCTTTCTTGAAGGGGGTTGGATCACGAGGACATGGGGGTTTTCCCACGATGGGAGTTGTGAGAAGCTCCAAACTGCAAAGATTCTTCTGCAGGACAATTGAGACCTGTTGGTTGGCTCCAGGCCAACGATTCCGAGCAGGGTTCTAAGGATGGATGGCTGGGTAGCCCACCTCGCATTCCAATTGTCTCCAAGCAACAAGACAGGTTAGATCTGCTGGATGTGGCGGGCAACCGAGGAGGCTGAGTTGAAATGGACTCTCCTGTGGATGTGTCCTAATATGTTTTTGTGTCTATGGAGACCTTGGAATGAAGCGGTGGCCCTGGGGCCCTGAAGGGTTCTCCTAAACAGAGGCTTTGACACAGCTCCAACGTGCATGTTTCCCAAGTGTAGATGAGATTTGTTCTGATGGGTGAGTCAAGAAACAGCCATATGCTGGTATTGAAATCCAGGCCTCTGAGGAGAGTTTCCTGGAAACCAAAGCAATGGATCCGATTAGTGCCTAGGGGCCTGTTCGTTCTTTTTTACCTCTGGGGACATCAGTCTACTGGTCTGAGTGCAGGTAGGTGCTCAGATGGGCTCAGATTGCCCCCTGTTTGTCCTGGGAAGCCACAACTATTGGGATGGCCTCAGGGACTTTGGAGGTTATCCTATTAGTAGGGTTGTGGCCATTGGAATGGGCACATACAATTCCCTTGGAGAGGGCAAGTACAGTCCTCAGGTTTGGCTCCAGGGCCCTGAGCCTGTAGGGTGTGTAGGCCAGAGCTGTTTGGACAGTTGTCTGAAAATACAAACTCGGCTTATGTTTTGGGTCATAGGTATGGCAGGACTGATCTACAGACCATGAGGAGAACACTTCGGGATATGAAAAAAGGGCGAGGGTGAGGCTCTTGCTCAAGTTTTTGTCTCTGGATATCGTGTCACTCATGGTCGTGAAATTGCCGGGTGACTTCATGGGAAATGGACGAGTCTTACTCTCTGGGGGTTCGGTCCCGTCCAAAGAGTTTGCGGTCATTCTGGGGATGGAAGAAGTCCGTTTTTTTGTTGTTGTTGTCGATTTGTTTCATTTTGTTTTTCAACCTCAGATGTCCCACCAAATGAGGGATTCCAGAGTAGAGCCCTGGGGTGGGGCGACTGGACAACCAGAAATCTGGTTAAAAATTGGGGACTAGGGACATGTCAAGCCCATTATGACATCTAATGGTCCAGCCACTGAGAGTACTTACTAGAGGACAGGACTCACGCTGAGGTCACAATGCCTGTTTATGCTCTCGTCGCACTCAAGAATGGGCGGGGCCTCAGGGTGAATGCTGGTTTCTCCTACACTGAACGTTGGACAACATGCCAACCACAAGGTTTCTTGCCATGGGTCAGGAAGAGTTCTGATTTCTGCATCACAGTCACCCGTGGGCAGTGATTGGAGATAAGGTCTAGGTTCTGAAGCCTGAAAACTGAGGTAGGGAAGAGATGATGACCTAAGGCCAGGGCGGGTCTGATGTGCTCAGGGTGCGGTCAGCTGTCTGGGTGTTGGTCAGCAGGTCCGGGCTCAGGTTGTGTCAGACAGTGCATTAGTGCCCAGGTTAGACTATATAATTTGGGTACATTCGAGTGCCGTGTAGGTTTATCTTCATTTAAGCTGCCTGGTCAGCTCATTAGGCAATATATTTTTTCTAGAGGGCAGGCAGAGTGCTTCATTGTCGGTCCGGAATTGCCAAACATGAGTGCTTCGGGGCCAGGAGAGTGAGGACGGAAGTCTGAGAACACAAGCTAGACTTCGGATTCAGGGTGAGGGCACGGCAGGTACCCCCTGCAGATCTGAACCAATATCTCATGCATCTGAAGTCAGGGCGAGGATCCGACGTTGGCTCAGGTTGGAGTTTCTGTGCATGACGGCCCCTTCATGAAGGGAGCGGAATCTCGAGGCCATGGAGGTTTTCCACGTTGGGAGATGTGGGATGCCCCCTTCAAGGATTCCTTCTGCGGGACAATTGAGACCTGTTGGACAGCTCCAGGACATCCCATATGGAATGACTCCAGAGCACCGTTCGAGGATGGATGCCTGGGAAGTCCGCCTCGCCTTCCAATTGTCTCCTAGCAACAAGACAGTTTAGATCTAATGGATCTGCGGGAGCAACCGGGGTGGCTGAGTTGAAATGCACTTTCCAGAGGATGGGTCCTAATGTGTGTTTGTGTCCATGAGGGCCTTGGAATGGGGAGGTGGCACCGGGACCCTGAAGTATTCTCCTAAGCTTTGGCATAGCTCCCATGCACAAGTTTCCTTGTGGAGACGAGATTTGTTCTGATGGGTGCCTCAGGAAATCCCCTCTGCTGGTATTGGAATCCAGGCTTTTGAGGAGACATGCCTGTAAACCAAAGCAATGGATCCGATAATGGCCTCGGGTCCTGTCTGGTTCAATCTTCTTGGTATGAGTGGAGGTAGATGAGTGGAGGAAGATGCTCAGCTCGTATCAACCGCCCTTTTTTGTCCCGGGCGACCTACACTATTGGGATGGCCTCAGGGACTTTGGAGGGTTCTCCTAATTTGTACGATTTTTGACAATGGAATGGGCAGAATTCCCATGGATTGGGTGGGGGCAGTCCTAATGTGTGGCTCCAGGGGCCCCAGCCTGGAGGGAGTGTGGCCCAGGACTTTGAGGACAGAAGACTGAAAACACAAACTCAGCTTAAGTTTGGGGACGTAGGTATGGCACGCCCGATCTACAAACCATGAGAAGAACTCTTCAGGATATGAAGAATGAGCGAGTCTGAGTCGCTTGCTCAGGCTTTTGTCTCTGGAGTTTGTTTCAGCGATGGCCGTGGAATGTTGGGGAGGTCTCATGGGCCTTGGACGAATCTTCCTCTCTGTGGATTTGGCCCGATCCCAATTGTTTTTCGTCAATCTGTGGGATGGGAGGACTCCTTTCAGGTTTGTTACCTCTGGTGTCCCACCAAAAGAGGAATTCCAAAGCAGAGCCCTGGGGAAGAGTGAAGGGACACCCCGAACTATGGTTAAAAATTGGGGCCTAGGGGCATGGCAAGCCCAATATGCTGTCTCTTCATATAGGCCCTGAGAGGCCTTACCTGAGGACTGGGCTCAGGCTCAGGGTCACAATGTGTGTTTGTGACCAATGTGGCCCGCAAGCATGGGCTGGGCCTCATGGGCCACGCTTGTTTCAACTACACTGAACGTTGGACAACATGCCAAGCACAAGGTTTCTTGCCATGGGGAAAGAGTTCTGATTTCTGCATCATTTTCAACCCTGGGCAGTGGTTGGAGATAAGGTCTAGGTTCTGGAGCCTGAAAACCGCAGTTGGGAAGAGATGACGACCTAAGGCCATGGCGGGTCCGATGTGCTCAGTGTGCGGCCAGCTGTCTGGGTGGGACCAGGAGGTCCAGGCTCAGGCTGGGTCAGATGGCGAAATAGTGCCCAGGTCAGCCTATATGTTTGGGGTACAGCCGAATGGCGTGCAGGTTGATCCTATTTGGGGTTTCGGGGTAGCCCTGAGGGCAATGTTTTAATTCTGTAGGGCAGGCAGAGTGCGGCATTGTAGTTCTGGATTGCCCAACTGGAGGGCTTGTGGGCCAGTAGTCTGAGGACGGAGTCTGAGAACCCAAGCTAGGCCTAGGTTTCTGGGTGAGGATATGGCAGGCACAATCTACAGACCTCAATAGAGATCTCGTGCATCTGAAGTCAGGGCAAGGTTCAGACGATCGCTCAGGTTGGACTTTCTGCCCTGATGGCCCTTTCTTGAAGGGGGTTGGATCACGAGGACATGGGGGTTTTCCCACGATGGGAGTTGTGAGAAGCTCCAAACTGCAAAGATTCTTCTGCAGGACAATTGAGACCTGTTGGTTGGCTCCAGGCCAACGATTCCGAGCAGGGTTCTAAGGATGGATGGCTGGGTAGCCCACCTCGCATTCCAATTGTCTCCAAGCAACAAGACAGGTTAGATCTGCTGGATGTGGCGGGCAACCGAGGAGGCTGAGTTGAAATGGACTCTCCTGTGGATGTGTCCTCATATGTTTTTGTGTCTATGGAGACCTTGGAATGAAGCGGTGGCCCTGGGGCCCTGAAGGGTTCTCCTAAACAGAGGCTTTGACACAGCTCCAACGTGCATGTTTCCCAAGTGTAGATGAGATTTGTTCTGATGGGTGAGTCAAGAAACAGCCATATGCTGGTATTGAAATCCAGGCCTCTGAGGAGAGTTTCCTGGAAACCAAAGCAATGGATCCGATTAGTGCCTAGGGGCCTGTTCGTTCTTTTTTACCTCTGGGGACATCAGTCTACGGGTCTGAGTGCAGGTAGGTGCTCAGATGGGCTCAGATTGCCCCCTGTTTGTCCTGGGAAGCCACAACTATTGGGATGGCCTCAGGGACTTTGGAGGTTATCCTATTAGTAGGGTTGTGGCCATTGGAATGGGCACATACAATTCCCTTGGAGAGGGCAAGTACAGTCCTCAGGTTTGGCTCCAGGGCCCTGAGCCTGTAGGGTGTGTAGGCCAGAGCTGTTTGGACAGTTGTCTGAAAATACAAACTCGGCTTATGTTTTGGGTCATAGGTATGGCAGGACTGATCTACAGACCATGAGGAGAACACTTCGGGATATGAAAAATGGGCGAGGGTGAGGCTCTTGCTCAAGTTTTTGTCTCTGGATATCGTGTCACTCATGGTCGTGAAATTGCCGGGTGACTTCATGGGAAATGGACGAGTCTTACTCTCTGGGGGTTCGGTCCCGTCCAAAGAGTTTGCGGTCATTCTGGGGATGGAAGAAGTCCGTTTTTTTGTTGTTGTTGTCGATTTGTTTCATTTTGTTTTTCAACCTCAGATGTCCCACCAAATGAGGGATTCCAGAGTAGAGCCCTGGGGTGGGGCGACTGGACAACCAGAAATCTGGTTAAAAATTGGGGACTAGGGACATGTCAAGCCCATTATGACATCTAATGGTCCAGCCACTGAGAGGACTTACTAGAGGACAGGACTCACGCTGAGGTCACAATGCCTGTTTATGCTCTCGTCGCACTCAAGAATGGGCGGGGCCTCAGGGTGAATGCTGGTTTCTCCTACACTGAACGTTGGACAACATGCCAACCACAAGGTTTCTTGCCATGGGTCAGGAAGAGTTCTGATTTCTGCATCACAGTCACCCGTGGGCAGTGATTGGAGATAAGGTCTAGGTTCTGAAGCCTGAAAACTGAGGTAGGGAAGAGATGATGACCTAAGGCCAGGGCGGGTCTGATGTGCTCAGGGTGCGGTCAGCTGTCTGGGTGTTGGTCAGCAGGTCCGGGCTCAGGTTGTGTCAGACAGTGCATTAGTGCCCAGGTTAGACTATATAATTTGGGTACATTCGAGTGCCGTGTAGGTTTATCTTCATTTAAGCTGCCTGGTCAGCTCATTAGGCAATATATTTTTTCTAGAGGGCAGGCAGAGTGCTTCATTGTCGGTCCGGAATTGCCAAACTTGAGGGCTTCGGGGCCAGGAGACTGAGGACGGAAGTCTGAGAACACAAGCTAGACTTCGGATTCAGGGTGAGGGCACGGCAGGTACCCCCTGCAGATCTGAACCAATATCTCATGCATCTGAAGTCAGGGCGAGGATCCGACGTTGGCTCAGGTTGGAGTTTCTGTGCATGACGGCCCCTTCATGAAGGGAGCGGAATCTCGAGGCCATGGAGGTTTTCCACGTTGGGAGATGTGGGATGCCCCCTTCAAGGATTCCTTCTGCGGGACAATTGAGACCTGTTGGACAGCTCCAGGACATCCCATATGGAATGACTCCAGAGCACCATTCGAGGATGGATGCCTGGGAAGTCCGCCTCGCCTTCCAATTGTCTCCTAGCAACAAGACAGTTTAGATCTAATGGATCTGCGGGAGCAACCGGGGTGGCTGAGTTGAAATGCACTTTCCAGAGGATGGGTCCTAATGTGTGTTTGTGTCCATGAGGGCCTTGGAATGGGGAGGTGGCACCGGGACCCTGAAGTATTCTCCTAAGCTTTGGCATAGCTCCCATTCACAAGTTTCCTTGTGGAGACGAGATTTGTTCTGATGGGTGCCTCAGGAAATCCCCTCTGCTGGTATTGGAATCCAGGCTTTTGAGGAGACATGCCTGTAAACCAAAGCAATGGATCCGATAATGGCCTCGGGTCCTGTCTGGTTCAATCTTCTTGGTATGAGTTAAGGTAGATGAGTGGAGGAAGATGCTCAGCTCGTATCAACCGCCCTTTTTTGTCCCGGGCGACCTACACTATTGGGATGGCCTCAGGGACTTTGGAGGGTTCTCCTAATTTGTACGATTTTTGACAATGGAATGGGCAGAATTCCCATGGATTGGGTGGGGGCAGTCCTAATGTGTGGCTCCAGGGGCCCCAGCCTGGAGGGAGTGTGGCCCAGGACTTTGAGGACAGAAGACTGAAAACACAAACTCAGCTTAAGTTTGGGGACGTAGGTATGGCACGCCCGATCTACAAACCATGAGAAGAACTCTTCAGGATATGAAGAATGAGCGAGTCTGAGTCGCTTGCTCAGGCTTTTGTCTCTGGATTTTGTTTCAGCGATGGCCGTGGAATGTTGGGGAGGTCTCATGGGCCATGGACGAATCTTCCTCTCTGTGGATTTGGCCCGATCCCAATTGTTTTTCGTCAATCTGTGGGATGGGAGGACTCCTTTCAGGTTTGTTACCTCTGGTGTCCCACCAAAAGAGGAATTCCAAAGCAGAGCCCTGGGGAAGAGTGAAGGGACACCCCGAACTATGGTTAAAAATTGGGGCCTAGGGGCATGGCAAGCCCAATATGCTGTCTCTTCATATAGGCCCTGAGAGGCCTTACCTGAGGACTGGGCTCAGGCTCAGGGTCACAATGTGTGTTTGTGACCAATGTGGCCCGCAAGCATGGGCTGGGCCTCATGGGCCACGCTTGTTTCAACTACACTGAACGTTGGACAACATGCCAAGCACAAGGTTTCTTGCCATGGGGAAAGAGTTCTGATTTCTGCATCATTTTCAACCCTGGGCAGTGGTTGGAGATAAGGTCTAGGTTCTGGAGCCTGAAAACCGCAGTTGGGAAGAGATGACGACCTAAGGCCATGGCGGGTCCGATGTGCTCAGTGTGCGGCCAGCTGTCTGGGTGGGACCAGGAGGTCCAGGCTCAGGCTGGGTCAGATGGCGAAATAGTGCCCAGGTCAGCCTATATGTTTGGGGTACAGCCAAATGGCGTGCAGGTTGATCCTATTTGGGGTTTCGGGGTAGCCCTGAGGGCAATGTTTTAATTCTGTAGGGCAGGCAGAGTGCGGCATTGTAGTTCTGGATTGCCCAACTGGAGGGCTTGTGGGCCAGTAGTCTGAGGACGGAGTCTGAGAACCCAAGCTAGGCCTAGGTTTCTGGGTGAGGATATGGCAGGCACAATCTACAGACCTCAATAGAGATCTCGTGCATCTGAAGTCAGGGCAAGGTTCAGACGATCGCTCAGGTTGGACTTTCTGCCCAGATGGCCCTTTCTTGAAGGGGGTTGGATCACGAGGACATGGGGGTTTTCCCACGATGGGAGTTGTGAGAAGCTCCAAACTGCAAAGATTCTTCTGCAGGACAATTGAGACCTGTTGGTTGGCTCCAGGCCAACGATTCCGAGCAGAGTTCTAAGGATGGATGGCTGGGTAGCCCACCTCGCATTCCAATTGTCTCCAAGCAACAAGACAGGTTAGATCTGCTGGATGTGGGGGGCAACCGAGGAGGCTGAGTTGAAATGGACTGTCCTGTGGATGTGTCCTCATATGTTTTTGTGTCTATGGAGACCTTGGAATGAAGCGGTGGCCCTGGGGCCCTGAAGGGTTCTCCTAAACAGAGGCTTTGACACAGCTCCAACGTGCATGTTTCCCAAGTGTAGATGAGATTTGTTCTGATGGGTGAGTCAAGAAACAGCCATATGCTGGTATTGAAATCCAGGCCTCTGAGGAGAGTTTCCTGGAAACCAAAGCAATGGATCCGATTAGTGCCTAGGGGCCTGTTCGTTCCTTTTTACCTCTGGGGACATCAGTCTACGGGTCTGAGTGCAGGTAGGTGCTCAGATGGGCTCAGATTGCCCCCTGTTTGTCCTGGGAAGCCACAACTATTGGGATAGCCTCAGGGACTTTGGAGGTTATCCTATTAGTAGGGTTGTGGCCATTGGAATGGGCACATACAATTCCCTTGGAGAGGGCAAGTACAGTCCTCAGGTTTGGCTCCAGGGCCCTGCGCCTGTAGGGTGTGTAGGCCAGAGCTGTTTGGACAGTTGTCTGAAAATACAAACTCGGCTTATGTTTTGGGTCATAGGTATGGCAGGACTGATCTACAGACCATGAGGAGAACACTTCGGGATATGAAAAAAGGGCGAGTGTGAGGCTCTTGCTCAAGTTTTTGTCTCTGGATATCGTGTCACTCATGGTCGTGAAATTGCCGGGTGACATCATGGGAAATGGACGAGTCTTACTCTCTGGGGGTTCGGTCCCGTCCAAAGAGTTTGCGGTCATTCTGGGGATGGAAGAAGTCCGTTTTTTTGTTGTTGTTGTCGATTTGTTTCATTTTGTTTTTCAACCTCAGATGTCCCACCAAATGAGGGATTCCAGAGGAGCCCTGGGGTGGGGCGACTGGACAACCAGAAATCTGGTTAAAAATTGGGGACTAGGGACATGTCAAGCCCATTATGACATCTAATGGTCCAGCCACTGAGAGGACTTACTAGAGGACAGGACTCACGCTGAGGTCACAATGCGTGTTTATGCTCTCGTCGCACTCCAGAATGGGCGGGGCCTCAGGGTGAATGCTGGTTTCTCCTACACTGAACGTTGGACAACATGCCAACCACAAGGTTTCTTGCCATGGGTCAGGAAGAGTTCTGATTTCTGCATCACAGTCACCCGTGGGCAGTGATTGGAGATAAGGTCTAGGTTCTGAAGCCTGAAAACTGAGGTAGGGAAGAGATGATGACCTAAGGCCAGGGCGGGTCTGATGTGCTCAGGGTGCGGTCAGCTGTCTGGGTGTTGGTCAGCAGGTCCGGGCTCAGGTTGTGTCAGACAGTGCATTAGTGCCCAGGTTAGACTATATAATTTGGGTACATTCGAGTGCCCTGTAGGTTTATCTTCATTTAAGCTGCCTGGTCAGCTCATTAGGCAATATATTTTTTCTAGAGGGCAGGCAGAGTGCTTCATTGTCGGTCCGGAATTGCCAAACATGAGGGCTTCGGGGCCAGGAGAGTGAGGACGGAAGTCTGAGAACACAAGCTAGACTTCGGATTCAGGGTGAGGGCACGGCACGTACCCCCTGCAGATCTGAACCAATATCTCATGCATCTGAAGTCAGGGCGAGGATCCGACGTTGGCTCAGGTTGGAGTTTCTGTGCATGACGGCCCCTTCATGAAGGGAGCGGAATCTCGAGGCCATGGAGGTTTTCCACGTTGGGAGATGTGGGATGCCCCCTTCAAGGATTCCTTCTGCGGGACAATTGAGACCTGTTGGACAGCTCCAGGACATCCCATATGGAATGACTCCAGAGCACCGTTCGAGGATGGATGCCTGGGAAGTCCGCCTCGCCTTCCAATTGTCTCCTAGCAACAAGACAGTTTAGATCTAATGGATCTGCGGGAGCAACCGCGGTGGCTGAGTTGAAATGCACTTTCCAGAGGATGGGTCCTAATGTGTGTTTGTGTCCATGAGGGCCTTGGAATGGGGAGGTGGCACCGGGACCCTGAAGTATTCTCCTAAGCTTTGGCATAGCTCCCATGCACAAGTTTCCTTGTGGAGACGAGATTTGTTCTGATGGGTGCCTCAGGAAATCCCCTCTGCTGGTATTGGAATCCAGGCTTTTGAGGAGACATGCCTGTAAACCAAAGCAATGGATCCGATAATGGCCTCGGGTCCTGTCTGGTTCAATCTTCTTGGTATGAGTGGAGGTAGATGAGTGGAGGAAGATGCTCAGCTAGTATCAACCGCCCTTTTTTGTCCCGGGCGACCTACACTATTGGGATGGCCTCAGGGACTTTGGAGGGTTCTCCTAATTTGTACGATTTTTGACAATGGAATGGGCAGAATTCCCATGGATTGGGTGGGGGCAGTCCTAATGTGTGGCTCCAGGGGCCCCAGCCTGGAGGGAGTGTGGCCCAGGACTTTGAGGACAGAAGACTGAAAACACAAACTCAGCTTAAGTTTGGGGACGTAGGTATGGCACGCCCGATCTACAAACCATGAGAAGAACTCTTCAGGATATGAAGAATGAGCGAGTCTGAGTCGCTTGCTCAGGCTTTTGTCTCTGGAGTTTGTTTCAGCGATGGCCGTGGAATGTTGGGGAGGTCTCATGGGCCTTGGACGAATCTTCCTCTCTGTGGATTTGGCCCGATCCCAATTGTTTTTCGTCAATCTGTGGGATGGGAGGACTCCTTTCAGGTTTGTTACCTCTGGTGTCCCACCAGAAGAGGAATTCCAAAGCAGAGCCCTGGGGAAGAGTGAAGGGACACCCCGAACTATGGTTAAAAATTGGGGCCTAGGGGCATGGCAAGCCCAATATGCTGTCTCTTCATATAGGCCCTGAGAGGCCTTACCTGAGGACTGGGCTCAGGCTCAGGGTCACAATGTGTGTTTGTGACCAATGTGGCCCGCAAGCATTGGCTGGGCCTCATGGGCCACGCTTGATTCAACTACACTGAACGTTGGACAACATGCCAAGCACAAGGTTTCTTGCCATGGGGAAAGAGTTCTGATTTCTGCATCATTTTCAACCCTGGGCAGTGGTTGGAGAAAAGGTCTAGGTTCTGGAGCCTGAAAACCGCAGTTGGGAAGAGATGACGACCTAAGGCCATGGCGGGTCCGATGTGCTCAGTGTGCGGCCAGCTGTCTGGGTGGGACCAGGAGGTCCAGGCTCAGGCTGGGTCAGAAGGGGAAATAGTGCCCAGGTCAGCCTATATGTTTGGGGTACAGCCGATTGGCATGCAGGTTGATCCTCATTTGGGGTATCGAGGTAGCCCTGAGGGCAATGTTTTACTTCTGTAGGGCAGGCAGAGTGCGGCATTGTAGTTCTGGATTGCCAAACTGGAGGGCTTGTGGGCCAGTAGTCTGAGGACGGAGTCTGAGAACCCAAGCTAGGCCTAGGTTTCTGGGTGAGGATATGGCAGGCACAATCTATAGACCTCAATAGAGATCTCGTGCATCTGAAGTCAGGGCAAGGATCAGACGATCGCTCAGGTTGGACTTTCTGCCCTGATGGCCCTTTCTTGAAGGGGGTTGGATCACGAGGACATGGGGGTTTTCCCACGATGGGAGTTGTGAGAAGCTCCAAACTGCAAAGATTCTTCTGCAGGACAATTGAGACCTGTTGGTTGGCTCCAGGCCAACGATTCCGAGCAGGGTTCTAAGGATGGATGGCTGGGTAGCCCACCTCGCATTCCAATTGTCTCCAAGCAACAAGACAGGTTAGATCTGCTGGATGTGGCGGGCAACCGAGGAGGCTGAGTTGAAATGGACTCTCCTGTGGATGTGTCCTAATATGTTTTTGTGTCTATGGAGACCTTGGAATGAAGCGGTGGCCCTGGGGCCCTGAAGGGTTCTCCTAAACAGAGGCTTTGACACAGCTCCAACGTGCATGTTTCCCATGTGTAGATGAGATTTGTTCTGATGGGTGAGTCAAGAAACAGCCATATTCTGGTATTGAAATCCAGGCCTCTGAGGAGAGATGCCTGGAAACCAAAGCAATGGATCCGATTAGTGCCTAGGGGCCTGTTCGTTCCTTTTTACCTCTGGGGACATCAGTCTACGGGTCTGAGTGCAGGTAGGTGCTCAGATGGGCTCAGATTGCCCCCTGTTTGTCCTGGGAAGCCACAACTATTGGGATGGCCTCAGGGACTTTGGAGGTTATCCTATTAGTAGGGTTGTGGCCATTGGAATGGGCACATACAATTCCTTTGGAGAGGGCAAGTACAGTCCTCAGGTTTGGCTCCAGGGCCCTGCGCCTGTAGGGTGTGTAGGCCAGAGCTGTTTGGACAGTTGTCTGAAAACACAAACTCGGCTTATGTTTTGGGTCATAGGTATGGCAGGACTGATCTACAGACCATGAGGAGAACACTTCGGGATATGAAAAAAGGGCGAGTGTGAGGCTCTTGCTCAAGTTTTTGTCTCTGGATATCGTGTCACTCATGGTCGTGAAATTGCCGGGTGACATCATGGGAAATGGACGAGTCTTACTCTCTGGGGGTTCGGTCCCGTCCAAAGAGTTTGCGGTCATTCTGGGGATGGAAGAAGTCCGTTTTTTTGTTGTTGTTGTCGATTTGTTTCATTTTGTTTTTCAACCTCAGATGTCCCAACAAATGAGGGATTCCAGAGTAGAGCCCTGGGGTGGGGCGACTGGACAACCAGAAATCTGGTTAAAAATTGGGGACTAGGGACATGTCAAGCCCATTATGACATCTAATGGTCCAGCCACTGAGAGAACTTACTAGAGGACAGGACTCACGCTGAGGTCACAATGCGTGTTTATGCTCTCGTCGCACTCAAGAATGGGCGGGGCCTCAGGGTGAATGCTGTTTTCTCCTACACTGAACGTTGGACAACATGCCAACCACAAGGTTTCTTGCCATGGGTCAGGAAGAGTACTGATTTCTGCATCACAGTCACCCGTGGGCAGTGATTGGAGATAAGGTCTAGGTTCTGAAACCTGAAAACTGAGGTAGGGAAGAGATGATGACCTAAGGCCAGGGCGGGTCTGATGTGCTCAGGGTGCGGTCAGCTGTCTGGGTGTTGGTCAGCAGGTCCGGGCTCAGGTTGTGTCAGACAGTGCATTAGTGCCCAGGTTAGACTATATAATTTGGGTACATTCGAGTGCCGTGTAGGTTTATCTTCATTTAAGCTGCCTGGTCAGCTCATTAGGCAATATATTTTTTCTAGAGGGCAGGCAGAGTGCTTCATTGTCGGTCCGGAATTGCCAAACATGAGGGCTTCGGGGCAGGAGAGTGAGGACGGAAGTCTGAGAACACAAGCTAGACTTCGGATTCAGGGTGAGGGCACGGCAGGTACCCCCTGCAGATCTGAACCAATATCTCATGCATCTGAAGTCAGGGCGAGGATCCGACGTTGGCTCAGGTTGGAGTTTCTGTGCATGACGGCCCCTTAATGAAGGGAGCGGAATCTCGAGGCCATGGAGGTTTTCCACGTTGGGAGATGTGGGATGCCCCCTTCAAGGATTCCTTCTGCGGGACAATTGAGACCTGTTGGACAGCTCCAGGACATCCCATATGGAATGACTCCAGAGCACCGTTCGAGGATGGATGCCTGGGAAGTCCGCCTCGCCTTCCAATTGTCTCCTAGCAACAAGACAGTTTAGAACTAATGGATCTGCGGGAGCAACCGGGGTGGCTGAGTTGAAATGCACTTTCCAGAGGATGGGTCCTAATGTGTGTTTGTGTCCATGAGGGCCTTGGAATGGGGAGGTGGCACCGGGACCCTGAAGTATTCTCCTAAGCTTTGGCATAGCTCCCATGCACAAGTTTCCTTGTGGAGACGAGATTTGTTCTGATGGGTGCCTCAGGAAATCCCCTCTGCTGGTATTGGAATCCAGGCTTTTGAGGAGACATGCCTGTAAACCAAAGCAATGGATCCGATAATGGCCTCGGGTCCTGTCTGGTTCAATCTTCTTGGTATGAGTGGAGGTAGATGAGTGGAGGTAGATGCTCAGCTCGTATCAACCGCCCTTTTTTGTCCCGGGCGACCTACACTATTGGGATGGCCTCAGGGACTTTGGAGGGTTCTCCTGATTTGTACGATTTTTGACAATGGAATGGGCAGAATTCCCATGGATTGGGTGGGGGCAGTCCTAATGTGTGGCTCCAGGGGCCCCAGCCTGGAGGGAGTGTGGCCCAGGACTTTGAGGACAGAAGACTGAAAACACAAACTCAGCTTAAGTTTGGGGACGTAGGTATGGCACGCCCGATCTACAAACCATGAGAAGAACTCTTCAGGATATGAAGAATGAGCGAGTCTGAGTCGCTTGCTCAGGCTTTTGTCTCTGGATTTTGTTTCAGCGATGGCCGTGGAATGTTGCGGAGGTCTCATGGGCCATGGACGAATCTTCCTCTCTGTGGATTTGGCCCGATCCCAATTGTTTTTCGTCAATCTGTGGGATGGGAGGACTCCTTTCAGGTTTGTTACCTCTGGTGTCCCACCAGAAGAGGAATTCCAAAGCAGAGCCCTGGGGAAGAGTGAAGGGACACCCCGAACTATGGTTAAAAATTGGGGCCTAGGGGCATGGCAAGCCCAATATGCTGTCTCTTCATATAGGCCCTGAGAGGCCTTACCTGAGGACTGGGCTCAGGCTCAGGGTCACAATGTGTGTTTGTGACCAATGTGGCCCGCAAGCATGGGCTGGGCCTCATGGGCCACGCTTGTTTCAACTACACTGAAAGTTGGACAACATGCCAAGCACAAGGTTTCTTGCCATGGGGAAAGAGTTCTGATTTCTGCATCATTTTCAACCCTGGGCAGTGGTTGGAGATAAGGTCTAGGTTCTGGAGCCTGAAAACCGCAGTTGGGAAGAGATGACGCCCTAAGGCCATGGCGGGTCCGATGTGCTCAGTGTGCGGCCTGCTGTCTGGGTGGGACCAGGAGGTCCAGGCTCAGGCTGGGTCAGAAGGGGAAATAGTGCCCAGGTCAGCCTATATGTTTGGGGTACAGCCGATTGGCATGCAGGTTGATCCTCATTTGGGGTTTTGAGGTAGCCCTGAGGGCAATGTTTTACTTCTGTAGGGCAGGCAGAGTGCGGCATTGTAGTTCTGGATTGCCAAACTGGAGGGCTTGTGGGCCAGTAGTCTGAGGACGGAGTCTGAGAACCCAAGCTAGGCCTAGGTTTCTGGGTGAGGATATGGCAGGCACAATCTACAGACCTCAATAGAGATCTCGTGCATCTGAAGTCAGGACAAGGTTCAGACGATCGCTCAGGTTGGACTTTCTGCCCTGATGGCCCTTTCTTGAAGGGGGTTGGATCACGAGGACATGGGGGTTTTCCCACGATGGGAGTTGTGAGAAGCTCCAAACTGCAAAGATTCTTCTGCAGGACAATTGAGACCTGTTGGTTGGCTCCAGGCCAACGATTCCGAGCAGGGTTCTAAGGATGGATGGCTGGGTAGCCCACCTCGCATTCCCATTGTCTCCAAGCAACAAGACAGGTTAGATCTGCTGGATGTGAGGGGCAACCGAGGAGGCTGAGTTGAAATGGACTGTCCTGTGGATGTGTCCTAATATGTTTTTGTGTCTATGGAGACCTTGGAATGAAGCGTTGGCCCTGGGGCCCTGTAGGGTTCTCCTAAACAGAGCCTTTGACACAGCTCCAACGTGCATGTTTCCCAAGTGTAGATGAGATTTGTTCTGATGGGTGAGTCAAGAAACAGCCATATGCTGGTATTGAAATCCAGGCCTCTGATGAGAGTTTCCTGGAAACCAAAGCAGTGGATCCGATTAGTGCCTAGGGGCCTGTTCGTTCCTTTTTACCTCTGGGGACATCAGTCTACGGGTCTGAGTGCAGGTAGGTGCTCAGATGGGCTCAGATTGCCCCCTGTTTGTCCTGGGAAGCCACAACTATTGGGATGGCCTCAGGGACTTTGGAGGTTATCCTATTAGTAGGGTTGTGGCCATTGCAATGGGCACATACAATTCCCTTGGAGAGGGCAAGTACAGTCCTCAGGTTTGGCTCCAGGGCCCTGAGCCTGTAGGGTGTGTAGGCCAGAGCTGTTTGGACATTTGTTTGAAAATACAAACTCGGCTTATGTTTTGGGTCATAGGTATGGCAGGAGAACACTTCGGGATATGAAAAAAGGGCGAGTGTGAGGCTCTTGCTCAAGTTTTTGTCTCTGGATATCGTGTCACTCATGGTCGTGAAATTGCCGGGTGACTTCATGGGAAATGGACGAGTCTTACTCTCTGGGGGTTCGGTCCCGTCCAAAGAGTTTGCGGTCATTCTGGGGATGGAAGAAGTCCGTTTTTTTGGTGTTGTTGTCGATTTGTTTCATTTTGTTTTTCAACCTCAGATGTCCCACCAAATGAGGGATTCCAGAGTAGAGCCCTGGGGTGGGGCGACTGGACAACCAGAAATCTGGTTAAAAATTGGGGACTAGGGACATGTCAAGCCCATTATGACATCTAATGGTCCAGCCACTGAGAGGACTTACTAGAGGACAGGACTCACGCTGAGGTCACAATGCGTGTTTATGCTCTCGTCGCACTCAAGAATGGGCGGGGCCTCAGGGTGAATGCTGGTTTCTCCTACACTGAACGTTGGACAACATGCCAACCACAAGGTTTCTTGCCATGGGTCAGGAATAGTACTGATTTCTGCATCACAGTCACCCGTGGGCAGTGATTGGAGATAAGGTCTAGGTTCTGAAGCCTGAAAACTGAGGTAGGGAAGAGATGATGACCTAAGGCCAGGGCGGGTCTGATGTGCTCAGGGTGAGGTCAGCTGTCTGGGTGTTGGTCAGCAGGTCCGGGCTCAGGTTGTGTCAGACAGTGCATTAGTGCCCAGGTTAGACTATATAATTTGGGTACATTCGAGTGCCGTGTAGGTTTATCTTCATTTAAGCTGCCTGGTCAGCTCATTAGGCAATATATTTTTTCTAGAGGGCAGGCAGAGTGCTTCATTGTCGGTCCGGAATTGCCAAACATGAGGGCTTCGGGGCCAGGAGAGTGAGGACGGAAGTCTGAGAACACAAGCTAGACTTCGGATTCAGGGTGAGGGCACGGCAGGTACCCCCTGCAGATCTGAACCAATATCTCATGCATCTGAAGTCAGGGCGAGGATCCGACGTTGGCTCAGGTTGGAGTTTCTGTGCATGACGGCCCCTTCATGAAGGGAGCGGAATCTCGAGGCCATGGAGGTTTTCCACGTTGGGAGATGTGGGATGCCCCCTTCAAGGATTCCTTCTGCGGGACAATTGAGACCTGTTGGACAGCTCCAGGACATCCCATATGGAATGACTCCAGAGCACCGTTCGAGGATGGATGCCTGGGAAGTCCGCCTCGCCTTCCAATTGTCTCCTAGCAACAAGACAGTTTAGATCTAATGGATCTGCGGGAGCAACCGGGGTGGCTGAGTTGAAATGCACTTTCCAGAGGATGGGTCCTAATGTGTGTTTGTGTCCATGAGGGCCTTGGAATGGGGAGGTGGCACCGGGACCCTGAAGTATTCTCCTAAGCTTTGGCATAGCTCCCATGCACAAGTTTCCTTGTGGAGACGAGATTTGTTCTGATGGGTGCCTCAGGATATCCCCTCTGCTGGTATTGGAATCCAGGCTTTTGAGGAGACATGCCTGTAAACCAAAGCAATGGATCCGATAATGGCCTCGGGTCCTGTCTGGTTCAATCTTCTTGGTATGAGTGGAGGTAGATGAGTGGAGGTAGATGCTCAGCTCGTATCAACCGCCCTTTTTTGTCCCGGGCGACCTACACTATTGGGATGGCCTCAGGGACTTTGGAGGGTTCTCCTAATTTGTACGATTTTTGACAATGGAATGGGCAGAATTCCCATGGATTGGGTGGGGGCAGTCCTAATGTGTGGCTCCAGGGGCCCCAGCCTGGAGCGAGTGCGGCCCAGGACTTTGAGGACAGAAGACTGAAAACACAAACTCAGCTTAAGTTTGGGGACGTAGGTATGGCACGCCCGATCTACAAACCATGAGAAGAACTCTTCAGGATATGAAGAATGAGCGAGTCTGAGTCGCTTGCTCAGGCTTTTGTCTCTGGATTTTGTTTCAGCGATGGCCGTGGAATGTTGGGGAGGTCTCATGGGCCATGGACGAATCTTCCTCTCTGTGGATTTGGCCCGATCCCAATTGTTTTTCGTCAATCTGTGGGATGGGAAGACTCCTTTCAGGTTTGTTACCTCTGGTGTCCCACCAGAAGAGGAATTCCAAAGCAGAGCCCTGGGGAAGAGTGAAGGGACACCCCGAACTATGGTTAAAAATTGGGGCCTAGGGGCATGGCAAGCCCAATATGCTGTCTCTTCATATAGGCCCTGAGAGGCCTTACCTGAGGACTGGGCTCAGGCTCAGGGTCACAATGTGTGTTTGTGACCAATGTGGCCCGCAAGCATGGGCTGGGCCTCATGGGCCACGCTTGTTTCAACTACACTGAACGTTGGACAACATGCCAAGCACAAGGTTTCTTGCCATGGGGAAAGAGTTCTGATTTCTGCATCATTTTCAACCCTGGGCAGTGGTTGGAGATAAGGTCTAGGTTCTGGAGCCTGAAGACCGCAGTTGGGAAGAGATGACGACCTAAGGCCATGGCGGGTCCGATGTGCTCAGTGTGCGGCCAGCTGTCTGGGTGGGACCAGGAGGTCCAGGCTCAGGCTGGGTCAGAAGGGGAAATAGTGCCCAGGTCAGCCTATATGTTTGGGGTACAGCCGATTGGCATGCAGGTTGATCCTCATTTGGGGTTTTGAGGTAGCCCTGAGGGCAATGTTTTACTTCTGTAGGGCAGGCAGAGTGCGGCATTGTAGTTCTGGATTGCCCAACTGGAGGTCTTGTGGGCCAGTAGTCTGAGGACGGAGTCTGAGAACCCAAGCTAGGCCTAGGTTTCTGGGTGAGGATATGGCAGGCACAATCTACAGACATCAATAGAGATCTCGTGCATATGAAGTCAGGGCAAGGTTCAGACGATCGCTCAGGTTGGACTTTCTGCCCTGATGGCCCTTTCTTGAAGGGGGTTGGATCACGAGGACATGGGGGTTTTCCCACGATGGGAGTTGTGAGAAGCTCCAAACTGCAAAGATTCTTCTGCAGGACAATTGAGACCTGTTGGTTGGCTCCAGGCCAACGATTCCGAGCAGGGTTCTAAGGATGGATGGCTGGGTAGCCCACCTCGCATTCCCATTGTCTCCAAGCAACAAGACAGGTTAGATCTGCTGGATGTGGGGGGCAACCGAGGAGGCTGAGTTGAAATGGACTCTCCTGTGGATGTGTCCTAATATGTTTTTGTGTCTATGGAGACCTTGGAATGAAGCGGTGGCCCTGGGGCCCTGAAGGGTTCTCCTAAACAGAGGCTTTGACACAGCTCCAACGTGCATGTTTCCCAAGTGGAGATGAGATTTGTTCTGATGGGTGAGTCAAGAAACAGCCATATGCTGGTATTGAAATCCAGGCCTCTGATGAGAGTTTCCTGGAAACCAAAGCAATGGATCCGATTAGTGCCTATGGGGCCTGTTCGTTCCTTTTTACCTCTGGGGACATCAGTCTACGGGATTGAGTGCAGGTAGGTGCTCAGATGGGCTCAGATTGCCCCCTGTTTGTCCTGGGAAGCCACAACTATTGGGATGGCCTCAGGGACTTTGGAGGTTATCCTATTAGTAGGGTTGTGGCCATTGGAATGGTCACATACAATTCCCTTGGAGAGGGCAAGTACAGTCCTCAGGTTTGGCTCCAGGGCCCTGAGCCTGTAGGGTGTGTAGGCCAGAGCTGTTTGGACATTTGTCTGAAAATACAAACTCGGCTTATGTTTTGGGTCATAGGTATGGCAGGAGAACTCTTCGGGATATGAAAAAAGGGCGAGTGTGAGGCTCTTGCTCAAGTTTTTGTCTCTGGATATCGTGTCACTCATGGTCGTGAAATTGCCGGGTGACTTCATGGGAAATGGACGAGTCTTACTCTCTGGGGGTTCGGTCCCGTCCAAAGAGTTTGCGGTCATTCTGGGGATGGAAGAAGTCCGTTTTTTTGTTGTTGTTGTCGATTTGTTTCATTTTGTTTTTCAACCTCAGATGTCCCACCAAATGAGGGATTCCAGAGTAGAGCCCTGGGGTGGGGCGACTGGACAACCAGAAATCTGGTTAAAAATTGGGGACTAGGGACATGTCAAGCCCATTATGACATCTAATGGTCCAGCCACTGAGAGGACTTACTAGAGGACAGGACTCACGCTGAGGTCACAATGCGTGTTTATGCTCTCGTCGCACTCAAGAATGGGCGGGGCCTCAGGGTGAATGCTGTTTTCTCCTACACTGAACGTTGGACAACATGCCAACCACAAGGTTTCTTGCCATGGGTCAGGAAGTGTTCTGATTTCTGCATCACAGTCACCCGTGGGCAGTGATTGGAGATAAGGTCTAGGTTCTGAAGCCTGAAAACTGAGGTAGGGAAGAGATGATGACCTAAGGCCAGGGCGGGTCTGATGTGCTCAGGGTGCGGTCAGCTGTCTGGGTGTTGGTCAGCAGGTCCGGGCTCAGGTTGTGTCAGACAGTGCATTAGTGCCCAGGTTAGACTATATAATTTGGGTACATTCGAGTGCCGTGTAGGTTTATCTTCATTTAAGCTGCCTGGTCAGCTCATTAGGCAATATATTTTTTCTAGAGGGCAGGCAGAGTGCTTCATTGTCGGTCCGGAATTGCCAAACATGAGTGCTTCGGGGCCAGGAGAGTGAGGACGGAAGTCTGAGAACACAAGCTAGACTTCGGATTCAGGGTGAGGGCACGGCAGGTACCCCCTGCAGATCTGAACCAATATCTCATGCATCTGTAGTCAGGGCGAGGATCCGACGTTGGCTCAGGTTGGAGTTTCTGTGCATGACGGCCCCTTCATGAAGGGAGCGGAATCTCGAGGCCATGGAGGTTTTCCACGTTGGGAGATGTGGGATGCCCCCTTCAAGGATTCCTTCTGCGGGACAATTGAGACCTGTTGGACAGCTCCAGGACATCCCATATGGAATGACTCCAGAGCACCGTTCGAGGATGGATGCCTGGGAAGTCCGCCTCGCCTTCCAATTGTCTCCTAGCAACAAGACAGTTTAGATCTAATGGATCTGCGGGAGCAACCGGGGTGGCTGAGTTGAAATGCACTTTCCAGAGGATGGGTCCTAATGTGTGTTTGTGTCCATGAGGGCCTTGGAATGGGGAGGTGGCACCGGGACCCTGAAGTATTCTCCTAAGCTTTGGCATAGCTCCCATGCACAAGTTTCCTTGTGGAGACGAGATTTGTTCTGATGGGTGCCTCAGGATATCCCCTCTGCTGGTATTGGAATCCAGGCTTTTGAGGAGACATGCCTGTAAACCAAAGCAATGGATCCGATAATGGCCTCGGGTCCTGTCTGGTTCAATCTTCTTGGTATGAGTGGAGGTAGATGAGTGGAGGTAGATGCTCAGCTGGTATCAACCGCCCTTTTTTGTCCCGGGCGACCTACACTATTGGGATGGCCTCAGGGACTTTGGAGGGTTCTCCTAATTTGTACGATTTTTGACAATGGAATGGGCAGAATTCCCATGGATTGGGTGGGGGCAGTCCTAATGTGTGGCTCCAGGGGCCCCAGCCTGGAGCGAGTGCGGCCCAGGACTTTGAGGACAGAAGACTGAAAACACAAACTCAGCTTAAGTTTGGGGACGTAGGTATGGCACGCCCGATCTACAAACCATGAGAAGAACTCTTCAGGATATGAAGAATGAGCGAGTCTGAGTCGCTTGCTCAGGCTTTTGTCTCTGGATTTTGTTTCAGCGATGGCCGTGGAATGTTGGGGAGGTCTCATGGGCCATGGACGAATCTTCCTCTCTGTGGATTTGGCCCGATCCCAATTGTTTTTCGTCAATCTGTGGGATGGGAGGACTCCTTTCAGGTTTGTTACCTCTGGTGTCCCACCAGAAGAGGAATTCCAAAGCAGAGCCCTGGGGAAGAGTGAAGGGACACCCCGAACTATGGTTAAAAATTGGGGCCTAGGGGCATGGCAAGCCCAATATGCTGTCTCTTCATATAGGCCCTGAGAGGCCTTACCTGAGGACTGGGCTCAGGCTCAGGGTCACAATGTGTGTTTGTGACCAATGTGGCCCGCAAGCATGGGCTGGGCCTCATGGGCCACGCTTGTTTCAACTACACTGAACGTTGGACAACATGCCAAGCACAAGGTTTCTTGCCATGGGGAAAGAGTTCTGATTTCTGCATCATTTTCAACCCTGGGCAGTGGTTGGAGATAAGGTCTAGGTTCTGGAGCCTGAAGACCGCAGTTGGGAAGAGATGACGACCTAAGGCCATGGCGGGTCCGATGTGCTCAGTGTGCGGCCAGCTGTCTGGGTGGGACCAGGAGGTCCAGGCTCAGGCTGGGTCAGAAGGGGAAATAGTGCCCAGGTCAGCCTATATGTTTGGGGTACAGCCGATTGGCATGCAGGTTGATCCTCATTTGGGGTTTTGAGGTAGCCCTGAGGGCAATGTTTTACTTCTGTAGGGCAGGCAGAGTGCGGCATTGTAGTTCTGGATTGCCCAACTGGAGGTCTTGTGGGCCAGTAGTCTGAGGACGGAGTCTGAGAACCCAAGCTAGGCCTAGGTTTCTGGGTGAGGATATGGCAGGCACAATCTACAGACATCAATAGAGATCTCGTGCATATGAAGTCAGGGCAAGGTTCAGACGATCGCTCAGGTTGGACTTTCTGCCCTGATGGCCCTTTCTTGAAGGGGGTTGGATCACGAGGACATGGGGGTTTTCCCACGATGGGAGTTGTGAGAAGCTCCAAACTGCAAAGATTCTTCTGCAGGACAATTGAGACCTGTTGGTTGGCTCCAGGCCAACGATTCCGAGCAGGGTTCTAAGGATGGATGGCTGGGTAGCCCACCTCGCATTCCCATTGTCTCCAAGCAACAAGACAGGTTAGATCTGCTGGATGTGGGGGGCAACCGAGGAGGCTGAGTTGAAATGGACTCTCCTGTGGATGTGTCCTAATATGTTTTTGTGTCTATGGAGACCTTGGAATGAAGCGTTGGCCCTGGGGCCCTGAAGGGTTCTCCTAAACAGAGGCTTTGACACAGCTCCAACGTGCATGTTTCCCAAGTGGAGATGAGATTTGTTCTGATGGGTGAGTCAAGAAACAGCCATATGCTGGTATTGAAATCCAGGCCTCTGATGAGAGTTTCCTGGAAACCAAAGCAATGGATCCGATTAGTGCCTATGGGGCCTGTTCGTTCCTTTTTACCTCTGGGGACATCAGTCTACGGGATTGAGTGCAGGTAGGTGCTCAGATGGGCTCAGATTGCCCCCTGTTTGTCCTGGGAAGCCACAACTATTGGGATGGCCTCAGGGACTTTGGAGGTTATCCTATTAGTTGGGTTGTGGCCATTGGAATGGTCACATACAATTCCCTTGGAGAGGGCAAGTACAGTCCTCAGGTTTGGCTCCAGGGCCCTGAGCCTGTAGGGTGTGTAGGCCAGAGCTGTTTGGACAGTTGTCTGAAAATACAAACTCGGCTTATGTTTTGGGTCATAGGTATGGCAGGAGAACTCTTCGGGATATGAAAAAAGGGCGAGTGTGAGGCTCTTGCTCAAGTTTTTGTCTCTGGATATCGTGTCACTCATGGTCGTGAAATTGCCGGGTGACTTCATGGGAAATGGACGAGTCTTACTCTCTGGGGGTTCGGTCCCGTCCAAAGAGTTTGCGGTCATTCTGGGGATGGAAGAAGTCCGTTTTTTTGTTGTTGTTGTCGATTTGTTTCATTTTGTTTTTCAACCTCAGATATCCCACCAAATGAGGGATTCCAGAGTAGAGCCCTGGGGTGGGGCGACTGGACAACCAGAAATCTGGTTAAAAATTGGGGACTAGGGACATGTCAAGCCCATTATGACATCTAATGGTCCAGCCACTGAGAGGACTTACTAGAGGACAGGACTCACGCTGAGGTCACAATGCGTGTTTATGCTCTCGTCGCACTCAAGAATGGGCAG
The DNA here is from genome assembly GCF_964662115.1 of Mustela nivalis. Lineage (NCBI taxonomy): Eukaryota > Metazoa > Chordata > Mammalia > Carnivora > Mustelidae > Mustela > Mustela nivalis. Next base: position 84,940 of record NW_028136325.1, read on the forward strand.
GGCCTCAGGGTGAATGCTGTTTTCTCCTACACTGAACGTTGGACAACATGCCAACCACAAGGTTTCTTGCCATGGGTCAGGAAGTGTTCTGATTTCTGCATCACAGTCACCCGTGGGCAGTGATTGGAGATAAGGTCTAGGTTCTGAAGCCTGAAAACTGAGGTAGGGAAGAGATGATGACCTAAGGCCAGGGCGGGTCTGATGTGCTCAGGGTGCGGTCAGCTGTCTGGGTGTTGGTCAGCAGGTCCGGGCTCAGGTTGTGTCAGACAGTGCATTAGTGCCCAGGTTAGACTATATAATTTGGGTACATTCGAGTGCCGTGTAGGTTTATCTTCATTTAAGCTGCCTGGTCAGCTCATTAGGCAATATATTTTTTCTAGAGGGCAGGCAGAGTGCTTCATTGTCGGTCCGGAATTGCCAAACATGAGTGCTTCAGGGCCAGGAGAGTGAGGACGGAAGTCTGAGAACACAAGCTAGACTTCGGATTCAGGGTGAGGGCACGGCAGGTACCCCCTGCAGATCTGAACCAATATCTCATGCATCTGTAGTCAGGGCGAGGATCCGACGTTGGCTCAGGTTGGAGTTTCTGTGCATGACGGCCCCTTCATGAAGGGAGCGGAATCTCGAGGCCATGGAGGTTTTCCACGTTGGGAGATGTGGGATGCCCCCTTCAAGGATTCCTCTGCGGGACAATTGAGACCTGTTGGACAGCTCCAGGACAACCCATATGGAATGACTCCAGAGCACCGTTCGAGGATGGATGCCTGGGAAGTCCGCCTCGCCTTCCAATTGTCTCCTAGCAACAAGACAGTTTAGATCTAATGGATCTGCGGGAGCAACCGGGGTGGCTGAGTTGAAATGCACTTTCCAGAGGATGGGTCCTAACGTGTGTTTGTGTCCATGAGGGCCTTGGAATGGGGAGGTGGCACCGGGACCCTGAAGTATTCTGCTAAGCTTTGGCATAGCTCCCATGCACAAGTTTCCTTGTGGAGACGAGATTTGTTCTGATGGGTGCCTCAGGAAATCCCCTCTGCTGGTATTGGAATCCAGGCTTTTGAGGAGACATGCCTGTAAACCAAAGCAATGGATCCGATAATGGCCTCGGGTCCTGTCTGGTTCAATCTTCTTGGTATGAGTGGAGGTAGATGAGTGGAGGTAGATGCTCAGCCGGTATCAACCGCCCTTTTTTGTCCCGGGCGACCTACACTATTGGGATGGCCTCAGGGACTTTGGAGGGTTCTTCTAATTCGTACGATTTTTGAAAATGGAATGGGCAGAATTCCCATGGATTGGGTGGGGGCAGTCCTAATGTGTGGCTCCAGGGGCCCCAGCCTAGAGGGAGTGTGGCCCAGGACTTTGAGGACAGAAGACTGAAAACACAAACTCAGCTTAAGTTTGGGGACGTAGGTATGGCACGCCCGATCTACAAACCATGAGAAGAACTCTTCAGGATATGAAGAATGAGCGAGTCTGAGGCGCTTGCTCAGGCTTTTGTCTCTGGATTTTGTTTCAGCGATGGCCGTGGAATGTTGGGGAGGTCTCATGGGCCATGGACGAATCTTCCTCTCTGTGGATTTGGCCCGATCCCAATTGTTTTTCGTCAATCTGTGGGATGGGAGGACTCCTTTCAGGTTTGTTACCTCAGGTGTCCCACCAAAAGAGGAATTCCAAAGCAGAGCCCTGGGGAAGAGTGAAGGGACAACCCGAACTATGGTTAAAAATTGGGGCCTAGGGGCATGGCAAGCCCAATATGCTGTCTCTTCATATAGGCCCTGAGAGGCCTTACCTGAGGACTGGGCTCAGGCTGAGGGTCACAATGTGTGTTTGTGACCAATGTGGCCCGCAAGCATGGGCTGGGCCTCATGGGCCATGCTTGTTTCAACTACACTGAACGTTGGACAACATGCCAAGCACAAGGTTTCTTGCCATGGGGAAAGAGTTCTGATTTCTGCATCATTTTCAACCCTGGGCAGTGGTTGGAGATAAGGTCTAGGTTCTGGAGCGTGAAAACCGCAGTTGGGAATACATGACGACCTAAGGCCATGGCGAGTCCGATATGCTCAGTGTGCGGCCAGCTGTCTGGGTGGGACCAGGAGGTCCAGGCTCAGGCTGGGTCAGAAGGGGAAATCGTGCCCAGGTCAGCCTATATGTTTGGGGTACAGCCGAATGGCGTGCAGGTTGATCCTCATTTGGGGTTTCGGGGTAGCCCTGAGGGCAATGTTTTACTTCTGTAGGGCAGGTAGAGTGCGGCATTGTAGTTCTGGATTGCCCAACTGGAGGGCTTGTGGGCCAGTAGACTGAGGAGGGAGTCTGAGAAACCAAGCTAGGCCTAGGTTTCTGGGTGAGGATATGGCAGGCACAATCTACAGACCTCAATAGAGATCTCGTGCATCTGAAGTCAGGGCAAGGATCAGACGATCGCTCAGGTTGGACTTTCTGCCCTGATGGCCCTTTCTTGAAGGGGGTTGGATCACGAGGACATGGGGTTTTTCCCACGATGGGAGTTGTGAGAAGCTCCAAACTGCAAAGATTCTTCTGCAGGACAATTGAGACCTGTTGGTTGGTTCCAGGCCAACGATTCCGAGCAGGGTTCTAAGGATGGATGGCTGGGTAGCCCACCTCGCATTCCAATTGTCTCCAAGCAACAAGACAGGTTAGATCTGCTGGATGTGGGGGTCAACCGAGGAGGCTGAGTTGAAATGGACTCTCCTGTGGATGTGTCCTAATATGTTTTTGTGTCTATGGAGACCTTGGAATGAAGCGGTGGCCCTGCGGCCCTGAAGGGTTCTCCTAAACAGAGGCTTTGACACAGCTCCAACGTGCATGTTTCCCATGTGTAGATGAGATTTGTTCTGATGGGTGAGTCAAGAAACAGCCATATGCTGGTATTGAAATCCAGGCCTCTGAGGAGAGATGCCTGGAAACCAAAGCAATGGATCCGATTAGTGCCTAGGGGCCTGATTGTACCTTTTTACCTCTGGGGACATCAGTCTACGGGTCTGAGTGCAGGTAGGTGCTCAGATGGGCTCAGATTGCCCCTGTTTGTCCTGGGAAGCCACAACTCTTGGGATGGCCTCAGGGACTTTGGAGGTTATCCTATTAGTAGGGTCGTGGCCATTGGAATGGGCACATACAATTTCCTTGGAGAGGGCAAGTAGAGTCCTCAGGTTTGGCTCCAGGGCCCTGAGCCTGTAGGGTGTGTAGGCCAGAGCTGTTTGGACAGTTGTCTGAAAACACAAACTCGGCTTATGTTTTGGGTCATAGGTATGGCAGGACTGATCTACAGACCATGAGGAGAACACTTCGGGATATGAAAAAAGGGCGAGTGTGAGGCTCTTGCTCAAGTTTTTGTCTCTGGATTACGTGTCACAATAGTCGTGAAATTGCCGGGTGACTTCATGGGAAATGGACGAGTCTTACTCTCTGGGGGTTCGGTCCCGTCCAAAGAGTTTGGGGTCATTCTGGGGATGGAAGAAGTCCGTTTTTTTACTGTTGTTGTTGATTTGTTTCGTTTTGTTTTTCAACCTCAGATGTCCCAACAAATGAGGTATTCCAGAGAAGAGCCCTGGGGTGGGGCGACTGGACAACCAGAAATCTGGTTAAAAATTGGGGTCAAGGGACATGTCAAGCCCATTATGACATCTAATGGTCCAGCCACTGAGAGGACTTACTAGAGGACAGGACTCACGCTGAGGTCACAATGCGTGTTTATGCTCTCGTCGCACTCAAGAATGGGCGGGGCCTCAGGGTGAATGCTGTTTTCTCCTACACTGAACGTTGGACAACATGCCAACCACAAGGTTTCTTGCCATGGGTCAGGAAGAGTTCTGATTTCTGCATCACAGTCACCCGTGGGCAGTGATTGGAGATAAGGTCTAGGTTCTGAAGCCTGAAAACTGAGGTAGGGAAGAGTTGATGACCTAAGGCCATGGCAGATCTGATGTGCTCAGGGTGCGGTCAGCTGTCTGGGTGTTGGTCAGCAGGTCCGGGCTCAGGTTGTGTCAGACAGTGCATTAGTGCCCAGCTTAGACTATATAATTTGGGTACATTTGAGTGCCGTGTAGGTTTATCCTCATTTAAGCTGCCTGGGCAGCTCATTAGGCAATATATTTTTTCTAGAGTGCAAACAGAGTGCTTCATTGTCGGTCCGGAATTGCCAAACTTGAGGGCTTCGGGGCCAGGAGAGTGAGGACGGAAGTCTGAGAACACAAGCTAGACTTCGGATTCAGGGTGAGGGCACGGCAGGTACCCCCTGCAGATCTGAACCAATATCTCATGCATCTGAAGTCAGGGCGAGGATCCGACGTTGGCTCAGGTTGGAGTCTCTGTGCATGACGGCCCCTTCATGAAGGGAGTGGAATCTCGAGGCCATGGAGGTTTTCCACGTTGGGAGATGTGGGATGCCCCCTTCAAGGATTCCTTCTGCGGGACAATTGAGACCTGTTGGACAGCTCCAGGACATCCCTTATGGAATAACTCTAGAGCACCGTTCGAGGATGGATGCCTGGTAAGTCCGCTTCGCCTTCCAATTGTCTCCTAGCAACAAGACAGTTTAGATCTAATGGATCTGCGGGAGCAACCGGGGTGGCTGAGTTGAAATGCACTTTCCAGAGGATGGGTTCTATTGTGTGTTTGTGTCCATGAGGGCCTTGGAATGGGGCGGTGGCACCGGGAACCTGAAGTATTCTCCTAAGCTTTTGACATAGCTCCCATGTGCAAGTTTCCCTGTGGAGACGAGATTTGTTCTGATGGGTGCCTTAGGAAATCCCCTCTTCTGGTTTTGGAATCCAGCATTTTGAGGAGACATGCCTTTAAACCAAAGCAATGGATCTGATAATGGCCTCGGGTCCTTTCTGGTTCAATCTTCTTCTCTGGGGTCATCCATCTATGGTATGAATGGAGGTAGATGCTCAGCTGTTATCAACCACCCTTGTTTGTCCCGGGCGACCTACACTATTGGGATGGCGTCAGGAATTTTGGAGGGTTCTCTTAATTTGTACGATTTTTCACAATGGAATGGGCAGAATTCCCATGGATTGGGTAGGCGCAGTCCTAATGTGTGGCTCCAGGGGCCCCAGCCTGGAGGGAGTGTGCCCTAGGACTTTGAGGACAGAAGTCTGAAAACACAAACTCAGCTTAGGTTTGGGGACGTAGGTATGGCACGCCCGATCCACAAACCATGAAAAGAACTCTTCAGGATAAGTATAATGAGCGAATCTGACGCGCTTGCTCAGGCTTTTGTCTCTGGATGTTTTATCAGCGATGGCCGTGGAATGTTGGGGAGGCCTCATGGGCCATGGACGAATCTTGTTCTCTGTGGATTTGGCCCGATCCCAATTGTTTTTCATCAATCTGCGGGATGGGAGGACTCCTTTCAGTTTTGTTACCTCAGGTGTCCCTCCAAAAGAGAAATTCCAAAGCAGACCTGGGGAAGAGTGAAGGGACAAACCTAACGATGGTTAAAAATTGGGGCCTAGGGGCATGGCAGGCCCAATATGCTGTCTCTTCATCCAGCCACTGAGAGGCCTTACCTGAGGAATGGGCTCAGGCTGAGGGACACAATGTGTGTTTGTGACCAATGTGGCCTGCAAGGATGGGTGGGGCCTCTTGGGCCACACTGGTTTCAACTACACTGAACGTTGGACCACATGCCAACCACAGGTTTCTTGCCATGGGGAAAGGTTCTGATTTCTGCATCATATTCAAACCAGGGCAGTGATTGGAGATCACGTCCAGGTTCTGAAGCCTGGAAACCGAGGTGGAGAAGAGATGAAGACCTAAGGCCATGGCGGGTCCGATGTGCTCAGTGTGCGGCCAGCTGTCTGGGTGGGGCCAGGAGGTCCAGGCTCCGGCTGGGTCAGAAAGCGCAATAGTGCCCAGGTGAGCCTATATATTTGGGGTACAGCCGAATGGCATGCAGGTTAATCCTGATTTGTGGTTTCTGGATAGCCCCAGAGGGCAATGTTTTTCTTCTTGAGGGCAGGCAGAGTGTGGCACTGTAGTTCTGGATTGCCAAACTGGAGGGCTGGTGGGCCAGTAGTCTGAGGACGGAAGTCTGAGAAGCCAAGCTTGGCCTAGGTTTCTGGGTGAGGATATGGCAGGCACAATCTACAGACCTCAGTCGAGATCTCGTGCATCTGAAGTCAGGGCAAGGATCAGACGATTGCTCAGGTTGGACTTACTGTCCCTGATGGCCCCTTCTAGAAGGGGGGTGAGGTGGATCACAAGGCCATGGGGGTTTTCCCACGAAGGGAGTTGTGAGAAGCTCCAAACTGCAAAGATTCTTCTGCAGGACAATTGAGAACTGTTGGTTGGCTCCAGGCCAACGATTCCGAGCAGGGTTCTAAGGATGGATGCCTGGGTAGCCCACCCCGCATTCCAATTGTCTCCAAGCAACAAGACAGGTTAGATCTGCTGGATGTGGGGGAGCAACTGAGGAGGCTGAGTTGAAATGGACTCTCCTGTGGATGTGTCGTAATATGTGTTTGTGTCTATGGAGACTTTGGAATGAAGCGGTGTCACTGGGGCCCTGAAGCATTCTCCTAAACAGAGGCTTTGACACAATTACAACGTGCATATTTCCCATGTGTAGATGAGATGTGTTCTGATGGGTGAGTCAAGAAACAGCCATATGCTGGTATTGAAATCCAGGCCTCTGAGGAGAGATGCCTGGAAACCAAATCAATGGATCCAATGAGTGCCTAGGGGCCTGTTCGTTCCTTTTTACCTCTGGGGACATCAGTCTACGGGTCTGAGTGCAGGTAGGTGCTCAGCTGGGCTCAGATTGCCCCTGTTTGTCCTGGGAAGCCACAACTATTGGGATGGCCTCAGGGACTTTGGAGGTTATCCTATTAGTAGGGTTTTGGCCATTGGAATGGGCACATACAATTCCCTTGGAGAGGGCAAGTACAGTCCTCTGGTTTGGCTACAGGGGCCTGAGCCTGTAGGGTGTGTAGGCCAGAGCTGATTGCACTGTTGTCTGAAAACACAAACTCGGCTTATGTTTCGGGTCATAGGTATGGCAGGAGTGATCTACTGACCATAAGGAGAACTCTTCTGGATATGAAAAAAGGTCGAGTGTGAGGCTCTTGCTCAAGTTTTTGTCTCTGGATATCGTGTCACTCATGGTCGTGAAATTTCCGGGTGACTTCATAGGAAATGGAGGATTCTTACTCTCTGGGGGTTCAGCCCCGTCCAAAGAGTTTGGGGTCATTCTTGGGATGGAAGAAGTCCGTTTTTTTGTTGTTGTTGATTTGTTTCGTTCTGTTTTTCAACAGAGATGTCCCACCAAATAAGGGATTCCAGAGTAGAGCCCTGGGTTGGGGAGACTGGACAACCAGAAATCCTGTTAAAAATTGGGGCCTAGAAACATGTCAAGCCCATTATGACATCTAATGGTCCAGCCACTGAGAGGACTTACTAGAGGACAGGACCCACGCTGTGGTCACAATGCGTGTTTATGCTCTCTTCGCACTCAAGAATGGGCAGGGCCTCATGGTTAATGCTCTTTTCTCCTACACTGAACGTTGGACAACATGCCAACAACAAGGTTTCTTGCCATGGGTCAGGAAGAGTTCTGATTTCTGCACCACAGTCACTCCTGGGCAGCACATTCCAAGGTCTCCATGGAACCAATCGGAGCCTCCCTGGACACACAGGGGCATTCAGTACAAGCTGAGCAGCTACCTCCACGAAGGTATGCACACAGATGTCAACAGAGATAGAAGGTTGAGCCGGACAGGCACTTAGGCCCTAATCTCAACTCTTGCTTTGGTTTCCAGGTGTCACTCCTCAGAGGCTTTGGTTCAAAGTACAGGATATGGGGCTTTCTTGAGACACTGAACAGAATTCCTCTCGTCTCCACATGGGAAGCTTCCTTGTTGGAGCCGTGTCAAACACCTCAGGTTGGAGAATCCTGTAGAGTCCCTGAGCCACCTCCACATTCCAAGGTCTCTCAGGCAACCAAGCCACAGTAGGACTCATCTTCAGGAGAGTCCATTTCAACTCTTCCCTCTAGGTAGCTCACCCAGGAGCCCGCAGATTGAGCCTGCCTTGTCCTGACTAAAGAGTGGGAATATGAGGTGGCGTTCCCAGGCATCCATGCTTAGACACCTGCTCTCTAGTGTTTCCGTATGGGGCCTCCTGGAACCATCCAATAGGACTCGACTCTCGTGCAGAAGGAAACCTTGAGGTTTGGAGTAGTACACAAATCCCATCGAAGGCAAACCTCCCTGGCGTCATGAAGCCCCCACACCCTTCAGGAAGAGGCCATGCTGGACAAAAACTCTAGCCTGAGGCACGTCTCATAGTTGACATGACCTCAGTGCAGGAGATCTCGATTCAGCCTCTGCAGAGTGGGCCTGCCGTGCCCACGGTACCAAACCTCACAGTAGCTTGTGTTTTCAGACTTCCTTCCTCCCACTCCTGGCAAACAAGCCCTCTGGACTGGGAACTCCAGAACCACAACCCAGCCCAGTGTCTGCCCAACGGAAGAAAAACGTTTCTTTGGGGCTCTCCAGAAAACCCAGAAGAGGATCAACCTGCTCGACCTCGACGGTACCCGAAATTTATACGCTGCTCTGGGCACTCAAGCTCTGTCTGACAAAGCCTGAAGCCAAACGTCCAGACAGAGAAGGAGACAGTTGGCCGCACACCCAGCACTTCAGACACGCCATGGTCTTATGCCGTCACCTCTTCCTAACCTTGGTTTTCAGATATCTGAACCTAGACATTATATCAATTCTCCACACAGCTGGGTATCGCAAGCACAAAACAGAACTCCTCCGTCCCCATGGCTGTAAAGCTTGCTCTTGGCATGGAGTCACACCTTCAGTGTGGGAGAAAACTTCATGTCCCCTGATGCCACGCCCAAACTTGAGTGCTGCTTGGGCACAAATTCACACTGTGACCCTCAGCATGAGCTCCATGTCAAAGAAAGGCCTGTCAGGGCCTGGACCAAGAGCCCGCATATGGGGCTTGCCAAGCCCCTATGCACCCAATCCTCACCAGTGTTTGAGTTTTCCAGTCGCCCCGCCCGTACCTAGGGCTCTGCTCAGGAATCCCTTTCTTGGAGAGACACATGAGCCAGACAACACGACTCCACCCTTCCCACAAAATGACCCCAAACTCTTGGGAGCTGGGACAAATCCCCAGAGAGGGATACTCGTCCACAGTCCCTGAGGCCACCCCCCAAATCCACGGCTATCCCGGACACAACATCCAGAGACAAAAGCCTGAAGGAACGCCTCCCACTCGCCCTGGTTTCAAAAGCCCAGGAGCTCCCTCTCGGGCTGTACAAGCGGCCTGCCATACCCTAGGCGCCACGCATAAGCTGAGTTTGTGTTTTCAGACTTCTGTGCCCACAGCCTGGACCCACACAACCTCCAGGCTAGGGATTGTGGAATCACAGCGAAAGATTGTGCCTGCCCTCTCCAAGGAAAGTGTGCCCAATCCATTACCACAAACCTACAGATTAGGGAAAAGTTCCAAGGCCCCTGAGGCCATCAATAGTGTAGGCCACCCTGGACTAAGAGGGGCTCTCTGACACCAGCGGAGCAACTATCTCCACTTAGACTCTCAGACAGTGTCCCCAGTGACAGAAGGTTGAAATGGACAGGCCCCAAGGCCCTAATCTGAATTTTAGCTTTGGTTTCCATGTGTCCGTCCTCAGAGGACTGTTTTCGTAGACCAGCACACGGGGCTTTTCTGAGGTACCAAACCAAACCTCTCTCGTCTCCACATGGGGAGCTTTCCTACTGGGGATGTATCAAACCCTTCAGGTAGGAGAGTTCCGCAGGGCCACTGAACAACCAGCGCATTCCAAGGTCTCCATGGACCCAAAGGCAGATTATGACGCATCCTCAGGAGAGGCCATTTCAACTCAGCCCCCTGGGTAGCATGCCCCAGAGGCAGCAGATCAAACATATCTTGTCGCTAATGGCCAATGGGAATGCGATGCATGCTGTTCAGAGATCCATCCTTCAAACCCTGCTCTCCAGTCCTTCCTAATGGTATGTCCTGGAGCCATGCAACAGGACTCGAATGTCCCGCAGAAGGAAACCTTGTGGTTTGGGGCAACCTCCAAACTCAGCGTAGGAAAACTTACTTGGCCTCATGAGGCCCCCGCTTCATGAAGGTGCCATCATGGACACATACTCCAGCCTCAGCCAACGTCTGATCCTCAGCCTGACTTCAGATGCAGGAGATTTCGATTCATCCTCTGCAGAGTGGGCTTGCTCTGCCCTTGGCTCCAATCCTCACCCTAGCTTGTGTTTTCAGACTTCCGTCCTCACATTCCTGGCCCACAAACCCTCCCTACTGGGAATTCCGGGGCCACAATGAAGCACTCTGCCTGCCTCCCAGGAGAAAAACATTGTCTATGGTGCTGCCCAGAAACCCCATATGAGGATCAAACTGCTTGGCCCTCGGCAACACTACAATTGCATAGGCTACCTTAAACACTGATGCTCTGTCGCAAATAGCCTGAGCCCAGACCTTCCAACAGACACCGACACAGCTGGCTGCACACCCAGCACATTGGACCCGCCACTGCCATAGGCCACCATCCATTCCCAACCTGGGTTTTCAGTCATCGGAACCTAGACCTTATCTCCAATCCCTGCACAGGGGGGAACCTGATGCACAAGTCAGAACCCCTCCTTCCCCATGGCAAGAAACCTTGCTGCTGGCAGTGAGTCAAACCTTCAGTGTAGGAGAAAACGGCATGGTCCATGAGGCCACGCCCATGCGTGAGGGCCGCCTTGGGCACAAACACACATTGTGACCCTCATCGTGAGTACTTTATTCAAGTAACGCCTCTCAGTGTCTGGACTAAGAGCCCGCTTGTGTGGCTTGTCATGGCCATAGGCACCCAGGACTAATTAGATGGTGTGTATTCCAGTTGAGGGAACCCACTGCTTGCTCTAGAGTCCCTCTCCTGAGAGGTCCCCTGGCAGAAACCAGTACTCTTCCCTTCCCACAGAATGAACCCACACACTTGGGAGCTTGGACAATCCCCCGAGAGGAAGGCTCTTCCTCGGCCCCTGAAGCAACCCCTACCCTGCACGGCCACTCTGAACACAACACCCAGAGACAAAAGCCTGAGTGACTGCCTCCCACGTGCCCTCCTTTGATATCCAGAGGATCTCCCCTCACGGACTGGAGATCAGGCCTGCCATTACCTTGGCCCCTAGCTGAGCCAAGTTGGCTTTTTCAGACATCTGTCCCCACAGCCCTGGCAAACACAGCCTCCAAGCTGGGTCCTCTGGAGCCATACCCAGGACCGTGCCTGCTCTCTCCTGGGAAACGGTGTCCATTTCTTTGGCCACACACCTCCAGAATATGAGAAACCTCAAGGCCCCCGAGGACATCCCACTACTGGGAGCCTCCCTGGACACACAGGGGCATTTGGACACATGCTGAGCAGCTACCTCCACGAAGGCATGCACACAGATGTCAACAGAGATAGAAGGTTGAGCCGGACAGGCCCTTAGGCCCTAATCTCTACTCTTGCTTTGGTTTCCAGATGTCACTCCTCAGAGGCTTTGGTTCGAAGAACAGGATATGGGGCTTTCCTGAGGCACTGAACAGAACTCCTCTCGTCTCCACATGGGAAGCTTCCTTGTTGGAGCCGTGTCAAACACCTCAGGTTGGAGAATCCTGCAGAGTCCCTGAGCCACCTCCACATTCCAAGGTCTCTCAGACAACCAAGCCACAGTAGGACTCATCTTCAGGAGAGTCCATTTCAACACTTCCCTCGAGGTGGCTCACCCAGGAGCCCGCAGATTGAGCCTGCCTTGTCCTGACTAAAGAGTGGGAATATGAGGTGGCGTTCCCAGGCATCCATGCTTACACACCTGCTCTCGAGTGTTTCCATATGGGGCCTCCTGTATCCATCCAATAGGACTCGACTCTCGTGCAGAAGTAAACCTTGAGTTTTGGAGTAGTTCACAAATCCCATCAAAGGCAAACCTGCCTGGCGTCATGAAGCCCCCACACCCTTCAGGAAGAGGCCATTCTGGAGAAAAACTCTAGCCTGAGGCACGTCTCATAGTTGACATGACCTCAGTGCAGGAGATCTCGATTCAGCCTCTGCAGAGTGGGCCTGCCGTGCCCTCGGTCCCAAACCTCACGCTGGCTTGTGTTTTCAGACTTCCTTCCTCACACTCCTGGCAAACAAGCCCTACGGACTAGGAACTCCAGAACCACAATCCAGCCCAGTGTCAGCCCAACGGAAGAAAAATGTTTCCTTTGGGTCTCTCCAGAAAACCCAGATGAGGATCAACCTGCTCGGACCTCGACGGTACCGGATATTTATAGGCTGCTCTGGACACTCAAGCTCTGTCTGACACAGCCTTAAGCCAGACGTCCAGACAGACAAGGAGACAGCTGGCCGCACACCCAGCACTTCAGACACGCCATGGTCTTATGCCGTCACCTCTTCCTAACATTGGTTTTCAGATATCTGAACCTAGACATTATATCAATTCTCCACATAGCTGGGTATCGCAAGCACAAAACAGAACTCCTCCGTCCCCATGGCTGTAAAGCTTGCTCTTGGCATGGAGTCACACCTTCAGGGTGGGAGAAACCTTCATGGCCCCTGATGCCACGCCGAAACTTGAGTGCTGCTCGGGCACAAATCACACTGTGACCCTCAGCATGAGCCCCATGTCAAAGAAAGGACTGTCGGGCCCTGGACCAAGAGCACGCATATGGGGCTTGCCAAGCCCCTATGCACCCAATCCTCACCAGTGTTTGAGTTTTCCAGTCGCCCCGCCCGTACCTGGGGCTCTGCTCGGGAATCCCTTTCTTGGAGAGACACATGAGCCAGACAACACGACTCCACCCTTCCCACAAAATGACCCCAAACTCTTGGGAGCTGGGACAAATCCCCAGAGAGGGATACTCGTCCACAGTCCCTGAGGCCACCCCTCCAATCCACGGCTATCCCGGAAACAACATCCAGAGACAAAAGCCTGAAGGAACGCCTCCCACTCGCCCTGGTTTCAGAGGCCCAGGAGCTCCCTCTCCGGCTGTACATGCGGCCTGCCATACCCTAGGCGCCACGCATAAGCTGAGTTTGTGTATTCAGACTTCTGTGCCCACAGCCTGGACCCACACAACCTCCAGGCTAGGGCCTTGGAGCCACTGCGAAAGATTGTGCCTGCCCTCTCCAAGGAAAGTGTGCCCAATCCATTGACCACAACCCTACAGGTTAGGGAAAAGCTCCAAGGCCCCTGAGGCCATCAATAGTGTAGGCCACCCTGGACACCAGCGGAGCAACTATCTCCACTTAGACTCTCAGACAGTGTCCCCATAGACAGAAAGTTGAAATGGACAGGCCCTCAGGCCCTAATCTGAACCTTAGCTTTGGTTTCCATGTGTCCGTCCTCAGAGGACTGTTTTCGTAGACCAGCACACGGGGCTCTTATGAGGTATGAAACCAAACCTCTGAGGTCTCCACATGGGGAGCTTTCTTACTGGGGATGTATCACACCCTTCAGGTAGGAGAGTTCCGAAGGGCCACTGAACAACCAGCACATTCCAAGGTCTCCCTGGACGCAAACGCACATTATGACGCATCCTCACTAGAGGCCATTTCAACTCAGCCCCCTGGGTAGCGTGCCCCAGAGGCAGCAGATCAAACGTATCTTGTCGCTAATGGCCAATGGGAATGCGAGGCATGCTGTGCAGGGATCCATCCTTCAAACCCTGCTCTCCAGTCCTTCTGTACGGTATGTCCTGGAGCCATGCAACAGGACTCGAATGTCCCGCAGAAGGAAACCTTGTGGTTTGGGGCAACGTCCAAACTCAGCGTGGGAAAATTTCCTTGGCCTCATGAGGCCCCCGCTTCATGAAGGTGCCATCATGGACACATACTCCAGCCTCAGCCAACGTCTGATCCTCAGCCTGACTTCAGATGCAGGAGATTTCGATTCATCCTCTGCAGAGTGGGCTTGCTCTGCCCTTGGCTCCAATCCTCACCCTAGCTTGTGTATTCAGACTTCTGTCCTCACACTCCTGGCCCACAAACCCTCCCTCCTGAAAATTCTGGGGCCATAATGAAGCACTCTGCCTGCCTCCCAGGAGAAAAACATTGTATATGGTGCTGCCCAGAAACCCCAAATGAGGATGAAACTGCTTGGCCCTCGGCAACACCCCAATTGCATAGGCTACCTTAAACACTGATTTCTGTCGCAAATAGCCTGAGCCCAGACCTTCCAACAGACACCGACACAGCTGGCTGCACACCCAGCACATTGGACCCGCCACTGCCTTAGGCCACCATCCATTCCCAACCTGGGTTTTCAGTCATTGGAACCTAGACCTTATCTCCAATCCCTGCACAGGGGGGAACCTGATGCACAAGTCAGAACCCCTCCTTCCCCATGGCAAGAAACCTTGCTGCTGGCAGTGAGTCAAACCTTCAGTGTAGGAGAAAACGGCATGTCCCATGAGGCCACGCCCATGTGTGAGGGCCGCCTTGAGCACAAACACACATTGTGACCCTCAGCGTGAGTACCTTATTCAAGTAACGCCTCTCAGTGACTGGACCAAGAGCCCGCATATGTGGCTTGTCATGGCCATAGGCACCCAGGACTAACTAGATGGTGTGTATTCCAGTCGAGGGAACCCACTGCTGTGCTCTAGAGTCCCTCTCCTGGGGAGTCCCCTGTGGCAGAAAACAGTACTCTTCCCTTCCCACAGAATGAACCCACACACTTGGGAGCTTGGACAATCCCCCGAGAGGAAGGCTCTTCCTCGGCCCCTGAAGCAACCCCTACCCTGCACGGCCACTGTGAACACAACACCCAGAGACAAAAGCCTGAGTGACTGCCTCCCACGTGCCCTCCTTTGATATCCAGAGGATGTCCCCTCACGGACTGGACATCAGGCCTGCCATTACCTTGGCCCCTGGCTGAGCCAAGTTGGCTTTTTCAGACATCTGTCCCCATAGCCCTGGCAAACACAGCCTCTAGGCTGGGTCCTCTGGAGCCATACCACAGGACCGTGCCTGCTTTCTCCTGGGAAACTGTGTCCATTCCTTTGGCCACACACCTCCAGAATATGAGAAACCTCAAGGCCCCCAAGGACATCCTACTACTGGGAGCCTCCCTGGACACACAGGGGCATTCGGACACAAGCTGAGCAGCTACCTCCACGAAGGCATGCACACAGATGTCAACAGAGATAGAAGGTTGAGCCGGACAGGCCCTTAGGCCCTAATCGCAACTCTTGCTATGGTTTCCAGGTGTCACACCTCAGAGGCTTTGGTTCGAAGAACAGGATATGGGGCTTTCCTGAGGCACTGAACAAAACTCCTCTCGTCTCCACATGGGAAGCTTCCTTGTTGGAGCCGTGTCAAACACCTCAGGTTGGAGAATCCTGCAGAGTCCCTGAGCCACCTCCACATTCCAAGGTCTCCCAGGCCACCAAGCCACAGTAGGACTCATCTTCAGGAGAGTCCATTTCAACTCTTCCCTCTAGGTAGCTCACCCAGGAGCCCGCAGATTGAGCCTGCCTTGTCCTGACTAAAGAGTGGGAATATACGGTGGCGTTCCCAGGCATCCATGCTTAGACACCTGGTCTCGAGTGTTTCCGTATGGGGCCTCCTGGAACTCTCCAATAGGACTGGACTATCGTGCAGAAGGAAACCTTGAGGTTTGGAGTAGTTCACAAATCCCATCGAAGGCAAACCTCCCTGGCGTCATGAAGACCCCACACCCTTCAGGAAGAGGCCATGCTGGACAAAAACTCTAGCCTGAGGCACGTCTCATAGTTGACATGACCTCAGTGCAGGAGATCTCGATTCAGCCTCTGCAGAGTGGGCCTGCTGTGCCCTTGGTCCCAAAACTCACACTAGCTTGTGTTTTCAGACTTCCTTCCTCACACTCCTGGCAAACAAGCCCTTCGGACTAGGAACTCCAGAACCACAACCCAGCCCAGTGTCAGCCCAACGGAAGAAAAATGTTTCCTTTGGGTCTCTCCAGAAAACCCAGATGAGGATCAACCTGCTCAGACCTCGACGGTACCGGATATTTATAGGCTGCTCTGGACACTCAAGCTCTGTCTGACACAGCCTTAAGCCAGATGTCCAGACAGACAAGGAGACAGCTGGCCGCACACCCAGCACTTCAGACACGCCATGGTCTTATGCCGTCACCTCTTCCTAACATTGGTTTTCAGATATCTGAACCTAGACATTATATCAATTCTCCACATAGCTGGGTATCGCAAGCACAAAACAGAACTCCTCCGTCCCCATGGCTGTAAAGCTTGCTCTTGGCATGGAGTCACACCTTCAGGGTGGGAGAAAACTTCATGGCTCCTGATGCCACGCCGAAACTTGAGTGCTGCTTGGGCACAAATCACACTGTGACCCTCAGCATGAGCCCCATGTCAAAGAAAGGACTGTCGTGGCCTGGACCAAGAGCACGCATATGGGGCTTGCCAAGCCCCTATGCACCCAATCCTCACCAGTGTTTGAGTTTTCCAGTCGCCCCGCCCGTACCTGGGGCTCTGCTCGGGAATCCCTTTCTTGGAGAGACACATGAGCCAGACAACACGACTCCACCCTTCCCACAAAATGACCCCAAACACTTGGGAGCAGGGACAAATCCCCAGAGTGAGGATTGGAGCCAAGGGCAGAGCAGGCACACTCTGCAGAGGCTGAATCAAAATCTCCTGCATCTGAAGTCAGGCTGAGGATCAGACGTTGGCTGAGGCTGGATTATGTGTCCATGATGGAACCTTCATGAAGCGGGTGCCCCATGAGGCCAAGGAAGTTGTCCCACGCTGAGTTTGGACGTTGCCCCAAACCACAAGGTTTCCTTCTGCGGGACATTCGAGTCCTGTTGCATGGCTCCAGGACATACCATACGGAAGGATTGGAGAGCAGGGTTCGAAGGTTGGATCCCTGTACAGCATACCTCGCATTTCCATTGGCCATTAGCGACAAGATATGTTTGATCTGCTGCCTCTGGGGCACGCTACCCAGGGGGCTGAGTTGAAATGGCCTTCCTGAGGATGCGTCATAATGTGCTTTTGGGTCCATGGAGACCTTGGAATGTGCTGGTTGTTCAGTGGCCCTGCGGAACTCTCCTACCTGAAGGGTTTGATACATCCCCAGTAAGAAAGCTCACCATGTGAAGACGAGAGAGGTTTGGTAGGGTTCCTCAGAAAAGCCCCGTGTGCTGGCCTATGAAAACAGTCCTCTGAGGACGGACACATGGAAACCAAAGCTAAGGTTCAGATTCGGGCCTGGGGGCCTGTCCATTTCAACCTTCTGTCTCTGGGGACACTGTCTGAGAGTCTAAGTGGAGATAGTTGCTCCGCTGGTGTCAGAGAGTCCCTCTTAGTCCAGGGTGGCCTACACTATTGATGGCCTCAGGGGCCTTGGAGCTTTTCCCTAACCTGTATGGTTGTGGTCAATGGATTGGGCACACTTTCCTTAGAGAGGGCAGGCACAATCTTTCGCTGTGGCTCCAGAGGCCCTATCCTGGAGGTTGTGTGGGTCCAGGCTGTGGGCACAGAAGTCTGAAAACACAAACTCAGCTTATGAGTGGCGCCTAGGGTATGGCAGGCCGAATGTACAGCCCGAGAGGGAGCTCCTGGGCCTCTGAAACAAAGGCGAGTGGTTGGCGTTCCTTCAGGCTTTTGTCTCAGGAATCTGTGAACGGGATAGCCGTGGATTGGAGGGGTGGCCTCAGGGACTGTGGACGAGTATCCCTCTCTGGGGATTTGTCCCTGCTGACAAGAGTTTGGGGTCATTTTGAGGGAAGGGTGGAGTCGTGTTGTCTGGCTCATGTGTCTCTCCAAGAAAGGGAACCAGAGCAGAGCCCCATGTACGGGCGGGGCGACTGGAAAACTCAAACGCTGGTGAGGATTGGGTGCATAGTGGCTTGGCAAGCCCCATATGCGGGCTCTTGGTCCAGGCCCTGACAGGGCTTTCTTTGACATGGGGCTCATGCTGAGGGTCATAGTGTGAATTTGTGCCCAAGCAGCACTCAAGTTTCGGCATGGCATCAGGGGCCATGAAGGTTTCTCCCACCCTGAAGGGGTGACTCCATGCCAAGAGCAAGCTTTACAGCCATGGGGAAGGAGGAGTTTTGTTTTGTGCTTGCGATACCCAGCTGTGTGGAGAATTGATAGAATGTCTAGGTTCAGATATATGAAAAGCAAGGTTAGGAAGAGGTGACGGCATAAGGCCAAGGCATGTCCGAAGTGCTGGGTGTGAGGCCAGATGTCTCCTTGTCTGTCTGGACGTCTGGCTTCAGGCTGTGTCAGACAGAGCATGAGTGCCCAGAGCAGCCTATCCAGTTCGGGTACCGTCGAGGCCCGAGCAGGTTGATCCTCATCTGGGTTTTCTGGAGAGCCCCACAGGGAAACGTTTTTCTTCCGTTGGGCAGACACTGGGCTGGGTTGTGGTTCTGGAGTTCCTAGTCCGGCGGGCTTGTTTACCAGGAGTGTGAGGAAGGAAGTCTGAAAACACAAGCTAGCGTGAGGTTTCGACCGAGGGCACGGCAGGCCCATTCTGCAGAGGCTGAATCGATATCTCCTGCACTGAGGTCATGTCAACTATGAGACGTGCCTCAACCTAGAGTTTTTGTCCAGCATGGCCTCTTTCTGAAGGGCGTGGGGGCTTCATGAAGCCAGGGAGATTTGCCTACGATGGGATTTGTGAACTACTCCAAACCTCAAGGTTTCCTTGTGCACGACAGTCGAGTCCTATTGGATGGTTCCAGGAGGCCCCATACGGACACACTCGACAGCAGGTGTCTAAGCATGCATGCTTGGGAACGCCACCTCATATTCCCACTCTTTAGTCAGGACAAGGCAGGCTCAATCTGCGGGCTCCTGGGTGAGCTACCCAGAGGGGAGTGTTGAAATGGACTCTCCTGAAGATGAGTCCTACTGTGGCTTCGTGGCCTGGGAGACCTTGGAATGTGGAGGTGGCTCAGGGACTCTGCAGGATTCTCCAACCTGAGGTGTTTGACACGGCTCCAACAAGGAAGCTTCCCATGTGGAGACGAGAGGAGTGTTGTTCAGTGCCTCAGGAAAGCTCCATATCCTGTTCTTGGAACCAAAGCCTGTGAGGAGTGACACAAGGAAACCAAAGCAAGAGTTGAGATTAGGGCCTAAGGGCCTGTCCGGCTCAACCTTCTATCTCTGTTGACATCTGCGTGCATGCCTTCGTGGAGGTAGCTGCCCAGCTTGAGTCCGAATGCCCCTGTGTGTCCAGGGAGGCCTCCAGTAGCGGGATGTCCTCGGGGCCGTGAGGTTTCTCATATTCTGGAGGTGTGTGGCCAAAGGAATGGACACAATTTCCCAGGAGGGAGCAGGCACGGTCCTGTGGTATGGCGCCAGAGGACCCAGCCGAGAGACTGTGTTTGCCAGGGCTGTGGGGACAGATGTCTGAAAAAGCAAACTTGGCTCAGCTAGGTGCCAAGGTAATGGCAGGCTTGATGTCCGGGTCATGAGGGGAGATCCTCTGGATATCAAAGGAGGGCAAGTGGGAGGCAGTCGCTCAGGCTTTTGTCGCTGGGTGTTGCATTCACAGTGGCCGTTAAGGGTAGGGGTTGCTTCAGGTGCCGAGGAAGAGCCTTCCTCTCGGGGGATTGTCCAAGCTCCCAAGTGTTTGAGTTCATTCTGTGGGAAGGGATGAGTACTGTCTTATGCCACAAGGGACACCCCATGAGAGGGACTCTAGAGCACAGCAGTGGATTCCCTCAACTGGAATACACACCATCTAGGTAGTCCTGCGTGCCTATGGGCATGGCAAGCCACATAGGCGGGCTCTTGGTCCAGTCACTGAGAGGCGTTACTTGAATAAGGTACTCACGCCTAGGGTCACAATGTGTGTTTGTGCCGAAGGCGGCCCTCACGCATGGGCGTGGTCTCATTGGCCATGCCGTTTTCTCCTACACTGAAGGTTTGACTCACTGCCAGCAGCAAGGTTTCTTGCCATGGGGAAGGATGGGTTCTGACTTGTTCATCAGGTTCCCCCCGTGCAGGGATTGGAGATAAGGTCTAGGTTCCGATGACTGAAAACCCAGGTTGGGAATGGATGGTGGCCTAAGGCAGTGGCGGGTCCAATGTGCTGGGTGTGCAGCCAGCTGTGTCGGTGTCTGTTGGAAGGTCTGGGCTCAGGCTATTTGCGACAGAGCATCAGTGTTTAAGGTAGCCTATGCAATTGGCGTGTTGCCGAGGGCCAAGCAGTTTGATCCACATTTGGGGTTTCTGGGCAGCACCATAGACAATGTTTTTGTCCTGGGAGGCAGGCAGAGTGCTTCATAATGGCCCCAAAATTCCCAGTAGGGAGGGTTTGTGGGCCAGGAGTGTGAGGACGGAAGTCTGAAAACACAAGCTAGGGTGAGGATTGGAGCCAAGGGCAGAGCAGGCCCACTCTGCAGAGGCTGAATCAAAATCTCCTGCATCTGAAGTCAGGCTGAGGCTGGAGTATGTGTCCATTATGGCACCTTCATAAAGCGGGGGCCCCATGAGGCCAAGGAAGTTTTCCCACGCTGAGTTTGGAGGTTGCCCCAAACCACAAGGTTTCCTTCTGCGGGACATACGAGTCCTGTTGCATGGCTCCAGGACATACCATACGGAAGGACTGGAGAGTAGGGTTCGAAGGATGGATCCCTGTAGAGCATGCCTCGCATTCTCATTGGCCATTAGCGACAAGATATGTTTGATCTGCTGCCTCTGGGGCACGCTACCCAGGGGGCTGAGTTGAAATGACCTCTCCTGAGGATGCGTCATAATGTGCGTTTGGGTCCATGGAGACCTTGGAATGTGCTGGTTGTTCAGTGGCCCTGGGGAACTCTCCTACCTGAAGGGTTTGATACATCCCCAGTAAGAAAGCTCCGCATGTGGAGACGAGAGAGGTTTGGTTTGGTGCCTCAGAAAATCCCCGTGTGCTGGTCTACGAAAACAATCGTCTGAGGACGGACACATGAAAACCAAAGATTAGGTTCAGATTAGGACCTGGGGGCTTGTCCATTTCAACCTTCTGTCTCTGGGGACACTGTCTGAGAGTCTAAGTGGAGATAGTTGCTCCGCTGGTGTCAGAGAGCCCCTCTTAGTCCAGGGTGGCCTACACTATTGCTGGCCTCAGGGGCCTTGGAGCTTTTCCCTAACCTGTAGGGTTGTGGTCAAAGGATTGGGCACACTTTCCTTAGAGAGGGCAGGCACAATCTTTCGCTGTGGCTCCAGAGGCCCTATCCTGGAGGTTGTGTGGGTCCAGGCTGTGGGCACAGAAGTCTGAAAACAAAAACACAGCTTATGAGTGGCGCCTAGGGTATGGCAGACCGGATGTACAGCCCTAGAGGGAGCTCCTGGGCCTCTGAAACAAGGGCGAGTGGGAGGCGTTCCTTCAGGCTATTGTCTCTGGATGTTGTGTCCGGGATAGCCGTGCATTGGAGGGGTGGTCTCAGGGACAGTGGACCGGTATCCCTCTCTGGGGATTTGTCCCTGCTCCCAAGAGTTTGGGGTCATTTTGAGGGAAGGGTGGAGTCGTGTTGTCTGGCTCATGTGTCTCTCCAAGAAAGGGATCCAGAGTAGAGCCCCAGGTACGGGCGGTGCGACTGAAAAACTCAAACCCTGGTGAGGATTGGGTGCATAGGGGCTTGGCAAGCCCCATATGCGGGCTCTTGGTCCAGGCCCTGACAGGCCTTTCTTTGACATGGCGCTCATGCTGAGGGTCACATTGTGAATTTGTGCCCAAGCAGCACTCAAGTTTGGGCGCGGCATCAGGGGCCATGAAGGTTTCTCCCATCCTGCGGGGGTGACTCCATGCCAAGAGTAAGCTTTACAGCCATGGGGAAGGAGGAGTTCTGTTTTGTGCTTGTGATACCCAGCTGTGTGGAGAATTGATAGAAAGTCTAGGTTCAGATATCTGAAAACCAAGGTTAGGAAGAGGTGACAGCATAAGGCCATGGCGTGTCCGAAGTGCTGGGTGTGCGGCCAGCTGTCTCCTTGTCTGTCTGGACGTCTGGCTTCAGGCTGTGTCAGACAGAGCATGAGTGCCCAGAGCAGCCTATCCAGTTCGGGTACCGTCGAGGCCCGAGCAGGGTTTTCCTCATCTCGGTTTTCTGGAGAGCCCCACAGGGAAACGTTTTTCTTCCGTTTGGCAGACACTGGGCGGGTTGTGGATCTGGAGTTCCTAAACCGGAGGGCTTGTTGCCAGGAATGTGAGGAAGGAAGTCTGAAAACACAAGCTAGCGTGAGGTTTGGGACCGAGGGCACGGCAGGCCCACTCTGCAGAGGCTGAATCGAGATCTCCTGCACTGAGGTCATGTCAACTATGAGACGTGCTCAGGCTAGAGTTCTTGTCCAGCATGGCCTCTTCCTGAAGGGCGTGGGGGCTTCATGAGGCCAGGGAGGTTTGCCTACGATGGGATTTGTGAACTACTCCAAACCTCAAGGTTTCCTTCTGCAAGACAGTCGAGTCCTACTGGATGGTTCCAGGAGGCCCCGTACGGAAAGACTCGAGAGCAGGTGTCTAAGCATGGATGCCTGGGAACGCCACCTCATATTCCCACTCTTCAGTCAGGACA
Organism: Mustela nivalis; assembly: GCF_964662115.1. Lineage (NCBI taxonomy): Eukaryota > Metazoa > Chordata > Mammalia > Carnivora > Mustelidae > Mustela > Mustela nivalis. Next base: position 107,502 of record NW_028136325.1, read on the forward strand.
AGGCAGGCTCAATCTGCGGGCTCCTGGGTGAGCTACCCAGAGGGGAAGGTTTAAATGGACTCTGCTGAAGATGAGTCCTAATGTGCGTTGGTGGCCTGGGAGACCTTGGAATGTGGAGGAGGCTCAGGAACTCTGCAGGATTCTCCAACCTGAGGTGTTTGACACGGCTCCAACAAGGAAGCTTCCCATGTGGAGACGCTAGGAGTTCTGTTCAGTGCCTCAGGAAAGCCGCATATTCTGTTCTTGGAACCAAAACCTCTGAGGAGTGACACCAGGAAACCAAAGCAAGAGTTGAGATTAGGGCCTAAGGGCCTGTCCGGCTCAACCTTCTATCTCTGTTGACATCTGTGTGCATGCCTTCGTGGAGGTAGCTGCCCATCTTGTGTACGAATGCCCCTGTGTGTCCAGGGAGGCTCCCAGTACTGGGATGTCCTCGGGGGCCTTGAGGTTTCTCATATTCTGGAGGTGTGTGGCCAAAGGAATGGACACAGTTTCCCAGGAGAGAGCAGGCACGGTCTGTGGTATGGCTCGAGAGGACCCAGCCTAGAGACTGTGTTTGCCAGGGCTGTGGGGACAGATGTCTGAAAAAGCAAACTTGTCTCAGCTAGGGGCCAAGGTAATGGCAGGCCTGATGTAAAGGCCATGAGGGGAGATCCTCTGGATATCAAAGGAGGGCAAGTGGGAGGCAGTCGCTCAGGCTTTTGTCTCTGGGTGTTGCGTTCACAGTGGCCGTTCAGGGTAGGGGTTGCTTCAGGGGCCGAGGAAGAGCCTTCCTCTCGGGGGATTGTCCAAGCTCCCAAGTGTTTGAGTTCATTCTGTGGGAAGGGAAGAGTACTGTCTTATGCCACAGGGGACCCCCCATGAGAGGGACTCTAGAGCACAGCAGTGGATTCCCTCAACTGGAATACACACCATCTATTTAGTCATGGGTGCCTATCGGTATGGCAAGCCACATAGGCGGGCTCTTGGTCCAGTCACTGAGAGGCTTTACTTGAATAAGGTACTCAAGCTGAGGGTCAAAATGTGTGTTTGTGCAAAAGGCGGCCCTCACGCATGGGCGTGGCCTCATGGGCACTGCCGTTTTCTCCTACACTGAAGGTTTGACTCACTGCCAGCAGCAAGGTTTCTTGCCATGGGGAAGGAGGGGTTCTGACTTGTGCTTCAGGTTCCCCCCTGTGCAGGGATTGGAGATAAGGTCTAGGTTCCGATGACTGAAAACCCAGGTTGGGAATGGATGGTAGCCTAAGGCAGTGGCAGGTCCAATGTGCTGGGTGTGCAGCCAGCTGTGTCTGTGTCTGTTGGAAGGTCTGGGCTCAGGCTATTTGCGACAGAGCATCAGTGTTTAATGTAGCCTATGCAATTAGGGTGTTGCCGAGGGCCAAGCAGTTTGATCCTCATTTGGGGTTTCTGGGCAGCACCATAGACAAAGTTTTTCTCCTGGGAGGCAGGCAGAGTGCTTCATTGTGGCCCCTGAATTCCCAGTAGGGAGGGTTTGTGGGCCAGGAGTGTGAGGACGGAAGTCTGAAAACACAAGCTAGGGTGAGGATGGAGCCAAGGGCAGTGCAGGCCAACTCTGCAGAGGCTGAATCAAAATCTCCTGCATCTGAAGTCAGGCTGAGGATCAGACGTTGGCTGAGGCTGGAGTATGTGTCCATGATGGCACCTTCATGAAGCGGGGGCCCCATGAGGCCAAGGAAGTTTTCCACGCTGAGTTTGGAGGTTGCCCCAAACCCTAAGGTTACCTTCGGCGGGACATTCGAGTCCTGTTGCATGGCTCCAGGACATACCATATGGAAGGACTGGAGAGCAGGGTTCGAAGGATGGATCCCTGTACAGCATGCCTCGATTTCCCATTGGCCATTAGCAACAAGATTTGTTTGATCTGCTGCCTCTGGGGCACGCTACCCAGGGGGCTGAGTTGAAATGGCTTCTCCTGGATGCGTCATAATGTGCGTTTGGGTCCATGGAGACCTTGGAATGTGCTGGTTGTTCAGTGGCCCTGCGGAACTCTCCTACCTGAAGGGTTTGATACATCCCCAGTAAGAAAGCTCCCCATGTGCAGAAGGTAGAGGTTTGGTTTGGTGCCTCAGAAAAGCCCCGTGTGCTGGTCTACGAAAACAGTACTCTGAGGACGAACACATGGAAACCAAAGCTAAGGTTCAGATTAGAGCCTGGGGGCCTGTCCATTTCAACCATCTATCTCTGGGGACACTGTCTGAGTGTCTAAGTGGAAATAGTTGCTCCGGTGGTGTCAGAGATACCCTCTTAGTCCAGGGTGGCCTACACTATTGCTGGCCTCAGGGGCCTTGGAGCTTTTCCCTAACCTGTAGGGTTGTGGTCAAAGGATTGGGCACACTTTCATTGGAGAGGGCAGGCACAATCTTGCGCTGAGGCTCCAGAGGCCCTATCCTGGAGGTTGTGTGGGTCCAGGCTGTGGGCACATAAGTCTGAAAACATAAACTCAGCTTATGAGTGGCGCCTAGTTTATGGCAGGCCGGATGTAGAGCCCGAGAGGGAGCTCCTGGGCCTCTGAAACAAGGGCGAGTGGGAGGCGTTCCTTCAGGCTTTTGTCTCTGGAAGATGTGTCCGGGATAGCCGTGGATTTGAGGGGTGGCCTCAGGGACTGTGGACGAGTATCCCTCTCTGGGGATTTGTACCTGCTCCCAAGAGTTTGGGGTCATTTTGTGGGAAGGGTGGAGTCGTGCTGTCTGGCTCATGTGTCTCTCCAAGAAAGGGATTCCAGAGCAGAACCCCAGGTACCGGCCGGGCGACGGGAAAACTCAAACAATGGTAAGGTTTGGGTGCATAGGGGCTTGGCAAGCCCCATATGTGGGCTTTTGGTCCAGGCCCTGACAAGCCTTTCTTTGACATGGCGCTCATGCTGAGGGTCACAGTGTGAATTTGTGCCCAAGCAGCACTCAAGTTTGGGCGTGGCATCAGGGGCCATTAAGGTTTCTACCACCCTGAAGGGGTGACTCCATGCCAAGAGCAAGCTTTACATCCATGGGGAAGGAGGAGTTCTGTTTTGTGCTTGCGATACCCAGCTGTGTGGAGAATTGATATAATGTCTAGGTTCAGATATCTGAAAACCAAAGTTAGGAAGAGGTGACGGCCTAAGACCATGGCGTGTCCGAAGTGCTGGGTGTGCGGCCAGCTGTCTCCTTGTCTGTCTGGACGTCTGGCTTCAGGCTGTGTCAGACAGAGCATGAGTGCCCAGAGCAGCCTATCCAGTTCGGGTACCGTCGAGGCCCGAGCAGGTTGATCCTCATATGGGTTTTCTGGAGAGCCCCACAGGGAAACGTTAAAAATTGGGGCCTAGGGGCATGGCAAGCCCAATATGCTATCTCTTCATCCAGCCCCTGAGAGGCCTTACTTGAGGACTGGGCTCAGGCTGAGGGTCACAATGTGTGTTTGGGACCAATGTGGCCCGCGGGCATGGGTTGGGCCTCTTGGGCCACACTGGCTTCAACTACACTGAAGGTTGGACAACATGCCAACCACAAGGTTTCTTGCCATGGGGAAGGAGTTCTGATTTCTGCATCACGATCAACCCTGGGCAGTGATTGGAGATAAGGTCCAGGTTCTGAAGTCTGAAAACCGAGGTTGGGAAGAGGTGACAACCTAAGGCCATGGCGGCTCGATGTGCTCAATGTGGGCCAGCTGTCGGCGTGGAGCCAGGAGGTCCAGGCTCAGGCTGCGTCAGAAAGGGCATTAGTGCCCTTGTCAGCCTATGTATTTGGGGTACAGCCAAGGTAGGTGCAGGTTGATCCTCACTTGGGGTTACTGGGTAGCCCCAGAGGGCAATGTTTTTCTTTTGGAGGGCAGGCAGAGTGCTGCATTGTAGTTCTGGATTGCCTACCTGGAGGGCTTGTGGGCTTGTAGTCTGAGGACAGAAATCTGAGATAACAAGCTAGGCTTAGGATTCTGGGTGAGGACATGGCAGGCACAATCTACAGACCTGAATCGAGATCTCGTGCATCTGAAGTCAGGGCTAGGGTCAGACGATCGCTCAGGTTGGAGTTTCTGTCCCTGATGGCCCCTTCATGAATGGGGGGGCATCACGAGGCCATGGGGGTTTTCCCACGATGGGAGTTGTGAGAAGCTCCAAACTGCAAAGAGTCTTCTGCAGGACAATTGAGACCTGTTGGTTGGCTCCAGGCCAATGATTCTGAGTAGGGTTCTCAGGAAAGATGGCTGGGTAGCCCACCTCGCTTTCCAATTGTCTCCTAGCAACAAGACAGGTTAGATCTGCTGCATCTGGGGCAGCAACCTAGCAGGCTGATTTGAAATGGACTCTCCTGGAAATGGGTCCTAATGTGCTTTTGTGTCTATGGAGACCTTGGAATGACGTGGTGGCACTGGGGCCCTGAAGGGTTCTCCTAAACAGAGGCTTTGACACAGGAACATCGTGCAAGTTTCCCATGTGTAGATGAGATGTTTTCTGATGGGTGAGTCAAGAAACAGCCATATGCTGGTTTTGAAATCCAGGCCTCTGAGGAGAGATGCCTGGAAACCAAAGCAATGGATCTGATTAGTGCCTAGGGGCCTGTACTTTCCTTTTTTACCTCTGGGGACATCTGTCTACAGGTCTGAGTCAGGGAGGTGCTCCGATGCGCTCAGATTGCCCCTGTTTTTCCTGGGAAGCCTCCCCTATTGAGATGGATTAGGGACTTTGGAGGTTTATCCTATTAGAACGGTTGTGGCCATTGGAAAGGGCACACACAATTCCCTTGGAGAGGGCAAGTACAGTCCTCAGGTTTGGCGCCAGGGGCCTGAGCCTGTCGGTTGCGTAGGCCAGGGCTGTTGGAAAGTTGTCTGAAAACACAAACTCGGCTTATGTTTCAGGTCATAGGTATGGCAGGACTGATCTACAGACCATGAGGAGAACTCTTCGGGATTTGAAAAAAGAGCGAGTGTGAGGCTCTTGCTCAAGTTTTTGTCTCTGGATATCGTGTCACTCATGGTCGTGGAATTTCTGGGTGACTTCATGGGAAATGGACGAGTCTTACTCTCTGGTGGTTTGTCCCCGACCAAAGAGTTTGGGGTCATTCTGTGGGAAGGTTGAAGTCCGTTTTGTTGTTGTTTTTGTTTTCTTTTTTAACCTCAGGTGTCCAACCAAATGAGGGATTCCAGTGTAGAGCCCTGGGGAGGGGCGACTGGACAATCAGAAATCTGGTTAAAAATTGGGGCCTGGGACATGTCAAGCCCATTATGACAACTAATGGTACAGCCACTGAGAGGACTTACAGAGGACAGGACTCCTGCTGAGGGTCACAATGCGTGTTTATGCCCTCGTCGCACTCAAGAATGGCGGGGTCTCAGGGTGAATGCTTGTTTCTCCTACACTGAACTTTGGACAACATGCCAACCACAAGGTTTCTTGCGATGGATAAGGAGGAGTTCTGATTTCTGCATCACACTCACCCCTGGGCAGTGATTGGAGATAAGGTCTCGGTTATGAAGCCTGAAATCTGAGATAGGGAAGAGATGATGACCTAAGGCCATGGTGGGTCTTATGTGCTCAGTGTGCGGTCAGCTTTCTGGGTGTTGGTCAGGAGGTCCGGGCTCAGGTTGTGTCCGACAGTGCATTAGTGTCCAGGTTAGACTATATAATTTGGGTAAAGTCGAGTGCTGTGTAGCTATATTTTCATTTAAGGTGCCTGGGCAGCTCATTAGGCAATAGTATTTTTTCTAGAGGGCAGGCAGAGTGCTGCATTGTGGGTCCGGAATTGCCAAACTTGGCTTCGGGGCCAAGAGTGTGAGGACGGAAGTCTGAGAAGACAAGCTAGACTTGGGTTTCTGTGCGATGGCACAGCAGTTACCCCCTGCTGAACTGACCAATATCACATGCATCTGAAGTCAGGGCGAGGATCAGACGTTGGCTCAGGTTGGAGTTTCTGTGCATGACGGCCCCTTCATGAAGGGAGCGGAATCTCGAGGCCATGGAGGTTTTCCACGTTGGGAGTTGTGGGAAGCCCCCTTTAAGTATTACTTCTGCAGGACAATTGAGACCTGTTGGACAGCTCCAAGACATCCCATATGGAAAGACTGCAGAGCACCGTTCGAGAATGGATGCCTGGGAAGCCCGCCTCGCATTCCAATTGTCTCCTAGCAACAAGACAGTTTAGATCTAAATTGCCCCAGAGGGCAATGTTTTTCTTCTGGAGGGCAGGCAGAGTGCGGCATTGTAGTTCTGGATTGCCAAACTGGAGGGTTTGTGGGCCAGTAGTCTGAGGACGGATGTCTGAGAAGTCAAGCTAGGCCTAGGTTTCTGGGTGAGGATATGGCAGGCACCATCTACAGACTTCAATCGAGATCTCGTGCATCTGAAGTCAGGGCAAGGATCAGACGACCGCTCAGGTTTTACTTTCTTTCCCTGATGGCCCCTACTTGAAGGGAGGGGTGGATCACGAGGCCATGGATTTTTTCCCACGATGGGAGTTGTGACAAGCTCTAAACAGCCAAGATTCATCTGCAGGACAATTGAGACCTGTTGGATGGCTCCAGGCCAACGATTCCGAGCAGGGTTCTAAGGATGGATGGCTGGGTAGCCCACCGCGCATTCCAATTGTCTCCATGCAACAGGACAGGACATATCTGCTGGATGTGGGTGAGAAACAGAGGAGGCTGAGTTGAAATGGTCTCTCCTGTGGATGTGTCCTAAAATGTGTTTGTGTCTACAGAGACCTTGGAATGCAGCGGTGGCACTGCGGACCTGAAGGGTTCTCCTAAAAAGAGGATTTGACTCAGCTCCAACGTGCATGTTTCCCATGCGTAGATGCGATTTGTTCTGATGGGTGAGTCAAGAAACAGCCATATGCTGGTATTGAAAGCCAGGCCTCTGAGGAGAGATGCCTGGAAACCAAAGCAATGGATCCGATTAGTGCCTAGGGGCCTGTTCGTTCCTTTTACCTCTGGGGACATCAGTCTACGGGTCTGAGTGGAGTTAGGTGCTCAGATGGGCTCAGATTGCCCCTGTTTTTCCTGGGAAGCCACAACTATTGGGATGGCCACAGGGCCTTTGGGGGTTTATCCTATTAGTAGGGTTGTGGCCCTTGGAATGGGCACACTCAGTTCCCTTGGAGTGGGCAAGTACAGCCCTCAGTTTTGGCTCCAGGGGTTTGAGCCTGTAGGGTGTGTAGGCCAGAGCTGTATGGACAGTTGTCTGAAAACACAAACTCGGCTTATGTTTTGGGTCATAGGTATGGCAGGACTGATCTACAGACCAAGAGGAGAACTCTTCGGGATATGAAAAAAGGGCGAGTGTGAAGCTCTTGCTCAAGTTTTTGTCTCTGGATATCGTGTCACTCATGGTCGTGAAATTACCAGGTGACTTCGGAAAAATGGACGAGTCTTACTGTCTGGGGGTTTGGTCCCGTCCAAAGCGTTTGGGGTCATTCTGGGGATGGAAGAATTTTGTGTTTTTGTTGTTGTTGATTTGTTTCGTTTTGTTTTTCAACCTCAGATGTCCCACCAAATGAGGGATTCCAGAGTAGAGCCGTAGGAAGGGGCGACTGGGCTACCAGAAATCTGGTTAAAAATTGGGGCCTAGGGACATGTCAAGCCCATTATGACATCTAATGGTCCAGCCACTGAGAGGACTTACTAGAGGACAGGACTCACGCTGAGGTCACAATGCGTGTTTATGCCCTCGTCGCACTCAAGAATGGGCGGGGCCTCAGGGTGAATGCTTTTTTCTCCTTCACTGAACGTTGGAGAACATGCCAACCACAAGGTTTTTTACCATGGGTCAGGAAGAGTTCTGATTTCTGCATAAGAGCCACCCCTGGGCAGTGATTGGAGATAAGGTCTAGGTTCAGAAACCTGAACACTGAGGTAGGGACGAGATGATGACCTAAGGCCATGGCGGGTCTGATGTGCTCAGTGGGCGGTCAGCTGTCTGGGTGTTGGTCAGGAGGTCCGGGCTCAGGTTGTGTCAGACAGTGCATTCGTGCCCAGGTTAGACTATATAATTTGGGTATATTCGAGTGCCGTGTAGGTTGATCCTCATTTAAGCTGCCTGGGCAGCTCATTAGGCAATATATTTTTTCTAGAGGGCAGGCACGTGCTTCATTGTCAGTCCGGAATTGCCAACTTGAGGGCTTGGGGGCCAGGAGAGTGAGGACGGAAGTCTGAGAACACAAGCTAGACTTCGGATTCAGGGTGATAGCACGGCAGGTACCCCCTGCAGATCTGAACCAATATCTCATGCATCTGAAGTCAGGACGAGGATCAGACTTTGGCTTAGGTTGGAGTTTCTGTGCATGACGGCCCCTTCATGAAGGGAGCGGAATCTCGATGCCATGGATGTTTTCTACTTTGGGAGATGTGGGATGCCCCCTTCAAGGATTCCTTCTGCGCGACAATTGAGACCTGTTGGACAGCTCTAGGACATCCCATATAGAATGACTCCAGAGCACCGTTCGAGGATGGATGCCTGGGAAGTCCACCTCGCATTCAAATTGTCTCCTAGCAACAAGACAGTTTAGATCCAATGGATCTGCGGAGCAACCGGGGTGGCTGAGTTGAAATGGACATTCCTGAGGATGGGTCCTAATGTGTTTTTGTGTCCATGAGGGCCTTGGAATGGGGCGGTGGCACCGGGACCCTGAAGTATTCTCCTAAGCTTTGGACATAGCTCCCATGCACAAGTTTCCTTGTGGAGACGAGATTTGTTCTGATGGGTGCCTCAGGAAATCCCCTCTGCTGGTATTGGAATCCAGGCTTTTGAGGAGACATGCCTGTAAACCAAAGCAATGGATCCGATAATGGCCTCGGGTCCTGTCTGGTTCAATCTTCTTCTCTGGTTACATCCATCTATGGTATGAGTGAAGGTAGATGCTCAGCTGGTATCAACTGCCCTTTTTTACCCGTGCGTCCTACACTATTGGGATGGCCTCAGTGTCTTTGGAGGGTTCTCCTAATTTGTACGATTATTGAAAATGGAATGGGCAGAATTCTCATGGATTGGGTGGGCGCAGTCCTAATGTGTGTCTCCAGGGACCCCAGCCCAGAGGGAGTGTGGCCCAAGACTTTGAGGACAAAAGTCTGAAAACACAAACTCAGCTTAGGTTTGGGGACATAGGTATGGCACGCCCGATCTACAAACCATGAGAAGAACTCTTAAGGATATGAAGAATGAGCGAGTCTGACGCGCTTGCTCAGGCTTTTTTCTTTGGATTTTGTATCAGGGATGGCCGTGGAATGTTGGGGAGACCTCATGGGCCATGGACGAATCTTCTTCTCTGTGGATTTGGCCCGATCCCAATGGTTTTTCGTCAATGTGTGGGATGAGAGGACTCCTTTCAGTTTTACCTAAGTGTCTCCCAAAAGAGGAATTCCAAAGAGAGCCCTGAGGAAGAGTGAAGGGACAACACGAACTATGGTTAAAAATTGGGGTCTAGGGTCATGGCAAGCCCAATATGCTGTCTCTTCATCCAGCAACTGAGAGGCCTTACCTGAGGACTGGGCTCAGGCTGAGGGTCACAATGTGTGTTTGTGACCAAAATGGCCTTCAAGTATGGGCTGGGCCTCATGGGCCACACTGGTTTCAACTACACTGGGTGTTGGACAACATGCCTACCACAAGGTTTCTTGCCATGGGGAAAGAGTTCTGATTTCTGCATCATTTTCAAACCAGGGCAGTGTTTGGAGATCAGGTCTAGGTTCTGAAGCCTGGGAACCGAGGTTAAGGATAGATGACGACCTAAGGCCATGGCGAGTCCGATGTGCTCAGTGTGTAGCCAGCTGTCTGTGTGGGCGAGGAAGTCCAGGCTCACGCTGGGTCAGAAAGTGCAATAGTGCCCAGGTCAGCCTATATATTTGGGGTACAGCCAAATGGCGTGCAGGTAGATCCTCATTTGGGGTTTCTAAGTAGACCCTGAGGGCAATGTTTTTCTTCTGGAGGGCAGGCAGAGTGCGGCATTGTAGTTCTGGATAGCCAAACTGGAGGGCTTGTGGGCCTGTAGTCTGAGGAGGATGTCTGAGAAGCCAAGCTAGGCCTAGGTTACTGGGTGAGGATATGGCAGGCACAATCTACAGACCTCAATCGAGATCTCGTGCATCTGAAGTCAGAGCAAAGATCAGACGATCGCTCAGGTTTTACTTTCTTTCCCTGATGGCCCCTACTTGAAGGGAGGGGTGGATCACGAGGCCATGAGTTTTTTCCCACGATGGGAGTTGTGACAAACTCCAAACTGCCAAGATTCTTCTGCAGGACAATTGAGACCTGTTGGTTGGCTCCAGGCCAACGATTCTGAGCAGGGTTCTAGGATGGATGGCTGGGTAGCCCACCTCGCATTCCAATTGTCTCCAAGCAACAAGACAGGTTAGATCTGCTGGATGTGGGTGAGAAACCGAGGAGGCTGAGTTGAAATGGACTCTCCTGTGGATGTGTCCTAATCTGTGTTTGTGTCTATGGAGACCTTGGAATGAAGCGGTGGCACTGGGGACCTGAAGGGTTCTCCTAAACAGAGGCTTTAACTCAGCTCCAACGTGCATGTTTCCCATGTGTAGATGAGATTTGTTCTGATGGGTGAGTCAAGAAAAAGCCATATGCTGGTATTGAAACCCAGGCCTCTGAGGAGAGATGCCTGGAAACCAAAGCAATGGATCCGATTAGTGCCTGTTCGTTCCTTTTTACCTCTGGGGACATCAGTCTACAGGTCTGAGTGGAGGTAGGTGCTCAGATGGGCTCAGATTGCCCCTGTTTGTCCTGGGAAGCCACAACTATTGGGATGGCCTAAGGGCCTTTGGAGGATTATCCTATTAGTAGGGTTGTGGCCATTGGAATGGGCACATACAATTCCTTTGGAGAGGGCAAGTACAGTCCTCAGGTTTGGCTCCAGGGGCCTGAGCCTGTAGGGTGTGTAGGCCAGAGAAGTTTGGACAGTTGTCTGAAAACAGAAACTCGGCTTATGTTTCGGGTCATAGGTATGGAAGGACTGATCTACAGACCATGAGGAGAAGTCTTCGCGATATGATAAAAGGGCGAGTGTGAGGCTATTGCTCAAGTTTTTGTCTCTGGATATCGTGTCACTCATGGTCGTGAAATTTCCGGGTGACATCATGGGAAATGGACGAGTCTTACACTCTGGGGGTTCGGCCCTGTCCAAAGAGTTTGGGATCATTGTAGGGATGGAAGAAGTCCGTTTTTTTGTTGTTGTTGATTTGATTCGTTTTGTTTTTCAACATCAGATGTCCCACCAAATGAGGGATTCCAGAGTAGAGCCCTGGGGAGGGGCGAATGGACAACCAGAAATCTGGTTAAAAATTGGGGCCTAGGGACTAGTCAAGCCCATTATGACAACTAATGGTCCAGCCACTGAGAGGACTTACTAGAGGACAGGACTCACGCTGAGGTCACAATGCGTGTTTATGCTCTCGTCGCACTCAAGAATGGGCGGGGCCTCAGGGTGAATGCTGTTTTCTCCTACACTAAACGTTGAACAACAAGCCATTATGGCCTAGTGTTCTGTCTGGTTCCATCTCCTTCTCTGGGGACATCCTTCTATGCTATGAGTGGAGGTAGATGCTCAGCTGGTGTAAGACTGCCCTTGTTTGTCCACAGAGACCTACACTATTGGGATGGCCTCGGGGACTTTGGAGGGTTCTCCTAATTTGTACCATTTTGGACAATGGAATGGGCAGAATTCCCATGCATGGGGTAGGCAGTGTCCTAATGTGTGGCTCCAGGGGCCCCAGCCTGGAGGGTGTGTGGCCCAGTACTTTGAGGACAGAAGTATGAAAACACAAACTCAGGTTAAGTTTGGGGACGTAGGTATGGCAGGCCCAATCTACAAACCATGAGAAGAACTCTTCAGGATATGAAGAAAGAGCGAGTCTGAGGCGCTTGCTCAGGCTTTGGTCTCTGGATTTTGTAGCAACGATGGCGGTGGAATGTGGGGAGGCCTCATGGGCCATGGACGAATCTTCCTCTCTGTGGTTTTGGCCCGGTCCCAATTATTTTTCGTCAATCTGTGGAATGGGAGGTCTCCTTTCAGGTTTGTTACCTCAGGTGTCCCAACCAAAGAGGAATTCCAATGCAGAGCCCTGGGGAAGAGTGAAGGAACAACCCAAACTATGGTTAAAATTTGGGGCCTAGGGGCATGGGAGGCCCCATATGCTGTCTCTTCATCCAGCCACTTAGAGGCCTTACTTGAGGACTGGGCTCAGGCTGAGGGTCACAATGTGTGTTCGTGACCAATGTGGCCCGCGAGCATGGGCGGGGCCTCATGTGACACACTGGTTTCAACTACACAGAACTTTGGACAACATGCCAATCACAAGGTCTCTTGCCATGGGGAAGGGGTTCTGATTTCTGCATCATTTTCAACCCTGGGCAGTGGTTGGAGATAAGGTCTAGGTTCGGAAGCCTGAAAACCGCAGTTGGGAAGACATGATGACCTAAGGCCATGGCGGGTCTGATGTGCTCACTGTGCGGTCAGCTGCCTGGCTGTTGGTCAGGTGTTTCTGGCTCAGGTTGTGTCAGACAGTGCATTAGTGCCCAGGTTAGACTATATAATTTTGGTACAGTCGAGTGTCGTGTAGGTTGATCCTCTTTTGAGGTGCCAGGGCAGCTCTTTAGGCAAGATATTTTTTCTAGAGGGCAGGCAGAGTGCTGCATTGTGGTTCCGGGATTGCCAAACTTGAGGGCTTCTGGGCCAGGAGTGTGAGGACAGAAGTCTGAGAACACAAGCTAGACTTGGGCTTCAGGCCGAGGGAACCGCAGGTAGCCCCTGCCGATCTGAACCAATATCTCATGCATCTGAAGTCAGGGCGAGGATCAGACGTTGGCTCAGGTTGGATTTTCTGGGCATGACTACCCCTTCATAAATGGAGCGGAATCTAAAGGCCATGGAGGTTTTCCCACGTTGGGAGTTGTGGGATGCACCCTTCAAGGATTCCTTCTGCGGGATAATTGAGAACTGTTGGGCAGCTTCAGGACATACCATATGGAATGAATCCAGAGCACTGTTCGAGGATGGATGCCAGGGAAGCCAGCCTCACATTCCAATTGTCTCATAGCAACAAGACAGTTGAGATCGGATGGCTCTGCGGGAGCAACTGGGGTGCCTGAGTTGAAATGGAATTTCCTGAGGATGAGTCCTAATATGTGTTTGTGTCCATGAGGGCCTTGGAATGGGGCAGTGGCACCGGGACCCTGAAGTATTCTCCTAAGCTTTTGACATAGGTCCCATGCAAAGATTCCTTGTGGAGACGAGATTTGTTCTGATGGGTGCCTCAGGAAACCCCCTATGCTGGTATAGGAATCCAGGCTTTTGAGGAGACATGCCTGTAAACCAGGGCAATGGATCCGATTATGGCCTAGGGTTCTGTCTGGTTCCATCTCCTTCTCTGGGGACATCCATCTATGGTAAGAGTGGAGGTAGATGCTCAGCTGGTGGCAGACCGCCCTTGTTTGTCCACAGAGACCTACAATATTGGGATGGCCTCGGGGACTTTGGACGGTTCTCCTAATTTGTACCATTTTGGACAATGGAATGGGCAGAATTCCCATGCATGGGGTAGGCAGTGTCCTAATGTGTGGCTCCAGGGGCCCCAGCCTGGAGGGTGTGTGGCCCAGTACTTTGAGGACAGAAGTATGAAAACACAAACTCAGGTTAAGTTTGGGGACGTAGGTATGGCAGGCCCAATCTACAAACCATGAGAAGAACTCTTCAGGATATGAAGAAAGAGCGAGTCTGAGGCGCTTGCTCAGGCTTTTGTCTCTGGATTTTGTAGCAACGATGTCGGTGGAATGTGGGGAGGCCTCATGGCCATGGACGAATCTTCCTCTCTGTGGTTTTGGCCCGGTCCCAATTATTTTTCGTCAATCTGTGGAATGGGAGGTCTCCTTTCAGGTTTGTTACCTCAGGTGTCCCAACCAAAGAGGAATTCCAATGCAGAGACCTGGGGAAGAGTGAAGGAACAACCCAAACTATGGTTAAAATTTGGGGCCTAGGGGCATGGGAGGCCCCATATGCTGTCTCTTCATCCAGCCACTTAGAGGCCTTACTTGAGGACTGGGCTCAGGCTGAGGGTCACAATGTGTGTTCGTGACCAATGTGGCCCGCGAGCATGGGCGGGGCCTCATGTGACACACTGGTTTCAACTACACAGAACTTTGGACAACATGCCAATCACAAGGTCTCTTGCCATGGGGAAGGGGTTCTGATTTCTGCATCATTTTCAACCCTGGGCAGTGGTTGGAGATAAGGTCTAGGTTCGGAAGCCTGAAAACCGCAGTTGGGAAGACATGATGACCTAAGGCCATGGCGGGTCTGATGTGCTCACTGTGCGGTCAGCTGCCTGGCTGTTGGTCAGGTGTTTCTGGCTCAGGTTGTGTCAGACAGTGCATTAGTGCCCAGGTTAGACTATATAATTTTGGTACAGTCGAGTGTCGTGTAGGTTGATCCTCTTTTGAGGTGCCAGGGCAGCTCTTTAGGCAAGATATTTTTTCTAGAGGGCAGGCAGAGTGCTGCATTGTGGTTCCGGGATTGCCAAACTTGAGGGCTTCTGGGCCAGGAGTGTGAGGACAGAAGTCTGAGAACACAAGCTAGACTTGGGCTTCAGGCCGAGGGAACCGCAGGTAGCCCCTGCCGATCTGAACCAATATCTCATGCATCTGAAGTCAGGGCGAGGATCAGACGTTGGCTCAGGTTGGAGTTTCTGGGCATGACTACCCCTTCATAAATGGAGCGGAATCTAAAGGCCATGGAGGTTTTCCCACGTTGGGAGTTGTGGGATGCACCCTTCAAGGATTCCTTCTGCGGGATAATTGAGAACTGTTGGGCAGCTTCAGGACATACCATATGGAATGAATCCAGAGCACTGTTCGAGGATGGATGCCAGGGAAGCCAGCCTCACATTCCAATTGTCTCATAGCAACAAGACAGTTGAGATCGGATGGCTCTGCGGGAGCAACTGGGGTGCCTGAGTTGAAATGGAATTTCCTGAGGATGAGTCCTAATATGTGTTTGTGTCCATGAGGGCCTTGGAATGGGGCAGTGGCACCGGGACCCTGAAGTATTCTCCTAAGCTTTTGACATAGGTCCCATGCACAAGATTCCTTGTGGAGACGAGATTTGTTCTGATGGGTGCCTCAGGAAACCCCCTATGCTGGTATAGGAATCCAGGCTTTTGAGGAGACATGCCTGTAAACCAGGGCAATGGATCCGATTATGGCCTAGGGTTCTGTCTGGTTCCATCTCCTTCTCTGGGGACATCCATCTATGGTAAGAGTGGAGGTAGATGCTCAGCTGGTGTCACACCGCCCTTGTTTGTCCACAGAGACCTACACTATTGGGATGGCCTCGGGGACTTTGGACGGTTCTCCTAATTTGTACCATTTTGGACAATGGAATGGGAAGAATTCCCATGCATGGGGAAGGCAGTGTCCTAATGTGTGGATCCAGGGGCCCCAGCCTGGAGGGTGTGTGACCCAGGACTTTGAGGACAGAGTATGAAAACACAAACTCAGCTTAGGTTTGGGGACTTAGGTATGGCGCGCCCGATCTACAAACCATGAGAAGAACTCTTCAGGATATGAAGAAAGAGCGAGTCTGAGGCACTTGCTCAGGCTTTTGTCTCTGGATTTTGTATCAGCGATGGCCGTGGAATGTGGGGAGGCCTCATGGGCCATGGACGAATCTTCCTCTCTGTGGTTTTGGCCCGGTCCCAATTATTTTTCGTCAATCTGTGGAATGGGAGGTCTCCTTTCAGGTTTGTTACCTCAGGTGTCCCAACCAAAGAGGAATTCCAAAGCAGAGCCCTGGGGAAGAGTGAAGGGACAACCCAAACTATGGTTAAAAATTGGGGTCTAGTGGCATGGAAGGCCCTATATGCTGTCTCTTCATCCAGCCACTGAGAGGCCTTACTTGAGGACCTGGCTCAGGCTGAGGATCACAATGTGTGTTTGTGACCTATGTGGCCCGGGAGCATGGGCTGGGCCTCTTGGGCCACACTGGCTTCAACTATACTGAACGTTCACCCACATGCCAACCACAAGGTTTCTTGCCTTGGGGAAAGAGTTCTGATTTCTGCATCATTTTCAAACAAGGGCAGTGATTGGAGATCAGGTCTAGGTTCTGAAGCCTGGAAACTGTGGATGAGAAGGCAACAACGTAAGTCCATGGTGGGTTGATGCGCTCAGTGTGCGACCAGCTGTCTGGGTGGGGTCAGGAGGTCCAGGCTCAGGCTGGGTCAGAAAGGGCAATAGTGCCCAGGTCAGCCAATATATTTGGGGGTACAGCCGAATGGCGTGCAGGTTGATCCTCATTTGGGGTTACTGGGTAGCCCCAGAGGGCAATGTTTTTTCTTCTGTTGGGCAGGCAGAGTGCGGCATTGTAGTTATGGTTTCCCAAACAGGAGGGCTTGTGGGACAGTAGTCTGAGGACGGAATCTGAGAAGCCAAGCTAGGCCTAGGTTTCTGGGTGAGGATATGGCAGGCACAATCTACAGACCTCAATCGAGATCTCGTGCATCTGAAGTCAGGGCAAGGATCAGACGATCGCTCAGGTTGGACTTTCTGTCCCTGATGGCCCCTTCTTGAAGGGAGGGGTAGATCACGAGTGCCATGGGGGTTTTCCCACGATGGGAGTTGTGACAAGGTCCAACAGCCAAGATTCTTCGGCAGGACAATTGAGACCTGTTGGTTGGCACCTGGCCAATGATTCCGAGCAGGGTTCTAAGGATGGATGGCTGGGTAACCCACCTCGCATTCCAATTGTCTCCAAGCAACAAGACAGTTGAGATCTGATGGCTCTGCGGGAGCAACCGGGGTGGGTGAGTTGAAATGGACTTTCCTGAGGATGGGGCCTAATGTGTGTTTGTGTCCATGAGGGCCTTGGAATGGGGCAGTGGCACCGGGACCCTGAAGTATTCTCCTAAGCTTTTGACATAGGTCCCATGCATAAGTTTCCTTGTGGAGACGAGATTTGTTCTGATGGGTGCCTCAGGAAACCACCTATGCTGGTTATGGAATCGAGGATTTTGAGGAGACATGCCTGTAAACCAAAGCAATGGATCCGATTATGGCCTAGGGTTCTGTCTGGTTCCATCTCCTTCTCTGGGGACATCTACCTATGTTATGAATGGAGGTAGATGCTCAGCTGGTATCAGACTGTCCTTGTTTGTCCACAGAGACCTACACTATTGGGATGGCCTCGGGAACTTTGGAGGGTTCTCCTAATTTGTACCATTTTGGACAATGGAATGAGAAGAATTCCCATGCATGGGGTAGGCACAGTCCTAATGTGTGGCTCCAGGGGACCCAGCCTGGAGGGTGTGTGGCCCAGTACTTTGAGGACAGAAGTATGAAAACACAAACTCAGGTTAGGTTTGGGGACATAGGTAAGGCAGGCCCAATCTACAAACCATGAGAAGAACTCTTCAGGATATGAAGAACGAGCGAGTCTGAGGCGCTTGCTCAGGCTTTGGTCTCTGGATTTTGTAGCAACGATGGCGGTGGAATGTGGGGAGGCCACATGGGCCATGGACGAATCTTCCACTCTGTGGTTTTGGCCCGGTCCCAATTATTTTTCGTCAATCTGTGGAATGGGAGGTCTCCTTTCAGGTTTGTTACCTCAGGTGTCCCAACCAAAGAGGAATTCCAATGCAGAGCCCTGGGGAAGAGTGAAGGAACAACCCAAACTATGGTTAAAATTTGGGGCCTAGGGGCATGGGAGGCCCCATATGCTGTCTCTTCATCCAGCCACTTAGAGGCCTTACTTGAGGACTGGGCTCAGGCTGAGGGTCACAATGTGTGTTCGTGACCAATGTGGCCCGCGAGCATGGGCGGGGCCTCATGTGACACACTGGTTTCAACTACACAGAACTTTGGACAACATGCCAATCACAAGGTCTCTTGCCATGGGGAAGGGGTTCTGATTTCTGCATCATTTTCAACCCTGGGCAGTGGTTGGAGATAAGGTCTAGGTTCGGAAGCCTGAAAACCGCAGTTGGGAAGACATGATGACCTAAGGCCATGGCGGGTCTGATGTGCTCACTGTGCGGTCAGCTGCCTGGCTGTTGGTCAGGTGTTTCTGGCTCAGGTTGTGTCAGACAGTGCATTAGTGCCCAGGTTAGACTATATAATTTTGGTACAGTCGAGTGTCGTGTAGGTTGATCCTCTTTTGAGGTGCCAGGGCAGCTCTTTAGGCAAGATATTTTTTCTAGAGGGCAGGCAGAGTGCTGCATTGTGGTTCCGGGATTGCCAAACATGAGGGCTTCTGGGCCAGGAGTGTGAGGACAGAAGTCTGAGAACACAAGCTAGACTTGGGCTTCAGGCCGAGGGAACGGCAGGTACCCCCTGCCGATCTGAACCAATATCTCATGCATCTGAAGTCAGGGCGAGGATCAGACGTTGGCTCAGGTTGGAGTTTCTGGGCATGACTGCCCCTTCATGAATGGAGCGGAATCTCAAGGCCATGGAGGTTTTCCCACGTTGGGAGTTGTGGGATGCACCCTTCAAGGATTCCTTCTGCGGGATAATTGAGACCTGTCTGGCAGCTTCAGGACATCCCATATGGAATGACTCCAGAGCACCGTTCGAGGATGGATGCCAGGGAAGCCAGCCTCACATTCCAATTGTCTCATAGCAACAAGACAGTTGAGAACGGATGGCTCTGCGGGAGCAACTGGGGTGCCTGAGTTGAAATGGAATTTCCTGAGGATGAGTCCTAATATGTGTTTGTGTCCATGAGGGCCTTGGAATGGGGCAGTGGCACCGGGACCCTGAAGTATTCTCCTAAGCTTTTGACATAGGTCCCATGCACAAGATTCCTTGTGGAGACGAGATTTGTTCTGATGGGTGCCTCAGGAAACCCCCTATGTTGGTATTGGAATCCAGGCTTTTGAGAAGACATGCCTGTAAACCAAAGCAATGGATCCGATTATGGCCTAGGGTTCTGTCTGGTTCCATCTCCTTCTCTGTGGACATCCATCTATGGTAAGAGTGGAGGTAGATGCTCAGCTGGTGTCAGACCGCTTTTGTTTGTCCACAGAGACCTACACTATTGGGATGGCCTCGGGGACTTTGGACGGTTCTCCTAATTTGTACCATTTTGGACAATGGAATGGGAAGAATTCCCATGCATGGGGTAGGCAGTGTCCTAATGTGTGGATTAAGGGGCCCCAGCCAGGAGGGTGTGTGACCCAGGACTTTGAGGACAGAAGTATGAAAACACAAACTCAGCTTAGGTTTGGGGACTTAGGTATGGCACGCCCGATCTAGAAACCATGAGAAGAACTCTTCAGGATATGAAGAAAGAGCGCGTCTGAGGCGCTTGCTCAGGCTTTTGTCTCTGGATTTTGTATCAGCGATGGCCGTGGAATGTGGGGAGGCCTCATGGGCCATGGACGAATCTTCTGCTCTGTGGATTTGGCCCGGTCCCAATTGTTTTTCGTCAATCTGTGGGATTGGAGGTCTCCTTTCAGGTTTGTTACCTCAGGTGTCCCAACCAAAGAGGAATTCCAAAGCAGATCCCTGGGGAAGAGTGAAGGGACAACCCAAACTATGGTTAAAAATTGGTGTCTAGTGGCATGGAAGGCCCCATATGCTGTCTCTTCATCCAGCCACTGAGAGGCCTTTCTTGAGGACCTGGCTCAGGCTGAGGATCACAATGTGTGTTTGTGAGCAATGTGGCCCGCAAGCATCCGCTGGGCCTCTTGGGCCACACTGGTTTCAACTATACTGAACGTTCGCCCACATGCCAACCACAAGGTTTCTTGCCTTGGGGAAAGAGTTCTGATTTCTGCATCATTTTCAAACAAGGGCAGTGATTGGAGATCAGGTCTAGGTTCTGTAGCCTGGAACCTGTGGATGAGAAGACAACAACCTAAGTGCATGGTGGGTCCGATGCGCTCAGTGTGCGACCAGCTGTCTGGGTGGGGTCAGAAGGTCCAGGCTCAGGCTGGGTCAGAAAGGGCAATAGTGCCCAGGTTAGCCAATATATTTGGGGGTAAAGCCGAATGGCGTGCAGGTTGATCCTCATTTGAGGTTCCTGGGTAGCCCCAGAGGGCAATGTTTTTCTTCTGGTGGGCAGACAGAGTGCGGCATTGTAGTTATGGTTTGCCAAACTGGAGGGCTTGTGGGCCAGTAGTCTGAGGACGGAAGTCTGAGAACCCAAGCTAGGCCTAGGTTTCTGGGTGAGGATATGGCAGGCACAATCTACAGACCTCAATCGAGATCTCGTGCATCTGAAGTCAGGGCAAGGATCAGACGATCACTCAGTTGGACTTTCTTTCCCTGATGGCCCCTTCTTGAAGGGAGGGGTAGATCACGAGGGCCATGGGATTTTTCCCACGATGGGAGTTGTGACAAGGTCAAACAGCCAAGATTCTTCTGTAGGACAATTGAGACCTGTTGGTTGGCACCTGGCCAATGATTCCGAGCAGGGTTCTAAGGATGGATGGCTGGGTAACCCACCTCGCATTCCAATTGTCTCCAAGCAACAAGACAGTTGAGATCGGATGGCTCTGCGGGAGCAACGGGGGTGGGTGAGTTGAAATGGACTTTCCTGAGGATGGGGCCTAATGTGTGTTTGTGTCCATGAGGGCCTTGGAATGGGGCGGTGGCACCGGGACCCTGAAGTATTCTCCTAAGCTTTTGTCATAGGTCCCATGCACAAGTTTCCTTGTGGAGACGAGATTTGTTCTGATGGGTGCCTCAGGAAACCACCTATGCTGGTATTGGAATCCAGGCTTTTGAGGAGACATGCCTGTAAACCAAAGCAATGGATCCGATTATGGCCTAGGGTTCTGTCTGGTTCCATCTCCTTCTCTGGGGACATCCACCTATGGTATGAGTGGAGGTAGATGCTCAGCTGGTATCAGACTGCCCTTGTTTGTCCTCAGAGACCTACACTATTGGGATGGCCTCGGGAACGTTGGAGGGTTCTCCTAATTTGTACCATTTTGGACAATGGAATGGGCAGAATTCCCATGCATAAGGTAGGCACAGTCTTAATGTGTGGCTCCAGGGGCCCCAGCCTGGAGGGTGTGTGGCCCAGTACTTTGAGGACAGAAGTATGAAAACACAAACTCAGCTTAGGTTTGGGGACGTAGGTATGGCAGGCCCAATCTACAAACCATGAGAAGAACTCTTCAGGATATGAAGAAAGAGCGAGTCTGAGGCGCTTGCTCAGGCTTTGGTCTCTGGATTTTGTAGCAACGATGGCGGTGGAATGTGGGGAGGCCACATGGGCCATGGACGAATCTTCCACTCTGTGGTTTTGGCCCGGTCCCAATTATTTTTCGTCAATCTGTGGAATGGGAGGTCTCCTTTCAGGTTTGTTACCTCAGGTGTCCCAACCAAAGAGGAATTCCAATGCAGAGCCCTGGGGAAGAGTGAAGGGACAACCCAAACTATGGTTAAAACTTGGGGCCTAGGGGCATATGCTGTCTCTTCATCCAGCCACTTAGAGGCCTTACTTGAGGACTGGGCTCAGGCTGAGGGTCACAATGTGTGTTCGTGACCAATGTGGCCTGCGAGCATGGACGGGGCCTCATGTGACACACTGGTTTCAACTACACAGAACTTTGGACAACATGCCAATCACAAGGTCTCTTGCCATGGGGAAGGGGTTCTGATTTCTGCATCATTTTCAACCCTGGGCAGTGGTTGGAGATAAGGTCTAGGTTCGGAAGCCTGAAAACCGCAGTTGGGAAGACATGATGACCTAAGGCCATGGCGGGTCTGATGTGCTCAGTGTGCGGTCAGCTGCCTGGCTGTTGGTCAGGTGTTTCTGGCTCAGGTTGTGTCAGACAGTGCATTAGTGCCCAGGTTAGACTATATAATTTTGGTACAGTCGAGTGCCGTGTAGGTTGATCCTCTTTTGAGGTGCCAGGGCAGCTCTTTAGGCAAGATATTTTTTCTAGAGGGCAGGCAGAGTGCTGCATTGTGGTTCCGGGATTGCCAAACTTGAGGGATTCTGGGCCAGGAGTGTGAGGACAGAAGTCTGAGAACACAAGCTAGACTTGGGCTTCAGGCCGAGGGCAGGGCAGGTACCCCCTGCCGATCTGAACCAATATCTCATGCATCTGAAGTCAGGGCGAGGATCAGACGTTGGCTCAGGTTGGAGTTTCTGGGCATGACTGCCCCTTCATGAATGGAGCGGAATCTCAAGGCCATGGAGGTTTTCCCACGTTGGGAGTTGTGGGATGCACCCTTCAAGGATTCCTTCTGCGGGATAATTGAGACCTGTTGGGCAGCTGCAGGACATCACATATGGAATGACTCCAGAGCTCCGTTCGAGGATGGATGCCAGGGAAGCCAGCCTCACATTCCAATTGTCTCATAGCAACAAGACAGTTGAGATCGGATGGCTCTGCGGGAGCAACTGGGGTGCCTGAGTTGAAATGGAATTTCCTGAGGATGAGGCCTAATATGTGTTTGTGTCCATGAGGGCCTTGGAAAGGGGCAGTGGCACCGGGACCCTGAAGTATTCTCCTAAGCTTTTGACATAGGTCCCATGCACAAGATTCCTTGTGGAGACGAGATTTGTTCTGATGGGTGCCTCAGGAAACCCCTTATGCTGGTATTGGAATCCAGGCTTTTGAGGAGACATGCCTGTAAACCAAAGCTATGGATCCGATTATGGCCTAGGGTTCTGTCTGGTTCCATCTCCTTCTCTGGGGACATCCATCTATGGTAAGAGTGGAGGTAGATGCTCAGCTGGTGTCAGACTGCCCTTGTTTGTCCACAGAGACCTACACTATTTTGATGGCCTCGGGGACTTTGGACGGTTCTCCTAATTTGTACCATTTTGGACAATGGAATGGGAAGAATTCCCATGCATGGGGTAGGCAGTGTCCTAATGTGTGGCTCCAGGGTCCCCAGCGTGGAGGGTGTGTGGCCCAGGACTTTGAGGACAGAAGTATGAAAACACAAACTCAGCTTAGGTTTGGGGACTTAGATATGGCATGCCCGATCTACAAAACATGAGAAGAACTCTTCAGGATATGAAGAAAGAGCGAGTCTGAGGCGCTTGCTCAGGCTTTTGTCTCTGGATTTTGTAGCAACGATGGCGGTGGAATGTGGGGAGGCCTCATGGGACATGGACGAATCTTCCTCTCTGTGGATTTGGCCCGGTCCCAATTGTTTTTCGTCAATTGTGCGATGGAAGGTCTCCTTTCAGGTTTGTTACCTCAGGTGTCCCAACCAAAGAGCAATTCCAATGCAGAGCCCTGGGGAAGAGTGAAGGGACAACCCAAACTATGGTTAAAAATTGGTGTCTAGTGGCATGGAAGGCCCCATATGCTGTCTCTTCATCCAGCCACTGAGAGGCCTTACCTGAGGACCTGACTCAGGCTGAGGATCACAATGTGTGTTTGTGAGCAATGTGGCCCGCGAGCATGGGCTGGGCCTCTTGGGCCATACTGGTTTCAACTATACTGAACGTTCGCCCACATGCCAACCACAAGGTTTCTTGCCTTGGGGAAAGAGTTCTGATTTCTGCATCATTTTGAAACAAGGGCAGTGATTGGAGATCTGGTCTAGGTTCTGAAGCCTGGAAACTGTGGATGAGAAGACAACAACCTAAGTCCATGGTGGGTCCGATGCGCTCAGTGTGCGGCCAGCTGTCTGGGTGGGGTCAGGAGGTCCAGGCTCAGGCTGGGTCAGAAAGGGCAATAGTCCCAGGTCAGCCAATATATTTGGGGGTACAGCCGAATGGCGTGCAGGTTGATCCTCATTTGGGGTTCCTGGGTAGCCCCAGAGGGCAATGTTTTTCTTCTGGTGGGCAGGCAGAGTGCGGCATTGTAGTTATGGTTTGCCAAACTGGAGGGCTTATGGGCCAGTAGTCTGAGGACGGAATCTGAGAAGCCAAGCTAGGCCTAGGTTTCTGGGTGAGGATATGGCAGGCACAATCTACAGACCTCAATCGAGATCTCGTGCATCTGAAGTCAGGGCAAGGATCAGACGATCGCTCAGTGGACTTTCTGTCCCTGATGGCCCCTTCTTGAAGGGAGGGGTAGATCACGAGGGCCATGGGGGTTTTCCCACGATGGGAGTTGTGACAAGGTCCAACAGCCAAGATTCTTCTGCAGGACAATTGAGACTTGTTGGTTGGCACCTGGCCAATGATTCCGAGCAGGGTTCTAAGGATGGATGGCTGGGTAACCCACCTCGCATTCCAATTGTCTCCAAGCATCAAGACAGTTGAGATCGTATGGCTCTGCGGGAGCAACCGGGGTGGCTGAGTTGAAATGGACTTTCCTGAGGATGGGGCCTAATGTGTGTTCGTGTCCATGAGGGTCTTGGAATGGGGCGGTGGCACCGGGACCCTGAAGTATTCTCCTAAGCTTTTGACATAGGTCCCATGCACAAGTTTCCTTGTGGAGACGAGATTTGTTCTGATGGGTGCCTCAGGAAACCACCTATCCTGGTATTGGAATCCAGGCTTTTGAGGAGACATGCCTGTAAACCAAAGCAATGGATCCGATTGGCCTAGGGTTCTGTCTGGTTCCATTTCCTTCTCTGGGGACATCCACCTATGGTATGAGTGGAGGTAGATGCTCAGCTGGTATCAGACTGCCCTTGTTTGTCCACAGAGACCTACACTATTGGGATGGCCTCGGGGACTTTGGAGGGTTCTCCTAATTTGTACCATTTTGGACAATGGAATGGGCAGAATCCCCATGCATGGGGTAGGCACAGTCCTAATGTGTGGCTCCAGGGGCCCCATCCTTGAGGGTGTTTGCCCCAGTACCTTGAGGACAGAAGTATGAAAACACAAACTCAGGTTAGGTTTGGGGACGTAGGTATGACAGGCCCAATCTACAAACCATGAAAGAACTCTTCAGGATATGAAGAAAGAGCGCGTCTGAGGCGCTTGCTCAGGCTTTGGTCTCTGTATTTTGTATCAACGATGGTGGTGGAATGTGGGGAGGCCTCATGGGCCATGGACGAATCTTCCTCTCTGTGGTTTTGGCACGGTCCCAATTGTTTTTCGTCAATCTGTGGGATGGGAGGTCTCCTTTCAGGTTTTTTATCTCAGGTGTCCCAACCAAAGAAGAATTCCAAAGAAGAGCCCTGGGGAAGAGTGAAGTGGCAAACCAAACTATGTTTAAAAATTGGGGCCTAGGGGCATGGCAGGCCCAATATGCTGTCTCTTCATCCAGCCACTGAGAGGCCTTACATGAGGACTTGGCTCAGGCTGAGGGTCACAATGTGTGTTTGTGACCAATGTGGTTCGCGAGCAAGGGCGCGGCCTCATGGCCACACTGGTTTCCACTACACTGAACTCTAAACAAATGGCAATCACAAGGTCTCTAGACATGGGGAAGGAGTTCTGTTTTCTGCATCATTTTCAACCCTGGGCAGTGGTTGAAGATAAGGTCTAGGTTCTGAAGCCTGTAAACCGCAGTTGAGTAGATCTGACGACCTAAGGCCATGGCGGGTCTGATGTGATCAGTGTGCGGTCAGATGCCTGGGTGTTGGTCAGGAGGTTCTGGCTCAGGTTGTGTCAGAAAGTGCATTAGTGCAAAGGTTAGACTATATAATTTGGGTACAGTCGAGTGCCGTGTAGGTTGATCCTCATTTGAAGGGCCTGGGCAGCTCATTAGGCAAGATATTTTCTCTAGAGTGCAGGCAGAGTGCTGCATTGTGGGTGCGGAATTGCCAAACTGGAGGGCTTCTGGGCCAGGATTTTGAGGACAGAGGTCTGAGAAAACAAGCTTGTCTTGGGCCTCAGGCAGAGGGCACGGCAGGTACCCCCTGCATATCTGAACCAATATCTCATGCATCTGAAGTCACGGCGAGGATCAGACGTTGGCTCAGGTTGGAGTTTCTGTGCATGACTGCCCCTTCTTGAACGGAGCGGAATCTCAAGGCCATGGAGGTTTTCCCATGTTGGGAGTTGTGGGATGCCTCCTTCAAGGATTTCTTCTGCGGGACAATTGATACCTGTTGGGCAGCTCCAGGACATCCCATATGGAATGACTCCAGAGCACCGTTCGAGGATGGATGCCAGGGAAGCCCGCATCGCATTCCAATTGTCTCCTAGCAACAAGACAGTTTAGATCTGATGGCTCTGCCGGAGCAACCGGGGTGGCTGAGTTGAAATGGACTTTCCTGAGGATGGGGCCTAATGTGTGTGTCCATGAGGGCCTTGGAATGGGGCGGTGGCACCGGGACACGAAGTATTCTCCTAAGCTTTTGACATAGCTCCCATGCACAAGATTCCTTGTGGAGACGAGATTTGTTCTGATGGGTGCCTCAGGAAACCCCTTATGCTGGTATTGGAATCCAGGCTTTTGAGGAGACATGCCTGTAAACCAAAGCAATGGATCCGATTATGGCCTAGGGTTCTGTCTGGTTCCATCTCCTTCTCTGGGGACATCCATCTATGGTAAGAGTGGAGGTAGATGCTCAGCTGGTGTCAGACTGCCCTTGTTTGTCCACAGAGACCTACACTATTTTGATGGCCTCGGGGACTTTGGACGGTTCTCCTAATTTGTACCATTTTGGACAATGGAATGGGAAGAATTCCCATGCATGGGGTAGGCAGTGTCCTAATGTGTGGCTCCAGGGTCCCCAGCGTGGAGGGTGTGTGGCCCAGGACTTTGAGGACAGAAGTATGAAAACACAAACTCAGCTTAGGTTTGGGGACTTAGATATGGCATGCCCGATCTACAAAACATGAGAAGAACTCTTCAGGATATGAAGAAAGAGCGAGTCTGAGGCGCTTGCTCAGGCTTTTGTCTCTGGATTTTGTAGCAACGATGGCGGTGGAATGTGGGGAGGCCTCATGGGACATGGACGAATCTTCCTCTCTGTGGATTTGGCCCGGTCCCAATTGTTTTTCGTCAATTGTGCGATGGAAGGTCTCCTTTCAGGTTTGTTACCTCAGGTGTCCCAACCAAAGAGCAATTCCAATGCAGAGCCCTGGGGAAGAGTGAAGGGACAACCCAAACTATGGTTAAAAATTGGTGTCTAGTGGCATGGAAGGCCCCATATGCTGTCTCTTCATCCAGCCACTGAGAGGCCTTACCTGAGGACCTGACTCAGGCTGAGGATCACAATGTGTGTTTGTGAGCAATGTGGCCCGCGAGCATGGGCTGGGCCTCTTGGGCCATACTGGTTTCAACTATACTGAACGTTCGCCCACATGCCAACCACAAGGTTTCTTGCCTTGGGGAAAGAGTTCTGATTTCTGCATCATTTTGAAACAAGGGCAGTGATTGGAGATCTGGTCTAGGTTCTGAAGCCTGGAAACTGTGGATGAGAAGACAACAACCTAAGTCCATGGTGGGTCCGATGCGCTCAGTGTGCGGCCAGCTGTCTGGGTGGGGTCAGGAGGTCCAGGCTCAGGCTGGGTCAGAAAGGGCAATAGTCCCAGGTCAGCCAATATATTTGGGGGTACAGCCGAATGGCGTGCAGGTTGATCCTCATTTGGGGTTCCTGGGTAGCCCCAGAGGGCAATGTTTTTCTTCTGGTGGGCAGGCAGAGTGCGGCATTGTAGTTATGGTTTGCCAAACTGGAGGGCTTATGGGCCAGTAGTCTGAGGACGGAATCTGAGAAGCCAAGCTAGGCCTAGGTTTCTGGGTGAGGATATGGCAGGCACAATCTACAGACCTCAATCGAGATCTCGTGCATCTGAAGTCAGGGCAAGGATCAGACGATCGCTCAGTGGACTTTCTGTCCCTGATGGCCCCTTCTTGAAGGGAGGGGTAGATCACGAGGGCCATGGGGGTTTTCCCACGATGGGAGTTGTGACAAGGTCCAACAGCCAAGATTCTTCTGCAGGACAATTGAGACTTGTTGGTTGGCACCTGGCCAATGATTCCGAGCAGGGTTCTAAGGATGGATGGCTGGGTAACCCACCTCGCATTCCAATTGTCTCCAAGCATCAAGACAGTTGAGATCGTATGGCTCTGCGGGAGCAACCGGGGTGGCTGAGTTGAAATGGACTTTCCTGAGGATGGGGCCTAATGTGTGTTCGTGTCCATGAGGGTCTTGGAATGGGGCGGTGGCACCGGGACCCTGAAGTATTCTCCTAAGCTTTTGACATAGGTCCCATGCACAAGTTTCCTTGTGGAGACGAGATTTGTTCTGATGGGTGCCTCAGGAAACCACCTATCCTGGTATTGGAATCCAGGCTTTTGAGGAGACATGCCTGTAAACCAAAGCAATGGATCCGATTGGCCTAGGGTTCTGTCTGGTTCCATTTCCTTCTCTGGGGACATCCACCTATGGTATGAGTGGAGGTAGATGCTCAGCTGGTATCAGACTGCCCTTGTTTGTCCACAGAGACCTACACTATTGGGATGGCCTCGGGGACTTTGGAGGGTTCTCCTAATTTGTACCATTTTGGACAATGGAATGGGCAGAATCCCCATGCATGGGGTAGGCACAGTCCTAATGTGTGGCTCCAGGGGCCCCATCCTTGAGGGTGTTTGCCCCAGTACCTTGAGGACAGAAGTATGAAAACACAAACTCAGGTTAGGTTTGGGGACGTAGGTATGACAGGCCCAATCTACAAACCATGAAAGAACTCTTCAGGATATGAAGAAAGAGCGCGTCTGAGGCGCTTGCTCAGGCTTTGGTCTCTGTATTTTGTATCAACGATGGTGGTGGAATGTGGGGAGGCCTCATGGGCCATGGACGAATCTTCCTCTCTGTGGTTTTGGCACGGTCCCAATTGTTTTTCGTCAATCTGTGGGATGGGAGGTCTCCTTTCAGGTTTTTTATCTCAGGTGTCCCAACCAAAGAAGAATTCCAAAGAAGAGCCCTGGGGAAGAGTGAAGTGGCAAACCAAACTATGTTTAAAAATTGGGGCCTAGGGGCATGGCAGGCCCAATATGCTGTCTCTTCATCCAGCCACTGAGAGGCCTTACATGAGGACTTGGCTCAGGCTGAGGGTCACAATGTGTGTTTGTGACCAATGTGGTTCGCGAGCAAGGGCGCGGCCTCATGGCCACACTGGTTTCCACTACACTGAACTCTAAACAAATGGCAATCACAAGGTCTCTAGACATGGGGAAGGAGTTCTGTTTTCTGCATCATTTTCAACCCTGGGCAGTGGTTGAAGATAAGGTCTAGGTTCTGAAGCCTGTAAACCGCAGTTGAGTAGATCTGACGACCTAAGGCCATGGCGGGTCTGATGTGATCAGTGTGCGGTCAGATGCCTGGGTGTTGGTCAGGAGGTTCTGGCTCAGGTTGTGTCAGAAAGTGCATTAGTGCAAAGGTTAGACTATATAATTTGGGTACAGTCGAGTGCCGTGTAGGTTGATCCTCATTTGAAGGGCCTGGGCAGCTCATTAGGCAAGATATTTTCTCTAGAGTGCAGGCAGAGTGCTGCATTGTGGGTGCGGAATTGCCAAACTGGAGGGCTTCTGGGCCAGGATTTTGAGGACAGAGGTCTGAGAAAACAAGCTTGTCTTGGGCCTCAGGCAGAGGGCACGGCAGGTACCCCCTGCATATCTGAACCAATATCTCATGCATCTGAAGTCACGGCGAGGATCAGACGTTGGCTCAGGTTGGAGTTTCTGTGCATGACTGCCCCTTCTTGAACGGAGCGGAATCTCAAGGCCATGGAGGTTTTCCCATGTTGGGAGTTGTGGGATGCCTCCTTCAAGGATTTCTTCTGCGGGACAATTGATACCTGTTGGGCAGCTCCAGGACATCCCATATGGAATGACTCCAGAGCACCGTTCGAGGATGGATGCCAGGGAAGCCCGCATCGCATTCCAATTGTCTCCTAGCAACAAGACAGTTTAGATCTGATGGCTCTGCCGGAGCAACCGGGGTGGCTGAGTTGAAATGGACTTTCCTGAGGATGGGGCCTAATGTGTGTGTCCATGAGGGCCTTGGAATGGGGCGGTGGCACCGGGACACGAAGTATTCTCCTAAGCTTTTGACATAGCTCCCATGCACAAGATTCCTTGTGGAGACGAGATTTGTTCTGATGGGTGCCTCAGGAAACCCCTTATGCTGGTATTGGAATCCAGGCTTTTGAGGAGACATGCCTGTAAACCAAAGCAATGGATCCGATTATGGCCTAGGGTTCTGTCTGGTTCCATCTCCTTCTCTGGGGACATCCATCTATGGTAAGAGTGGAGGTAGATGCTCAGCTGGTGTCAGACTGCCCTTGTTTGTCCACAGAGACCTACACTATTTTGATGGCCTCGGGGACTTTGGACGGTTCTCCTAATTTGTACCATTTTGGACAATGGAATGGGAAGAATTCCCATGCATGGGGTAGGCAGTGTCCTAATGTGTGGCTCCAGGGTCCCCAGCGTGGAGGGTGTGTGGCCCAGGACTTTGAGGACAGAAGTATGAAAACACAAACTCAGCTTAGGTTTGGGGACTTAGATATGGCATGCCCGATCTACAAAACATGAGAAGAACTCTTCAGGATATGAAGAAAGAGCGAGTCTGAGGCGCTTGCTCAGGCTTTTGTCTCTGGATTTTGTAGCAACGATGGCGGTGGAATGTGGGGAGGCCTCATGGGACATGGACGAATCTTCCTCTCTGTGGATTTGGCCCGGTCCCAATTGTTTTTCGTCAATTGTGCGATGGAAGGTCTCCTTTCAGGTTTGTTACCTCAGGTGTCCCAACCAAAGAGCAATTCCAATGCAGAGCCCTGGGGAAGAGTGAAGGGACAACCCAAACTATGGTTAAAAATTGGTGTCTAGTGGCATGGAAGGCCCCATATGCTGTCTCTTCATCCAGCCACTGAGAGGCCTTACCTGAGGACCTGACTCAGGCTGAGGATCACAATGTGTGTTTGTGAGCAATGTGGCCCGCGAGCATGGGCTGGGCCTCTTGGGCCATACTGGTTTCAACTATACTGAACGTTCGCCCACATGCCAACCACAAGGTTTCTTGCCTTGGGGAAAGAGTTCTGATTTCTGCATCATTTTGAAACAAGGGCAGTGATTGGAGATCTGGTCTAGGTTCTGAAGCCTGGAAACTGTGGATGAGAAGACAACAACCTAAGTCCATGGTGGGTCCGATGCGCTCAGTGTGCGGCCAGCTGTCTGGGTGGGGTCAGGAGGTCCAGGCTCAGGCTGGGTCAGAAAGGGCAATAGTCCCAGGTCAGCCAATATATTTGGGGGTACAGCCGAATGGCGTGCAGGTTGATCCTCATTTGGGGTTCCTGGGTAGCCCCAGAGGGCAATGTTTTTCTTCTGGTGGGCAGGCAGAGTGCGGCATTGTAGTTATGGTTTGCCAAACTGGAGGGCTTATGGGCCAGTAGTCTGAGGACGGAATCTGAGAAGCCAAGCTAGGCCTAGGTTTCTGGGTGAGGATATGGCAGGCACAATCTACAGACCTCAATCGAGATCTCGTGCATCTGAAGTCAGGGCAAGGATCAGACGATCGCTCAGTGGACTTTCTGTCCCTGATGGCCCCTTCTTGAAGGGAGGGGTAGATCACGAGGGCCATGGGGGTTTTCCCACGATGGGAGTTGTGACAAGGTCCAACAGCCAAGATTCTTCTGCAGGACAATTGAGACTTGTTGGTTGGCACCTGGCCAATGATTCCGAGCAGGGTTCTAAGGATGGATGGCTGGGTAACCCACCTCGCATTCCAATTGTCTCCAAGCATCAAGACAGTTGAGATCGTATGGCTCTGCGGGAGCAACCGGGGTGGCTGAGTTGAAATGGACTTTCCTGAGGATGGGGCCTAATGTGTGTTCGTGTCCATGAGGGTCTTGGAATGGGGCGGTGGCACCGGGACCCTGAAGTATTCTCCTAAGCTTTTGACATAGGTCCCATGCACAAGTTTCCTTGTGGAGACGAGATTTGTTCTGATGGGTGCCTCAGGAAACCACCTATCCTGGTATTGGAATCCAGGCTTTTGAGGAGACATGCCTGTAAACCAAAGCAATGGATCCGATTGGCCTAGGGTTCTGTCTGGTTCCATTTCCTTCTCTGGGGACATCCACCTATGGTATGAGTGGAGGTAGATGCTCAGCTGGTATCAGACTGCCCTTGTTTGTCCACAGAGACCTACACTATTGGGATGGCCTCGGGGACTTTGGAGGGTTCTCCTAATTTGTACCATTTTGGACAATGGAATGGGCAGAATCCCCATGCATGGGGTAGGCACAGTCCTAATGTGTGGCTCCAGGGGCCCCATCCTTGAGGGTGTTTGCCCCAGTACCTTGAGGACAGAAGTATGAAAACACAAACTCAGGTTAGGTTTGGGGACGTAGGTATGACAGGCCCAATCTACAAACCATGAAAGAACTCTTCAGGATATGAAGAAAGAGCGCGTCTGAGGCGCTTGCTCAGGCTTTGGTCTCTGTATTTTGTATCAACGATGGTGGTGGAATGTGGGGAGGCCTCATGGGCCATGGACGAATCTTCCTCTCTGTGGTTTTGGCACGGTCCCAATTGTTTTTCGTCAATCTGTGGGATGGGAGGTCTCCTTTCAGGTTTTTTATCTCAGGTGTCCCAACCAAAGAAGAATTCCAAAGAAGAGCCCTGGGGAAGAGTGAAGTGGCAAACCAAACTATGTTTAAAAATTGGGGCCTAGGGGCATGGCAGGCCCAATATGCTGTCTCTTCATCCAGCCACTGAGAGGCCTTACATGAGGACTTGGCTCAGGCTGAGGGTCACAATGTGTGTTTGTGACCAATGTGGTTCGCGAGCAAGGGCGCGGCCTCATGGCCACACTGGTTTCCACTACACTGAACTCTAAACAAATGGCAATCACAAGGTCTCTAGACATGGGGAAGGAGTTCTGTTTTCTGCATCATTTTCAACCCTGGGCAGTGGTTGAAGATAAGGTCTAGGTTCTGAAGCCTGTAAACCGCAGTTGAGTAGATCTGACGACCTAAGGCCATGGCGGGTCTGATGTGATCAGTGTGCGGTCAGATGCCTGGGTGTTGGTCAGGAGGTTCTGGCTCAGGTTGTGTCAGAAAGTGCATTAGTGCAAAGGTTAGACTATATAATTTGGGTACAGTCGAGTGCCGTGTAGGTTGATCCTCATTTGAAGGGCCTGGGCAGCTCATTAGGCAAGATATTTTCTCTAGAGTGCAGGCAGAGTGCTGCATTGTGGGTGCGGAATTGCCAAACTGGAGGGCTTCTGGGCCAGGATTTTGAGGACAGAGGTCTGAGAAAACAAGCTTGTCTTGGGCCTCAGGCAGAGGGCACGGCAGGTACCCCCTGCATATCTGAACCAATATCTCATGCATCTGAAGTCACGGCGAGGATCAGACGTTGGCTCAGGTTGGAGTTTCTGTGCATGACTGCCCCTTCTTGAACGGAGCGGAATCTCAAGGCCATGGAGGTTTTCCCATGTTGGGAGTTGTGGGATGCCTCCTTCAAGGATTTCTTCTGCGGGACAATTGATACCTGTTGGGCAGCTCCAGGACATCCCATATGGAATGACTCCAGAGCACCGTTCGAGGATGGATGCCAGGGAAGCCCGCATCGCATTCCAATTGTCTCCTAGCAACAAGACAGTTTAGATCTGATGGCTCTGCCGGAGCAACCGGGGTGGCTGAGTTGAAATGGACTTTCCTGAGGATGGGGCCTAATGTGTGTGTCCATGAGGGCCTTGGAATGGGGCGGTGGCACCGGGACACGAAGTATTCTCCTAAGCTTTTGACATAGCTCCCATGCACAAGTTTCCTTGTGGAGACGAGATTTGTTTTAATGGGTTCCTCAGGAAACCCCTTATGCTGGTATTGGAATCCAGGCTTTTGAGGAGACATGCCTGTAAACCAAAGCAATGGATCCGATTATGGACTAGGGTCCTGTCTGGTTCCATCTTCTTCTCTGGGGACATCCATCTATGGTATGAGTGGAGGTAGATGCTCAGCTGGAGTCAGACCGCCCTTGTTTGTCCCGGGAGACCTACACTATTGGGATGGCCTCGCGGACTCTGGAGGGTTCTCCTAATTTGTAAGATTTTGGACAATGGAATGGGTAGAATTCCCATGTATTGGGTAGGCACAGTCCTAATATGTGGCTCCAGGGGCCCCAGCTTGGAGCTTGTGTGGCCCAGTACTTTGAGGACAGAAGTCTGAAAACAGATACTCAGCTTAGGTTTGGGGACGTATGTATGGCAGGCCCAACATACATCAATGAGAAGAACTATTCAGGACATGAAGAAAGAGCGAGTCTGAGGCGCTTGATCAGGCTTTGGTCTCTGGATTTTATATCTACGATGGCCGTGGAATGTGGGGAGGCCTCATGGGCCATGGACGAATCTTCCTCTCTGTGGATTTGGCCTGTTCCCAATTGTTTTTCGTCAAGCTGTGGGATGGGAGGTCTCATTTCATGTTTGTTACCTCAGGTGTCCCAACCAAAGAGGAATTCCAAAGCAGAGCCCTGCGGAAGAGTGAAGGGACAACCCAAACTATGGTTAATCATTGGGGCCTAGGGGCAAGGCATGCCCAATATACTGTCTCTTCATCCAGCCACTGAGAGCCCTTACTTGAGGACTGGGCTCAGGCTGAGGGTCACAATGTGTGTTTGTGACCAATGTGGCCCACGAGCATGGGCGGGGCCTCATGGTCCACACTGGTTTCAACAACACTGAACTTCGGACAACATGCCAATCACAAGGTCTCCTGCCATGGGGAAAGAGTTCTGATTTCTGCATCATATTCAACCCTTGGCATTGGTTGGAGATAAGGTCTAGGTCCTGACGCCTGAAAACTGCACTTGGGAACAGATGACGAACTAAGGTCATGGCGGGTCTGATGTTCTCAGTGTGCGGTCAGCTGCCTGGGTGTTGGTCAGGAGTTTCGGACTCAGGTTGTGTCAGACAGTGCATTAGTGCCCAGGTTAGACTATATAATTTAGGTACAGGCGAGTGCCGTGTAGGTTTATCCTCATTGAGGTGCCTGGGCAGCTCATTTGGCAAGATATTTTTCTAGAGGGCATTCACAGTGAGCATTGTGGTTTCGGAATTGCCAAACTTGAGGGCTTCTGGGCCAGGAGTGTGAGGACAGAAGTCTGAGAACACAAGCTAGACTTCGGCTTTAGGCCGAGGGCACGGCAGGTACCCCCTGAATATCTGAACCGATATCTCATGCATCTGAAGTCACGGCGAAGATGAGACGTTGGCTCAGGTTGGAGTTTCTGTGCATGACTGCCCCTTCATGAACGGAGCGGAATCTCCATGCCATGGAGGTTTTCCCATTTTGGGAGTTGTGGGATGCCTCCTTCAAGGATTCCTTCTGCAGGACAATTGATACCTGTTGAGCAGCTCCAAAACAGCCGATATGTAATTACTCCAGAGCACCGTTCGAGGATGATGCCAGTCAATCCCGCCAGGCATTCCAATTATCCTGAAGCAAAAAGAGATTTGAGATCTGATGGCTCTGCAGGAGCAACTGGGGTTGCTGAGTTGAAAAGGACTTTTCCGATGATGGGGCCTAATGTGTGTTTGGGTGCATGAGTGCCTTGGAATGGGGCGGTGGCACCTGGACTCTGAAGTATTCTCCTCAGCTTTTGACATAGTTCCTTGTGCATAAGTTTCCTTGTGCACATGTGACCAATCTGTGGGATGGGAGGTCTCCTTTCAGGTTTGTTACCTCAGGTGTCCCAAAAAGAGGAATTCCAAAGCAGAGCCCTGGGGAAGAGTGATGGGACAACCCAAACTATGGTTAAAAATTGGAGCCTAGGGGCATGGCAAACCCAATATGCTGTCTCTTCATCCAGCCATTGAGTGTCCTTACTTGAGAACTGGGCTCAGGCTGATGGTCACAATGTGTGTTTGTGACCAATGTGGCCTGCGAACATGGGCGGGGCCTCATGGCCCACACTGGTTTCAACTACACTGAACTTTGGACAACATGCCAATCACAAGGTCTCTTGCCATGGGGAAGGAGTTCTGATTTCTGCCTCATTTTCAACCCTGGGCAGCGGTTGGAGATAAGGTCAAGGCTCTGAAGCCTGAAAACCGCAGTTGGGAAGAGATGACGACCTATGGCCATGGCGGGAATGATGTGCTCAGTGTGCGGTCGGCTGCCTGAGTGATGGTCAGGCGGTTCAGGCTCAGGTTGTGTTAGACAGTGCATTAGTGCCCAGGTTAGACTATATAATTTGGGTACAGTCGAGTGCCGTGTAGGTCGATCCTCATTTGAGGTGCCTGGGCAGCTCATTAGGCAAGATATTTTATCTGGAGGGCAGGCAGAGTGCGGCATTGTGGTTCCGGAATTGCCAAACATGAGGGCTTCTGGGTCAGGAGTGTGAGGACAGAAGTCTGAGAACACAAGCTATACTTGGGCTTCAGGCCGAGGGCACGGCAGGTACCCCCTGCAGATCTGAACCGATATCTCATGCATCTGAAGTCACGGCGATGATCAGACGTTGGCTCAGGTTGGAGTTTATGTGCATGACTGCCCTTTCATGAACGGAACGGAATCACAAGGCCATGGAGGTTTTCCCACGTTGGGAGTAGTGGGATGCCTCCTTCAAGGATTCCGTATGCGGGAAAATTGAGACCTGTTGAGCAGCTCCAGGACACACCATATGGAATTACTCCAGAGTACCGTAAGAGGATGGATGCCAGTGAAGCTCGCCTCCCATTCCAATTGTACCCTGCAAGAATGGAGTTGAGATCTGATGGATCTGCGGGAGCAACCGGGGTTGCTGATTTGAAAAGGACTTCCTGAGGATGGGGACTAATGTGTGTTTGTGGCCATGAGGGCCTTGGAATGGGGTGTTGGCACCGGGACCCTGAATTATTCTCCTAAGCTTTGGACATAGCTCCCATGCACAAGTTTCCTTGTGGAGACGATATTTGTTCTGATGGGTGCCTCAGGAAATCCCCTCTGCTGGTATTGGAATCCAGGCTTTTGAGGAGACATGCCTGTAAACCAAAGCAATGGATCCGATAATGCCTCAGGTCCTGTATGGTTCCATCTTCTTCTCTGGGGATATCCATCTCTGGTATGACTGGAGGTAGATGCTCAGCTGGTATCAACCGTTTTTTTTTTTTTTTTTTTTTTTTTTTTTTTGTCCCGGGCGACCTACACTATAGGGATGGCTTCAGGGACTTTGGAGGGTACTCCTAATTTGTATGATTTTTGACAATGGAATGGGCAGAATTCCCATGCATGGGGTAGGCAGTGTCCTAATGTGTGGCTCCAGGGGCTCCAGCTGGAGAGAGTGTAGCCCAGGACTTTGAGGACAGAAGTCTGAAAACACAAACTCAGCTTAGGTTTGGGGACTTAGGTATGGCACGACCGATCTAAAAACCATGAGAAGAACTCTTCAGGACATGAAGAATGAGCGAGTCTGAGGCGCTTGCTCAGGCTTTTGTCTCTGGATTTTGTATCAGCGATGGCCGTGGAATGTTGGGGAGTCCTCTTGGGCCGTGGACGAATCTTCCTCTCTGTGGATTTGGCGTGATCCCAATTGCTTTTCGTCAATCTGTGGGATGGGAGGACTCCTTTCAGGTTTGTTACCTCAGGTGTCCCACCAAAAGAGGAATTCCAAAGCAGAGCTCTGGGGCAGAGTGAAGTGACAACCCGAACTATGGTTAAAAATTGAGGCCTAGGGGCATGGCAAGCCCAATATGCTGTCTCTGCATCCAGCCACTGAGAGGCCTTACCTGAGGACTGGGCTCAGGCTGAGGGTCACAATGTGAGTTTGTGACCAATGTGGCCCGCAAACATGGGCGGGGCCACATGGGCCACACTGGTTTCAACTACACTGAACGTTGGACAACATGCCAACCACAAGGTTTCTTGCCATGGGAAAAAAATTGATTTATGCATCATTTTCAAACCAGGGCAGTGATTGGAGATCAGGTCTAGGTTCTGAAGCCTGGAAACTGAGGTTGAGAAGAGATGACGACCTAGGTCCAGGGTGAGTCTGAAGTGCTCAGTGTGCGGCCAGCTGTCTGGGTGGGTCCAGGAGGTCCAGGCTCAGGCTGGGTCAGAGAGGGCAATAGTGCCCAGGTCAGCCTACATATTTGGGGTACAGCCGAATGGCGTGCAAGTTGATCCTCATTTGGGGATTCTGGGTAGCCCCAGAGGGCAAGGTTTTTCTTCTGGGGGGCAGGCAGAGTGCAGCATTGTAGTTCTGGTTTGCCAAACTGGAGGGCTTGTGGGCCAGTAGTCTGAGGACGGAAATCTGAGAACCCAAGCTAGGCCTAGGTTTCTGGGTGAGGATATGGCAGGCACAATCTACAGACCTCAATCGAGATCTCATGCATCTGAAGTCAGGGCAAAGATCAGACGATCGCTCCTGTTGGAATTTCTGTCCCTGATGGCCCCTTCTTGAAGTGGGGGTTGGAGATCGAGGCCATGGGGGTTTTCCCACGATGGGAGTTGTGAGAAGATCCCAACTACAAAGATTCTTCTGCAGGAGAATTGAGACCTGTTGCTTGGCTCCAGGCCAACGATTCTGAGCAGGGTTCTAAGGATGGATGGCTGGGTAGACCACCTCGTATTCCAATTGTCTCCAAGCAACAAGACAGGTTAGATCTGCTGGATGTGGGGGAGCAACCGAGGAGGCTGAGTTGAAATGGACTCTCCTGTGGATGTGTCCTAATATGTTTTTGTGTCTATGGAGACCTAGGAATGAAGCGGGGGCACTGGGGCCCTGAAGGATTATCCTAAACAGAGGCTTTGAAACAGCTCCAAGGTGCATGTTTCCCATCTGTAGATGAGATTTGTTCTGATGGGTGAGTCAAGAAACAGCCATATGCTGGTATTGAAATCCAGGCCTCGGAGGAGAGATGCCTGGAAACCAAAAAAATGGATCCAATTAGTGCCTAGGGGCCTGTTCATTCCTTTTTACCTCTGGGGACATCAGTCTACGGGTCTGAGTGCAGGTAGGTGCTCAGATGGGCTCAGATTGCCCCTGTTTGTACTGGGAAGCCACAACTAGTGGGATGGCCTCAGGGACTTTGGAGGTTTATACTATTAGTAGAGCTTTGGCCATTGGAAGGGGCACATACAATTCTCTTGTAGAGGGCAAGTACAGTCCTCAGGTTTGGCTCCAGGGGCCTGAGCCTGTAGGGTGTGTAGGCCAGAGCTGTTTGGTCAGTTGTCTGAAAACACAAACTCGGCTTATGTTTCGGGTCATAGGTATGGCAGGACTGATCTACAGACCATGAGGAGAAGTCTTTGCGATATGAAAAAAGGGCGAGTGTGAGGCTCTTGCTCAAGTTTTTGTCTCTGGATATCGTGTCACTCATGGTCGTGAAATTTCCGGGTGACTCAA
Organism: Mustela nivalis; assembly: GCF_964662115.1. NCBI lineage: Eukaryota > Metazoa > Chordata > Mammalia > Carnivora > Mustelidae > Mustela > Mustela nivalis. The sequence goes on from NW_028136325.1 coordinate 146,643, forward strand.
TGGGAAATGGACGAGTCTTACTCTGTGGTGTTTCGGCCCCGTCGAAAGAGTTTGGGGTCATTCTGGGGATGGAAGAAGTCCGTTTTCTTGTTGTTGTTGTTTTGTTTTGTTTTTCAACCTCAGATGTCCCACCAAATGAGGGATTCCAGAGTAGATCCCTGGGGAGGGGCGACTGGACAACCAGAAATGGTTAAAAATTGGGGCCTAGGGACATGTCAAGCCCATTATGACATCTAATGGTCCAGCCACTGAGAGGACTTACTAGAGGACAGGACTCACGCTGAGGTCACAATGCGTGTTTATGCTCTCGTCGCTCTCAAGAATGGGCGGGGCCTCAGGGTGAATGCTCTTTTCTCCTACACTGAACGTTGGACAACATGCCAACCACAAGGTTTCTTGCCATGGGTAAGGAGGAGTTCTGATTTCTGCATCACACTCACCCCTGGACATGGATTGGAGATAAGGACTAGGCCCCGAAGCCTGAAAACTCAGGTAGGGAAGAGATGATGACCTAAGGCCAAGGCGGGTCTGATGTGCTCAGTGTGCGTTCAGCTGTCTGGGTGTTGGTCAGGAGGTCCGGGCTCAGGTTGTGTCAGAGAGTGCATTCGTGACCAGGTTAGACTATATAATTTGGGTACATTCGAGTGCCGTGTGGGTTGATCCTCATTTAAGCTGCCTGGACAGCTCATTAGGCAATATATTTTTTCTAGAGGGCAGGCAGAGGGCTTCATTGTTGGTCCGGAATTGCCAAACTTGAGGGCTTGGGGGCCAGGAGAGTGAGGACGGAAGTCTGAGAACACAAGCTAGACTTCGGATTCAGGGTGAGGGCACGGCAGGTACCCCCTACAGATCTGAACCAATATCTCATGCATCTGAAGTGAGGGCGAGGATCAGACTTTGGCTCAGGTTGGAGTTTCTGTGCATGACGGCCCCTTCATGAAGGGAGCGGAATCTCGAGGCCATGGAGGTTTTCCACGTTGGGAGATGTGGGATGCCCCCTTCAAGGATTCCTTCTGCGGGACAATTGAGACCTGTTGGACAGATCCAGGTCATCCCATATGGAACGACTCCTGAGCACCGTACGAGGATGGATGCCTGGGAAGTCCACCTCACATTCCAATTGTCTCCTAGCAACAAGAGAGTTTAGATCTAATGGATCTGCGGGAGCAACCGGGGTGGCTGAGTTGAAATGGACTTTCCTGAGGATGGGTCCTAATGTGTGTTTGTGTCCATGAGGGCCTTGGAATGGGGCGGTGGCACCGGCACCCTGAAGTATTCCCCTAATGTTCGGACATAGCTCCCATGCACAGGTTTCCTTGTGGAGACGAGATTTGTTCTGATGGGTGCCTCAGGAAATCCCCTCTGATGGTATTGGAATCCAAGCTTTTGAGGAGACATGCCTGTAATCCAAAGCAATGGATCCGATAATGCCTCAGGTCCTGTCTGGTTCCATCTTCTTCTCTGGGGACATCCATCTCTGGTATGAGTGGAGGTAGATGCTCAGCTGGTATCAACTGTTTTTTTTTTTTTTTTGTTCTGGGTGACCTACACTATAGGGATGGCCTCAGGGACTTTGGAGGGTTCTCCTAATTTGTACGAATTTTGACAATGGAATGGGCAGAATTCCCATGGATTGGGTGGGCGCAGTCGTAATGTGTGGCTCCAGGGGACCCAGCTGAGGGGAGTGTGGCCCAATACTTTGAAGACAGAAGTCTGAAAACACAAACTCAGCTTAGGTTTGGGGACTTAGGTATGGCACGCGCCATCTTCAAACCATGAGAAGAACTCTTCAGGATATGAAGAATGAGCGAGTCTGAGGCGCTTGCTCAGGCTTTTGTCTCTGGATTTTGTATCAGCGATGGCCGTGGAATGTTGGGGAGTCCTCATGGGCCGTGGACGAATCTTCCTCTCTGTGGATTTGGCGTGATCCCAATTGCTTTTCGTCAATCTGTGGTATGGGAGGACTCCTTTCAGGTTTGTTACCTCAGGTGTCCCACCAAAAGAGGAATTCCAAAGCAGAGCTCTGGGGAAGAGTGAAGGGACAACCCAAACTATGGTTAAAAATTAGGGCCTAGGGGCATGGGAAGCCCAATATGCTGTCTCTGCATCCAGCCACTGAGAGGCCTTACCTGAGGACTGGGCTTAGGGTGAGGGTCACAATGTGTGTTTGTGACCAATGTGGCCCGCAAGCATGGGCGGGGCCTCATGGGCCACACTGGTTTCAACTACACTGAACGTTGGACATATGCCAACCACAAGGTTTCTTGCCATGGGAAAAGAGTTCTGATTTATTCATCATTTTCAAACCAGGGCAGTGATTAGAGATCAGGCCTAGGATCTGAAGCCTGGAAACCGAGGTTGAGAAGAGATGACGACCTAAGGCCATGGCGCGTCTGATGTGCTCAGTGTGCGGCCAGCTGTCTGGGTGGGGCCAGGAGTTCCAGGCTTAGGCTGGGTCAGAAAGGGCAATAGTGCCCAGGTCAGCCTACATATTTGGGGTACAGCCGAATGGCGTGCAAGATGATCCCCATTTGGGGATTCTGGGTAGCCCCAGAGGGCAAGGTTTTTCTTCTGGGGGGCAGGCAGAGTGCAGCATTGTAGTTCTGGTTTGCCAAACTGGAGGGCTTGTGGGCCAGTAGTCTGAGGACGGAAGTCTGAGAACCCAAGCTAGGCCTAGGTTTCTGGGTGAGGATATGGCAGGTACAATCTACAGACCTCAATCGAGATCTCGTGCATCTGAAGTCAGGGCAAAGATCAGACGATCGCTCCTGTTGGAATTTCTGTCCCTGATGGCCCCTTCTTGAAGTGGGGGTTGGAGATCGAGGCCATGGGGGTTTTCCCACGATGGGAGTTGTGAGAAGATCCCAACTACAAAGATTCTTCTGCAGGAGAATTGAGACCTGTTGCTTGGCTCCAGGCCAACGATTCTGAGCAGGGTTCTAAGGATGGATGGCTGGGTAGACCACCTCGTATTCCAATTGTCTCCAAGCAACAAGACAGGTTAGATCTGCTGGATGTGGGGGAGCAACCGAGGAGGCTGAGTTGAAATGGACTCTCCTGTGGATGTGTCCTAATATGTTTTTGTGTCTATGGAGACCTAGGAATGAAGCGGGGGCACTGGGGCCCTGAAGGATTATCCTAAACAGAGGCTTTGAAACAGCTCCAAGGTGCATGTTTCCCATCTGTAGATGAGATTTGTTCTGATGGGTGAGTCAAGAAACAGCCATATGCTGGTATTGAAATCCAGGCCTCGGAGGAGAGATGCCTGGAAACCAAAAAATGGATCCAATTAGTGCCTAGGGGCCTGTTCATTCCTTTTTACCTCTGGGGACATCAGTCTACGGGTCTGAGTGCAGGTAGGTGCTCAGATGGGCTCAGATTGCCCCTGTTTGTACTGGGAAGCCACAACTAGTGGGATGGCCTCAGGGACTTTGGAGGTTTATACTATTAGTAGAGCTTTGGCCATTGGAAGGGGCACATACAATTCTCTTGTAGAGGGCAAGTACAGTCCTCAGGTTTGGCTCCAGGGGCCTGAGCCTGTAGGGTGTGTAGGCCAGAGCTGTTTGGTCAGTTGTCTGAAAACACAAACTCGGCTTATGTTTCGGGTCATAGGTATGGCAGGACTGATCTACAGACCATGAGGAGAAGTCTTTGCGATATGAAAAAAGGGCGAGTGTGAGGCTCTTGCTCAAGTTTTTGTCTCTGGATATCGTGTCACTCATGGTCGTGAAATTTCCGGGTGACTCAATGGGAAATGGACGAGTCTTACTCTGTGGTGTTTCGGCCCCGTCGAAAGAGTTTGGGGTCATTCTGGGGATGGAAGAAGTCCGTTTTCTTGTTGTTGTTGTTTTGTTTTGTTTTTCAACCTCAGATGTCCCACCAAATGAGGGATTCCAGAGTAGATCCCTGGGGAGGGGCGACTGGACAACCAGAAATGGTTAAAAATTGGGGCCTAGGGACATGTCAAGCCCATTATGACATCTAATGGTCCAGCCACTGAGAGGACTTACTAGAGGACAGGACTCACGCTGAGGTCACAATGCGTGTTTATGCTCTCGTCGCTCTCAAGAATGGGCGGGGCCTCAGGGTGAATGCTCTTTTCTCCTACACTGAACGTTGGACAACATGCCAACCACAAGGTTTCTTGCCATGGGTAAGGAGGAGTTCTGATTTCTGCATCACACTCACCCCTGGACATGGATTGGAGATAAGGACTAGGCCCCGAAGCCTGAAAACTCAGGTAGGGAAGAGATGATGACCTAAGGCCAAGGCGGGTCTGATGTGCTCAGTGTGCGTTCAGCTGTCTGGGTGTTGGTCAGGAGGTCCGGGCTCAGGTTGTGTCAGAGAGTGCATTCGTGACCAGGTTAGACTATATAATTTGGGTACATTCGAGTGCCGTGTGGGTTGATCCTCATTTAAGCTGCCTGGACAGCTCATTAGGCAATATATTTTTTCTAGAGGGCAGGCAGAGTGCTTCATTGTTGGTCCGGAATTGCCAAACTTGAGGGCTTGGGGGCCAGGAGAGTGAGGACGGAAGTCTGAGAACACAAGCTAGACTTCGGATTCAGGGTGAGGGCACGGCAGGTACCCCCTACAGATCTGAACCAATATCTCATGCATCTGAAGTGAGGGCGAGGATCAGACTTTGGCTCAGGTTGGAGTTTCTGTGCATGACGGCCCCTTCATGAAGGGAGCGGAATCTCGAGGCCATGGAGGTTTTCCACGTTGGGAGATGTGGGATGCCCCCTTCAAGGATTCCTTCTGCGGGACAATTGAGACCTGTGGGACAGATCCAGGTCATCCCATATGGAACGACTCCTGAGCACCGTACGAGGATGGATGCCTGGGAAGTCCACCTCACATTCCAATTGTCTCCTAGCAACAAGAGAGTTTAGATCTAATGGATCTGCGGGAGCAACCGGGGTGGCTGAGTTGAAATGGACTTTCCTGAGGATGGGTCCTAATGTGTGTTTGTGTCCATGAGGGCCTTGGAAGGGGGCGGTGGCACCGGCACCCTGAAGTATTCCCCTAATGTTTGGACATAGCTCCCATGCACAGGTTTCTTTGTGGAGACGAGATTTGTTCTGATGGGTGCCTCAGGAAATCCCCTCTGATGGTATTGGAATCCAAGCTTTTGAGGAGACATGCCTGTAATCCAAAGCAATGGATCCGATAATGCCTCAGGTCCTGTCTGGTTCCATCTTCTTCTCTGGGGACATCCATCTCTGGTATGAGTGGAGGTAGATGCTCAGCTGGTATCAACTGTTTTTTTTTTTTTTTGTTCTGGGTGACCTACACTATAGGGATGGCCTCAGGGACTTTGGAGGGTTCTCCTAATTTGTACGAATTTTGACAATGGAATGGGCAGAATTCCCATGGATTGGGTGGGCGCAGTCGTAATGTGTGGCTCCAGGGGACCCAGCTGAGGGGAGTGTGGCCCAATACTTTGAAGACAGAAGTCTGAAAACACAAACTCAGCTTAGGTTTGGGGACTTAGGTATGGCACGCGCCATCTTCAAACCATGAGAAGAACTCTTCAGGATATGAAGAATGAGCGAGTCTGAGGCGCTTGCTCAGGCTTTTGTCTCTGGATTTTGTATCAGCGATGGCCGTGGAATGTTGGGGAGTCCTCATGGGCCGTGGACGAATCTTCCTCTCTGTGGATTTGGCGTGATCCCAATTGCTTTTCGTCAATCTGTGGTATGGGAGGACTCCTTTCAGGTTTGTTACCTCAGGTGTCCCACCAAAAGAGGAATTCCAAAGCAGAGCTCTGGGGAAGAGTGAAGGGACAACCCAAACTATGGTTAAAAATTAGGGCCTAGGGGCATGGCAAGCCCAATATGCTGTCTCTGCATCCAGCCACTGAGAGGCCTTACCTGAGGACTGGGCTTAGGGTGAGGGTCACAATGTGTGTTTGTGACCAATGTGGCCCGCAAGCATGGGCGGGGCCTCATGGGCCACACTGGTTTCAACTACACTGAACGTTGGACATATGCCAACCACAAGGTTTCTTGCCATGGGAAAAGAGTTCTGATTTATTCATCATTTTCAAACCAGGGCAGTGATTAGAGATCAGGCCTAGGATCTGAAGCCTGGAAACCGAGGTTGAGAAGAGATGACGACCTAAGGCCATGGCGGGTCTGATGTGCTCAGTGTGCGGCCAGCTGTCTGGGTGGGGCCAGGAGTTCCAGGCTTAGGCTGGGTCAGAAAGGGCAATAGTGCCCAGGTCAGCCTACATATTTGGGGTACAGCCGAATGGCGTGCAAGATGATCCCCATTTGGGGATTCTGGGTAGCCCCAGAGGGCAAGGTTTTTCTTCTGGGGGGCAGGCAGAGTGCAGCATTGTAGTTCTGGTTTGCCAAACTGGAGGGCTTGTGGGCCAGTAGTCTGAGGACGGAAGTCTGAGAACCCAAGCTAGGCCTAGGTTTCTGGGTGAGGATATGGCAGGCACAATCTACAGACCTCAATCGAGATCTCGTGCATCTGAAGTCAGGGCAAAGATCAGACGATCGCTCCTGTTGGAATTTCTGTCCCTGATGGCCCCTTCTTGAAGTGGGGGTTGGAGATCGAGGCCATGGGGGTTTTCCCACGATGGGAGTTGTGAGAAGATCCCAACTACAAAGATTCTTCTGCAGGAGAATTGAGACCTGTTGCTTGGCTCCAGGCCAACGATTCTGAGCAGGGTTCTAAGGATGGATGGCTGGGTAGACCACCTCGTATTCCAATTGTCTCCAAGCAACAAGACAGGTTAGATCTGCTGGATGTGGGGGAGCAACCGAGGAGGCTGAGTTGAAATGGACTCTCCTGTGGATGTGTCCTAATATGTTTTTGTGTCTATGGAGACCTAGGAATGAAGCGGGGGCACTGGGGCCCTGAAGGATTATCCTAAACAGAGGCTTTGAAACAGCTCCAAGGTGCATGTTTCCCATCTGTAGATGAGATTTGTTCTGATGGGTGAGTCAAGAAACAGCCATATGCTGGTATTGAAATCCAGGCCTCGGAGGAGAGATGCCTGGAAACCAAAAAAATGGATCCAATTAGTGCCTAGGGGCCTGTTCATTCCTTTTTACCTCTGGGGACATCAGTCTACGGGTCTGAGTGCAGGTAGGTGCTCAGATGGGCTCAGATTGCCCCTGTTTGTACTGGGAAGCCACAACTAGTGGGATGGCCTCAGGGACTTTGGAGGTTTATACTATTAGTAGAGCTTTGGCCATTGGAAGGGGCACATACAATTCTCTTGTAGAGGGCAAGTACAGTCCTCAGGTTTGGCTCCAGGGGCCTGAGCCTGTAGGGTGTGTAGGCCAGAGCTGTTTGGTCAGTTGTCTGAAAACACAAACTCGGCTTATGTTTCGGGTCATAGGTATGGCAGGACTGATCTACAGACCATGAGGAGAAGTCTTTGCGATATGAAAAAAGGGCGAGTGTGAGGCTCTTGCTCAAGTTTTTGTCTCTGGATATCGTGTCACTCATGGTCGTGAAATTTCCGGGTGACTCAATGGGAAATGGACGAGTCTTACTCTGTGGTGTTTCGGCCCCGTCGAAAGAGTTTGGGGTCATTCTGGGGATGGAAGAAGTCCGTTTTCTTGTTGTTGTTGTTTTGTTTTGTTTTTCAACCTCAGATGTCCCACCAAATGAGGGATTCCAGAGTAGAGCCCTGGGGAGGGGCGACTGGACAACCAGAAATGGTTAAAAATTGGGGCCTAGGGACATGTCAAGCCCATTATGACATCTAATGGTCCAGCCACTGAGAGGACTTACTAGAGGACAGGACTCACGCTGAGGTCACAATGCGTGTTTATGCTCTCGTCGCTCTCAAGAATGGGCGGGGCCTCAGGGTGAATGCTCTTTTCTCCTACACTGAACGTTGGACAACATGCCAACCACAAGGTTTCTTGCCATGGGTAAGGAGGAGTTCTGATTTCTGCATCACACTCACCCCTGGACATGGATTGGAGAGAAGGACTAGGCCCCGAAGCCTGAAAACTCAGGTAGGGAAGAGATGATGACCTAAGGCCAAGGCGGGTCTGATGTGCTCAGTGTGCGTTCAGCTGTCTGGGTGTTGGTCAGGAGGTCCGGGCTCAGGTTGTGTCAGAGAGTGCATTCGTGACCAGGTTAGACTATATAATTTGGGTACATTCGAGTGCCGTGTGGGTTGATCCTCATTTAAGCTGCCTGGACAGCTCATTAGGCAATATATTTTTTCTAGAGGGCAGGCAGAGGGCTTCATTGTTGGTCCGGAATTGCCAAACTTGAGGGCTTGGGGGCCAGGAGAGTGAGGACGGAAGTCTGAGAACACAAGCTAGACTTCGGATTCAGGGTGAGGGCACGGCAGGTACCCCCTACAGATCTGAACCAATATCTCATGCATCTGAAGTGAGGGCGAGGATCAGGCTTTGGCTCAGGTTGGAGTTTCTGTGCATGACGGCCCCTTCATGAAGGGAGCGGAATCTCGAGGCCATGGAGGTTTTCCACGTTGGGAGATGTGGGATGCCCCCTTCAAGGATTCCTTCTGCGGGACAATTGAGACCTATTGGACAGATCCAGGTCATCCCATATGGAACGACTCCTGAGCACCGTACGAGGATGGATGCCTGGGAAGTCCACCTCACATTCCAATTGTCTCCTAGCAACAAGAGAGTTTAGATCTAATGGATCTGCGGGAGCAACCGGGGTGGCTGAGTTGAAATGGACTTTCCTGAGGATGGGTCCTAATGTGTGTTTGTGTCCATGAGGGCCTTGGAATGGGGCGGTGGCACCAGCACCCTGAAGTATTCCCCTAATGTTTGGACATAGCTCCCATGCACAGGTTTCCTTGTGGAGACGAGATTTGTTCTGATGGGTGCCTCAGGAAATCCCCTCTGATGGTATTGGAATCCAAGCTTTTGAGGAGACATGCCTGTAATCCAAAGCAATGGATCCGATAATGCCTCAGGTCCTGTCTGGTTCCATCTTCTTCTCTGGGGACATCCATCTCTGGTATGAGTGGAGGTAGATGCTCAGCTGGTATCAACCGTTTTTTTTTTTTTTTTTTGTTCTGGGTGACCTACACTATATGGATGGCCTCAGGGACTTTGGAGGGTTCTCCTAATTTGTACGAATTTTGACAATGGAATGGGCAGAATTCCCATGGATTGGGTGGGCGCAGTCGTAATGTGTGGCTCCAGGGGACCCAGCTGAGGGGAGTGTGGCCCAATACTTTGAAGACAGAAGTCTGAAAACACAAACTCAGCTTAGGTTTGGGGACTTAGGTATGGCACGCGCCATCTACAAACCATGAGAAGAACTCTTCAGGATATGAAGAATGAGCGAGTCTGAGGCGCTTGCTCAGGCTTTTGTCTCTGGATTTTGTATCAGCGATGGCCGTGGAATGTTGGGGAGTCCTCATGGGCCGTGGACGAATCTTCCTCTCTGTGGATTTGGCGTGATCCCAATTGCTTTTCGTCAATCTGTGGTATGGGAGGACTCCTTTCAGGTTTGTTACCTCAGGTGTCCCACCAAAAGAGGAATTCCAAAGCAGAGCTCTGGGGAAGAGTGAAGGGACAACCCAAACTATGGTTAAAAATTAGGGCCTAGGGGCATGGCAAGCCCAATATGCTGTCTCTGCATCCAGCCACTGAGAGGCCTTACCTGAGGACTGGGCTTAGGGTGAGGGTCACAATGTGTGTTTGTGACCAATGTGGCCCGCAAGCATGGGCGGGGCCTCATGGGCCACACTGGTTTCAACTACACTGAACGTTGGACATATGCCAACCACAAGGTTTCTTGCCATGGGAAAAGAGTTCTGATTTATTCATCATTTTCAAACCAGGGCAGTGATTAGAGATCAGGCCTAGGATCTGAAGCCTGGAAACCGAGGTTGAGAAGAGATGACGACCTAAGGCCATGGCGGGTCTGATGTGCTCAGTGTGCGGCCAGCTGTCTGGGTGGGGCCAGGAGTTCCAGGCTTAGGCTGGGTCAGAAAGGGCAATAGTGCCCAGGTCAGCCTACATATTTGGGGTACAGCCGAATGGCGTGCAAGATGATCCCCATTTGGGGATTCTGGGTAGCCCCAGAGGGCAAGGTTTTTCTTCTGGGGGGCAGGCAGAGTGCAGCATTGTAGTTCTGGTTTGCCAAACTGGAGGGCTTGTGGGCCAGTAGTCTGAGGACGGAAGTCTGAGAACCCAAGCTAGGCCTAGGTTTCTGGGTGAGGATATGGCAGGCACAATCTACAGACCTCAATCGAGATCTCGTGCATCTGAAGTCAGGGCAAAGATCAGACGATCGCTCCTGTTGGAATTTCTGTCCCTGATGGCCCCTTCTTGAAGTGGGGGTTGGAGATCGAGGCCATGGGGGTTTTCCCACGATGGGAGTTGTGAGAAGATCCCAACTACAAAGATTCTTCTGCAGGAGAATTGAGACCTGTTGCTTGGCTCCAGGCCAACGATTCTGAGCAGGGTTCTAAGGATGGATGGCTGGGTAGACCACCTCGTATTCCAATTGTCTCCAAGCAACAAGACAGGTTAGATCTGCTGGATGTGGGGGAGCAACCGAGGAGGCTGAGTTGAAATGGACTCTCCTGTGGATGTGTCCTAATATGTTTTTGTGTCTATGGAGACCTAGGAATGAAGCGGGGGCACTGGGGCCCTGAAGGATTATCCTAAACAGAGGCTTTGAAACAGCTCCAAGGTGCATGTTTCCCATCTGTAGATGAGATTTGTTCTGATGGGTGAGTCAAGAAACAGCCATATGCTGGTATTGAAATCCAGGCCTCGGAGGAGAGATGCCTGGAAACCAAAAAAATGGATCCAATTAGTGCCTAGGGGCCTGTTCATTCCTTTTTACCTCTGGGGACATCAGTCTACGGGTCTGAGTGCAGGTAGGTGCTCAGATGGGCTCAGATTGCCCCTGTTTGTACTGGGAAGCCACAACTAGTGGGATGGCCTCAGGGACTTTGGAGGTTTATACTATTAGTAGAGCTTTGGCCATTGGAAGGGGCACATACAATTCTCTTGTAGAGGGCAAGTACAGTCCTCAGGTTTGGCTCCAGGGGCCTGAGCCTGTAGGGTGTGTAGGCCAGAGCTGTTTGGTCAGTTGTCTGAAAACACAAACTCGGCTTATGTTTCGGGTCATAGGTATGGCAGGACTGATCTACAGACCATGAGGAGAAGTCTTTGCGATATGAAAAAAGGGCGAGTGTGAGGCTCTTGCTCAAGTTTTTGTCTCTGGATATCGTGTCACTCATGGTCGTGAAATTTCCGGGTGACTCAATGGGAAATGGACGAGTCTTACTCTGTGGTGTTTCGGCCCCGTCGAAAGAGTTTGGGGTCATTCTGGGGATGGAAGAAGTCCGTTTTCTTGTTGTTGTTGTTTTGTTTTGTTTTTCAACCTCAGATGTCCCACCAAATGAGGGATTCCAGAGTAGAGCCCTGGGGAGGGGCGACTGGACAACCAGAAATGGTTAAAAATTGGGGCCTAGGGACATGTCAAGCCCATTATGACATCTAATGGTCCAGCCACTGAGAGGACTTACTAGAGGACAGGACTCACGCTGAGGTCACAATGCGTGTTTATGCTCTCGTCGCTCTCAAGAATGGGCGGGGCCTCAGGGTGAATGCTCTTTTCTCCTACACTGAACGTTGGACAACATGCCAACCACAAGGTTTCTTGCCATGGGTAAGGAGGAGTTCTGATTTCTGCATCACACTCACCCCTGGACATGGATTGGAGATAAGGACTAGGCCCCGAAGCCTGAAAACTCAGGTAGGGAAGAGATGATGACCTAAGGCCAAGGCGGGTCTGATGTGCTCAGTGTGCGTTCAGCTGTCTGGGTGTTGGTCAGGAGGTCCGGGCTCAGGTTGTGTCAGAGAGTGCATTCGTGACCAGGTTAGACTATATAATTTGGGTACATTCGAGTGCCGTGTGGGTTGATCCTCATTTAAGCTGCCTGGACAGCTCATTAGGCAATATATTTTTTCTAGAGGGCAGGCAGAGTGCTTCATTGTTGGTCCGGAATTGCCAAACTTGAGGGCTTGGGGGCCAGGAGAGTGAGGACGGAAGTCTGAGAACACAAGCTAGACTTCGGATTCAGGGTGAGGGCACGGCAGGTACCCCCTACAGATCTGAACCAATATCTCATGCATCTGAAGTGAGGGCGAGGATCAGACTTTGGCTCAGGTTGGAGTTTCTGTGCATGACGGCCCCTTCATGAAGGGAGCGGAATCTCGAGGCCATGGAGGTTTTCCACGTTGGGAGATGTGGGATGCCCCCTTCAAGGATTCCTTCTGCGGGACAATTGAGACCTATTGGACAGATCCAGGTCATCCCATATGGAACGACTCCTGAGCACCGTACGAGGATGGATGCCTGGGAAGTCCACCTCACATTCCAATTGTCTCCTAGCAACAAGAGAGTTTAGATCTAATGGATCTGCGGGAGCAACCGGGGTGGCTGAGTTGAAATGGACTTTCCTGAGGATGGGTCCTAATGTGTGTTTGTGTCCATGAGGGCCTTGGAATGGGGCGGTGGCACCAGCACCCTGAAGTATTCCCCTAATGTTTGGACATAGCTCCCATGCACAGGTTTCCTTGTGGAGACGAGATTTGTTCTGATGGGTGCCTCAGGAAATCCCCTCTGATGGTATTGGAATCCAAGCTTTTGAGGAGACATGCCTGTAATCCAAAGCAATGGATCCGATAATGCCTCAGGTCCTGTCTGGTTCCATCTTCTTCTCTGGGGACATCCATCTCTGGTATGAGTGGAGGTAGATGCTCAGCTGGTATCAACCGTTTTTTTTTTTTTTTTTTTGTTCTGGGGGACCTACACTATAGGGATGGCCTCAGGGACTTTGGAGGGTTCTCCTAATTTGTACGAATTTTGACAATGGAATGGGCAGAATTCCCATGGATTGGGTGGGCGCAGTCGTAATGTGTGGCTCCAGGGGACCCAGCTGAGGGGAGTGTGGCCCAATACTTTGAAGACAGAAGTCTGAAAACACAAACTCAGCTTAGGTTTGGGGACTTAGGTATGGCACGCGCCATCTTCAAACCATGAGAAGAACTCTTCAGGATATGAAGAATGAGCGAGTCTGAGGCGCTTGCTCAGGCTTTTGTCTCTGGATTTTGTATCAGCGATGGCCGTGGAATGTTGGGGAGTCCTCATGGGCCGTGGACGAATCTTCCTCTCTGTGGATTTGGCGTGATCCCAATTGCTTTTCGTCAATCTGTGGTATGGGAGGACTCCTTTCAGGTTTGTTACCTCAGGTGTCCCACCAAAAGAGGAATTCCAAAGCAGAGCTCTGGGGAAGAGTGAAGGGACAACCCAAACTATGGTTAAAAATTAGGGCCTAGGGGCATGGGAAGCCCAATATGCTGTCTCTGCATCCAGCCACTGAGAGGCCTTACCTGAGGACTGGGCTTAGGGTGAGGGTCACAATGTGTGTTTGTGACCAATGTGGCCCGCAAGCATGGGCGGGGCCTCATGGGCCACACTGGTTTCAACTACACTGAACGTTGGACATATGCCAACCACAAGGTTTCTTGCCATGGGAAAAGAGTTCTGATTTATTCATCATTTTCAAACCAGGGCAGTGATTAGAGATCAGGCCTAGGATCTGAAGCCTGGAAACCGAGGTTGAGAAGAGATGACGACCTAAGGCCATGGCGGGTCTGATGTGCTCAGTGTGCGGCCAGCTGTCTGGGTGGGGCCAGGAGTTCCAGGCTTAGGCTGGGTCAGAAAGGGCAATAGTGCCCAGGTCAGCCTACATATTTGGGGTACAGCCGAATGGCGTGCAAGATGATCCCCATTTGGGGATTCTGGGTAGCCCCAGAGGGCAAGGTTTTTCTTCTGGGGGGCAGGCAGAGTGCAGCATTGTAGTTCTGGTTTGCCAAACTGGAGGGCTTGTGGGCCAGTAGTCTGAGGACGGAAGTCTGAGAACCCAAGCTAGGCCTAGGTTTCTGGGTGAGGATATGGCAGGCACAATCTACAGACCTCAATCGAGATCTCGTGCATCTGAAGTCAGGGCAAAGATCAGACGATCGCTCCTGTTGGAATTTCTGTCCCTGATGGCCCCTTCTTGAAGTGGGGGTTGGAGATCGAGGCCATGGGGGTTTTCCCACGATGGGAGTTGTGAGAAGATCCCAACTACAAAGATTCTTCTGCAGGAGAATTGAGACCTGTTGCTTGGCTCCAGGCCAACGATTCTGAGCAGGGTTCTAAGGATGGATGGCTGGGTAGACCACCTCGTATTCCAATTGTCTCCAAGCAACAAGACAGGTTAGATCTGCTGGATGTGGGGGAGCAACCGAGGAGGCTGAGTTGAAATGGACTCTCCTGTGGATGTGTCCTAATATGTTTTTGTGTCTATGGAGACCTAGGAATGAAGCGGGGGCACTGGGGCCCTGAAGGATTATCCTAAACAGAGGCTTTGAAACAGCTCCAAGGTGCATGTTTCCCATCTGTAGATGAGATTTGTTCTGATGGGTGAGTCAAGAAACAGCCATATGCTGGTATTGAAATCCAGGCCTCGGAGGAGAGATGCCTGGAAACCAAAAAAATGGATCCAATTAGTGCCTAGGGGCCTGTTCATTCCTTTTTACCTCTGGGGACATCAGTCTACGGGTCTGAGTGCAGGTAGGTGCTCAGATGGGCTCAGATTGCCCCTGTTTGTACTGGGAAGCCACAACTAGTGGGATGGCCTCAGGGACTTTGGAGGTTTATACTATTAGTAGAGCTTTGGCCATTGGAAGGGGCACATACAATTCTCTTGTAGAGGGCAAGTACAGTCCTCAGGTTTGGCTCCAGGGGCCTGAGCCTGTAGGGTGTGTAGGCCAGAGCTGTTTGGTCAGTTGTCTGAAAACACAAACTCGGCTTATGTTTCGGGTCATAGGTATGGCAGGACTGATCTACAGACCATGAGGAGAAGTCTTTGCGATATGAAAAAAGGGCGAGTGTGAGGCTCTTGCTCAAGTTTTTGTCTCTGGATATCGTGTCACTCATGGTCGTGAAATTTCCGGGTGACTCAATGGGAAATGGACGAGTCTTACTCTGTGGTGTTTCGGCCCCGTCGAAAGAGTTTGGGGTCATTCTGGGGATGGAAGAAGTCCGTTTTCTTGTTGTTGTTGTTTTGTTTTGTTTTTCAACCTCAGATGTCCCACCAAATGAGGGATTCCAGAGTAGAGCCCTGGGGAGGGGCGACTGGACAACCAGAAATGGTTAAAAATTGGGGCCTAGGGACATGTCAAGCCCATTATGACATCTAATGGTCCAGCCACTGAGAGGACTTACTAGAGGACAGGACTCACGCTGAGGTCACAATGCGTGTTTATGCTCTCGTCGCTCTCAAGAATGGGCGGGGCCTCAGGGTGAATGCTCTTTTCTCCTACACTGAACGTTGGACAACATGCCAACCACAAGGTTTCTTGCCATGGGTAAGGAGGAGTTCTGATTTCTGCATCACACTCACCCCTGGACATGGATTGGAGATAAGGACTAGGCCCCGAAGCCTGAAAACTCAGGTAGGGAAGAGATGATGACCTAAGGCCAAGGCGGGTCTGATGTGCTCAGTGTGCGTTCAGCTGTCTGGGTGTTGGTCAGGAGGTCCGGGCTCAGGTTGTGTCAGAGAGTGCATTCGTGACCAGGTTAGACTATATAATTTGGGTACATTCGAGTGCCGTGTGGGTTGATCCTCATTTAAGCTGCCTGGACAGCTCATTAGGCAATATATTTTTTCTAGAGGGCAGGCAGAGTGCTTCATTGTTGGTCCGGAATTGCCAAACTTGAGGGCTTGGGGGCCAGGAGAGTGAGGACGGAAGTCTGAGAACACAAGCTAGACTTCGGATTCAGGGTGAGGGCACGGCAGGTACCCCCTACAGATCTGAACCAATATCTCATGCATCTGAAGTGAGGGCGAGGATCAGACTTTGGCTCAGGTTGGAGTTTCTGTGCATGACGGCCCCTTCATGAAGGGAGCGGAATCTCGAGGCCATGGAGGTTTTCCACGTTGGGAGATGTGGGATGCCCCCTTCAAGGATTCCTTCTGCGGGACAATTGAGACCTATTGGACAGATCCAGGTCATCCCATATGGAACGACTCCTGAGCACCGTACGAGGATGGATGCCTGGGAAGTCCACCTCACATTCCAATTGTCTCCTAGCAACAAGAGAGTTTAGATCTAATGGATCTGCGGGAGCAACCGGGGTGGCTGAGTTGAAATGGACATTCCTGAGGATGGGTCCTAATGTGTGTTTGTGTCCATGAGGGCCTTGGAATGGGGCGGTGGCACCGGCACCCTGAAGTATTCCCCTAATGTTTGGACATAGCTCCCATGCACAGGTTTCCTTGTGGAGACGAGATTTGTTCTGATGGGTGCCTCAGGAAATCCCCTCTGATGGTATTGGAATCCAAGCTTTTGAGGAGACATGCCTGTAATCCAAAGCAATGGATCCGATAATGCCTCAGGTCCTGTCTGGTTCCATCTTCTTCTCTGGGGACATCCATCTCTGGTATGAGTGGAGGTAGATGCTCAGCTGGTATCAACCGTTTTTTTTTTTTTTTTTTTTGTTCTGGGGGACCTACACTATAGGGATGGCCTCAGGGACTTTGGAGGGTTCTCCTAATTTGTACGAATTTTGACAATGGAATGGGCAGAATTCCCATGGATTGGGTGGGCGCAGTCGTAATGTGTGGCTCCAGGGGACCCAGCTGAGGGGAGTGTGGCCCAATACTTTGAAGACAGAAGTCTGAAAACACAAACTCAGCTTAGGTTTGGGGACTTAGGTATGGCACGCGCCATCTACAAACCATGAGAAGAACTCTTCAGGATATGAAGAATGAGCGAGTCTGAGGCGCTTGCTCAGGCTTTTGTCTCTGGATTTTGTATCAGCGATGGCCGTGGAATGTTGGGGAGTCCTCATGGGCCGTGGACGAATCTTCCTCTCTGTGGATTTGGCGTGATCCCAATTGCTTTTCGTCAATCTGTGGTATGGGAGGACTCCTTTCAGGTTTGTTACCTCAGGTGTCCCACCAAAAGAGGAATTCCAAAGCAGAGCTCTGGGGAAGAGTGAAGGGACAACCCAAACTATGGTTAAAAATTAGGGCCTAGGGGCATGGGAAGCCCAATATGCTGTCTCTGCATCCAGCCACTGAGAGGCCTTACCTGAGGACTGGGCTTAGGGTGAGGGTCACAATGTGTGTTTGTGACCAATGTGGCCCGCAAGCATGGGCGGGGCCTCATGGGCCACACTGGTTTCAACTACACTGAACGTTGGACATATGCCAACCACAAGGTTTCTTGCCATGGGAAAAGAGTTCTGATTTATTCATCATTTTCAAACCAGGGCAGTGATTAGAGATCAGGCCTAGGATCTGAAGCCTGGAAACCGAGGTTGAGAAGAGATGACGACCTAAGGCCATGGCGGGTCTGATGTGCTCAGTGTGCGGCCAGCTGTCTGGGTGGGGCCAGGAGTTCCAGGCTTAGGCTGGGTCAGAAAGGGCAATAGTGCCCAGGTCAGCCTACATATTTGGGGTACAGCCGAATGGCGTGCAAGATGATCCCCATTTGGGGATTCTGGGTAGCCCCAGAGGGCAAGGTTTTTCTTCTGGGGGGCAGGCAGAGTGCAGCATTGTAGTTCTGGTTTGCCAAACTGGAGGGCTTGTGGGCCAGTAGTCTGAGGACGGAAGTCTGAGAACCCAAGCTAGGCCTAGGTTTCTGGGTGAGGATATGGCAGGCACAATCTACAGACCTCAATCGAGATCTCGTGCATCTGAAGTCAGGGCAAAGATCAGACGATCGCTCCTGTTGGAATTTCTGTCCCTGATGGCCCCTTCTTGAAGTGGGGGTTGGAGATCGAGGCCATGGGGGTTTTCCCACGATGGGAGTTGTGAGAAGATCCCAACTACAAAGATTCTTCTGCAGGAGAATTGAGACCTGTTGCTTGGCTCCAGGCCAACGATTCTGAGCAGGGTTCTAAGGATGGATGGCTGGGTAGACCACCTCGTATTCCAATTGTCTCCAAGCAACAAGACAGGTTAGATCTGCTGGATGTGGGGGAGCAACCGAGGAGGCTGAGTTGAAATGGACTCTCCTGTGGATGTGTCCTAATATGTTTTTGTGTCTATGGAGACCTAGGAATGAAGCGGGGGCACTGGGGCCCTGAAGGATTATCCTAAACAGAGGCTTTGAAACAGCTCCAAGGTGCATGTTTCCCATCTGTAGATGAGATTTGTTCTGATGGGTGAGTCAAGAAACAGCCATATGCTGGTATTGAAATCCAGGCCTCGGAGGAGAGATGCCTGGAAACCAAAAAAATGGATCCAATTAGTGCCTAGGGGCCTGTTCATTCCTTTTTACCTCTGGGGACATCAGTCTACGGGTCTGAGTGCAGGTAGGTGCTCAGATGGGCTCAGATTGCCCCTGTTTGTACTGGGAAGCCACAACTAGTGGGATGGCCTCAGGGACTTTGGAGGTTTATACTATTAGTAGAGCTTTGGCCATTGGAAGGGGCACATACAATTCTCTTGTAGAGGGCAAGTACAGTCCTCAGGTTTGGCTCCAGGGGCCTGAGCCTGTAGGGTGTGTAGGCCAGAGCTGTTTGGTCAGTTGTCTGAAAACACAAACTCGGCTTATGTTTCGGGTCATAGGTATGGCAGGACTGATCTACAGACCATGAGGAGAAGTCTTTGCGATATGAAAAAAGGGCGAGTGTGAGGCTCTTGCTCAAGTTTTTGTCTCTGGATATCGTGTCACTCATGGTCGTGAAATTTCCGGGTGACTCAATGGGAAATGGACGAGTCTTACTCTGTGGTGTTTCGGCCCCGTCGAAAGAGTTTGGGGTCATTCTGGGGATGGAAGAAGTCCGTTTTCTTGTTGTTGTTGTTTTGTTTTGTTTTTCAACCTCAGATGTCCCACCAAATGAGGGATTCCAGAGTAGAGCCCTGGGGAGGGGCGACTGGACAACCAGAAATGGTTAAAAATTGGGGCCTAGGGACATGTCAAGCCCATTATGACATCTAATGGTCCAGCCACTGAGAGGACTTACTAGAGGACAGGACTCACGCTGAGGTCACAATGCGTGTTTATGCTCTCGTCGCTCTCAAGAATGGGCGGGGCCTCAGGGTGAATGCTCTTTTCTCCTACACTGAACGTTGGACAACATGCCAACCACAAGGTTTCTTGCCATGGGTAAGGAGGAGTTCTGATTTCTGCATCACACTCACCCCTGGACATGGATTGGAGATAAGGACTAGGCCCCGAAGCCTGAAAACTCAGGTAGGGAAGAGATGATGACCTAAGGCCAAGGCGGGTCTGATGTGCTCAGTGTGCGTTCAGCTGTCTGGGTGTTGGTCAGGAGGTCCGGGCTCAGGTTGTGTCAGAGAGTGCATTCGTGACCAGGTTAGACTATATAATTTGGGTACATTCGAGTGCCGTGTGGGTTGATCCTCATTTAAGCTGCCTGGACAGCTCATTAGGCAATATATTTTTTCTAGAGGGCAGGCAGAGTGCTTCATTGTTGGTCCGGAATTGCCAAACTTGAGGGCTTGGGGGCCAGGAGAGTGAGGACGGAAGTCTGAGAACACAAGCTAGACTTCGGATTCAGGGTGAGGGCACGGCAGGTACCCCCTACAGATCTGAACCAATATCTCATGCATCTGAAGTGAGGGCGAGGATCAGACTTTGGCTCAGGTTGGAGTTTTTGTGCATGACGGCCCCTTCATGAAGGGAGCGGAATCTCGAGGCCATGGAGGTTTTCCACGTTGGGAGATGTGGGATGCCCCCTTCAAGGATTCCTTCTGCGGGACAATTGAGACCTATTGGACAGATCCAGGTCATCCCATATGGAACGACTCCTGAGCACCGTACGAGGATGGATGCCTGGGAAGTCCACCTCACATTCCAATTGTCTCCTAGCAACAAGACAGTTTAGATCTAATGGATCTGCGGGAGCAACCGGGGTGGCTGAGTTGAAATGGACTTTCCTGAGGATGGGTCCTAATGTGTGTTTGTGTCCATGAGGGCCTTGGAATGGGGCGGTGGCACCGGCACCCTGAAGTATTCCTCTAATGTTTGGACATAGCTCCCATGCACAGGTTTCCTTGTGGAGACGAGATTTGTTCTGATGGGTGCCTCAGGAAATCCCCTCTGATGGTATTGGAATCTAAGCTTTTGAGGAGACATGCCTGTAATCCAAAGCAATGGATCCGATAATGCCTCAGGTCCTGTCTGATTCCATCTTCTTCTCTGGGGACATCCATCTCTGGTATGAGTGGAGGTAGATGCTCAGCTGGTATCAACCGTTTTTTTTTTTTTTTTTTTTTTTTGGCCCGGGTGACCTACACTAGAGGGATGGCCTCAGGTACTTTGGAGGGTTCTCCTAATTTGTACGATTTTTGACAATGGAATGGGCAGAATTGCCATGGATTGGGTGGGCACAGTCCTAATGTGTGGCTCCAGGGGCCCCAGCTGGAGGCATTGTGGCCCAGGACTTTGAGGACAGAAGTCTGAAAACACAAACTCAGCTTAGGTTTGGTGACTTAGGTATGGCACGCCCGATCTACAAACCATGAGAAGAACTCTTCAGGATATGAAGAATGAGCGAGTCTGAGGTACTTGCTCCGGCTTTTTTCTCTGGATTTTGTATCAGCGATGGCCGTGGAATGTTGGGGAGTCCTCATGGGCCGTGGACGAATCTTCCTCTCTGTGGATTTGGCGTGTTCCCAATTGCTTTTCGTCAATCTGTGGGATGGGAGGACTCCTCTCAGGTTTGTTACCTCAGGTGTCCCACCAAAAGAGGATTTCCAAAGCAGAGCTCTGGGGAAGAGAGAAGGGAAAACCCGAACTATGGTTTAAAATTGGGGCCTAGGGACATGGCAAGCCCAATATGCTCTTTCTGCATCCAGCCACTGAGTGGCCTTACTTGAGGACTGGGCTCAGGCTGAGGGTCACAATGTGTGTTTGTGACCAATGTGGCCCGCATGCATGGGCGGGGCCTCATGGGCCACACTGGTTTCAACTACACTGAACGTTGGACAACATGCCAACCACAAGGTTTCTTGCCATGGAAAAAGAGTTCTGATTTATGCATCATTTTCAAACCAGGGCAGTGATTGGAGATCAGGTCTAGGTTCTGACTCGTGGAAACCAAGGATGAGAAGAGATGATGACACAAGGCCCTGGCGGGTCTGATGTGCTCAGTGTGCGGCCAGCTGTCTGGGTGGGGCCCTAGGTCCAGGTTCAGGCTGGGTCAGAAAGGGAAATAGGGCCCAGGTCAGCCTACATATTTGGGGTACAGCCGAATGGCGTGCAAGTTGATCCTCATTTGGGGATTCTGGGTAGCCCCAGATGGCAATGTTTTTCTTCTGGTGGGCAGGCAGAGTGCAGCATTGTAGTTCTGGTTTGCCAAACTGGAGGGCTTGTGGGCCAGTAGTCTGAGGACGGAAGTCTGAGAACCCAAGCTAGGCCTAGGTTTCTGGGTGAGGATATGGCAGGCACAATCAACAGACCTCAGTCGAGATCTCATGCATCTGAAGTCAGGGCAAAGATCAGACGATCGCTCCTGTTGGACTTTCTGTCCCTGATGACCTCTTCTTGAAGTGGGGGTTGGAGATCGAGGCCATGGGGGTTTTCCCACGATGGGAGTTGTGAGAAGATCCCAACTACAAAGATTCTTCTGCAGGAGAATTGAGACCTGTTGCTTGGCTCCAGGCCAACGATTCCGAGCAGGGTTCTAAGGATGGATGGCTGGGTAGACCACCTCGCATTCCAATTGTCTCCAAGCAACAAGACAGGTTAGATCTGCTGGATGTTGGGGAGCAACCGAGGAGGCTGAGTTGAAATGGACTCTCCTGTGGATGTGTCCTAATATGTTTTTGTGTCTATGGAGACCTAGGAATGAAGTGGGGGCACTGGGGCCCTGAAGGATTATCCTAAACAGAGGCTTTGAAACAGCTCCAACGTGCATGTTTCCCATGTGTAGATGAGATTTGTTCTGATGGGTGAGTCAAGAAACAGCCATATGCTGGTATTGAAATCCAGGCCTCGAAGGAGAGATGCCTGGAAACCAAAACAATGGATCCGATTAGTGCCTATCGGTCTGTTCGTTCCTTTTTACCTCTGGGGACATCAGTCTACGGGTCTGAGTGCAGGTAGGTGCTCAGATGGGCTCAGATTGCCCCTGTTTGTCCTGGGAAGCCACAACTATTGGGATGGCCTCAGGGACTTAGGCGGTTTATATTATTAATAGGGCTTTGGCCATTGGAAGGGGCACATACAATTTTCTTGTAGAGGGCAAGTACAGTCCTCAGGTTTGGCTCCAGGGCCCTGAGCCTGTAGGGTGTGTAGGCCAGAGCTGTTTGGTCAGTTGTCTGAAAACACAAACTCGACTTATGTTTCAGGTCATAGGTATGGCAGGACTGATCTACAAACCATGAGGAGAAGTCTTCGCCATATGAAAAAAGGGCGAGTGTGAGGCTCTTGCTCAAGTTTTTGTCTCTGGATATCGTGTCATTCATGGTCCTGAAATTTCCCGGGTGACTCCATGGGAAATGGACGAGTCTTACTGTCTGGTGTTTCGGCCCCTTCGAAAGAGTTTGGGGTCATTCTGGGGATGGATGAAGTCCGTTTTCTGGTTGTTGTTGTTGTTGTTTTGTTTTGTTTTTCAACCACAGATGTCCCACCAAATGAGGGATTCCAGAGTAGAGCCCTGGGGAGGGGCGACTGGACAACCAGAAATCTGGTTAAAAATTGGGGCCTAGGGACATGTCAAGCCCATTATGACATCTAATGGTCCAGCCACTGAGAGGACTTACTAGAGGACAGGACTCACGCAGAGGTCACAATGCGTGTTTATGCTCTCATCGCACTCAAGAATGGGCGGGGCCTCAGGGTGAATGCAGTTTTCTCCTACACTGAACGTTGGACAACATGCCAACCACAAGGTTTCTTGCCATGGGTAAGGAGGAGTTCTGATTTCTGCATCATACTCACCCCTGGACATGGATTGGAGATAAGGACTCGGCCCCGAAGCCTGAAAACTGAGGTAGGGAAGAGATGATGACCTAAGGCCAAGACGGGTCTGATGTGCTCAGTGTGCGGTCAGCTGTCTGGGTGTTGGTCAGCTGGTCCGGGCTCATGTTGTGTCAGACAGTGCCTTCGTGCCCAGGTTAGACTATATAATTTGGGTACATTCGAGTGCCGTGTAAGTTGATCCTCATTTAAGCTGCCTGGGCAGCTCATTAGGCAATATATTTTTTCTAGAGTGCAGGCAGAGTGCTTCATTGTTGGTCCTGAATTGCCAAAGCTGAGGGCTTGGGGGCCAGGAGAGTGAGGACAGAAGTCTGAGAACACAAGCTAGACTTCGGATTCAGGGTGAGGGCACGGCATGTACCCTCTGCAGATCTGAACCAATATCTCATGCATCTGAAGTGAGGGCGAGGATCAGACGTTGGTTCAGGTTGGAGTTTCTGTGCATGACGGCCCCTTCATGAAGGGAGCAGAATCTCGAGGCCATGGAGGTTTTCCACGTTGGCAGATGTGGGATGCCCCCTTCAAGGATTCCTTCTGCGGGACAATTGAGACCTATTGGACAGCTCCAGGACATCCCATATGGAACGACTCCAGAGCACCGTTCGAGGATGGATGCCTGGTAAGTCCGCCTCACATTCCAATTGTCTCTAGCAACAAGACAGTTTAGATCTAATGGATCTGCGGGAGCAACCGGGGTGGCTGAGTTGAAATGGACTTTCCTGAGGATGGGTCCTAATGTGTGTTTGTGTCCATGAGGGCCTTTGAATGGGGCGGTGGCACCGGGACACTAAGTATTCTCCTAAGCTTTGGACATAGCTCCCATGCACAAGTTTCCTTGTGGAGACGAGATTTGTTCTGATGGGTGCCTCAGGAAATCCCCTCTGATGGTATTGGAATCCAAGCTTTTGAGGAGACATGCCTGTAATCCAAAGCAATGGATCCGATAATGCCTCAGGTCCTGTCTGGTTCCATCTTCTTCTCTGGGGACATCCATCTCTGGTATGAGTGGAGGTAGATGCTCAGCTGGTATCAACCGTTTTTTTTCTTTTTTTTTGTTCTGGGGGACCTACACTATAGGGATGGCCTCAGGGACTTTGGAGGGTTCTCCTAATTTGTACGAATTTTGACAATGGAATGGGCAGAATTCCCATGGATTAGGTGGGCGCAGTCGTAATGTGTGGCTCCAGGGCACCCAGCTGAGGGGAGTGTGGCCCAATACTTTGAAGACAGAAGTCTGAAAACACAAACTCAGCTTAGGTTTGGGGACTTAGGTATGGCAGGCCCGATTTACAAACCATGAGAAGAACTCTTCAGGATATGAAGAAAGTGCGAGTCTGAGGCGCTTGCTCAGGCTTTTGTCTCTGGATTTTGTATCAGCGATGGCCGTGGAATGTTGGGGAGTCCTCATGGGCCGTGGACGAATCTTCCTCTCTGTGGATTTGGCCCGATTCCCAATTGCATTTCGTCAATCAGTGGGATGGGATGTCTCCTTTCAGGTTTGTTACCTCAGGTGTCCCACCAAAAGAGGAATATCAAAGCAAAGCCGTGGGGAAGACTGAAGGGACAACCCGAACTATGGTTAAAAATTGGGGCCTAGGGGCATGGTAAGCCCAATATGCTATCTCTTCATGCAGCCACTGAGTGGCCTTACTTGAGGACTGGGCTCAGCCTGAGGGTCACAATGTGTGTTTGTGACCAATGTGGCCCGCAAGCATGGGCTGGGCCTCATGGGCCACACTGGTTTCAACTACACTGAACGTTGGACAACATTCCAACCACAAGGTTTCTTGCCATGGGGAAGGAGTTCTGATTTCTGCATCACCTTCAAACCCGCGCAGTGATTGGAGATAAAGTCTAGGTTCTGAAACCTGAAAACCGAGGTTGGGAAGACATGACTCCCTAAGGCCATGGCGGCTCGATGTGCTCAGTGTGCGGCCAGCTGTCTGGGAGGGGCCAGGGGTCCAGGCTCAGGCTGTGTCAGAAAGGGCATTAGTGTCCTGGTCAGCCTATGTATTTGGGGTACAGCCAAGGTCGGTGCAAGTTGATCCTCATTTGGGGTTACTGGGTAGCCCCAGAGGACAATGTTTTTCTTCTGGAGGGCAGGCAGAGTGCTGCATTGTAGTTCTGGATTGCCAAACTGGAGCGCATGTGGGCCAGTAGACTGACGACAAAAGTCTGAGAACACAAGCTAGGCTTAGGTTTCTGGTTGAGGCCATGGCAGGCACAATCTACAGACCTGAATCGAGATATCGTGCATCTGAAGTCAGGGCGAGGATCAGACGATCATTCAGGTTGGAGTTTTGTCCCTGATGGCCCCTCCATGAATGGGGGGGCATCACGAGGCCATGGGGGTTTTCCCACGATGGGAGTTGTGAGAAGCTCCAAACTGCAGAGAGTCTTCTGCAGGACAATTGAGACCTGTTGTTTGGCTCCAGGCCAATGATTCTGAGCAGGGTTCTAAGGATGGATGGCTGGGTAGCCCACCTCGCATTCCAATTGCCTCCTAGCAACAAGACAGGTTAGATCTCCTGGATCTGTGGGGAGCAACCGAGGACGCTTAGTTGAAATGGACACCCCTGGGGATGGGTGCTAATGTGCTTTTGTGTCTATGGAGACCTTGGAATGAAGCCGTGGTACTGGGGCCCTAAAGGGTTCTCCTAAACAGAGGCTTTGACACAGCTACAACGTGCATGTTTCCCTTGTGTAGATTAGATGTTTTCTGATGGGTGAGTCAAGAAACAGCTAGATGGTGCTTTTGAAATCCAGGCCTCTGAGGAGAGATGCCTGGAAACGAAAGCAATGGATCTGATTAGTGCCTAGGGGCCTGTTCTTTCCTTTTTACCTCTGGGGACATCTGTCTATGGTTCTGAGTGCAGGTAGGTGCTCAGTTGGGCTCAGATTGCCCCTGTTTTTCCTGGGAAGCCACCACTATTGAGATGGATCAGGGACTTGGAGGTTTATCCTATCAGAAGGGTTGTGGCCATTGGAATGGGCACGCACAATTCCCTTGGACAGGGCAAGTACAGTCCTCAGGTTTGGCTCCAGGGGCCTGAGCCTGTAGGTTGTGTAGGCCAGGGCTGTTTGGACATTTGTCTGAAACTCAAACTCGGCTTATGTTTCGGGTCATAGGTATGGCAGGACTGACCTACAGACCATGAGGAGAACTCTTCGGGATTTGAAAGAAGGGCGAGTCTGAGGTTCCTGCTCAAGTTTTTGTCTCTGGATAGCGTGTCACTCATGGTCGTGGAATTTCTGGGAGACTTCATGGGAAATGGACGAGTCTTACACACTGGTGGTTTGGCCCCGTCCAAAGAGTTTGGGGTCATTCTGTGGGCTGGAAGAAGTCCGTTGTTGTTTTTTTTTTTGTTGTTGTTGTTGTTTTTTTAACCTCAGGTGTCCCACCAAATGAGGGATTCCAGAGTAGAGCCCTGGGGAGGGGCGACTGGACAATCAGAAATCTGGTTAAATATTGGGGCCTAAGGACATGTCAAGCCCATTATGACATAATGGTCCAGCCACTGAGAGGACTTACTAGAGGACAGTACTCATGCTGAGGGTCACAATGCATGTGTATGCCCTCGTCGCACTCAAGAATGGGCGGGGCCTCAGGGTGAATGCTGGTTTCTCCTAAACTGAACTTTGGACAACGTGCCAACCACAAGGGTTCTTGCCATGGGTAAGGAGGAGTTCTGATTTCTGAATCACACTCACCCCTGGTCAGTGATTGGAGATAAGGACTCGGTTCTGAAGCCTGAAAACTGAGGTAGGGATGAGATGATGACCTAAGGCCAAGGCGGGTTTTATGTGCTCAGTGTGAGGTCAGCTTTCTGGGTGTTGGTCAGGAAGACAGGGCTCAGGTTGTGTTCGACAGTGCTTTAATGCCCAGGTTAGACTATATAATTTAGGTAAAGTCGAGTGCTGTGTAGGTTTATCCTCATTAAAAGTGCCTGGGCAGCTCATGAGGCAGTAATTTTTTTACTAGAGGGCATGCAGAGTGCTGCATTGTGGGTCCGGAATTGCCAAACTTGAGGGCTTCGGGGCCAGGAGTGTGAGGACGGAAGTCTGAGAAGACAAGCTTGACTTGGGTTTCAGGGCAAGGGCACGGCAGGTACCCCCTGCAGATCTGAACCAATATCTCATGAATCTGAAATCAGGGCGAGGATCAGCCGTTGGCTCTGGTTGGAGTTTCTGTGCATGACGGCCGCTTCATGAAGGGAGCTGAATCTCGGAGCCATTGAGGTTTTCCCACGTTGGGAGTTGTGGGATGCCCCCTCCAAGGATTTCTTCTGAGGGACAATTGTACCTGTTGGACAGCTCAAGGACATCCCATATTGAATGACTCCAGAGCACCGTTCACCGATAGATCCCCTGGAAGCCCGCCTCGCATTCCAATTGTCTCCTAGCAACAAGACACTTTAGATCTGATGGCTCTGCCGGAGCAACCAGGGTGGCTGAGTTGAAATGGACTTTCCTGAGGATGGGTCCTAATGTGTTTTTGTGTCCATGAAGGCCTTGGAATGGGGCGGTGGCACCGGGACCCTGAAGTACTCTCCTAAGCTTTGGACATGGCTCCCATGCACTGGTTTCCTTGTGGAGACGAGATGAGTTCTGATGGGTGCCTCAGGAAAACCCCTAAGCTCGTATTGGAATCAGGCTTTGGAGGACACATGCCTGTAACCCAAAGCAATGGATCCTATTATGGCCTAGGGTTCTGTCTGGTTCAATCTTCTTCTCTGGGGACATCCATCTATGGTATGAGTGGAGGTCGATTATCAGCTGGTGTCAGACAGCCCTTTTTTGTTCCGGGCGAACTACACTATTGGGATGGCCTCAGGGACTTTGGAGGTTTCTCCTAATTTGTACGATATTGGACCATGGAATGGGCAGAATTCCCATGGATTGGTAGGCACAGTCCTAATGTGTGGCTCCAGGGGCCCAGCCTGGAGGGTGTGTGGCCCAAGACTTTGAGGACAGAAGTCTGAAAACACAAACTCAGCTTTGGTTTGGGGACGTAGGTATGGCAGGCCCGATTTACAAACCATGAGAAGAAATCTTCAGGATATGAAGAAAGTGCGAGTCTGAGGCGCTTGCTCAGGCTTTTGTCTCTGGATTTTGTATCAGCGATGGCCGTGGAATGTCGGGGAGGCCTCATGGGCCATGGACGAATCTTCCTCTCTGAGGATTTGGCCCGATTCCCAATTGCTTTTCGTCAATCTGTGGGATGGGAGGTCTCCTTTCAGGTTTGTTACCTCAGGTGTCCCACCAAAAGAGGAATTCCAAAGCAAAGCCGTGGGGAAGACTGAAGGGACAACCCGAACTATGGTTAAAAATTGGGGCCTAGGGGCATGGCAAGCCCAATATGCTATCTCTTCATGCAGCCACTGAGTGGCCTTACTTGAGGACTGGGCTCAGCCTGAGGGTCACAATGTGTGTTTGTGACCAATGTGGCCCGAAAGCATGGGCGGGGCCTCATGGGCCTCACTGGTTTCAACTACACTGAACGTTGGACAACATGCCAACCACAAGGTTTCTTGCCATGGGGAAGGAGTTCTGATTTCTGCATCACCTTCAAACCCGCGCAGTGATTGGACATAAGTCTAGGTTTTGAAACCTGAAAACCGAGGTTGGGAAGACATAACTTCCTAAGGCCATGGCGGCTCGATGTGCTCAGTGTGTGGCCAGCTGTCTGGGAGGGGCCAGGGGGTCCAGGCTCAGGCTGTGTCAGAAAGGTCATTAGTGTCCTGGTCAGCCTATGTATTTGGGGTACAGCCAAAATCGGTGCAAGTTGATCCTCATTTGGGGTTACTGGGTAGCCCCAGAGGACAATATTTTTCTTCTGGAGGGCAGGCAGAGTGCTGCATTGTAGTTCTGGATTGCCAAACTGGAGCGCATGTGGGCCAGTAGTCTGACGACAAAAGTCTGAGAACACAAGCTAGGCTTAGGTTTCTGGGTGAGGCCATGGCAGGCACAATCTACAGACCTGAATCGAGATCTCGTGCATCTGAAGTCAGCACGAGGATCAGACGATCGCTCAGGTTGGAGTTTCTGTCCCTGATGGCCCCTTCATGAATGGGGGGGCATCACGAGGCCATGGGGGTTTTCCCACGATGGGAGTTGTGAGAAGCTCCAAACTGCAGAGAGTCTTCTGCAGGACAATTGAGACCTGTTGTTTGGCTCCAGGCCAATGATTCTGAGCAGGGTTCTAAGGATGGATGGCTGGGTAGCCCACCTCGCATTCCAATTGCCTCCTAGCAACAAGACAGGTTAGATCTCCTGGATCTGTGGGGAGCAACCGGGGACGCTGAGTTGAAATGGACACCCCTGGGGATGGGTCCTAATGTGCTTTTGTGTCTATGGAGACCTTGGAATGAAGCGGTTGTACTGGGGCCCTAAAGGGTTCTCCTAAACAGAGGCTTTGACACAGCTACAACGTGCAAGTTTCCCTTGTGTAGATTAGATGTTTTCTGATGGGTGAGTCAAGAAACAGCTTGATGCTGCTTTTGAAATCCAGGACTCTGAGGAGAGATGCCTGGAAACCAAAGCAATGGATCTGATTAGTTCCTAGGGGCCTGTTCTTTCCTTTTTACCTCTGGGGTCATCTGTCTATGGGTCTGAGTGCAGGTAGGTGCTCAGTTGGGCTCAGATTGCCCCTGTTTTTCCTGGGAAGCCGCCACTATTGAGATGGATCAGGGACTTTGGAGGTTTATCCTATTAGAAGGGTTGTTTCCATTGGAATGGGCACACACAATTCCCTTGGACAGGGAAAGTACAGTCTTCAGGTTTGGCTCCAGGGGCCTGAGCCTGTAGGTTGTATAGGCCAGGGCTGTTTGGACATTTGTCTGAAACTCAAACTCGGCTTATGTTTCGGGTCATAGGTATGGCAGGACTGACCTACAGACCATGAGGAGAACCCTTCGGGATTTGAAAGAAGGGCGAGTGTGAGGTTCCTGCTCAAGTTTTTGTCTCTGGATATCGTGTCACTCATGGTCGTGGAATTTCTGGGTGACTTCATGGGAAATGGACGAGTCTTACACACTGGTGGTTTGGCCCCGTCCAAAGAGTTTGGGGTCATTCTGTGGGCTGGAAGAAGTCCTTTTTTTTTTTTTTTTTGTTTTATTTTTAACCTCAGGTGTCCCACCAAATGAGGGATTCCAGAGTAGAGCCCTGGGGAGGGGCAACTGGACAATCAGAAATCTGGTTAAAAATTGGGGCCTAGGGACATGTCAAGCCCATTATGACATCTTATGGTCCAGCCACTGAGAGGACTTACTAGAGGACAGGACTCATTCTGAGGGTCACAATGCGTGTGTATGCCCTCGTCGCATTCAAGAATGGGCGAGGCCTCAGGGTGAATGCTGGTTTCTCCTACACTGAACGTTGGACAACGTGCCAACCACATGAGTTCTTGCCATGGGTTTGGAGGAGTTCTGATTTCTGAATCACACTCACCCCTGGGCAGTGATTGGAGATAAGGTCTCGGTTCTGAAGTCTGAAAACTGAGGTAGGGATGAGATGATGACCTAAGGCCATGGCGGGTTTTATGTGCTCACTGTGTGGTCAGCTTTCTGGGTGTTGGTCAGGAAGTCCGGGCCCAGGTTGTGTTCGACAGTGCATTAGTGCCCAGGTTAGACTATATAATTTTGGTAAATTCGAGTGATGTGTAGTTTTATCCTCATTTAAGGTGCCTGGGCAGCTCATGAGGCAAAAATTTTTTTTCTAGAGGACAGGCAGAGTGCTGCATTGTGGGTCCGGAATTGCCAAACTTGAGGGCTTCGGGGTCAGGAGTGTGAGGACGGAAGTCTGAGAAGACAAGCTAGACTTGGGTTTCAGGGCGAGGACACGGCAGGTACCCTCTGCAGATCTGAACCAATATCTCATGCATCTGAAGTGAGGGCGAGGAACAGACGTTGGCTCAGGTTGGAGTTTCTGTGCATGACGGCCCCTTCATGAAGGGAGCAGAATCTCGAGGCCATGGAGGTTTTCCACGTTGGCAGATGTGGGATGCCCCCTTCAAGGATTCCTTCTGCGGGACAATTGAGACCTATTGGACAGCTCCAGGACATCCCATATGGAACGACTCCAGAGCACCGTTCGAGGATGGATGCCTGGTAAGTCCGCCTCACATTCCAATTGTCTCCTAGCAACAAGAGAGTTTAGATCTAATGGATCTGCGGGAGCAACCGGGGTGGCTGAGTTGAAATGGACTTTCCTGAGGATGGGTCCTAATGTGTGTTTGTGTCCATGAGGGCCTTTGAATGAAGCGGTGGCACCGGGACACTAAGTATTCTCCTGAGCTTTGGACATAGCTCCCATGCACTAGTTTCCTTGTGGAGACGAGATTTGTTCTGATGGGTGCCTCAGGAAATCCCCTCTGCTGGTATTGGAATCCAGGCTTTTGAGGAGACATGCCTGTAAACCAAAGCAATGGATCCGATAATGCCTCAGGTCCTGTCTGGTTCCATCTTCTTCTCTGGGGACATCCATCTATGGTATGAGTGGAGGTAGATGCTCAGCTGGTATCAACCGTTTTTTTTTTTTTTTTTTTTTTTTTGTCCCGGGCGACCTACTCTATAGGGATGGCCTCAGGGTCTTTGGAGGGTTCTCCTAAATTGTACGATTTTTGACAATGGAATGGCAGAATTCCCATGGATTGGGTGGGCGCAGTCCTAATGTGTGGCTCCAGGGGCCCCAGCTGGAGGGAGTGTGGCCCTGGACTTTGAGGACAGAAGTCTGAAAACACAAACTCAGCTTAGGTTTGGGGACGCAGGTATGGCAGGCCCGATTTACAAACCATGAGAAGAACTCTTCAGGATATGAAGAAAGTGCGAGTCTGAGGCGCTTGCTCAGGCTTTTGTCTCTGGATTTTGTATCAGCGATGGCCGTGGAATGTCGGGGAGGCCTCATGGGCCATGGACGAATCTTCCTCTCTGAGGATTTGGCCCGATTCCCAATTGCTTTTCGTCAATCTGTGGGATGGGAGGTCTCCTTTCAGGTTTGTAACCTCAGGTGTCCCACCAAAAGAGGAATTCCAAAGCAAAGCCGTGGGGAAGACTGAAGGGACAACCCGAACTATGGTTAAAAATTGGGGCCTAGGGGCATGGCAAGCCCAATATGCAATCTCTTCATGCAGCCACTGAGTGGCCTTACTTGAGGACTGGGCTCAGCCTGAGGGTCACAATGTGTGTTTGTGACCAATGTGGCCCGCAAGCATGGGCTGGGCCTCATGGGCCACACTGGTTTCAACTACACTGAACGTTGGACAACATGCCAACCACAAGGTTTCTTGCCATGGGGAAGGAGTTCTGATTTCTGCATCACCTTCAACCCTGCGCAGTTATTGGAAATCAGGTCTAGGTTCTGAAACCTGAAAACCGAGGTTGGGAAGACATGACGACCTAAGGCCACGGCTGCTCGATGTGCTCAGTGTGCGGCCAGCTGTCTAGGAGGGGCCAGGGGGTCCAGGCGCAGGCTGTGTCAGAAAGGTCATTAGTGTCCTGGTCAGCCTATGTATTTGGTGTACAGCCAAGGTCGGTGCAGGTTGATCCTCATTTGGGGTTACTGGGTAGCCCCAGAGGACAATGTTTTTCTTCTGGAGGGCAGGCAGAGTGCTGCATTGTAGTTCTGGATTGCCAAACTGGAGCGCTTGTGGGCCAGTAGTCTGACGACAAAAGTCTGAGAACACAAGCTAGGCTTAGGTTTCTGGGTGAGGCCATGGCAGGCACAATCTACAGACCTGAATCGAGATCTCGTGCATCTGAAGTCAGGGCGAGGATCAGACGATCGCTCAGGTTGGAGTTTCTGTCCCTGATGGCCCCTTCATGAATGGGGGGGCATCAAGAGGCCATGGGGGTTTTCCCACGATGGGAGTTGTGAGAAGCTCCAAACTGCAGAGAGTCTTCTGCAGGACTTTTGAGACCTGTTGTTTGGCTCCAGGCCAATGATTCTGAGCAGGGTTCTAAGGATGGATGGCTGGGTAGCCCACCTCGCATTCCAATTGCCTCCTAGCAACAGGACAGGTTAGATCTCCTGGATCTGTGGGGAGCAACCGAGGACGCTGAGTTGAAATGGACACCCCTGGGCATGGGTCCTAATATGCTTTTGTGTCTATGGAGACTTTGGAATGAAGCGGTGGCACTGGGGCCCTAAAGGGTTCTCCTAAACAGAGGCTTTGACACAGCTCCATCGTGCAAGTTTCCCATGTGTAGATGAGATGTTTTCTGATGGGTGAGTCAAGAAACAGCTAGATGCTGCTTTTGAAATCCAGGCCTCTGAGGAGAGATGCCTGGAAACCAAAGCAATGGATCTGATGAGTGCCTAGGGGCCTGTTCTTTCCTTTTTACCTCTGGGGACTTCTGTCTATGGGTCTGAGTGCAGGTAGGTGCTCAGTTGTGCTCAGATTGCCCCTGTTTTTCCTGGGAAGCCACCACTGTTGAGATAGATCAGGGACTTTGGAGGTTTATCGTATTAGAAGGGTTGTGGCCATTGGAATGGGCACACACAATTCCCTTGGAGAGGGCAAGTACATTCCTCAGGTTTGGCTCCAGGGGCCTGAGCCTGTAGGTTGTGTAGGCCAGGGCTGTTTGGACAGTTGTCTGAAAACACAAACTCGGCTTATGTTTCGGGTCATAGGTATGGCAGCACTGACCTACAGACCATGAGGAGAACTCTTCGGGATTTGAAAGAAGGGCGAGTGTGAGGCTCCTGGTCAAGATTTGTCTCTGGATATCGTGTCACTCATGGTCGAGGAATTTCTGGGTGACTTCATGTGAAATGGACGAGTCTTACTCTCTGGTGGTTTGGCCCCGTCCAAAGAGTTTGGGGTCATTCTGTGGGCTGGAAGAAGTCCGTTTTTTTTCTTGTTGTTGTTTTTGTTGTTGTTCTTTTCTTTTTTAACCTCAGGTGTCCCACCAAATGAGGGATTCCAGAGTAGACCCCTGGGGAGGGGCGACTGGACAATCAGAAATCTGGTTAAAAATTGGGGCCTAGGGACATGTCAAGCCCATTATGACATCTAATGGTCCAGCCACAGAGAGGACTTACTAGAGGACAGGACTCATGCTGAGGGTCACAATGCATGTGTATGCCCTCGTCGCACTCACGAATGGGCGGGGCCTCAGGGTGAACGCTGGTTTTTCCTACACTGAACCTTGGACAACATGCCAAACACAAGGGTTCTTGCCATGGGTAAGGAGGACTTCTGATTTCTGAATCACACTCACCCCTGGTCAGTGATTGGAGATAAGGTCTCGGTTCTGAAGCCTGAAAACTGAGGTAAGGATGAGATGATGACCTAAGGTCATGGCGGGTTTTATGTGCTCAGTGTGCGGTCAGCTTTCTGGGTGTTTGTCAGGAGGTCCGGGCTCAGGTTGTGTTCGACAGTGCATTAGTGCCCAGGTTAGAATATATAATTTGGGTAAAGTCGAGTGCTGTGTTGGTTTATCCTCATTTAAGGTGCCTGGGCAGCTCATGAGGCAATAATTTTTTTTCTAGAGGGCAGGCAGAGTGCAGCATTGTGGGTCCGGAATTGCCAAACTTGAGGGCTTCGGGGCCAGGAGTGTGAGGACGGAAGTCTGTGAAGACAAGCTTGACTTGGGTTTCAGGGCAAGGGCACGGCAGGTACCCCCTGCAGATCTGAACCAATATCTCATGCATCTGAAATCAGGGCGAGGATCAGCCGTTGGCTCTGGTTGTAGTATCTGTGCATGACGGCCGCTTCGTGAAGGGAGCGGAATCTCGGGGCCATTGAGGTTTTCCCACGTTTGGAGTTGTGGGATGCCCCCTCCAAGGATTCCTTCTGAGGGACAATTGAGACCTGTTGGACAGCTCAAGGACATCCCATATGGAAAGACTCCAGAGCACCGTTCGCGGATAAATCCCTTGGAAGCCCGCCTCGCATTCCAATTGTCTCCTAGCAACAAGACACTTTAGATCTGATGGCTCTGCCGGAGCAACCGGGGTGGCTGAGTTGAAATGGACTTTCCTGTGGATGGGTCCTAATGTGTTTTTGTGTCCATGAAGGCCTTGGAATGGGGCGGTGGCACCGGGACCCTGAAGTACTCTCCTAAGCTTTGGACATGGCTCCCATGCACAGGTTTCCTTGTGGAGACGAGATGAGTTCTGATGGGTGCCTCAGGAAAACAACTAAGCTGGTATTGGAATCAGGCTTTTGAGGACACCTGCCTGTAATTCAAAGCAATGGATCCTATTATGGCCTAGGGTTCTGTCTGGTTCAATCTTCTTCTCTGGGGACATCCATCTATGGTATGAGTGGAGGTCGATTATCAGCTGGTGTCAGACAGCCCTTGTTTGTTCCGGGCGACCTACACTATTGGGATGGCCTCAGGAACTTTGGAGGTTTCTCCTAATTTGTACGATATTGGACCATGGACTGGGCAGAATTCCCATGGATTGGTAGGCACAGTCCTAATGTGTGGCTCCAGGGGCCCAGCCTGGAGGGTGTGTGGCCCAAGACTTTGAGGACAGAATTCTGAAAACACAAATTCAGCTTAGGTTTGGGGACGCATGTATGGCAGGCCCGATCTACAAACCATGAGAAGAACTCTTCAGGATATGAAGAAAGTGCGAGTCTGAGGCGCTTGCTCAGGCTTTTGTCTCTGGATTTTGTATCAGCGATGGCCGTGGAATGTCGGGGAGGCCTCATGGGCCATGGACGAATCTTCCTCTCTGAGGATTTGGCCCGATTCCCAATTGCTTTTCGTCAATCTGTGGGATGGGAGGTCTCCTTTCAGGTTTGTTACCTCAGGTGTCCCACCAAAAGAGGAATTCCAAAGCAAAGCCGTGGGGAAGACTGAAGGGACAACCCGAACTATGGTTAAAAATTGGGGCCTAGGGGCATGGCAAGCCCAATATGCTATCTCTTCATGCAGCCACTGAGTGGCCTTACTTGAGGACTGGGCTCAGCCTGAGGGTCACAATGTGTGTTTGTGACCAATGTGGCCCGCAAGCATGGGCGGGGCCTCATGGGCCTCACTGGTTTCAACTACACTGAACGTTGGACAACATGCCAACCACAAGGTTTCTTGCCATGGGGAAGGAGTTCTGATTTCTGCCTCACCTTCAACCCTGGTCAGTGATAGGAGATAAGGTCTAGGTTCTGAAACCTGAAAACCGAGGTTGGGAAGACATGACGTCCTAAGGCCACGGCGGCTCGATGTGCTCAGTGTGCGGCCAGCTGTCTGGGAGGGCCCAGGGGGTCCAGGCGCAGGCTGTGTCAGAAAGGGCATTAGTGTCCTGGTCAGCCTATGTATTTGGTGTACAGCCAAGGTCGGTGCAGGTTGATCCTCATTTGGGGTTACTGGGTAGCCCCAGAGGACAATGTTTTTCTTCTGGAGGGCAGGCAGAGTGCTGCATTGTAGTTCTGGATTGCCAAACTGAAGCGCTTGTGGGCCAGTAGTCTGACGACAAAAGTCTGAGAACACAAGCTAGGCTTAGGTTTCTGGGTGAGGCCATGGCAGGCACAATCTACAGACCTGAATCGAGATCTCGTGCATCTGAAGTCAGGGCGAGGATCAGACGATCGCTCAGGTTGGAGTTTCTGTCCCTGATGGCCCCTTCATGAATGGGGTGGCATCACGAGGCCATGGGGGTTTTCCCACGATGGGAGTTGTGAGAAGCTCCAAACTGCAGAGAGTCTTCTGCAGGACAATCGAGACCTTTTGTTTGGCTCCAGGCCAATGATTCTGAGCAAGGTTCTAAGGATGGATGGCTGGGTAGCCCACCTCGCATTCCAATTGCCTCCTAGCAACAAGACAGGTTAGATCTCCTGGATCTGTGGGGAGCAACCGAGGACGCTGAGTTGAAATGGACACCCCTGGGGATGGGTGCTAATGTGCTTTTGTGTCTATGGAAACCTTGGAATGAAGCGGTGGCACTGGGGCCCTAAAGGGTTCTCCTAAACAGAGGCTTTTACACAGCTCCAACGTGCAAGTTTCCCATGTGTAGATGAGATGTTTTCTGATGGGTGAGTCAAGAAACAGCTAGATGCTGCTTTTGAAATCCAGGCCTCTGAGGAGAGATGCCTGGAAACCAAATCAATGGATCTGATGAGTGCCTAGGGGCCTGTTCTTTCCTTTTTACCTCTGGGGACTTCTGTCTATGGGTCTGTGTGCAGGTAGGTGCTCAGTTGGGCTCAGATTGCCCCTGTTTTTCCTGGGAAGCCACCACTGTTGAGATGGATCAGGGACTTTGGAGGTTTATCGTATTAGAAGGGTTGTGGCCATTGGAATGGGCACACACAATTCCCTTGGAGAGGGCAAGTACATTCCTCAGGTTTGGCTCCAGGGGCCTGAGCCTGTAGGTTGTGTAGGCCAGTGCTGTTTGGACAGTTGTCTGAAAACACAAACTCGGCTTATGTTTCGGGTCATAGGTATGGCGGCACTGACCTACAGACCATGAGGAGAACTCTTCGGGATTTGAGAGAAGGGCGAGTGTGAGGCTCCTGCTCAAGATTTGTCTCTGGATATCGTGTCACTCA
Organism: Mustela nivalis; assembly: GCF_964662115.1. Classification (NCBI taxonomy): domain Eukaryota; kingdom Metazoa; phylum Chordata; class Mammalia; order Carnivora; family Mustelidae; genus Mustela; species Mustela nivalis. The sequence goes on from NW_028136325.1 coordinate 184,134, forward strand.
TGGTCGAGGAATTTCTGGGTGACTTCATGGGAAATGGACGAGTCTTACTCTCTGGTGGTTTGGCCCCGTCCAAAGCGTTTGGGGTCATTCTGTGGGCTGGAAGAAGTCCGTTTTTTTTCTTGTTGTTGTTTTTGTTTTTGTTCTTTTCTTTTTTAACCTCAGGTGTCCCACCAAATGAGGGATTCCAGAGTAGACCCCTGGGGAGGGGCGACTGGACAATCAGAAATCTGGTTAAAAATTGGGGCCTAGGGACATGTCAAGCCCATTATGACATCTAATGGTCCAGCCACAGAGAGGACTTACTAGAGGACAGGACTCATGCTGAGGGTCACAATGCATGTGTATGCCCTCGTCGCACTCACGAATGGGCGGGGCCTCAGGGTGAACGCTGGTTTTTCCTACACTGAACCTTGGACAACATGCCAACCACAAGGGTTCTTGCCATGGGTAAGGAGGAGTTCTGATTTCTGAATCACACTCACCCCTGGTCAGTGATTGGAGATAAGGTCTCGGTTCTGAAGCCTGAAAACTGAGGTAAGGATGAGATGATGACCTAAGGTCATGGCGGGTTTTATGTGCTCAGTGTGCGGTCAGCTTTCTGGGTGTTTGTCAGGAGGTCCGGGCTCAGGTTGTGTTCGACAGTGCATTAGTGCCCAGGTTAGAATATATAATTTGGGTAAAGTCGAGTGCTGTGTTGGTTTATCCTCATTTAAGGTGCCTGGGCAGCTCATGAGGCAATAATTTTTTTTCTAGAGGGCAGGCAGAGTGCAGCATTGTGGGTCCGGAATTGCCAATCTTGAGGGCTTCGGGGCCAGGAGTGTGAGGACGGAAGTCTGAGAAGACAAGCTTGACTTGGGTTTCAGGGCAAGGGCACGGCAGGTACCCCCTGCAGATCTGAACCAATATCTCATGCATCTGAAATCAGGGCGAGGATCAGCCGTTGGCTCTGGTTGTAGTTTCTGTGCATGACGGCCGCTTCGTGAAGGGAGCGGAATCTCGGGGCCATTGAGGTTTTCCACGTTTGGAGTTGTGGGATGCCCCCTCCAAGGATTCCTTCTGAGGGACAATTGAGACCTGTTGGACAGCTCAAGGACATCCCATATGGAAAGACTCCAGAGCACCGTTCGCGGATAAATCCCTTGGAAGCCCGCCTCGCATTCCAATTGTCTCCTAGCAACAAGACACTTTAGATCTGAGGGCTCTGCCGGAGCAACCGGGGTGGCTGAGTTGAAATGGACTTTCCTGTGGATGGGTCCTAATGTGTTTTTGTGTCCATGAAGGCCTTGGAATGGGGCGGTGGCACCGGGACCCTGAAGTACTCTCCTAAGCTTTGGACATGGCTCCCATGCACAGGTTTCCTTGTGGAGACGAGATGAGTTCTGATGGGTGCCTCAGGAAAACAACTAAGCTGGTATTGGAATCAGGCTTTTGAGGACACCTGCCTGTAACTCAAAGCAATGGATCCTATTATGGCCTAGGGTTCTGTCTGGTTCAATCTTCTTCTCTGGGGACATCCATCTATGGTATGAGTGGAGGTCGATTATCAGCTGGTGTCAGACAGCCCTTGTTTGTTCCGGGCGACCTACACTATTGGGATGGCCTCAGGGACTTTGGAGGTTTCTCCTAATTTGTACGATATTGGACCATGGAATGGGCAGAATTCCCATGGATTGGTAGGCACAGTCCTAATGTGTGGCTCCAGGGGCCCAGCCTGGAGGGTGTGTGGCCCAAGACTTTGAGGACAGAATTCTGAAAACACAAACTCAGCTTAGGTTTGGGGACGCAGGTATGGCAGGCCCGATCTACAAACCATGAGAAGAACTCTTCAGGATATGAAGAAAGTGCGAGTCTGAGGCGCTTGCTCAGGCTTTTGTCTCTGGATTTTGTATCAGCGATGGCCGTGGAATGTTGGGGAGGCCTCATGGGCCATGGACGAATCTTCCTCTCTGAGGATTTGGCCCGATTCCCAATTGCTTTTCGTCAATCTGTGGGATGGGAGGTCTCCTTTCAGGTTTGTTACCTCAGGTGTCCCACCAAAAGAGTAATTCCAAAGCAAAGCCGTGGGGAAGACTGAAGGGACAACCCGAACTATGGTTAAAAATTGGGACCTAGGGGCATGGCAAGCCCAATATGCTATCTCTTCATGCAGCCACTGAGTGGCCTTACTTGAGGACTGGGCTCAGCCTGAGGGTCACAATGTGTGTTTGTGACCAATGTGGCCCGCAAGCATGGGCGGGGCCTCATGGGCCTCACTGGTTTCAACTACACTGAACGTTTGACAACATGCCAACCACAAGGTTTCTTGCCATGGGGAAGGAGTTCTGATTTCTGCCTCACCTTCAACCCTGGTCAGTGATAGGAGATAAGGTCTAGGTTCTGAAACCTGAAAACCGAGGTTGGGAAGACATGACGACCTAAGGCCACGGCGGCTCGATGTGCTCAGTGTGCGGCCAGCTGTCTGGGAGGGGCCAGGGGGTCCAGGCGCAGGCTGTGTCAGAAAGGGCATTAGTGTCCTGGTCAGCCTATGTATTTGGTGTACAGCCAAGGTCGGTGCAGGTTGATCCTCATTTGGGGTTACTGGGTAGCCACAGAGGACAATGTTTTTCTTCTGGAGGGCAGGCAGAGTGCTGCATTGTAGTTCTGGATTGCCAAACTGAAGCGCTTGTGGGCCAGTAGTCTGACGACAAAAGTCTGAGAACACAAGCTAGGCTTAGGTTTCTGGGTGAGGCCATGGCAGGCACAATCTACAGACCTGAATCGAGTTCTCGTGCATCTGAAGTCAGGGCGAGGATCAGACGATCGCTCAGGTTGGAGTTTCTGTCCCTGATGGCCCCTTCATGAATGGGGTGGCATCACGAGGCCATGGGGGTTTTCCCACGATGGGAGTTGTGAGAAGCTCCAAACTGCAGAGAGTCTTCTGCAGCACAATCGAGACCTTTTGTTTGGCTCCAGGCCAATGATTCTGAGCAAGGTTCTAAGGATGGATGGCTGGGTAGCCCACCTCGCATTCCAATTGCCTCCTAGCAACAAGACAGGTTAGATCTCCTGGATCTGTGGGGAGCAACCGAGGACGCTGAGTTGAAATGGACACCCCTGGGGATGGGTGCTAATGTGCTTTTGTGTCTATGGAAACCTTGGAATGAAGCGGTGGCACTGGTGCCCTAAAGGGTTCTCCTAAACAGAGGCTTTGACACAGCTCCAACGTGCAAGTTTCCCATGTGTAGATGAGATGTTTTCTGATGGGTGAGTAAAGAAACAGCTCGATGCTGCTTTTGAAATCCAGGCCTCTGAGGAGAGATGCCTGGAAACCAAATCAATGGATCTGATGAGTGCCTAGGGGCCTGTTCTTTCCTTTTTACCTCTGGGGACTTCTGTCTATGGGTCTGTGTGCAGGTAGGTGCTCAGTTGGGCTCAGATTGCCCCTGTTTTTCCTGGGAAGCCACCACTGTTGAGATGGATCAGGGACTTTGGAGGTTTATCGTATTAGAAGGGTTGTGGCCATTGGAATGGGCACACACAATTCCCTTGGAGAGGGCAAGTACATTCCTCAGGTTTGGCTCCAGGGGCCTGAGCCTGTAGGTTGTGTAGGCCAGGGCTGTTTGGACAGTTGTCTGAAAACACAAACTCGGCTTGTGTTTCGGGTCATAGGTATGGCAGCACTGACCTACAGACCATGAGGAGAACTCTTCGGGATTTGAAAGAAGGGCGAGTCTGAGGTTCCTGCTCAAGTTTTTGTCTCTGGATAGCGTGTCACTCATGGTCGTGGAATTTCTGGGAGACTTCATGGGAAATGGACGAGTCTTACTTTCTGGTGGTTTGGCCCCGTCCAAAGAGTTTGGGGTCATTCTGTGGGCTGGAAGAAGTCCGTTTTTTTATTTGTTGTTGTTGTTTTGTTTTTTAACCTCAGGTGTCCCACCAAATGAGGGATTCCAGAGTAGAGCCCTGGGGAGGGGCGACTGGACAATCAGAAATCTGGTTAAAAATTGGGGCCTAGGGACATGTCAAGCCCATTATGACATCTAATGGTCCAGCCACTGAGAGGACTTACTAGAGGACAGGACTCATGCTGAGGGTCACAATGCATGTGTATGCCCTCGTCGCACTGAAGAATGGGCGGGGCCTCAGGGTGAATGCTGGTTTTTCCTACACTGAACCTTGGACAACGTGCCAAGCACAAGGGTTCTTGCATGGGTAAAGAGGAGTTCTGATTTCTGAATCACACTCACCCCTGGGCAGTGATTGGAGATAAGGTCTCAGTTCTGAAGCCTGAAAACTGAGGTAGGGATGAGATGATGACCTAAGGCCATGGCGGGTTTTATGTGCTCAGTGTGCGGTCAGCTTTCTGGGTGTTTGTCAGGAGGTCCGGGCTCAGGTTGTGTTCGACAGTGCATTAGTGCCCAGGTTAGACTATATAATTTGGGTAAAGTCGAGTGCTGTGTAGTTTTATCCTCATATAAGGTGCCTGGGCCGCTCATGAGGCAATAATTTTTTTCTAGAGGGCAGGCAGAGTGCTGCATTGTGGGTCTGGAATTGCCAAACTTGAGGGCTTCGGGGCCAGGAGTGTGAGGACGGAAGTCTGAGAAGACAAGCTTGACTTGGGTTTCAGGGCAAGGGCACGGCAGGTACCCCCTGCAGATCTGAACCAATATCTCATGAATCTGAAATCAGGGCGAGGATCAGCCGTTGGCTCTGGTTGGAGTTTCTGTGCATGACGGCCGCTTCGTGAAGGGAGCGGAATCTCGGGGCCATTGAGGTTTTCTCACGTTGGGAGTTGTGGGATGCCCCCTCCAAGGATTCCTTCTGAGGGACAATTGAGACCTGTTGGACAGCTCAAGGACATCCCATATGGAATGACTCCAGAGCACCGTTCGCCTATAGATCCCCTGGAAGCCCGCCTCGCATTCCAATTGTCTCCTAGCAACAAGACACTTTAGATCTGATGGCTCTGCCGAAGCAACCGGGGTGGCTGAGTTGAAATGGACTTTCCTGAAGATGGGTCCTAATGTGTTTTTGTGTCCATGAAGGCCTTGGAATGGGGCGGTGGCACCGGGACCCTGAAGTACTCACCTAAACTTTGGACATGGCTCCCATGCACAGGTTTCCTTGTGGAGACGAGATGAGTTCTGATGGGTCCCTCAGGAAAACCCCTAAGCTCGTATTGGAATCAGGCTTTTGAGGACACATGCCTGTAACCCAAAGCAATGGATCCTATTATGGCCTAGGGTTCTGTCTGGTTCAATCTTCTTCTCTGGGGACATCCATCTATGGTATGAGTGGAGGTCGATTATCAGCTGTTGTCAGACAGCCCCTCTTTGTTCCGAACGAGCTACACTATTGGGATGGCCTCAGGAACTTTGGAGGTTTCTCCTAATTTGTACGATTTTGGACCATGGAATGGGCAGAATTCCCATGGATTGGTAGGCACAGTCCTAATGTGTGGCTCCAGGGGCCCAGCCTGGAGGGTGTGTGGCCCAAGACTTTGAGGACAGAAGTCTGAAAACACAAACTCAGCTTAGGTTTGGGGACGCAGGTATGGCAGGCCCGATCTACGAACCATGAGAAGAACTCTTCAGGATATGAAGAAAGTGCGAGTCTGAGGCGCTTGCTCAGGCTTTTGTCTCTGGATTTTGTATCAGCGATGGCTGTGGAATGTCGGGGAGGCCTCATGGGCCATGGACGAATCTTCCACTCTGAGGATTTGGCCCGATTCCCAATTGCTTTTCGTCAATCTTTGGGATGGGAGGTCTCCTTTCAGGTTTGTTACCTCAGGTGTCCCACCAAAAGAGGAATTCCAAAGCAAAGCCGTGGGGAAGACTGAAGGGACAACCCGAGCTATGGTTAAAAATTGGGGCCTAGGGGCATGGCAAGCCCAATATGCTATCTCTTTATCCAGCCACTGAGTGGCCTTACTTGAGGACAGGGCTCAGCCTGAGGGACACAATGTGTGTTTGTGACCAAAGTGGCTTGCGAGCATGGGCGGGGTCTCATGGGCCACACTGGTTTCAAATACACTGAACGTTGGACAACATGCCAACCACAAGGTTTCTTGCCATGGGGAAGGAGTTCTGATTTCTGCATCACCTTCAACCCTGGTCAGTGATAGGAGATAAGGTCTAGGTTCTGAAACCTGAAAACCGAGGTTGGGAAGACATGACGACCTAAGGCCACGGTGGCTCGATGTGCTCAGTGTGCGGCCAGCTGTCTGGGAGGGCCCAGGGGGTCCAGGCGCAGGCTGTGTCAGAAAGTGCATTAGTGTCCTGGTCAGCCTATGTATTTGTGGTACAGCCAAGTTCGGTGCAGGTTGATCCTCATTTGGGGTTACTGGGTAGCCCCAGAGGACAATGTTTTTCTTCTGGAGGGCAGGCAGAGTGCTGCATTGTAGTTCTGGATTGCCAAACTGGAGCGCTTGTGGGCCAGTAGTCTGACGACCAAAGTCTGAGAACACAAGCTAGGCTTAGGTTTCTGGGTGAGGGCATGGCAGGCACAATCTACAGACCTGAATCGAGATCTCGTGCATCTGAAGTCAGGGCGAGGATCAGACGATCGCTCAGGTTGGAGTTTCTGTCCCTGATGGCCCCTTCATGAATGGGGGGGCATCACGAGGCCATGGGGGTTTTCCCATGATGGGAGTTGTGAGAAGCTCCAAACTGCAGAGAGTCTTCTGCAGGACAATCGAGACCTGTTGTTTGGTCCAGGCCAATGATTCTGAGCACGGTTCTAAGGATGGATGGCTGGGTAGCACACCTCGCATTCCAATTGCCTCCTAGCAACAAGACAGTTTAGATCTCCTGGATCTGTGGGGAGCAACAGAGGACGCTGAGTTGAAATGGACACACCTGGGGATGGATCCTAATGTGCTTTTGTGTCTATGGAGACCTTGGAATGAAGCGGTGGCACTGGGGCCCTAAAGGGTTCTCCTAAACAGAGGCTTTGACACAGCTCCAACGTGCAAGTTTCCCATGTGTAGATGAGATCTTTTCTGATGGGTGAGTCAAGAAACAGCTAGATGCTGCTTTTGAAATCCAGGTCTCTGAGGAGAGATGCCTGGAAACCAAAGCAATGGATCTGATGAGTGCCTAGGGGCCTGTTCTTTCCTTTTTACCTCTGGAGACATCTGTCTATGGGTCTGAGTGCAGGTAGGTGCTCAGTTGGGCTCACATTGCCCCTGTTTTCCTGGGAAGCCACCACTATTGAGATGGATCAGGGACTTTGGAGGTTTATCTTATTAGAAGCGTTGTGGCCATTGGAATGGGCACACACAATTCCCCTGGATAGGGCAAGTACAGTCCTCAGGTTTGGCTCCAGGGGCCTTAGCAAGTAGGTTGTGTAGGCCAGGGCTGTTTGGACAGTTGTCTGAAAACACAAAATCGGCTTATGTTTCGGGTCATAGGTATGGCAGGACTGACCTACAGACCATGAGGAGAACTCTTCGGGATTTGAAAAGGGCGAGTGTGAGGCTCCTGCTCAAGTTTTTGTCTCTGGATATCGTGTCACTCATGGTCATGGAATATCTGGGTGACTTCATGGGAAATGGACGAGTCTTACTCTCTGGTGGTTTTGCCCCGTCCAAGAGGTTTGGGGTCATTCTGTGGGCTGGAAGAAGTCCTTTTTTTTTTTTTTTGGTGTTGTTGTTTTTTTTTTACCCTCAGGTGTCCCACCGAATGAGGGATTCCAGAGTAGAGCCCTGGGGAGGGGCGACTGGACAATCAGAAATCTGGTTAAAAATTGGGGCCTAATGACATGTCAAGCCCATTATGACATCTAATGGTCCAGCCACTGAGAGGACTTACTAGAGGACAGTACTCATACTGAGGGTCACAATGCATGTGTATGCCCTCGTCGCACTCAAGAATGGACGGGGCCTCAGGGTGAATGCTGGTTTCTCCTACACTGAACGTTGGACAACGTGCCAACCACAAGGGTTCTTGCCATAGGTAAGGAGGAGTTCTGATTTCTGCATCACACTCACCCCTGGGCAGTGATTGGAGATAAGGACTCGGTTCTGAAGCCTGAAAACTAAGGTAGGGAAGAGATGATGACCTAAGGCCAAAGCGGGTTTTATGTGCTCAATGTGAGGTCAGCTTTCTGGGTGTTGGTCAGGAAGTCCGGGCTCAGGTTGTGTTCGACAGTGCATTAGTGCCCAGGTTAGACTATATAATTTAGGTAAAGTAGAGTGCTGTGTAGGTTTATCCTCATTTAAAGTGCCTGGGAAGCTCATGAGGCAATATTTTTTTTACTAGAGGGCAGGCAGAGTGCTGCATTGTGGGTCCGGAATTGCCAAACTTGAGGGCTTCGGGGCCAGGAGTGTGAGGACGGAAGTCTGAGAAGACAAGCTTGACTTGGATTTCAGGGCAAGGGCACGGCAGGTACCCCCTGCAGATCTGAACCAATATCTCATGCATCTGAAGTCAGGGCGAGGATCAGCCGTTGGCTCTGGTTGGAGTTTCTGTGCATGACGGCCGCTTCATGAAGGGAGCTGAATCTCGGAGCCATTGAGGTTTTCCCACGTTGGGAGTTGTGGGATGCCCCCTCCAAGGATTCCTTCTGAGGGACAATTGAGACCTGTTGGACAGCTCAAGGACATCCCATATGGAAAGACTCCAGAGCACCGTTCGCCGATAGATCCCCTGGAAGCCCGCCTCGCATTCCAATTGTCTCCTAGCAACAAGACACTTTAGATCTGATGGCTCTGCCGGAGCAACCGGGGTGGCTGAGTTGAAATGGACTTTCCTGAGGATGGGTCGTAATGTGTTTTTGTGTCCATGAAGGCCTTGGAATGGGGCGGTGGCACCGGGAACCTGAAGTACTCTCCTCAGCTTTTGACATGGCTCCCATGCACAGGTTTCCTTGTGGAGACCAGATGAGTTCTGATGGGTGCCTCAGGAAATCCCCTAAGCTCGTATTGGAATCAGGCTTTTGAGGACACCTGCCTGTAACCCAAAGCAATGTTTCCTATTATGGCCTAGGCTCCTGTCTAGTTCAATCTTCTTCTCTGAGGACATCCATCTATGGTATGAGTGGAGGTTGATTTTCAGCTGGTGTCAGACAGCCCTTGTTTGTTCCGGGCGACCTATACTATTGGGATGGCCTCAGGGACTTTGGAGGTTTCTCCTAATTTGTACGATTTTGGACCATGGAATGGGCAGAATTCCCATGGATTGGTAGGCACAGTCCTAATGTGTGGCTCCAAGGGCCCAGCCTGGAGGGTGTATGGCCCAAGACTTTGAGGACAGAAGTCTGAAAACACAAACTCAGCTTAGGTTTGGGGACGCAGGTATGGCAGGCCCGATCTACAAACCATGAGAAGAACTCTTCAGGATATGAAGAAAGTGCGAGTCTGAGGCGCTTGCTCAGGCTTTTGTCTCTGGATTTTGTATCTGCGATGGCCGTGGAATGTCGGGGAGGCCTCATGGGCCATGGACGAATCTTCCTCTCTGAGGATTTGGCCCGATTCCCAATTGCTTTTCGTCAATCTCTGGGATGGGAGGTCTCCTTTCAGGTTTGTTACCTCAGGAGTCCCACCAAAAGAGGAATTCCAAAGCAAAGCCGTGGGGAAGACTGAAGGGACAACCCGAACTATGGTTAAAAATTGGGGCCGAGGGGCGTGGCAAGCCCAATATGCTATCTCTTCATCCAGCCACTGAGTGGCCTTACTTGAGGACAGGGCTCATCCTGAGGGACACAATGAGTGTTTGTGACCAATGTGGACTGCTAGCATGGGCGGGGCCTCATGGGCCACACTGGTTTCAACTACAATGAACGTTGGACAACATGCCAACCACAAGGTTTCTTGCCATGGGGAAGGAGTTCTGATTTCTGTATCACCTTCAACCCTGCACAGTGATTGGAGATAAGGTCTAGGTTCTGAAACCTGACAACCGAGGTTGGGAAGGGATGATGACCTTAGGCCATGGCGGCTCGATGTGCTCAGTGTGCGGCCAGCTGTCTGGGAGGGGCCAGGGGGTCCAGGCTCAGGCTGTGTCAGAAAGGGCATTAGTGCCCTGGTCAGCCTATTTATTTGGGGTACAGCCAAGGTCGGAGCAGGTTGTTCCTCATTTGAATCGAGATCTCGTGCATCTGAAGTCAGGGCGAGGAGACGATCGCTCAGGTTGGAGTTTCTGTCCTTGATGGCCCCTTCATGAATGGGGGGGCATCACGAGGCCATGGGGGTTTTCCCACGATGGGAGTTGTGAGAAGCTCCAAACTGCAGAGAGTCTTCTGCAGGACAATTGAGACCTGTTGTTTGGCTCCAGGCCAATGATTCTGAGCAGGGTTCTAAGGATGGATGGCTGGGTAGCCCACCTCGCATTCCAATTGCCTCCTAGCAACAAGACAGTTTAGATCTCCTGGATCTGTGGGGAGCAACCGAGGATGCTGAGTTGAAATGGACACCTTTGGGGATGGGTCTTAATGTGCTTTTGTGTCTATGGAGACCTTGGAATGAAGCGGTGGCACTGGGGCCCTAAAGGGTTCTCCTAAACAGAGGCTTTGACACAGCTCCAACGTGCAAGTTTCCCATGTGTAGATGAGATGTTTTCTGATGGGTGAGTCAAGAGACAGCTATAATCTGATTTGAAATCCAGGCCTCTGAGGAGAGATGCCTGGAAACCAAATCAATGGATCTGATAAGTGCCTAGGGGCCTGTTCTTTCCTTTTTACCTCTGGGGACATCTGTCTATGGGTCTGAGTGCAGGTAGGTGCTCAGTTGGGTTCAGATTGCCCCTGTTTTCCTGGGAAGCCACCACTATTGAGATGGATCAGGGACTTTGGTGGTTTATCCTATTAGAAGTGTTGTGGCCATTGGAATGGGCACACACAATTCCCTTGGATAGGGCAAGTACAGTCCTCATGTTTGGCTCCATGGGCCTTAGCAAGTAGGTTGTGTAGGCCAGGGCTGTTTGGACAGTTGTCTGAAAACACAAACTCGGCTTATGTTTCAGGTCATAGGTATGGCAGGACTGACCTACAGACCATGAGGAGAACTCTTCGGGATTTGAAAGAAGGGCGAGTGTGAGGCTCCTGATCAAGTTTTTGTCTCTGGATGTCGTGTCACTCATGGTGGTGGAATTTTTGGGTGACTTCATGGGAAATGGACGAGTCTTACTCTCTGGTGGTTTGGCCCCGTCCAAAGAGTTTTGGGTCATTCTGTGGGCTGGAAGAAGTCCGTTTTTTAATTTTTTTTTTTTGTTGTTGTTTTAACCTCAGGTGTCCCACCAAATGAGGGATTCCACAGTACAGCCCTGAGGAGGGGCGACTGGACAATCAGAAATTTGGTTAAATATTGGGGCCTAAGGACATGTCAAGCCCATTATGACATCTAATGGTCCAGCCACTGAGAGGACTTACTAGAGGACCTTACTCATGCTGAGGGTCACAATGCATGTGTATGCCTTCGTCGCACTCAAGAATGGGCGGGGCCTCAGGGTGAATGCTGGTTTCTCCTACCCTGAACGTTGGACAACGTGCCAACCACAAGGGTTCTTGCCATGGGTAAGGAGGAGTTCCGATTTCTGCATCACACTCATCCCTGGGCAGTGATTGGAGATAAGGACTCGGTTCTGAAGCCTGAAAACTGAGGTAGGGATGAGATGATGACATAAGGCCAAGGCGGGTTTTATGTGCTCATTGTGAGGTCTGCTTTCTGGGTGTTGGTCAGGAAGTCCGGGCTCAGGTTGTGTTCGACAGTGCATTCGTGCCCAGGTTAGACTATATAATTTAGGTAAAGTCGAGTGTTGTGTAGGTTTATCCTCATTTAAAGTGCCTGGGCAGCTCATGAGGCAATAATTTTTTTACTAGAGGGCAGGCAGAGTGCTGCATTGTGGGTCCGGAATTGCCAAACTTGAGGGCTTCGGGGCCAGGAGTGTGAGGACGGAAGTCTGAGAAGACAAGCTTGACTTGGGTTTCAGGGCAAGGGCACGGCAGGTACCCCCTGCAGATCTGAACCAATATCTCATGCATCTGAAGTCAGGGCGAGGATCAGCCGTTGGCTCTGGTTGGAGTTTCTGTGCATGACAGCCGCTTCATGAAGGGAGCGGAATCTCGGGGCCATTGAGGTTTTCCCACGTTGGGAGTTGTGGGATGCCCCCTCCAAGGATTCCTTCTGAGGGACAATTGAGACCTGTTGGACAGCTCAAGGACATCCCATATGGAATGACTCCAGAGCACCGTTCGCCGATAGATCCCCTGGAAGCCCGCTTCGCATTGCAATTGTCTCCTAGCAACAAGACACTTTAGATCTGATGGCTCTGCCGGAGCAACCGGGGTGGCTGAGTTGAAATGGACTTTCCTGAGGATGGGTCCTAATGTGTTTTTGTGTCCATGAAGTCTTTGGAATGGGGCGGTGGCACCGGGACCCTGAAGTACACTCCTAAGCTTTGGACATGGCTCCCATGCACAGGTTTCCTTGTGGAGACGAGATGAGTTCTGATGGGTGCCTCAGGAAAACCCCTAAGCTCGTATTGGAATCAGGCTTTTGAGGACACATGCCTGTAACCCAAAGCAATGGATCCTATTTTGGCCTAGGGTTCTGTCTGGTTCAATCTTCTTCTCTGGGGACATCCATCTATGGTATGAGTGGAGGTCGATTATCAGCTGGTGTCAGACAGCCCTTGTTTGTTCCGGGCGACCTACACTATTGGGATGGCCTCAGGGACTTTGGAGGTTTCTCCTAATTTGTACGATATTGGACCATGGAATGGGCAGAATTCCCATGGATTGGTAGGCACAGTCCTAATGTGTGGCTCCAGAAGCCCTTCCTGGAGCGTGTGTGGAACAAGACTTTGAGGACAGAAGTCTGAAAACACAAACTCAGCTTAGGTTTGGGGACGCAGGTATGGCAGGCCCGATCTACAAACCATGAGAAGAACTCTTCAGGATATGAAAAAGTGCGGGTCTGAGGCGCTTGCTCAGGCGTTTTTCTCTGGATTTTCTATCAGCGATGGCCGTGGAATGTCGGGGAGGCGTCATGGGCCATGGACGAATCTTCCTCTCTGAGGATTTGGCCCGATTCCCAATTGCTTTTCGTCAATCTGTGGGATGGGAGGTCTCCTTTCAGGTTTGTTACCTCAGGTTTCCCACCAAAAGAGGAATTCCTAAGCAAAGCCGTGGGGAAGACTGAAGGGACAACCCGAACTATGGTTAAAAATTGGGGCCTAAGGGCATGGCAAGCCCAATATGCTATCTCTTCATCCAGTCACAGTGTGGCCTTACCTGAGGACTGTGCCCAGCCTGAGGGTCACAATGTGTGTTTGTGACCAATGTGGCCCGTGAGCATGGGCTGAGCCTCTTGGGCCAACCTGGTGTCAACTACACTGAACGTTGGACAACATGCCAACCACAAGGTTTCTTGCCATGGGGAAGGAGTTCTGATTTCTGCATCACCTTCAACACTGCGCAGTGATAGGAGATAAGGTCTAGGTTCTGAAACCTGAAAACCGAGGTTGGGAAGAGATGACGACCTAAGGTTACGGCAGCTCGATGTGCTCAGTGTGCGGCCAGCTGTCTGGGAGGGGCCAGGGGGTCCAGTCTCAGGCTGTGTCAGAAAGGGCATTAGTGCCCTGGTCAGCCTATGTATTTGGGGTACAGCCAAGGTCGGTGCAGGTTGATCCTCATTTGGGGTTACTGGGTAGCCCCAGAGGACAATATTTTTCTTCTGGAGGGCAGGCAGAGTGCTGCATTGTAGTTCTGGATTGCCAAACTGGAGGGCTTGTGGGCCAGTAGTCTGACGACCAAAGTCTGAGAACACAAGCTAGGCTTAGGTTTCTGGGTGAGGCCATGGCAGGCACAATCTACAGACCTGAATCGAGATCTCGTGCATCTGAAGTCAGGGCGAGGATCAGACGATCTCTCAGGTTGGAGTTTCTGTCCCTGATGGCCCCTTCATGAATGGGGGGGCATCACGAGGCCATGGGGGTTTTCCCACGATGGGAGTTGTGAGAAGCTCCAAACTGCAGAGAGTCTTCTGCAGGACAATTGAGACCTATTGTTTGGCTCCAGGCCAATGATTCTGAGCAAGGTTCTAAGGATGGATGGCTGGGTAGCCCACCTCGCATTCCAATTGCCTCCTAGCAACAAAACAGGTTAGATCTCCTGGATCTGTGGGGAGCAACCGAGGAGGCTGAGTTGAAATGGACACCCCTGGGGATGGGTCCAAATGTGCTTTTGTGTCTATGGAGACCTTGGAATGAAGCGGTGGCACTGGGGCCCTAAAGGGTTCTCCTAAACAAGGCTTTGACACAGCTCCAACGTGCAAGTTTCCCATGTTTAGATGAGATGTTTTCTGATGGGTGAGTCAAGAAACAGCTATGCTGCTTTTGAAATCCAGGCCTCTGAGGAGAGATGCCTGGAAACGAAAGCAATGGATCTGATTATTGCCTAGGGGCCTGTTCTTTCCTTTTTACCTCTGGGGACTTCTGTCTATGGGTCTGAGTGCAGGTAGGTGCTCAGTTGGGCTCAGATTGCCCCTGTTTTTCCTGGGAAGCCAGCACTGTTGAGATGGATCAGGGACTTTGGAGGTTTATCCTATTAGAATGTTTGTGGCCATTGGAAAGGGCACACACAATTCCATTGGAGAGGGCAAGTACAGTCCTCAGCTTTGGCTCCAGGGCCCTGAGCCTGTAGGGTGTGTAGGCCAGGGCTGTTTGGACAGTTGTCTGAAAACACAAACTCGGTTTATGTTTCGGGTCATAGGTTTGGCAGGACTGAACTACAGACATGAGGAGAACACTTTGGGATTTGAAAGAAGGGCGAGTGTGAGGCTCCTGCTCAAGATTTTATCTCTGTCGTGTCACTCATGGTCGTGGAATTTCTGGGTGACTTCATGGGAAATGGACGAGTCTTACTCTCTGGTGGTTTGGCCCCGTCCAAAGAGTTTGGGGTCATTCAGTGGGCTGGAAGAAGTCCGTTTTTGGGCTGGAAGAAGTCGGTTTTTGTTGTTGTTGTTGTTGCTGTTGTTTTCTTTTTTAACCTCAGGTGTCCCACCAAATGAGGGATTCCAGAGTAGAGCCCTGTGGAGGGGCGACTGGACAATCAGAAATCTGGTTAAAAATTGGGGCCTAGGGACATGTCAAGCCCATTATGACATCTAATGGTCCAGCCACTGAGAGGACTTACTAGAGGACAGGACTCATGTTGAGGGTCACAATGCGTGTGTATGCCCTCGTCGCACTCAAGAATGGGCGGGGCCTCAGGGTGAATGCTGGTTTCTCCTACACTGAACGTTGGACAATGTGCCAACCACAAGGGTTCTTGCCATAGGTAAGGAGGAGTTCTGATTTCTGCATCACACTCACCCCTGGGCAGTGATTGGAGATAAGGTCTCGGTTCTGAAGCCTGAAAACTGAGTTAGGTTAGAGATGATGACCTAAGACCATGGCGGGTTTCATGTGCTCAGTGTGCAGTCAGCTTTCTGGGTGTTTGTCAGGAGGTCCGGGCTCAGGTTGTGTTCGACAGTGCATTAGTGCCCAGGTTAGAATATATAATTTGGGTAAAGTCGAGTGCTGTGTAGGTTTTTCCTCATTTAAGGTGCCTGGGCAGCTCATGAGGCAATGCTTTTTTTTCTAGAGGGCAGGCAGAGTGCTGCATTGTGGGTCCGGAATTGCCAAACTTGAGGGCTTCGGGGCCAGGAGTGTGAGGACGGAAGTCTGAGAAGACAAGCTGGACTTGGGTTTCAGGGCGAATGCACGGCAGATACCCCCTGCAGATCTGAACCAATATCTCATGCATCTGAAGTCAGGGCGAGGATCAGACGTTGGCTCAGGTTGGAGTTTCTGAGCATGACAGCCGCTTCATGAAGGGAGCGGAATCTCGGGGCCATTGAGGTTTTCCCACGTTGGGAGTTGTGGGATGTCCCCCTCAAGGATTCCTTCTGCGAAACAATTCAGGCCTGTTGGACAGCTCCAGGACATCCGATTTGGAATGACTCCAGAGCACCGTTCGTGGATGGATGCCTGGGAAGCCCGCCTCGCATTCCAGTTGTCTCCTAGCAACAGGAGAGTTTAGATCTGATGGCTCTGCCGGAGCAACCGGGGTGGCTGAGTTGAAATGGACTTTCCTGAGGATGGGTCCAAATGTGTTTTTTTGTCCATGAGGGCTTTCGAATGGGGCGGTGGAACGCGGACCCTGAAGTACTCTCCTAAGCTTTGGACATAGCTCCCATGCACAGGTATCCTTGTGGAGATGAGATGAGTTCTGATGGGTGCCTCAGGAAAACACCTATGCTCGTATTGGAATCAGGCTTTTAAGGACCCATGTCTGTAACCCAAAGCAATGGATCCTATTATGTCCTAGGGTCCTGTCTGTTCAACCTTCTTCTCTGGGGACATCCATCTATGGTATGAGTGGAGGTCGATTATCAGCTGGTGCCAGACAGCCTTTGATCCAGGCGACCTACACTATTGGGATGGCCTCAGGGACTTTGGAGGTTTCTCCTAATTTGTACGATTTTGGACCATGGAATGGGCAGAATTCCCATGGATTGGTAGGCACAGTCCTAATGTGTGGCTCCGGGGCCCAGCCTGGAGGGTGCGTGGCCCAAGACTTTGAGGACAGAAGTCTGAAAACACAAACTCAACTTAGGTTTGGGGACGTAGGTATGGCAGGCCCGATCTACAAACCATGAGAAGAACTCTCCAGGATATGAAGAAAGTGCGAGTCTGAGGCGCTTGCTCAGCCTTTTGTCTCTGGACTTTGTATCAGCGATGGCCGTGGAATGTCAGGGAGGCCTCATGGGCCATGGACGAATCTTCCTCTCTGAGGATTTGGCCAGATTCCCAATTGCTTTTCGTCAATCTGTGGGATGGCAGGACTCATTTCAGTTTTGTTACCTCAGGTGTCCCACCAAAAGAGGAATTCCAAAGTAAAGCCGTGGGGAAGACTGAAGGGACAACCCGAACTATAGTTAAAAATTGGGGCCTAAGGGTATGGCAAGCCCAATATGCTATCTCTTCATCCAGCCTATGAGTGGCCTTACTTGAGGACTGGGCTCAGCCTGAGGGTCACAATGTGTGTTTGTGACCAATGTGGCCCGCGAGCATCGGCGGGGCCACATGGGCCACACTGTTTTCAACTACACTGAACGTTGGACAACATGCCAACCACAAGGTTTCTTGCCGTGGGGAAGGAGTTCTGATTTCTGCATCACCTTCAAACCTGGGCTGTGATAGGAGATAAGGTCTAGGTTCTGAAATCTGAAAACCGAGGTTGGGAAGAGATGACGACCTAAGGCCATGGCGGCTCGATGTGCTCAGTGTGCAGCCAGCTGTCTGGGAGGGGACAGGGGGTCCAGGCTCAGGCTGTGTCAGAAAGGGCATTAGTGCCCTGGTCAGCCTATGTATTTGGGGTACAGCCAAGTTAGGTGCAGGTTGGTCCTCATTTGGGGTTACTGGGTAGCCCCAGAGGACAATGTGTTTCTTCTGGAAAGCAGGCAGAGTGCTGTATTGTAGTTCTGGATTGCCAAACTGGAGGGCTTGTGGGCCAGTCGTCTGACGACAAAAGTCTGAGAACACAAACTAGGCTTAGTTTCTGGGTGAGGCCATGGCAGGCACAACCTACAGACCTGAATCGAGATCTCGTGCCTCTGAAGTCAGGGCGAGGATCAGACGATCGTTCAGGTTGGAGTTTCTGTCCCTGATGGCCCCTTCATGAATGGGGGGGCATCACGAGGCCATGGGGGTTTTCCCACGATGGGAGTTGTGAGAAGCCAAACTGCAGAGTGTCTTCTGCAGGACAATTGAGACCTGTTGTTTGGCTCCAGGCCAATGATTCTGAGCAGGGTTCTAAGGATGGATGGCTGGGTAGCCCACCTCGCATTCCAATTGTCTCCTAGTAAAGAGAGGTTAGATTTCCTGGATCTGTGGGGAGCAACCGAGGACGCTGAGTTGAAATGGACACCCCTGGGGATGGGTCCTAATGTGCTTTTGTGTCTATGGAGACCTTGGAATGAAACGGTGGCACTGGGGCCCTAAAGGGTTCTCCTAAACAGAGGCTTTGACACAGCTCCAACGTGCAAGTTTCCCATGTGTAGATGAGATGTTTTCTGATGGGTGAGTCAAGAAACAGCTATATGCAGATTTGAAATCCAGGCCTCTGAGGAGAGATGCCTGGAAACCAAAGCAATGGATCTGATTAGTGACGAGGGGCCTGTTCTTTCCTTTTTACCTCTGGGGACATCTGTCTATGGGCCTGAGTGCAGGTAGGTGCTCAGTTGGGCACAGATTGCCCCTGATTTTCCTGGGAAGGCACCACTATTGAGATGGATCAGGGACTTTGGAGGTTTATCCTATTAGAATTGTTGTGGCCATTGGAATGGGCACACACAATTCCTTTGGAGAGGGCAAGTACAGTCCTCAGGTTTGGGTCCAGGGGCCTGAGCCTGTAGGATGTGTAGGCCAGGGATGTTTGGACAGTTGTCTGAAAATACAAACTCGGCATATGTTTCGGGTCATAGGTATGGCAGGACTGATCTACAGACCATGTGAAGAACACTTCGGGATTTGAAAGAAGGGCGAGTGTGAAACTCCTGCTCAAGTTTTTGTCTATGGATATCGTGTCACTCATGGTCGTGGAAATTCTGGGTTACTTCATGGGAAATGGACGAGTCTTACTCTCTGGTGGTTTGGCCACATCCAAAGAGTTTGTGGTCATTCTGTGGGCTGGAAGAAGTCCCACCAAATGAAAAATTCCAGAGTAGAGCCCTGGGGAGGGGCGACTGGACAATCAGAAATCTGGTTAAAAATTGGGGCCTAGGTACATGTCAAGCCCATATGACATCTAATGGTCCAGCCACTGAGAGGACTTACGAGAGGATAGGACTCATGCTGAGGGTCACAATGCGTATGTATGCCCTCGTTGCACTCATGAATGTGCAGGGCCTCAGGGTGCATGCTGGTTTCTCCTACACTGAACTTTGGACAGCGTGCCAACCACAAGGGTTCTTGCCATGGGTAAGGAGGAGTTCTGATTTCTGCATCACACTCACTCCTGGGCAGTGATTGGAGATAAGGTCTCGGTTCTGAAGCCTGAAAACTGAGGTAGGTTAGAGATGATGACCTAAGGCCATGGCGGGTTTTATGTGCTCAGTGTGCGGTCAGCTTTCTGGGTGTTGGTCAGGAGGTCCCGGCTCAGGTTGTGTTCGACAGTGCATTAGTGCCCAGGTTAGACTATATAATTTGGGTAAAGTCGAGTGCTGTGTAGGTTGATCCTCATTTAAGGTGCCTGGGCAGCTCATGAGGCAATAATTTTTTTTCTAGAAGGCAGGAAGAGTGCTGCATTGTGGGTACGGAATTGCCAAACTTGAGGGCTTCGGGGCCAGGAGTGTGAGGACGGAAATCTGAGAAGACAAGCTTGAATTGGGTTTCAGGGCGAGGGCACGGCAGATAACCCCTGCAGATCTGAACCAATATCTCATGCATCTGAAATCAGGGCGAGGATCAGACGTTGGCTCAGGTTGCAGTTTCTGAGCATGAGGGCCGCTTCATGAAGAGAGCGGAATCTCGAGGCCATTGAGGTTTTCCCACGTTGGGAGTTGTGGGATGCCCCCCTCAAGGATTGCTTCTGCGAGACAATTGAGGACTGTTGGACAGCTCCAGGATATCCCATATGGAATGACTCCAGAGCACCGTTCGCGGATGGATGCCTGGGAAGCCCGCCTCGCATTCCAATTGTCTCCTAGCAACAAGACAGTTTAGATCTGATGGCTCTGCCGGAGCAACCGGGGTGGCTGAGTTGAAATGGACTTTCCTGAGGATGGGTCCTAATGTGTTTTTGTGTCCATGAGGGCCTTGGAATGGGGCGGTGGCACCCAGACCCTGAAGTACTCTCCTATGCTTTGGACATAGCTCCCATGCACAGGTATCCTTGTGGAGACGAGATGAGTTCTGATGTGTGCCTCAGGAAAACCCCTATGCTCGTATTGGAATCAGGCTTTTATGGACCCATGTCTGTAACCCAAAGCAATGGATACTATTATGTCCTAGGGTCCTGTCTGGTTCAATCATCTTCTCTGGGGACATCCATCTATGGATTGAGTGGAGGTCGATTATCAGCTGGTGCCAGACAGCCTTTGATCCAGGCGACCTACACTATTGGGATGGCCTCAGGGACTTTGGAGGTTTCTCCTAATTTGTACGATTTTGGACCATGGAATGGGCAGAATTCCCATGTATTGGTAGGCACAGTTCTAATGTGTGGCTCCGGGGCCCAGCCTGGAAGGTGCATGGCCCAATACTTTGAGGACAGAAGTCTGAAAACACAAACTCAACTTAGGTTTGGGGACGTAGGTATGGCAGGCACGATCTACAAACCATGAGAAGAACTCTCCAGGATATGAAGAAAGTGCGAGTCTGAGGCGCTTGCTCAGCCTTTTGTCTCTGGACTTTGTATCAGCGTTGGCCGTGGAATGTCAGGGAGGCCTCATGGGCCATGGACGAATCTTCCTCTCTGAGGATTTGGCCAGATTCCCAATTGCTTTTCGTCAATCTGTGGGATGGCAGGACTCATTTCAGTTTTGTTACCTCAGGTGTCCCACCAAAAGAGGAATTCCAAAGCAAAGCCGTGGGGAAGAGTGAAGGGATAACCCGAACTATGGTTAAAAATTGGGGCCTAAGGGCATGGCAAGCCCAATATGCTATCTCTTCATCCAGCCACTGAGTGGCCTTACTTGAGGACTGGGCTCAGCCTGAGGGTCACAATGTGTGTTTGTGACCAATGTGGTCCGAGAGCATGGGCGGGGCCTTATGGGCCACA
This sequence comes from Mustela nivalis, assembly GCF_964662115.1. Classification (NCBI taxonomy): domain Eukaryota; kingdom Metazoa; phylum Chordata; class Mammalia; order Carnivora; family Mustelidae; genus Mustela; species Mustela nivalis. Next base: position 204,876 of record NW_028136325.1, read on the forward strand.
CTGTTTTCAACTACACTAAACGTTGGACAACATGCCAACCACAAGGTTTCTTGCCGTGGGGAAGGAGTTCTGATTTCTGCATCTCCTTCAAACCTGGGCTGTGATAGGAGATAAGTTCTAGGTTCTGAAACCTGAAAACCGAAGTTGGGAAGAGATGACGACCTAAGGCCATGGCGGCTCAATATGCTCAGTTTGCAGCCAGCTGTCTGGGAGGGGCCAGGGTGTCCAGGCTCAGGCTGTGTCAGACAGGGCATTAGTGCCCTGGTCAGCATATGTATTTGGGGTACAGCCAAGGTCGGTGCAGGTTGATCCTCATTTGGGGTTACTGGGCAGCGTCAGACGACAATGTGTTTCTTCTGGAGGGCAGGCAGAGTGCTGCATTGTAGTTCTGGATTGCCAAACTGGAGGGCTTGTGGGCCAGTCGTCTGACGACAAAAGTCTGAGAACACAAGCTAGGCTTAGGTTTCTGGGTGAGGCCATGGCAGGCACAATCTAAGACCTGAATCGAGATCTCGTGCCTCTGAAGTCATGGCGAGGATCAGACGATCGCTCAGGTTGGATTTTCTGTCCCTGTTGGCCCCTTCATGAATGGGGGGGCATCACGAGGCCATGGGGGTTTTCCCACGATGGGAGTTGTGAGAAGCTCCAAACTGCAGAGTGTCTTCTGCAGGACAATTGAGACCTGTTGTTTGGCTCCAAGCCAATGATTCTGAGCAGGGTTCTAAGGATGGATGGCTGGGTAGCCCACCTCGCATTCCAATTGTCTCCTAGCAACAAGACAGGTTAGATCTCCTGGATCTGTGGGGAGCAACCGAGGACGCTGAGTTGAAATGGACACCCCTGGGCATGGGTCTAATGTGCTTTTATTTCTATGGAGATCTTGGAATGAAGCGGTGGCACTGGGGCCCTAAAGGCTTCTCCTAAACAGAGGCTTTGAAACAGCTCCAATTGCAAGTTTCCCATGTGTAGATGAGATATTTTCTGATGGGTGAGTCAAGAAACAGCTATATGCTGCTTTTGAAATCCAGGCTTCTGTGGAGAGATGCCTGGAAACCAAAGCAATGGATCTGATTAGTGCCTAGGGGCCTGTTCTTTCCTTTTTACCTCTGTGGACATCTGTCTATGTGTCTGAGTGCAGGTAGGTGCTCAGTTGGGCTCAGATTGCCCCTGTTTTTCCTGGGAAGCCATCACAGTTGAGATGGATCAGGGACTTTGGAGGTATATCCTATTAGAAGGGTAGTGGCCATTGGAATGGGCACACACAATTCCCTTGGAGAGGGCAAGTACAGTCCTCAGGTTTGGCTCCAGGGGCCTGAGCCTGTAGGTTGTGTAGGCCAGGGCTGTTTGGACATTTGTCTGAAAACACAAACTCGGCTTATGTTTCGGGTCATAGGTATGGCAGGACTGATCTACAGACCATGAGGAGAACTCTTCGGGATTTGAAAGAAGGGCGAGTGTGAGGCTCCTGCTCAAGTTTTTGTCTCTGCATATCGTGTCACTCATGGTCGTGGATTTTCTGGGTGACTTCATGGGAAATGGACGAGTCTTACTCTCTGGTGGTTTGGCCCCGTCCAATGAGTTTGGGGACATTCTGTGGGCTGGAAGAAGTCCGTTTTTTTTGTTGTTGTTGTTGTTGTTGTTTTCTTTTTTAACCTCACGTATCCACCAAATGAGGGATTCCAGAGTAGAGCCCTGGGGAGGGGCGACTGGACAATCAGAAATCTGTTTAAAAATTGGGGCCTAGGTACATGCCAAGCAAATATGACATCTAATGGTCCAGACACTGAGAGGACTTACTAGACGACAGGAATCATGCTGAGGGTCACAATGCGTGTGTATGACCTCGTTGCACTCAAGAATGGGCGGGGCCTCAGGGTGAATGCTGGTTTCTTCTACACTGAACGTTGGACAGGATGCCAACCACAAGGGTTCTTGCCATGGGTAAGGAGGAGTTCTGATTTCTGCATCACATCACCCCTGGGCAGTGATTGGAGATAAGGTCTCAGTTCTGAAGCCTGAAAACTGAGGTAGGGAAGAGATGATGACCTAAGGCCATGGCGGATTTTATGTGCTCAGTGTGCGGTCAGCTTTTTGGGTGTTGGTCAGGAGGTCCGGGCTCAGGTTGTGTTTGACAGTGCATTAGTGCCCAGGTTAGACTATATAATATGGGTAAAGTTGAGTGCTGTGTACGTTGATCAACATGTAAGGTGCCTGGGCAGCTCATAAGGCAATAATTTTTTTTCTAGATGGCAGGCAGAGTGCTACATTGTGGGTCTGGAATTGCCAAACTTGAGGGCTTCGGGGCCAGGAGTGTGAGGACGGAAGTCTGAGAAGACAAGCTAGAATTGGGTTTCAGGGCGAGGGCATGGCAGGTATCCCCTGCAGATCTGAACCAATATCTCATGCATCTGAAGTCAGGGCGAGGATCAGACGTTGGCTCAGGTTGGAGTTTCTTTGCATGACGGCCGCTTCATTAAGGGAGCGGATTCTCGAGGCCATTGAGGTTTTCCCACCTTGGGAGTTGTGGGATGCCCCCTTCAAGGATTCCTTCTGCGGGACAATTGAGACCTGTTGGACAGCTCCAGGACATCCCATATGGAATGACTCCAGAGCACCGTTGGCGGATGGATGCCTGGGAAGCCCGCCTCGCATTCCAATTGTCTGCTAGCTACATGGGAGTTTAGATCTGATGGCTCTGCCGGAGCAACCGGGGTGGCTGAGTTGAAATAGACTTTCCTGAGGATGGGTCCTAATGTGTTTTTATGTCCATGATGGCTTTGGAATGGGGCGTTGGCACCGGGACCCTGAAGTACTCTCCTAAGCTTTGGACTTGGCTCTCATGCACAGGTTTCATGTGGAGACAAGATGAGTTCTGATGGGTGCCTCAGGAAAACCCCTATGCTCGTATTGGAATCAGGCTTTTGAGGACACATACCTGTAACCCGAAGCAATGGATCCTATTATGGCCTAGGGTCCTGTCTGGTTCAATCTTCTTCTCTGGGGACATCCATCTATGGTATGTGTGGAGTTCGATTATCAGTTGGTGTCAGACAGCCCTTGTTTGTTCTGGCGACCTACACTATTGGGATGGCCTCAGGGACTTTGGAGGTTTCTCCTAATTTGTACCAATTTGGACCATGGAATTGGCATAATCCCATGGATTGGTAGGCACAGTCCTAATGTGTGGCTCCAGGGGCCCAGCCTGGAGGGTGTGTGGCCCAAGACTTTGAGGACACACTTCTGAAATCACAAACTCAGCAAGGTTTGAGTAAGTAGGTATGGCAGGGCGGATCTACAAACCATGAGAAGAACTCTTCAGGATATGAAGAAAGTGCGAGTCTGAGGCGATTGCTCAGGCTTTTGTCTCTGGATTTTGTATCAGCGATGGCCGTGGAATGTCGGGGAGGCCTCATGGGCCTTGGACGAATCTTCCACTCTGAGGATTTGTCCCGATTCCCAATTGCTTTTCGTCAATCTGTGGGATGGCAGGACTCCTTTGTTTTGTTACCTCAGGTGTCCCACCAAAAGAAGAATTCCAAAGCCAAACCGTAGGGAAGACTGAAGGGCCAACCCGAAGTATGGTTAAAAATTGGGTCCTAGGGGCATGGCAAGCCCAATATGCTATCTCTTAATCCAGCCACTGAGTGGCCTTACTTGAAGACTGCGCTCAGCCTGAGGGTCACAATCGGTTTTTGTGACCAATGTGGCCCGCGAGCATGGGCGGGGCCTCATGGGGGACACTGGTTTCAACTACACTGAACGTTGGACAACATGCCAACCACAAGGTTTCTTGCCAAGGGGAAGGAGTTCTGATTTCTGCATCACCTTCAACCCTGGGCAGTGTTTGGAGATAAGGTCTAGGTTCTGAAACCTGAAAACTGAGGTTGGGAAGAGATGACGACCTAAGGCCATGGCGGCTCGATGTGCTCAGAGTGCGGCCAGCTGTCTGGGAGGGGCCAGGGGGTCCAGGCTCAGGCTGTGTCAGAAAGGGCATTAGTGCCCTGGTCAGCCTATGTATTTGGGGTACAGCCAAGGTCGGTGCAGGTTGATCCTCATTTGGGGTTACTGGGCAGCCCCAGAGGACAATGTGTTTCTTCTGGAGGGCAGGCAGAGTGCTGCATTGTAGTTCTGGATTGCCAAACTGGAGGGCTTGTGGGCCAGTAGTCTGAGGACAGAAGTCTGAGAACACAAGCTAGGCTTAGGTTTCTGGGTGAGGCCGTGGCAGGCACAATCTAAGACCTGAATCGAGATCTCGTGCATCTGAAGGCAGGGCGAGGATCAGAGGATCGCTCAGGTTGGAGTTTCTGTCCCTGATGGCCCCTTCATGAATGGGGGGGGCATCACGAGGCGATGGGGGTTTTCCCACGATGGTAGTTGTGAGAAGCTCCAAACTGCAGAGAGTCTTCTGCAGGACAATTGAGACCTGTTGTTTGGCTCCAGGCCAATAATTCTGAGCAGGGTTCTAAGGATGGATGGCTGGGTAGCACACCTCGCATTCCAATTGTCTCCTAGCAACAAGACAGGTTAGATCTCCTGGATCTGTGGGGAGCAACCGAGGACGCTGAGTTGAAATGGACACCCCTGGGGATGGGTCCTAATGTGCTTTTGTGTCTATGGAGACCTTGGAATGAAGCGGTGGCACTGGGGCCCTAAAGGGTTCTCCTAAACAGAGGCTTTGACACAGCTCCAACGTGCAAGTTTCCCATGTGTAGATGAGATGTTTTCTGATGGGTGAGTCAAGAGACAGCTATAATCTGATTTGAAATCCAGGCCTCTGAGGAGAGATGCCTGGAAACCAAATCAATGGATCTGATAAGTGCCTAGGGGCCTGTTCTTTCCTTTTTACCTCTGGGGACATCTGTCTATGGGTCTGAGTGCAGGTAGGTGCTCAGTTGGGTTCAGATTGCCCCTGTTTTCCTGGGAAGCCACCACTATTGAGATGGATCAGGGACTTTGGTGGTTTATCCTATTAGAAGTGTTGTGGCCATTGGAATGGGCACACACAATTCCCTTGGATAGGGCAAGTACAGTCCTCATGTTTGGCTCCATGGGCCTTAGCAAGTAGGTTGTGTAGGCCAGGGCTGTTTGGACAGTTGTCTGAAAACACAAACTCGGCTTATGTTTCAGGTCATAGGTATGGCAGGACTGACCTACAGACCATGAGGAGAACTCTTCGGGATTTGAAAGAAGGGCGAGTGTGAGGCTCCTGATCAAGTTTTTGTCTCTGGATGTCGTGTCACTCATGGTGGTGGAATTTTTGGGTGACTTCATGGGAAATGGACGAGTCTTACTCTCTGGTGGTTTGGCCCCGTCCAAAGAGTTTTGGGTCATTCTGTGGGCTGGAAGAAGTCCGTTTTTTAATTTTTTTTTTTTGTTGTTGTTTTAACCTCAGGTGTCCCACCAAATGAGGGATTCCACAGTACAGCCCTGAGGAGGGGCGACTGGACAATCAGAAATTTGGTTAAATATTGGGGCCTAAGGACATGTCAAGCCCATTATGACATCTAATGGTCCAGCCACTGAGAGGACTTACTAGAGGACCTTACTCATGCTGAGGGTCACAATGCATGTGTATGCCTTCGTCGCACTCAAGAATGGGCGGGGCCTCAGGGTGAATGCTGGTTTCTCCTACCCTGAACGTTGGACAACGTGCCAACCACAAGGGTTCTTGCCATGGGTAAGGAGGAGTTCCGATTTCTGCATCACACTCATCCCTGGGCAGTGATTGGAGATAAGGACTCGGTTCTGAAGCCTGAAAACTGAGGTAGGGATGAGATGATGACATAAGGCCAAGGCGGGTTTTATGTGCTCATTGTGAGGTCTGCTTTCTGGGTGTTGGTCAGGAAGTCCGGGCTCAGGTTGTGTTCGACAGTGCATTCGTGCCCAGGTTAGACTATATAATTTAGGTAAAGTCGAGTGTTGTGTAGGTTTATCCTCATTTAAAGTGCCTGGGCAGCTCATGAGGCAATAATTTTTTTACTAGAGGGCAGGCAGAGTGCTGCATTGTGGGTCCGGAATTGCCAAACTTGAGGGCTTCGGGGCCAGGAGTGTGAGGACGGAAGTCTGAGAAGACAAGCTTGACTTGGGTTTCAGGGCAAGGGCACGGCAGGTACCCCCTGCAGATCTGAACCAATATCTCATGCATCTGAAGTCAGGGCGAGGATCAGCCGTTGGCTCTGGTTGGAGTTTCTGTGCATGACAGCCGCTTCATGAAGGGAGCGGAATCTCGGGGCCATTGAGGTTTTCCCACGTTGGGAGTTGTGGGATGCCCCCTCCAAGGATTCCTTCTGAGGGACAATTGAGACCTGTTGGACAGCTCAAGGACATCCCATATGGAATGACTCCAGAGCACCGTTCGCCGATAGATCCCCTGGAAGCCCGCTTCGCATTGCAATTGTCTCCTAGCAACAAGACACTTTAGATCTGATGGCTCTGCCGGAGCAACCGGGGTGGCTGAGTTGAAATGGACTTTCCTGAGGATGGGTCCTAATGTGTTTTTGTGTCCATGAAGTCTTTGGAATGGGGCGGTGGCACCGGGACCCTGAAGTACACTCCTAAGCTTTGGACATGGCTCCCATGCACAGGTTTCCTTGTGGAGACGAGATGAGTTCTGATGGGTGCCTCAGGAAAACCCCTAAGCTCGTATTGGAATCAGGCTTTTGAGGACACATGCCTGTAACCCAAAGCAATGGATCCTATTTTGGCCTAGGGTTCTGTCTGGTTCAATCTTCTTCTCTGGGGACATCCATCTATGGTATGAGTGGAGGTCGATTATCAGCTGGTGTCAGACAGCCCTTGTTTGTTCCGGGCGACCTACACTATTGGGATGGCCTCAGGGACTTTGGAGGTTTCTCCTAATTTGTACGATATTGGACCATGGAATGGGCAGAATTCCCATGGATTGGTAGGCACAGTCCTAATGTGTGGCTCCAGAAGCCCTTCCTGGAGTGTGTGTGGAACTAGACTTTGAGGACAGAAGTCTGAAAACACAAACTCAGCTTAGGTTTGGGGACGCAGGTATGGCAGGCCCGATCTACAAACCATGAGAAGAACTCTTCAGGATATGAAAAAGTGCGGGTCTGAGGCGCTTGCTCAGGCGTTTTTCTCTGGATTTTCTATCAGCGATGGCCGTGGAATGTCGGGGAGGCGTCATGGGCCATGGACGAATCTTCCTCTCTGAGGATTTGGCCCGATTCCCAATTGCTTTTCGTCAATCTGTGGGATGGGAGGTCTCCTTTCAGGTTTGTTACCTCAGGTTTCCCACCAAAAGAGGAATTCCTAAGCAAAGCCGTGGGGAAGACTGAAGGGACAACCCGAACTATGGTTAAAAATTGGGGCCTAAGGGCATGGCAAGCCCAATATGCTATCTCTTCATCCAGTCACAGTGTGGCCTTACCTGAGGACTGTGCCCAGCCTGAGGGTCACAATGTGTGTTTGTGACCAATGTGGCCCGTGAGCATGGGCTGAGCCTCTTGGGCCAACCTGGTGTCAACTACACTGAACGTTGGACAACATGCCAACCACAAGGTTTCTTGCCATGGGGAAGGAGTTCTGATTTCTGCATCACCTTCAACACTGCGCAGTGATAGGAGATAAGGTCTAGGTTCTGAAACCTGAAAACCGAGGTTGGGAAGAGATGACGACCTAAGGTTACGGCAGCTCGATGTGCTCAGTGTGCGGCCAGCTGTCTGGGAGGGGCCAGGGGGTCCAGTCTCAGGCTGTGTCAGAAAGGGCATTAGTGCCCTGGTCAGCCTATGTATTTGGGGTACAGCCAAGGTCGGTGCAGGTTGATCCTCATTTGGGGTTACTGGGTAGCCCCAGAGGACAATATTTTTCTTCTGGAGGGCAGGCAGAGTGCTGCATTGTAGTTCTGGATTGCCAAACTGGAGGGCTTGTGGGCCAGTAGTCTGACGACCAAAGTCTGAGAACACAAGCTAGGCTTAGGTTTCTGGGTGAGGCCATGGCAGGCACAATCTACAGACCTGAATCGAGATCTCGTGCATCTGAAGTCAGGGCGAGGATCAGACGATCTCTCAGGTTGGAGTTTCTGTCCCTGATGGCCCCTTCATGAATGGGGGGGCATCACGAGGCCATGGGGGTTTTCCCACGATGGGAGTTGTGAGAAGCTCCAAACTGCAGAGAGTCTTCTGCAGGACAATTGAGACCTATTGTTTGGCTCCAGGCCAATGATTCTGAGCAAGGTTCTAAGGATGGATGGCTGGGTAGCCCACCTCGCATTCCAATTGCCTCCTAGCAACAAAACAGGTTAGATCTCCTGGATCTGTGGGGAGCAACCGAGGAGGCTGAGTTGAAATGGACACCCCTGGGGATGGGTCCAAATGTGCTTTTGTGTCTATGGAGACCTTGGAATGAAGCGGTGGCACTGGGGCCCTAAAGGGTTCTCCTAAACAAGGCTTTGACACAGCTCCAACGTGCAAGTTTCCCATGTTTAGATGAGATGTTTTCTGATGGGTGAGTCAAGAAACAGCTATGCTGCTTTTGAAATCCAGGCCTCTGAGGAGAGATGCCTGGAAACGAAAGCAATGGATCTGATTATTGCCTAGGGGCCTGTTCTTTCCTTTTTACCTCTGGGGACTTCTGTCTATGGGTCTGAGTGCAGGTAGGTGCTCAGTTGGGCTCAGATTGCCCCTGTTTTTCCTGGGAAGCCAGCACTGTTGAGATGGATCAGGGACTTTGGAGGTTTATCCTATTAGAATGTTTGTGGCCATTGGAAAGGGCACACACAATTCCATTGGAGAGGGCAAGTACAGTCCTCAGCTTTGGCTCCAGGGCCCTGAGCCTGTAGGGTGTGTAGGCCAGGGCTGTTTGGACAGTTGTCTGAAAACACAAACTCGGTTTATGTTTCGGGTCATAGGTTTGGCAGGACTGAACTACAGACATGAGGAGAACACTTTGGGATTTGAAAGAAGGGCGAGTGTGAGGCTCCTGCTCAAGATTTTATCTCTGTCGTGTCACTCATGGTCGTGGAATTTCTGGGTGACTTCATGGGAAATGGACGAGTCTTACTCTCTGGTGGTTTGGCCCCGTCCAAAGAGTTTGGGGTCATTCAGTGGGCTGGAAGAAGTCCGTTTTTGGGCTGGAAGAAGTCGGTTTTTGTTGTTGTTGTTGTTGCTGTTGTTTTCTTTTTTAACCTCAGGTGTCCCACCAAATGAGGGATTCCAGAGTAGAGCCCTGTGGAGGGGCGACTGGACAATCAGAAATCTGGTTAAAAATTGGGGCCTAGGGACATGTCAAGCCCATTATGACATCTAATGGTCCAGCCACTGAGAGGACTTACTAGAGGACAGGACTCATGTTGAGGGTCACAATGCGTGTGTATGCCCTCGTCGCACTCAAGAATGGGCGGGGCCTCAGGGTGAATGCTGGTTTCTCCTACACTGAACGTTGGACAATGTGCCAACCACAAGGGTTCTTGCCATAGGTAAGGAGGAGTTCTGATTTCTGCATCACACTCACCCCTGGGCAGTGATTGGAGATAAGGTCTCGGTTCTGAAGCCTGAAAACTGAGTTAGGTTAGAGATGATGACCTAAGACCATGGCGGGTTTCATGTGCTCAGTGTGCAGTCAGCTTTCTGGGTGTTTGTCAGGAGGTCCGGGCTCAGGTTGTGTTCGACAGTGCATTAGTGCCCAGGTTAGAATATATAATTTGGGTAAAGTCGAGTGCTGTGTAGGTTTTTCCTCATTTAAGGTGCCTGGGCAGCTCATGAGGCAATGCTTTTTTTTCTAGAGGGCAGGCAGAGTGCTGCATTGTGGGTCCGGAATTGCCAAACTTGAGGGCTTCGGGGCCAGGAGTGTGAGGACGGAAGTCTGAGAAGACAAGCTGGACTTGGGTTTCAGGGCGAATGCACGGCAGATACCCCCTGCAGATCTGAACCAATATCTCATGCATCTGAAGTCAGGGCGAGGATCAGACGTTGGCTCAGGTTGGAGTTTCTGAGCATGACAGCCGCTTCATGAAGGGAGCGGAATCTCGGGGCCATTGAGGTTTTCCCACGTTGGGAGTTGTGGGATGTCCCCCTCAAGGATTCCTTCTGCGAAACAATTCAGGCCTGTTGGACAGCTCCAGGACATCCGATTTGGAATGACTCCAGAGCACCGTTCGTGGATGGATGCCTGGGAAGCCCGCCTCGCATTCCAGTTGTCTCCTAGCAACAGGAGAGTTTAGATCTGATGGCTCTGCCGGAGCAACCGGGGTGGCTGAGTTGAAATGGACTTTCCTGAGGATGGGTCCAAATGTGTTTTTTTGTCCATGAGGGCTTTCGAATGGGGCGGTGGAACGCGGACCCTGAAGTACTCTCCTAAGCTTTGGACATAGCTCCCATGCACAGGTATCCTTGTGGAGATGAGATGAGTTCTGATGGGTGCCTCAGGAAAACACCTATGCTCGTATTGGAATCAGGCTTTTAAGGACCCATGTCTGTAACCCAAAGCAATGGATCCTATTATGTCCTAGGGTCCTGTCTGTTCAACCTTCTTCTCTGGGGACATCCATCTATGGTATGAGTGGAGGTCGATTATCAGCTGGTGCCAGACAGCCTTTGATCCAGGCGACCTACACTATTGGGATGGCCTCAGGGACTTTGGAGGTTTCTCCTAATTTGTACGATTTTGGACCATGGAATGGGCAGAATTCCCATGGATTGGTAGGCACAGTCCTAATGTGTGGCTCCGGGGCCCAGCCTGGAGGGTGCGTGGCCCAAGACTTTGAGGACAGAAGTCTGAAAACACAAACTCAACTTAGGTTTGGGGACGTAGGTATGGCAGGCCCGATCTACAAACCATGAGAAGAACTCTCCAGGATATGAAGAAAGTGCGAGTCTGAGGCGCTTGCTCAGCCTTTTGTCTCTGGACTTTGTATCAGCGATGGCCGTGGAATGTCAGGGAGGCCTCATGGGCCATGGACGAATCTTCCTCTCTGAGGATTTGGCCAGATTCCCAATTGCTTTTCGTCAATCTGTGGGATGGCAGGACTCATTTCAGTTTTGTTACCTCAGGTGTCCCACCAAAAGAGGAATTCCAAAGTAAAGCCGTGGGGAAGACTGAAGGGACAACCCGAACTATAGTTAAAAATTGGGGCCTAAGGGTATGGCAAGCCCAATATGCTATCTCTTCATCCAGCCTATGAGTGGCCTTACTTGAGGACTGGGCTCAGCCTGAGGGTCACAATGTGTGTTTGTGACCAATGTGGCCCGCGAGCATCGGCGGGGCCACATGGGCCACACTGTTTTCAACTACACTGAACGTTGGACAACATGCCAACCACAAGGTTTCTTGCCGTGGGGAAGGAGTTCTGATTTCTGCATCACCTTCAAACCTGGGCTGTGATAGGAGATAAGGTCTAGGTTCTGAAATCTGAAAACCGAGGTTGGGAAGAGATGACGACCTAAGGCCATGGCGGCTCGATGTGCTCAGTGTGCAGCCAGCTGTCTGGGAGGGGACAGGGGGTCCAGGCTCAGGCTGTGTCAGAAAGGGCATTAGTGCCCTGGTCAGCCTATGTATTTGGGGTACAGCCAAGTTAGGTGCAGGTTGGTCCTCATTTGGGGTTACTGGGTAGCCCCAGAGGACAATGTGTTTCTTCTGGAAAGCAGGCAGAGTGCTGTATTGTAGTTCTGGATTGCCAAACTGGAGGGCTTGTGGGCCAGTCGTCTGACGACAAAAGTCTGAGAACACAAACTAGGCTTAGTTTCTGGGTGAGGCCATGGCAGGCACAACCTACAGACCTGAATCGAGATCTCGTGCCTCTGAAGTCAGGGCGAGGATCAGACGATCGTTCAGGTTGGAGTTTCTGTCCCTGATGGCCCCTTCATGAATGGGGGGGCATCACGAGGCCATGGGGGTTTTCCCACGATGGGAGTTGTGAGAAGCCAAACTGCAGAGTGTCTTCTGCAGGACAATTGAGACCTGTTGTTTGGCTCCAGGCCAATGATTCTGAGCAGGGTTCTAAGGATGGATGGCTGGGTAGCCCACCTCGCATTCCAATTGTCTCCTAGTAAAGAGAGGTTAGATTTCCTGGATCTGTGGGGAGCAACCGAGGACGCTGAGTTGAAATGGACACCCCTGGGGATGGGTCCTAATGTGCTTTTGTGTCTATGGAGACCTTGGAATGAAACGGTGGCACTGGGGCCCTAAAGGGTTCTCCTAAACAGAGGCTTTGACACAGCTCCAACGTGCAAGTTTCCCATGTGTAGATGAGATGTTTTCTGATGGGTGAGTCAAGAAACAGCTATATGCAGATTTGAAATCCAGGCCTCTGAGGAGAGATGCCTGGAAACCAAAGCAATGGATCTGATTAGTGACGAGGGGCCTGTTCTTTCCTTTTTACCTCTGGGGACATCTGTCTATGGGCCTGAGTGCAGGTAGGTGCTCAGTTGGGCACAGATTGCCCCTGATTTTCCTGGGAAGGCACCACTATTGAGATGGATCAGGGACTTTGGAGGTTTATCCTATTAGAATTGTTGTGGCCATTGGAATGGGCACACACAATTCCTTTGGAGAGGGCAAGTACAGTCCTCAGGTTTGGGTCCAGGGGCCTGAGCCTGTAGGATGTGTAGGCCAGGGATGTTTGGACAGTTGTCTGAAAATACAAACTCGGCATATGTTTCGGGTCATAGGTATGGCAGGACTGATCTACAGACCATGTGAAGAACACTTCGGGATTTGAAAGAAGGGCGAGTGTGAAACTCCTGCTCAAGTTTTTGTCTATGGATATCGTGTCACTCATGGTCGTGGAAATTCTGGGTTACTTCATGGGAAATGGACGAGTCTTACTCTCTGGTGGTTTGGCCACATCCAAAGAGTTTGTGGTCATTCTGTGGGCTGGAAGAAGTCCCACCAAATGAAAAATTCCAGAGTAGAGCCCTGGGGAGGGGCGACTGGACAATCAGAAATCTGGTTAAAAATTGGGGCCTAGGTACATGTCAAGCCCATATGACATCTAATGGTCCAGCCACTGAGAGGACTTACGAGAGGATAGGACTCATGCTGAGGGTCACAATGCGTATGTATGCCCTCGTTGCACTCATGAATGTGCAGGGCCTCAGGGTGCATGCTGGTTTCTCCTACACTGAACTTTGGACAGCGTGCCAACCACAAGGGTTCTTGCCATGGGTAAGGAGGAGTTCTGATTTCTGCATCACACTCACTCCTGGGCAGTGATTGGAGATAAGGTCTCGGTTCTGAAGCCTGAAAACTGAGGTAGGTTAGAGATGATGACCTAAGGCCATGGCGGGTTTTATGTGCTCAGTGTGCGGTCAGCTTTCTGGGTGTTGGTCAGGAGGTCCCGGCTCAGGTTGTGTTCGACAGTGCATTAGTGCCCAGGTTAGACTATATAATTTGGGTAAAGTCGAGTGCTGTGTAGGTTGATCCTCATTTAAGGTGCCTGGGCAGCTCATGAGGCAATAATTTTTTTTCTAGAAGGCAGGAAGAGTGCTGCATTGTGGGTACGGAATTGCCAAACTTGAGGGCTTCGGGGCCAGGAGTGTGAGGACGGAAATCTGAGAAGACAAGCTTGAATTGGGTTTCAGGGCGAGGGCACGGCAGATAACCCCTGCAGATCTGAACCAATATCTCATGCATCTGAAATCAGGGCGAGGATCAGACGTTGGCTCAGGTTGCAGTTTCTGAGCATGAGGGCCGCTTCATGAAGAGAGCGGAATCTCGAGGCCATTGAGGTTTTCCCACGTTGGGAGTTGTGGGATGCCCCCCTCAAGGATTGCTTCTGCGAGACAATTGAGGACTGTTGGACAGCTCCAGGATATCCCATATGGAATGACTCCAGAGCACCGTTCGCGGATGGATGCCTGGGAAGCCCGCCTCGCATTCCAATTGTCTCCTAGCAACAAGACAGTTTAGATCTGATGGCTCTGCCGGAGCAACCGGGGTGGCTGAGTTGAAATGGACTTTCCTGAGGATGGGTCCTAATGTGTTTTTGTGTCCATGAGGGCCTTGGAATGGGGCGGTGGCACCCAGACCCTGAAGTACTCTCCTATGCTTTGGACATAGCTCCCATGCACAGGTATCCTTGTGGAGACGAGATGAGTTCTGATGTGTGCCTCAGGAAAACCCCTATGCTCGTATTGGAATCAGGCTTTTATGGACCCATGTCTGTAACCCAAAGCAATGGATACTATTATGTCCTAGGGTCCTGTCTGGTTCAATCATCTTCTCTGGGGACATCCATCTATGGATTGAGTGGAGGTCGATTATCAGCTGGTGCCAGACAGCCTTTGATCCAGGCGACCTACACTATTGGGATGGCCTCAGGGACTTTGGAGGTTTCTCCTAATTTGTACGATTTTGGACCATGGAATGGGCAGAATTCCCATGTATTGGTAGGCACAGTTCTAATGTGTGGCTCCGGGGCCCAGCCTGGAAGGTGCATGGCCCAATACTTTGAGGACAGAAGTCTGAAAACACAAACTCAACTTAGGTTTGGGGACGTAGGTATGGCAGGCACGATCTACAAACCATGAGAAGAACTCTCCAGGATATGAAGAAAGTGCGAGTCTGAGGCGCTTGCTCAGCCTTTTGTCTCTGGACTTTGTATCAGCGTTGGCCGTGGAATGTCAGGGAGGCCTCATGGGCCATGGACGAATCTTCCTCTCTGAGGATTTGGCCAGATTCCCAATTGCTTTTCGTCAATCTGTGGGATGGCAGGACTCATTTCAGTTTTGTTACCTCAGGTGTCCCACCAAAAGAGGAATTCCAAAGCAAAGCCGTGGGGAAGAGTGAAGGGATAACCCGAACTATGGTTAAAAATTGGGGCCTAAGGGCATGGCAAGCCCAATATGCTATCTCTTCATCCAGCCACTGAGTGGCCTTACTTGAGGACTGGGCTCAGCCTGAGGGTCACAATGTGTGTTTGTGACCAATGTGGTCCGAGAGCATGGGCGGGGCCTTATGGGCCACACTGTTTTCAACTACACTAAACGTTGGACAACATGCCAACCACAAGGTTTCTTGCCGTGGGGAAGGAGTTCTGATTTCTGCATCTCCTTCAAACCTGGGCTGTGATAGGAGATAAGTTCTAGGTTCTGAAACCTGAAAACCGAAGTTGGGAAGAGATGACGACCTAAGGCCATGGCGGCTCAATATGCTCAGTTTGCAGCCAGCTGTCTGGGAGGGGCCAGGGTGTCCAGGCTCAGGCTGTGTCAGACAGGGCATTAGTGCCCTGGTCAGCATATGTATTTGGGGTACAGCCAAGGTCGGTGCAGGTTGATCCTCATTTGGGGTTACTGGGCAGCGTCAGACGACAATGTGTTTCTTCTGGAGGGCAGGCAGAGTGCTGCATTGTAGTTCTGGATTGCCAAACTGGAGGGCTTGTGGGCCAGTCGTCTGACGACAAAAGTCTGAGAACACAAGCTAGGCTTAGGTTTCTGGGTGAGGCCATGGCAGGCACAATCTAAGACCTGAATCGAGATCTCGTGCCTCTGAAGTCATGGCGAGGATCAGACGATCGCTCAGGTTGGATTTTCTGTCCCTGTTGGCCCCTTCATGAATGGGGGGGCATCACGAGGCCATGGGGGTTTTCCCACGATGGGAGTTGTGAGAAGCTCCAAACTGCAGAGTGTCTTCTGCAGGACAATTGAGACCTGTTGTTTGGCTCCAAGCCAATGATTCTGAGCAGGGTTCTAAGGATGGATGGCTGGGTAGCCCACCTCGCATTCCAATTGTCTCCTAGCAACAAGACAGGTTAGATCTCCTGGATCTGTGGGGAGCAACCGAGGACGCTGAGTTGAAATGGACACCCCTGGGCATGGGTCTAATGTGCTTTTATTTCTATGGAGATCTTGGAATGAAGCGGTGGCACTGGGGCCCTAAAGGCTTCTCCTAAACAGAGGCTTTGAAACAGCTCCAATTGCAAGTTTCCCATGTGTAGATGAGATATTTTCTGATGGGTGAGTCAAGAAACAGCTATATGCTGCTTTTGAAATCCAGGCTTCTGTGGAGAGATGCCTGGAAACCAAAGCAATGGATCTGATTAGTGCCTAGGGGCCTGTTCTTTCCTTTTTACCTCTGTGGACATCTGTCTATGTGTCTGAGTGCAGGTAGGTGCTCAGTTGGGCTCAGATTGCCCCTGTTTTTCCTGGGAAGCCATCACAGTTGAGATGGATCAGGGACTTTGGAGGTATATCCTATTAGAAGGGTAGTGGCCATTGGAATGGGCACACACAATTCCCTTGGAGAGGGCAAGTACAGTCCTCAGGTTTGGCTCCAGGGGCCTGAGCCTGTAGGTTGTGTAGGCCAGGGCTGTTTGGACATTTGTCTGAAAACACAAACTCGGCTTATGTTTCGGGTCATAGGTATGGCAGGACTGATCTACAGACCATGAGGAGAACTCTTCGGGATTTGAAAGAAGGGCGAGTGTGAGGCTCCTGCTCAAGTTTTTGTCTCTGCATATCGTGTCACTCATGGTCGTGGATTTTCTGGGTGACTTCATGGGAAATGGACGAGTCTTACTCTCTGGTGGTTTGGCCCCGTCCAATGAGTTTGGGGACATTCTGTGGGCTGGAAGAAGTCCGTTTTTTTTGTTGTTGTTGTTGTTGTTGTTTTCTTTTTTAACCTCACGTATCCACCAAATGAGGGATTCCAGAGTAGAGCCCTGGGGAGGGGCGACTGGACAATCAGAAATCTGTTTAAAAATTGGGGCCTAGGTACATGCCAAGCAAATATGACATCTAATGGTCCAGACACTGAGAGGACTTACTAGACGACAGGAATCATGCTGAGGGTCACAATGCGTGTGTATGACCTCGTTGCACTCAAGAATGGGCGGGGCCTCAGGGTGAATGCTGGTTTCTTCTACACTGAACGTTGGACAGGATGCCAACCACAAGGGTTCTTGCCATGGGTAAGGAGGAGTTCTGATTTCTGCATCACATCACCCCTGGGCAGTGATTGGAGATAAGGTCTCAGTTCTGAAGCCTGAAAACTGAGGTAGGGAAGAGATGATGACCTAAGGCCATGGCGGATTTTATGTGCTCAGTGTGCGGTCAGCTTTTTGGGTGTTGGTCAGGAGGTCCGGGCTCAGGTTGTGTTTGACAGTGCATTAGTGCCCAGGTTAGACTATATAATATGGGTAAAGTTGAGTGCTGTGTACGTTGATCAACATGTAAGGTGCCTGGGCAGCTCATAAGGCAATAATTTTTTTTCTAGATGGCAGGCAGAGTGCTACATTGTGGGTCTGGAATTGCCAAACTTGAGGGCTTCGGGGCCAGGAGTGTGAGGACGGAAGTCTGAGAAGACAAGCTAGAATTGGGTTTCAGGGCGAGGGCATGGCAGGTATCCCCTGCAGATCTGAACCAATATCTCATGCATCTGAAGTCAGGGCGAGGATCAGACGTTGGCTCAGGTTGGAGTTTCTTTGCATGACGGCCGCTTCATTAAGGGAGCGGATTCTCGAGGCCATTGAGGTTTTCCCACCTTGGGAGTTGTGGGATGCCCCCTTCAAGGATTCCTTCTGCGGGACAATTGAGACCTGTTGGACAGCTCCAGGACATCCCATATGGAATGACTCCAGAGCACCGTTGGCGGATGGATGCCTGGGAAGCCCGCCTCGCATTCCAATTGTCTGCTAGCTACATGGGAGTTTAGATCTGATGGCTCTGCCGGAGCAACCGGGGTGGCTGAGTTGAAATAGACTTTCCTGAGGATGGGTCCTAATGTGTTTTTATGTCCATGATGGCTTTGGAATGGGGCGTTGGCACCGGGACCCTGAAGTACTCTCCTAAGCTTTGGACTTGGCTCTCATGCACAGGTTTCATGTGGAGACAAGATGAGTTCTGATGGGTGCCTCAGGAAAACCCCTATGCTCGTATTGGAATCAGGCTTTTGAGGACACATACCTGTAACCCGAAGCAATGGATCCTATTATGGCCTAGGGTCCTGTCTGGTTCAATCTTCTTCTCTGGGGACATCCATCTATGGTATGTGTGGAGTTCGATTATCAGTTGGTGTCAGACAGCCCTTGTTTGTTCTGGCGACCTACACTATTGGGATGGCCTCAGGGACTTTGGAGGTTTCTCCTAATTTGTACCAATTTGGACCATGGAATTGGCATAATCCCATGGATTGGTAGGCACAGTCCTAATGTGTGGCTCCAGGGGCCCAGCCTGGAGGGTGTGTGGCCCAAGACTTTGAGGACACACTTCTGAAATCACAAACTCAGCAAGGTTTGAGTAAGTAGGTATGGCAGGGCGGATCTACAAACCATGAGAAGAACTCTTCAGGATATGAAGAAAGTGCGAGTCTGAGGCGATTGCTCAGGCTTTTGTCTCTGGATTTTGTATCAGCGATGGCCGTGGAATGTCGGGGAGGCCTCATGGGCCTTGGACGAATCTTCCACTCTGAGGATTTGTCCCGATTCCCAATTGCTTTTCGTCAATCTGTGGGATGGCAGGACTCCTTTGTTTTGTTACCTCAGGTGTCCCACCAAAAGAAGAATTCCAAAGCCAAACCGTAGGGAAGACTGAAGGGCCAACCCGAAGTATGGTTAAAAATTGGGTCCTAGGGGCATGGCAAGCCCAATATGCTATCTCTTAATCCAGCCACTGAGTGGCCTTACTTGAAGACTGCGCTCAGCCTGAGGGTCACAATCGGTTTTTGTGACCAATGTGGCCCGCGAGCATGGGCGGGGCCTCATGGGGGACACTGGTTTCAACTACACTGAACGTTGGACAACATGCCAACCACAAGGTTTCTTGCCAAGGGGAAGGAGTTCTGATTTCTGCATCACCTTCAACCCTGGGCAGTGTTTGGAGATAAGGTCTAGGTTCTGAAACCTGAAAACTGAGGTTGGGAAGAGATGACGACCTAAGGCCATGGCGGCTCGATGTGCTCAGAGTGCGGCCAGCTGTCTGGGAGGGGCCAGGGGGTCCAGGCTCAGGCTGTGTCAGAAAGGGCATTAGTGCCCTGGTCAGCCTATGTATTTGGGGTACAGCCAAGGTCGGTGCAGGTTGATCCTCATTTGGGGTTACTGGGCAGCCCCAGAGGACAATGTGTTTCTTCTGGAGGGCAGGCAGAGTGCTGCATTGTAGTTCTGGATTGCCAAACTGGAGGGCTTGTGGGCCAGTAGTCTGAGGACAGAAGTCTGAGAACACAAGCTAGGCTTAGGTTTCTGGGTGAGGCCGTGGCAGGCACAATCTAAGACCTGAATCGAGATCTCGTGCATCTGAAGGCAGGGCGAGGATCAGAGGATCGCTCAGGTTGGAGTTTCTGTCCCTGATGGCCCCTTCATGAATGGGGGGGGCATCACGAGGCGATGGGGGTTTTCCCACGATGGTAGTTGTGAGAAGCTCCAAACTGCAGAGAGTCTTCTGCAGGACAATTGAGACCTGTTGTTTGGCTCCAGGCCAATAATTCTGAGCAGGGTTCTAAGGATGGATGGCTGGGTAGCACACCTCGCATTCCAATTGTCTCCTAGCAACAAGACAGGTTAGATCTCCTGGATCTGTGGGGAGCAACCGAGGACGCTGAGTTGAAATGGACACCCCTGGGGATGGGTCCTAATGTGCTTTTGTGTCTATGGAGACCTTGGAATGAAGCGGTGGCACTGGGGCCCTAAAGGGTTCTCCTAAACAGAGGCTTTGATACAGCTCCAACGTGCAAGTTTCCCATGTACAGATGAGATGTTTTCTGATGGGTGAGTCAAGAAACAGCTAGATGCTGCTTTTGAAATCCAGGCCTCTGAGGAGAGATGCCTGGAAACCAAAGCAATGGATCTGATTAGTGCCTACGGGCCTGTTCTTTCCTTTTTACCTCTGGGGACATCTGTCTATGGGTCTGAGTGCAGGTAGGTGCTCAGTTGGGCTCAGATTGCCCCTGTTTTTTTTGGGAAGCCACCACTATTGAGATCGATCAGGGACATTGGAGGTTTATCCTATTAGAAGGGTTGTGGCCATTGGAATGGGCACACGCAATTCCCTTGAAGAGGGCAAGTCCAAAGAGTTTGGGATCATTCTGTTGCCTAGAAGAAGTCCGTTTTTTTTTTTTTGTTGTTGTTGTTGTTGTTTTCTTTTTTAACCTCAGGTGTCCCACCAAATGAGGGATTCCAGAGTAGAGCCCTGTGGAGGGGCGACTGGACAATCAGAATTCTGGTTAAAAATTGGGGCCTAGGGACCTGTCAAGCCCGTTATGACATCTAATGGTCCAGCCACTGAGAGGACTTACTAGAGGACAGGACTCATGCTGAGGGTCACAATGCGTGTGTATGCCCTCCTCGCACTCACGAATGGGCGGGGCCTCAGGGTGAATGCTGGATTCTCCTACACTGACCGTTGGACAATGTGCCAACCACAAGGGTTCTTGCCATGGGTAAGGAGGAGTTCTGATTTCTGCATCACACTCACCCCTGGGCAGTGATTGGAGATAAGGTCTCGGTTCTGAAGCCTGAAAACTGAGGTAGGGAAGAGATGATGACCTAAGGCCATGGCCGGATTTATGTGCTCAGTGTGCGGTCAGCTTTCTGGGTGTTGGTCAGGAGGTCCGGGCTCAGGTTGTGTTCGACAGTGCATTAGTGCCCAGGTTAGACAATATAATTTGGGTAAAGTCGAGTGCTGTGTACGTTGATCCACATGTAGGGTGCCTGGGTAGCTCATGAGGCACTAATTTTTTTTCTAGAGGGCAGGCAGAGTGCTGCATTGTGGGTCCGGAATTGCCAAACTTGAGGGCTTCGGGGCCTGGAGTGTGAGGACGGAAGTCTGAGAAGACAAGCTAGACTTGGGTTTCAGGGCGAGGGCACGGCAGGTACCCCCTGCAGATCTGAACCAATATCTCATGCATCTGAAGTCAGGGCGAGGATCAGACGTTGGCTCAGTTTGGAGTTACTGTACATGACGGCCGCTTCATGAAGGGAGCGGATTCTCGAGGCCATTGAGGATTTCCCACGTTGGGAGTTGTGGGATGCCCCCTTCAAAGATTCCTTCTGCGAAACAATTGAGACCTGTTGGACAGCTCCAGGACATCCCATATGGAATGACTCCAGAGCACCATTCGCGGATGGATGCCTGGGAAGCCCGCCTCACATTCCAATTGTCTCCTGGCAACAAAACAGTTTAGATCTGATGGCTCTGCCATAGCAACCGGGGTGGCTGAGTTGAAATGGACTTTCCTGAGGATGGGTCCTAATGTGTTTTTGTGTCCATGAGGGCCTTGGAATGGGGCGGTGGCACCGGGACCCTGAAGTACTCTCCTAAGCTTTGGACATGGCTCCCATGCACAGGTTTCCTTGTGGAGACGAGATGAGTTCTGATGTGTGCCTCAGGAAAAACCCTATGCTCGTAGTGGATCAGGCTTTTGAGGACACATGCCTGTAACCCAAAGCAATGGATCCTATTATGGCCTAGGGTCCTGTCTGGGTCCATGTTCTTCTCTGGGGACATCCATTTATGGTATGAGTGGAGGTCGATTATCAGCTTGTGTCAGACAGCCCTTGTTTGTTCCGGGCGACCTACACTACTGGGATGGCCTCAGGGACCTTGGAGGTTTCTCCTAATTTGTACGATTTTGGACCATGGAATGGGCAGAATTCCCATGGATTGGTAGGCTCAGTCCTAATGTGTGGCTAAGCGGCCCAGCCTGGAGGGTGTGTGGCCCAAGACTTTGAGGACAGAAGTCTGTAAACACAAACTCAGCTTAGGTTTGGGGACGCTGGTATGGCAGGGCCGATCTACAATCCATAGAAGAACTCTTCAGGATATGAAGAAAGTGCGAGTCTGAGGTGCTTGCTCAGGCTTTTGTCTCTGGATTTTGTATCACGATGGCCGTGGAATGTCGGGGAGGCCTCATGGGCAATGGACGAATCTTCCTCTCTGAGGATTTGGCCCGATTCCCAATTGCTTTTCGTCAATCTGTTAAATGGGAGGTCTCCTTTCAGTTTTGTTACCTCAGGTGTCCCACCAAAAGAGGAATTCCAAAGCAAAGCCGTGGGGAAGACTGAAGAGACAACCCAAACAATGGTTAAAAATTGGGGCCTAGGGGCATGGCCAACCCAATATGCTATCTGTTCATCCAGACCCTGAGAGGCCTTACTTGAGGACTGGGCTCAGCCTGAGGGTCACAATGTGTGTTTGTGACCAATGTGGCCCGCGAGCATGGGCAGGGCCTCATGGGCCACACTGGTTTCATCTACACTGAACGTTGGACAACATCCAACCGCAAGGTTTCTTGCCATGGGGAAGGAGTTCTGATTTCTGCATCACGAACAACACTGGGCAGTGATTGGAGATATGGTCTAGGTTCTGAATCCTGAAAACCGAAATTGGGAAGAGATGACACCTTACGCCATGGCGACTCGATGTGCACAGTGTGCGGCCAGCTGTCTGGGAGGGGCCAGGGGGTCCAGGCTCAGGCTGTGTCAGAAAGGGCATTAGTGCCCTGGTCAGCCCATGTTTTTGGGTTACAGCCAAGGTAGGTGCAGTTTGATCCTCACTTGTGGTCACTGCGTAGCCCCAGAGGGCAATGTTTTTCTTCTGGAGGGCAGGCAGAGTGCTGCATTGTAGTTCTGGATTGACAAACTGGGGGTTGTGGGCCAGTAGTCTGAGGACAGAAGTCTGAGAACACAAGCTAGGCTTAGGTTACTGGGTGAGGACATGGCAGGCACAATCTACAGACCTGAATCGAGATCTCGTGCATCTGAAGTCACGGCGAGGATCAGACGATCGCTCAGGTTGGAGTTTCTGTCCCTGTTGGCCCCTTCATGAAGGGGGGGCATCACGAGGCCATGGGGGTTTTCCCACGATGGGAGTTGTGAGAAGCTCCAAACTGCAGAGAGTCTTCTGCATGACAATTCAGACCTGTTGTTTGGCTCCAGGCCAATGATTCTGAGCAGAGTTCTAAGCATGGATGGCTGGGTAGCCCACCTCTCATTCCAATTGTCTCCTAGCAACAAGACAGGTTAGATCTGCAAGATCTGGGGGAGCAACTGAGGAGGCTGCGTTGAAATGGACTCTCCTGTGGATGGGTCCTAATGTGCTTTTGTGTCTATGGAGACCTTGGAATGAAGCTGTGGCACTGGGGCCCTGAAGTGTTCTCCTAAACAGAGGCTATGACACAGCTCCAACGTGCAAGTTTCCCAAGTTTACATGAGATGTTTTCTGATGGGTGAGTCAAGAAACAGCCTTATGCTTGTTTTGAAATCCAGGCCTCAGAGTAGAGATGCCTGGAAACCAAAACAATGGATCTGATTAGTGCCTAGGGGCCTGTCCTTTCCTTTTTTCCTCCGGGGACATCTGTCTATGGGTCTGAGTGCAGGTAGGTGAACTGATGGGCTCAGATTGCCCCTGATTTTCCTGGGAAGACACCATTATTGAGATGCATCAGGGACTTTGGAGGTTTATCCTATTAGAAGGGTAGTGGCCATTGGAATGGGCACACACAATTCCCTTGGAGAGGCCAAGTACAGTCCTCAGGTTTGGCTCCAGGGGCCTGAGCCTGTAGGTTTTGTAGGCAAGGGCTGTTATTACAGTTGTCTGAAAACACAAACTCGGCTTGTGTTTCGGTTCATAGGTATGGCAGGACTGATCTACAGACCATGAGGAGAACTCTTCGGGATTTGAAAAAAGGGCGAGTGTGAGGCTCTTGCTCAAGTTTTTGTCTCTGGATATCTTGTCACTCATGGTCGTGAAATTTCTGGGTGACTTCATGGGAAATGGACGATTCTTACTTTCTGGTGTTTTGGCCAAAGAGTTTGGTGTCATTCTGTGGGAAGGAAGAAGTCCGTTTCTTTGTTGTTGTAGTTTTCTTTTTTAACCTCAGGTGTCCCACCAAATGAGGGATTTCAGAGTAGAGCCCTGAGAGGGGTGACTGGACAATCAGAAATCCGTTTAAAAATTGGGGACTAGGGACATGTCAAGCCCTTTATGACATCTAATGGTCCAGGCACTGAGAGGACTTACTAGAGGACAGGACTCATGCTGAGGGTCACAATGCGTGTGTATGTCCTCGTCGCACTCAAGAATGGGCGGAGCCTCAGGTGAATGCTGGTTTCTCTTACACTGAAGGTTGGACAACGTGCCAACCACAAGGGTTCTTGCCATGGGTAAGGAGGAGTGCTGATTTCTGCATCACACTCACCCCTGGGCAGTGATTGGAGATAAGGTCTCGGTTCTGAAGCCTGAAAACTGAGGTAGGGAAGAGATGATGACCTAAGGCCATGGCGGGTTTTATGTGCTCAGTGTGTGGTCAGCTTTCTGGGTGTTGGTCATGAGGTCCGGGCTCAGGTTATGTTCGACAGTGCATTAGTTACCAGGTTAGACTATATAATTTGGTTAAAGTCGAGTGCTGTGTAGGTTGATCCTCATTTAATGTGCCTGGGCAGCTCATGAGGCAATAATTTTTTTTTTCTAGAGGGCAGGCAGAGTGCTGCATTGTGGGTTTGGAATTGCCAAACTTGAGGGCTTCGGGGCCAGGAGTGTGAGGACGGAAGTCTGAGAAGACAAGCTAGACTTGGGTTTCAGGGCGAGGGCACGGCAGGTACCCCCTGCAGATCTGAACCAATATCTCATGCATCTGAAGTCAGGGCGAGGATCAGACGTTGGCTCAGGTTGGAGTTTCTGTGCATGACGGCCGCTTCATGAAGTGAGCGGAATCTCGAGGCCATTGAGGTTTTCCCACGTTGGGAGTTGTGGGATTCCCCCTTCAAGGATTCCTTCTGCGGGACAATTGAGACCTGTTGGACAGCTCCAGGACATCCCATATGGAATGACTCCAGAGCACTGTTCGCGGATGGATGCCTGGGAAGCCCAACTCGCATTCAAATTGTCTCCTAGCAACAAGACAGTTTAGATCTGATGGCTATGCCGGAGCAACCGGGGTGGCTGAGTTGAAATGGACTTTCCTGAGGATGGGTCCTAATGTGTTTTTGTGTCCATGAGGGCCTTGGAATGGGGCGCTGGCACCAAGACCCTGAAGTACTCTCCTAAGCTTTGGACATGGCTCCCATGCACAGGTTTCCTTGTGGAGACGAGATGAGTTCTGATGGGTGCCTCAAGAAAACCCCTATGCTCGTATTGGAATCAGGCTTTTGAGGACACATGCCTGTAACCCAAAGCAATGAATCCTATTATGGCCTAGGGTCCTGTCTGGTTCCATCTTCTTCTCTGGGGACATCCATCTATGGTATGAGTGGAGGTCGATTATCAGCTGGTTCAGACAGGCCTTGTTTGTTCCGGGCGACCTACACTATTGGGATGGCCTCAGGGACTTTGGAGGTTTCTCCTAATTTGCACGATTTTGGACCATGGAATGGGCAGAATTCCCATGGATTGGTAGGCACTGTCCTAATGTGTGGCTCCAGGGGCCCAGCCTGGAGGGTGTGTGGCCCAAGACTTTGAGGACAGAAGTCTGTAAACACAAACTCAGCTTAGGTTTGGGGACGTAGGTATGGCAGGCTCGATCTACAAACCATGAGAAGAACTCTTCAGGATATGAAGAAAGTACGAGTCTGAGGCGCTTGCTCAGGCTTTTGTCTCTGGATTTTGTATCAGCGATGGCCGTGGGATGTCGGGGAGGCCTCATGGGCCATAAACGAATCTTCCCCTCTGAGGATTTGGCCAGATTCCCAATTGCTTTTCGTCAATCTGTGGAATGGAAGGACTCATTTCAGTTTTGTTACCTCAGGTGTCCCAATAAAAGAGGAATCCCAAAGCAAAGCCGTGGGGAAGACTGAAGAGACATCCGGAACTATGGATAAAAATTGGGGACTAGGGGCATGGCAAGCCCAATATGCTATCTCTTCATCCAGCCACTGAGTCGCCTTACTTGAGGACTGGGCTCAGCCTGAGGGTCACAATGTGATTTTGTTACCAATGTGGCCCACGAGCATGGGCGGGGCCACACGGGCCAAACTGGTTTCAACTACACTGAACGTTGGACAACATGCCAACCACAAGGTTTCTTGCCATGGGGAAGGAGTTCTGATTTCTGCATCACCTTCAACCCTGGGCAGTGATTGGAGATAAGGTCTAGGTTCTGAAACCTGAAAACCGAGGTTGGGAAGAGATGACGACCTAAGGCCATGGCGGCTCGATGTGCTCAGTGTGCGGCCAGCTGTCTGGGAGGGGCCAGGGGGTTAAGGCTCAGGCTGTGTCAGAAAGGGCATTAGTGCCCTGGTCAGCCTATATATTTGGGGTACAGCCAAGGTCGGTGCAGGTTGATCCTCATTGGGGGTTACTGGGCAGCCCCAGAGGACAATGTTTTTCTTCTGGAGGGCAGGCAGTGTGCTGCAATGTAGTTCTGGATTGCCAAACTGGAGGGCTTGTGGGCCAGTAGTCTGACGACCAAAGTCTGTGAACACAAGCTAGGCTGAGGTTTCTGGGTGAGGCCATGGCTGGCACAATCTACACCCTGAATCGAGATCTCGTGCATCTGAAGTCAGGGCGAGGATCAGACGATCGCTCAGGTTTGAGTTTCTTTCCCTGATGGCCCCTCCATGAATGGAGGGGCATCACGAGGCCATGGTGGTTTTCCCACGATGGGAGTTGTGGGATGCCCCCTTCAAGGATTCCTTCGGCGCAACAATTGAGACCTGTTGGATAGCTCCAGGACATCCCATATGGAATGAATCCAGAGCACCGTTCGCGGATGGATGCCTGGGAAGCCGGCGTCGCATTCCGATTGTCTCCTAGCAACAAGACAGTTTAGATCTGATGTCTCTGCCGGAGTAACCGGGGTGGCTGAGTTGAAATGGACTTTCCTGAGGATGGGTCCTAATGTGTTTTTGTGTCCATGAGGGCCTTAGAATGGGGCGGTGGCACCGGGACCCTGACGTACTCTCCTAAGATTTGGACATGGCTCCCAAGCACAGGTTTCCTTGTGGAGACGAGATGAGTTATGATGGGTGCCTCAGGAAAACCCCTATGCTCGTATTGGAATCAGGCTTTTGAGGACACATGCCTGTAACCCAAAGCAATGGATCCTATTATGGCCTAGGGTCCTGTCTGGTTCAATCTTCTTCTCTGGGGACATCCATTTATGGTATGAGTGGAGGTCGATTATCAGCTGGTGTCAGACAGCCCTTGTTTGTTCCGGGCGACCTACACTATTGGGATGGCCTCAGGGACTTTGGAGGTTTCTCCTAGTTTGTACGATATTCGACCATGGAAAGGACAGATTTCCCATGGACTGGTAGGCACAGTCCCTATGTGTGGCTCTAGGGGCCCAGCCTGGAGGGTGTGTGTCCCATAGTTTGAGGACAGAAGTCTGAAAACACAAACTCAGCTTAGGTTTGGCCCGATCTACAAACCATGAGAAGAACTCTTCAGGATATGAAGAAAGTGCGAGTCTGAGGCGCTTGCTCATGCTTTTGTCTCTATATTTTGTATCAGCGATGGCCTTGGAATGTCGGGGAGGCCTCATGGGCCATGGACGAATCTTCCTCTCTGAGGATTTGGCCCGATTCCCAATTGCTTTTCGTCAATCTGTGGGATGGGAGGTCTCATTTTAGTGTTGCTACCTCAGGTGTCCCACCAAACGAGGAATCGCAAAGCAAAGCCGTGGGGAAGACTGAAGGGACAACCCAAACTAGGGTTAAAAATTGGGGCCTAGGGGCATGGCAAGCCCAATATGCTCTCTCTTCATCCATCCACTGAATGGCCTTACTTGAGGACTGCGCTTAGCCTGAGGGTCACAATTGCCAAACTGGAGGGCTTGTGGGCCAATAGTCTGACGACAAAAGTCTGAGAACACAAGCTAGGCTTAGGTTTCTGGGTGAGGCCAAGGCAGGCACAATCTACAGACTTGAATCGAGATCTCGTGCATCTGTAGTCAGGGCGAGGATCAGAGGATCGCTCAGGTTGGAGTTTCTGTCCCTGATGGCCCCTTCATGAATGGGGGGGCATCACGAGGCGATGGGGGTTTTCCCACGATGGTAGTTGTGAGAAGCTCCAAACTGCAGAGAGTCTTCTGCAGGACAATTGAGACCTGTTGTTTGGCTCCAGGCCAATGATTCTGAGCAGGGTTCTAAGGATGGATGGCTGGGTAGCACGCCTCACATTCCAATTGTCTCCTAGCAACAAGACAGTTTAGATATCCTGGATCTGTGGGGAGCAACCGAGGACGCTGAGTTGAAATATCTCCCCTGGGGATGGGTCCTAATGTGCTTTTGTGTCTATGGAGACCTTGGAATGAAGCGTTGGAACTGGGGCCCTAAAGAGTTCTCATAAACAGAGGCTCTGACACAGATCCAACGTGCAAGTTTCCCATGTGTAGATGAGATGTTTTCTGATGGGTGAGTCAAGAAACAGCTAGATGCTGCTTTTGAAATCCAGGCCTCTGAGGAGAGATGCCTGGAAACCAAAGCAATGGATATGATTAGTGCCTAGGGGCCTGTTCTATCCCTTTTACCTCTGGGGACATCTGTCTATGGGTCTGAGTGCAGGTAGGTGCTCAGTTGGGCTCAGATTCCCCTTGTTTTCCTGGGAAGGCACCGCTATTGAGATGGATCAGGGACTTTGGAGGTTTATCCTATTAGAAGGGTTGTGGCCATTGCAATGGGCACACAGAATTCCCTTGGTTAGGGCAAGTACAGTCCACAGGTTTGCGCCAGGGGCCTGAGCCTGTAGGTGGTGTAGGCCAGGGCTGTTTGGACAGTTGTCTGAAAACACAAACTCGCCTTATGATTCGGGTCATAGGTATGGCAGGACTGATCTACAGACCATGAGGAGAACTCTTCGGGATTTGAAAGAAGGGCGAGTGTGAGGCTCCTGCTCAAGTTTTTGTCTCTGGATATCGTGTCACTCATGGTCGTGGAATTTCTGGGTGACTTCATGGGAAATGGACGAGTCTTACTCTCTGGTGGTTTGGCCCCGTCCCAAGAGTTTCGGGTCATTCTGTCGGCTGGAAGAAGTCCGTTTTTTTGTTGTTGTTGTTGTTTTCTTTTTTAACCTCAGGTGTCCCACCAAATGAGGGATTCCAGAGTAGAGCCCTGGGGAGGGGCGACTGGACAATCAGAAATCTGGTTAAAAATTGGGGCCTAGGGACATGTCAAGCCCATTATGACATCTAATGGTCCAGCCACTGAGAGGACTTACTAGAGGACAGGACTCATGCTGAGGGTCACAATGCGTGTGTATGCCCTCGTCGCACTCAAGAATGGGCGGGGCCTCAGGGTGAATGCTGGTTTCTCCTACACTGAACGTTGGACAACGTGCCAACCACAAGGGTTCTTGCAATGGATAAGGAGGAGTTCTGATTTCTGCATCACCTTCAACCCTGGGCAGTGATTGGAGATAAGGTCTAGGTTCTGAACCCTGATAACCGAGGTTGGGAATAGATGACGACCTAAGGCCATGGCGGGTTTTATGTGCTCAGTGTGCGGCCAGCTGTCTGGGAGGGGCCAGGGGTTCCAGGCTCATGCTGTGTCAGAAAGGGCATTAGTGCCCTGGTCAGCCTATGTATTTGGGGTACAGCCAAGTTCGGTGCAGGTTGATCCGCATTTGGGGTTACTGGGCAGCCCCAGAGGACAATGTTTTTCTTCTGGAGGGCAGGGAGAGTGCTGCATTGTAGTTCTGGATTGCCAAACTGGAGGGCTTGTGGGCCAGTAGTCTGACGACAAAAGTCTGAGAACACAAGCTAGGCTTAGGTTTCTGGGTGAGGCCATGGCAGGCACAATCTACAGACCTGAATCGAGATCTCGTGCATCTGAAGTCAGGGCGAGGATCAGACGATCGCTCAGGTTGGAGTTTCTGTCCCTGATGGCCCCTTCATGAATGGGGGGGCATCACGAGGCGATGGGGGTTTTCCCACGATGGTAGTTTTGAGAAGCTCCAAACTGCAGAGAGTCTTCTGCAGGACAATTGAGACCTGTTGTTTGGCTCCAGGCCAATGATTCTGAGCAGGGTTCTAAGGATGGATGGCTGGGTAGCCCACCTCGCATTCCAATTGCCTCCTAGCAACAAGACAGGTTAGATCTCCTGGATCTGTGGGGAGCAACCGAGGACGCTGAGTTGAAATGGACACCCCTGGGGATGGGTCCTAATGTGCTTTTGTGTCTATGGAGACCTTGGAATGAAGCGGTGGCACTGGGGCCCTAAAGGGTTCTCCTAAACAGAGGCTTTGACACAGCTCCAACGTGCAAGTTTCCCATGTGTAGATGAGATGTTTTCTGATGGGTGAGTCAAGAAACAGCTAGATGCTGCTTTTGAAATCCAGGCCTCTGAGGAGAGATGCCTGGAAACCAAAGCAATGGATCTGATTAGTGCCTAGGGGCCTGTTCTCTCCTTTTTACCTCTGGGGACATCTGTCTATGTGTCTGAGTGCAGGTAGGTGCTCAGTTGGGCTCAGATTCCCCTTTTTTCCTGGGAAGCCACCACTATTGAGATGGATCAGGGACTTTGGAGGTTTATCCTAATAGAAGGGTTGTGGCCATTGCAATGGGCACACACAATTCCCTTGGAGAGGGCAAGTACAGTCCTCAGGTTTGGCTCCAGGGGCCTGAGCCTGTAGGTTGTGTGGGCCAGGGATGTTTGGACAGTTGTCGGAAAACACAAACTCCGCTTATGTTTCGGGTCATAGGTATGGCAGGACTGATCTACAGACCATGAGGAGAACTCTTCGGGGTTTGAAAGAAGGGCGAGTGTGAGGCTCCTGCTCAAGTTTTGGTCTCTGGATATCGTGTCACTCATGGTCGTGGAATTTCTGGGTGACTTCATGGGAAATGGACGAGTCTTACTCTCTGGTGGTTTGGCCCCGTCCCAAGAGTTTGGGTTCATTCTGTGGGCTGGAAGAAGTCCGTTTTTTTGTTGTTGTTGTTTTCTTTTTTAACCTCAGGTGTCGCACCATATGAGGGATTCCAGAGTAGAGCCCTGGGGCGGGGCGACGGGACAATCAGAAATCTGGTTAAAAATTGGGGCCTAGGGACATGTAAAGCCCATTATGACATCTAATGGTCCAGCCACTGAGAGGACTTACTAGAGGACAGGACTCATGCTGAGGGTCACAATGCGTGTGTATGCCCTCGTCGCACTCAAGAATGGGCGGGGCCTCAGGGTGAATGCTGGTTTCTCCTACAGTGAACGTTGGACAACATGCCAACCACAAGAGTTCTTGCCATGGGTAAGGAGGAGTTCTGATTTCTGCATCACATTCAACCCTGGGCAGTGATTGGAGATAAGGTCTAAGTACTGAAACCTGATAACCGAGGTTGGGAAGAGATGACGACCTAAGGCCATGGCGGCTCGATGTGCTCAGTGTGCGGCCAGCTGTCTGGGAGGGGCCAGGGGGTCCAGGCTCATGCTGTGTCAGAAACGGCATTAGTGCCCTGGTCAGCCTATGTATTTGGGGTACAGCCAAGTTCGGTGCAGGTTGATCCGCATTTGGGGTTACTGGGAAGCCCCAGAGGAAAATATTTTTCTTCTGGGGGGCAGGCAGAGTGCTGCTTGTCGTTCTGGATTGCCAAACTGGAGGGCTTGTGGGCCAGTAGTCTGACGACAAAAGTCTGAGAACACAAGCTAGGCTTAGGTTTCTGGGTGAGGCCATGGCAGGCACAATCTACAGACCTGAATCGAGATCTCGTGCATCTGAAGTCAGGGCGAGGATCAGACGATCGCTCAGGTTGGAGTTTCTGTCCCTGATGGCCCCTTCATGAATGGGGGGGCATCACGAGGCCATGGGGGTTTTCCCACGATGGGAGTTGTGAGAAGCTCCAAACTGCAGAAAGTCTTCTGCAGGACAATTGAGACCTGTTGTTTGGCTCCAGGCCAATGATTCTGAGCAGGGTTCTAAGGATGGATGGCTGGGTAGCCCACCTCGCGTTCCAATTGTCTCCTAGCAACAAGACAGGTTAGATCTCCTGGATCTGTGGGGAGCAACCGAGGACGCTGAGTTGAAATGGACTCCCCTGGGGATGGGTCCTAATGTGCTTTTGTGTCTATGGAGACCTTGGAATGAAGCGGTGGCACTGGGGCCCTAAAGGGTTCTCCTAAACAGAGGCTTTGACACAGCTCCAACTTGCAAGTTTCCCATGTGTAGATGAGATGTTTTCTGATGGGTGAGTCAAGAAAAAGCTAGATGCTGCTTTTGAAATCCAGGCCTCTGAGGAGAGATGCCTGGAAACCAAAGCAATGGATCTGATTAGTGCCTAGGGGCCTGTTCTTTCCTTTTTACCTCTGGGGACATCTGTCTATGTGTCTGAGTGCAGGTAGGTGCTCAGTTGGGCTCAGATTGCCCCTGTTTTTCCTGGGAAGCCACCACTATTGAGATGGATCAAGGACTTTGGAGGTTTATCCTATTAGAAGGGTTGTGGCCATTGGAATGGGCACACACAATTCCCTTGGAGAGGGCAAGTACAGTCCTCAGGTTTGGCTCCAGGGGCCTGAGCCTGTAGGTTGTGTAGGCCAGGGCTGTTTGGACAGTAGTCTGAAAACACAAACTCGGCTTATGATTCGGGTCATAGGTATGGCAGGACTGATCTACAGACCATGAGGAGAACTCTTCGAGATTTGAAAGAAGGGCGAGTGTGAGGCTCCTTACAAAGTTTTTGTCTCTGGATATCGTGTCACTCATGGTCGTGGAATTTCTGGGTGACTTCAGGGGAAATGGACGAGTCTTACTCTCTGGTGGTTTGGCCCCGTCCCAAGAGTTTGGGGTCATTCTGTCGGCTGGAAGAATTCCGTTTTTTTTTTGTTGTTGTTGTTTTCTTTTTTAACCTCAGGTGTCCCACCAAATGAGGGATTCCAGAGTAGAGCCCAGGGAAGGGCGACTGGACAATCAGAAATCTGGTTAAAAATTAGGGCCTAGGGAAATGTCAAGCCCATTATGACATCTAATGGTCCAGCCACTGAGAGGACTTACTAGAGGACAGGACTCATGCTGAGGGTCACAATGCGTGTGTATGCCCTCGTCGCACTCAAGAATGCGCGGGGCCTCAGGGTGAATGCTGGTTTCTCCTACACTGAACGTTGGACAGGATGCCAACCACAAGGGTTCTTGCCATGGGTAAGGAGGAGTTCTGATTTCTGCATCACCTTCAACCCTGGGCAGTGATTGGAGATAAGGTCTAGGTACTGAAACCTGATAACCGAGGTTGGGAAGAGATGACGACCTAAGGCCATGGCGGCTCAATGTGCTCAGTGTGCGGCCAGCTGTCTGGGAGGGGCCAGGGGGTCCAGGCTCATGCTGTGTCAGAAACGGCATTAGTGCCCTGGTCAGCCTATGTATTTGGGGTACAGCCAAGTTCGGTGCAGGTTGATCCGCATTTGGGGTTACTGGGAAGCCCCAGAGGAAAATATTTTTCTTCTGGGGGGCAGGCAGAGTGCTGCATTGTCGTTCTGGATTGCCACACTGGAGGGCTTGTGGGCCAGTAGTCTGACGACAAAAGTCTGAGAACACAAGCTAGGCTTAGGTTTCTGGGTGAGGCCATGGCAGGCACAATCTACAGACCTGAATCGAGATCTCGTGCATCTGAAGTCAGGGCGAGGATCAGACGATCGCTCAGGTTGGAGTTTCTGTCCCTGATGGCCCCTTCATGAATGGGGGGGCATCACGAGGCCATGGGGGTTTTCCCACGATGGGAGTTGTGAGAAGCTCCAAACTGCAGAAAGTCTTCTGCAGGACAATTGAGACCTGTTGTTTGGCTCCAGGCCAATGATTCTGAGCAGGGTTCTAAGGATGGATGGCTGGGTAGCCCACCTCGCGTTCCAATTGTCTCCTAGCAACAAGACAGGTTAGATCTCCTGGATCTGTGGGGAGCAACCGAGGACGCTGAGTTGAAATGGACTCCCCTGGGGATGGGTCCTAATGTGCTTTTGTGTCTATGGAGACCTTGGAATGAAGCGGTGGCACTGGGGCCCTAAAGGGTTCTCCTAAACAGAGGCTTTGACACAGCTCCAACTTGCAAGTTTCCCATGTGTAGATGAGATGTTTTCTGATGGGTGAGTCAAGAAAAAGCTAGATGCTGCTTTTGAAATCCAGGCCTCTGAGGAGAGATGCCTGGAAACCAAAGCAATGGATCTGATTAGTGCCTAGGGGCCTGTTCTTTCCTTTTTACCTCTGGGGACATCTGTCTATGTGTCTGAGTGCAGGTAGGTGCTCAGTTGGGCTCAGATTGCCCCTGTTTTTCCTGGGAAGCCACCACTATTGAGATGGATCAAGGACTTTGGAGGTTTATCCTATTAGAAGGGTTGTGGCCATTGGAATGGGCACACACAATTCCCTTGGAGAGGGCAAGTACAGTCCTCAGGTTTGGCTCCAGGGGCCTGAGCCTGTAGGTTGTGTAGGCCAGGGCTGTTTGGACAGTAGTCTGAAAACACAAACTCGGCTTATGATTCGGGTCATAGGTATGGCAGGACTGATCTACAGACCATGAGGAGAACTCTTCGAGATTTGAAAGAAGGGCGAGTGTGAGGCTCCTTACAAAGTTTTTGTCTCTGGATATCGTGTCACTCATGGTCGTGGAATTTCTGGGTGACTTCAGGGGAAATGGACGAGTCTTACTCTCTGGTGGTTTGGCCCCGTCCCAAGAGTTTGGGGTCATTCTGTCGGCTGGAAGAAGTCCGTTTTTTTTTTGTTGTTGTTGTTTTCTTTTTTAACCTCAGGTGTCCCACCAAATGAGGGATTCCAGAGTAGAGCCCAGGGAAGAGCGACTGGACAATCAGAAATCTGGTTAAAAATTAGGGCCTAGGGAAATGTCAAGCCCATTATGACATCTAATGGTCCAGCCACTGAGAGGACATACTAGAGGACAGGACTCATGCTGAGGGTCACAATGCGTGTGTATGCCCTCGTCGCACTCAAGAATGCGCGGGGCCTCAGGGTGAATGCTGGTTTCTCCTACACTGAACGTTGGACAGGATGCCAACCACAAGGGTTCTTGCCATGGGTAAGGAGGAGTTCTGATTTCTGCATCACCTTCAACCCTGGGCAGTGATTGGAGATAAGGTCTAGGTACTGAAACCTGATAACCGAGGTTGGGAAGAGATGACGACCTAAGGCCATTGCGGCTCGATGTGCTCAGTGTGCGGCCAGCTGTCTGGGAGGGGCCAGGGGTTCCAGGCTCATGCTGTGTCAGAAACGGCATTAGTGCCCTGGTCAGCCTATGTATTTGGGGTACAGCCAAGTTCGGTGCAGGTTGATCCGCATTTGGGGTTACTGGGAAGCCCCAGAGGAAAATATTTTTCTTCTGGGGGGCAGGCAGAGTGCTGCATTGTCGTTCTGGATTGCCACACTGGAGGGCTTGTGGGCCAGTAGTCTGACGACAAAAGTCTGAGAACACAAGCTAGGCTTAGGTTTCTGGGTGAGGCCATGGCAGGCACAATCTACAGACCTGAATCGAGATCTCGTGCATCTGAAGTCAGGGCGAGGATCAGACGATCGCTCAGGTTGGAGTTTCTGTCCCTGATGGCCCCTTCATGAATGGGGGGGCATCACGAGGCCATGGGGGTTTTCCCACGATGGGAGTTGTGAGAAGCTCCAAACTGCAGAAAGTCTTCTGCAGGACAATTGAGACCTGTTGTTTGGCTCCAGGCCAATGATTCTGAGCAGGGTTCTAAGGATGGATGGCTGGGTAGCCCACCTCGCGTTCCAATTGTCTCCTAGCAACAAGACAGGTTAGATCTCCTGGATCTGTGGGGAGCAACCGAGGACGCTGAGTTGAAATGGACTCCCCTGGGGATGGGTCCTAATGTGCTTTTGTGTCTATGGAGACCTTGGAATGAAGCGGTGGCACTGGGGCCCTAAAGGGTTCTCCTAAACAGAGGCTTTGACACAGCTCCAACTTGCAAGTTTCCCATGTGTAGATGAGATGTTTTCTGATGGGTGAGTCAAGAAAAAGCTAGATGCTGCTTTTGAAATCCAGGCCTCTGAGGAGAGATGCCTGGAAACCAAAGCAATGGATCTGATTAGTGCCTAGGGGCCTGTTCTTTCCTTTTTACCTCTGGGGACATCTGTCTATGTGTCTGAGTGCAGGTAGGTGCTCAGTTGGGCTCAGATTGCCCCTGTTTTTCCTGGGAAGCCACCACTATTGAGATGGATCAAGGACTTTGGAGGTTTATCCTATTAGAAGGGTTGTGGCCATTGGAATGGGCACACACAATTCCCTTGGAGAGGGCAAGTACAGTCCTCAGGTTTGGCTCCAGGGGCCTGAGCCTGTAGGTTGTGTAGGCCAGGGCTGTTTGGACAGTAGTCTGAAAACACAAACTCGGCTTATGATTCGGGTCATAGGTATGGCAGGACTGATCTACAGACCATGAGGAGAACTCTTCGAGATTTGAAAGAAGGGCGAGTGTGAGGCTCCTTACAAAGTTTTTGTCTCTGGATATCGTGTCACTCATGGTCGTGGAATTTCTGGGTGACTTCAGGGGAAATGGACGAGTCTTACTCTCTGGTGGTTTGGCCCTGTCCCAAGAGTTTGGGGTCATTCTGTCGGCTGGAAGAAGTCCGTTTTTTTTTTGTTGTTGTTGTTTTCTTTTTTAACCTCAGGTGTCCCACCAAATGAGGGATTCCAGAGTAGAGCCCAGGGAAGGGCGACTGGACAATCAGAAATCTGGTTAAAAATTAGGGCCTAGGGAAATGTCAAGCCCATTATGACATCTAATGGTCCAGCCACTGAGAGGACTTACTAGAGGACAGGACTCATGCTGAGGGTCACAATGCGTGTGTATGCCCTCGTCGCACTCAAGAATGCGCGGGGCCTCAGGGTGAATGCTGGTTTCTCCTACACTGAACGTTGGACAGGATGCCAACCACAAGGGTTCTTGCCATGGGTAAGGAGGAGTTCTGATTTCTGCATCACATTCAACCCTGGGCAGTGATTGGAGATAAGGTCTCGGTTCTGAAGCCTGAAAACTGAGGTAGGGAAAAGATGATGACCTAAGGCCATGGGGGGTTTTATGTGGTAAGGGGCGACTGGACAATAAGAAATCTGGTTAAAAATTGGGGCCTAGGGGAGGAGTCAAGATGGCGGAGAAGTAGCAAGCTGAGACTGCTTCAGCTTGCCGTAGATCAGCTGGGTAGCTTATCTAAAGATTGCAAACACCTGAAAATCCATCGGCACGTCGAAGAGAAGAAGAACAGCAATTCTGGAAACAGAAAAACAACCACTTTCTGAAAGGTAGGATTGGCGGAGAAGTGAATCCAAAGTGACGGGAAGATAGACCCCGGGGGAGGGGCCGGCTCCCGGCAAGCGGCGGAGCAACCGCGCACAAAATCAGGTCTTTTAAAAGTCTGTTCCGCTGAGGGACATCGCTCCAGAGGCTAAACAGGGGCGAAGCCCACGCGGGGTCAGCGTGGCCTCAGGTCCCGCAGGGTCACAGAAGGATTGGGGGTGTCTGAGTGTCGCAGAGCTTGCGGGTATTGGAACGGGAAAGCAGGCTGCAGAGTCAGAGCCGACAGTAAGCTCGCAGCTCGGGGTGACCTTGAACTGGTCGCAGGCTCGGTGAGCTCGGAGCGCGGCCGGAGGTCAGGCAGACGGGAGTGACTGGGCGCTGTTCTCTGAGGGCGCCCTGAGCCATGCGGCCCTGGGCTCTCGGCTCCTCTGGGCCAGAGACCAGGAGGCCGCCATTTGTATCCCCGTCCTCCGGAACTCTATGGAAAGCGCTCAGGGAACAAAAGCTCCTGAAAGCAAACCGGAGCGGATTACTCACCCCGGCCCCGGGTAAGGGCGGTGTAATTCCGCCTTGGGCAAAGACACTTGAGAATCACTACAACAGGCCCCTCCCCCAGAAGATCAACAAGAAATCCAGCCGAGACCAAGTTCACCTACCAAGGAGTGTGATTTTTTTTAGTCTTGCAGTTAATTTAATTTTTTCTTTTTCATTTTTTTTTTTCTTCTCGCCTTCGGGTAATTTTTTTTTTTAACTGTTACCTTTTTCTTTTTTAACGATTTTTTACTAGTTTATCTAATATATATATTTTTTCTTTTTTACATTTTTCTCAGGTGTTTTCTTTTTAAAAATTTTTTTTCTTTCCTTTTTTTTTTCTTTTCTTTGTTCTTTTTTTTCTTTCTTCCTTTTTGAACCTTTTTTTATCCCCTTTCTCCCCACTCACGATTTTGGATCTCTTCTAATTTGGTTAAAGCATATTTTCCTGGGGTTGTTGCCACCCTTTTAGTATTTTACTTGCCCCTTCATTTACTCTTATCTGGCCAAAATGACAAGACGTAAAAATTCAACACAAAAAAAAGAACAAGAGGCAGTACCGAAGGCTAGGGACCTAATCAATACAGACATCGGTAATATGTCAGATCTAGAGTTCAGAATGACAATTATCAAGGTTCTAGCCGGGCTCGAAAAAGGCTTGGAAGATATTAGAGAAACCCTCTCGAGAGATATAAAGGCCCTTTCTGGAGAAATAAAAGAACTAAAATCTAACCAAGTTGAAATCAAAAAAGCTATTAATGAGGTGCAATCAAAAATGGAGGCTCTAACTGCTAGGATAAATGAGGCAGAAGAAAGAATTAGTGATATAGAAGACCAAATGACAGAGAATAAAGAAGCTGAGCAAAAGAGGGACAAACAGCTACTGGACCACGGGGGGAGAATTCGAGAGATAAGTGACACCATAAGACAAAACAACATTAGAATAACTGGGATTCCAGAAGAAGAAGAAAGAGAGAGGGGAGCAGAAGGTATACTGGAGAGAATTATTGGGGAGAATTTCCCCAATATGGCAAAGGGAATGAGCATCAAAATTCAGGAGGTTCAGAGAACGCCCCTCAAAATCAATAAGAATAGGCCCACACCCCGTCACCTAATAGTAAAATTTACAAGTCTCAGTGACAAAGAGAAAATCCTGAAAGCAGCCCGGGAAAAGAAGTCTGTAACATACAATGGTAAAAATATTAGATTGGCAGCTGACTTATCCACAGAGACCTGGCAGGCCAGAAAGAGCTGGCATGATATTTTTAGAGCACTAAACGAGGAAAACACGCAGCCCAGAATACTATATACAGCTAGGCTATCATTGAAAATAGAAGGAGAGATTAAAAGCTTCCAGGACAAACAACAACTGAAAGAATTTGCAAATACCAAACCAGCTCTACAGGAAATATTGAAAGGGGTTCTCTAAGCAAAGAGAGAGCCTACAA
This sequence comes from Mustela nivalis, assembly GCF_964662115.1. Classification (NCBI taxonomy): domain Eukaryota; kingdom Metazoa; phylum Chordata; class Mammalia; order Carnivora; family Mustelidae; genus Mustela; species Mustela nivalis. The sequence continues at coordinate 243,910 of NW_028136325.1, forward strand.
GTGGTAGATCAGAAAGGAACAGAGACCATATACAGTAACAGTCACCTTACAGGCAATACAATGGCACTAAATTCATATCTCTCAATAGTTACCCTGAATGTGAATGGGCTAAATGCCCCTGTCAAAAGACACAGGGTATCAGAATGGATAAAAAAACAAAACCCATCTATATGTTGCCTCCAAGAAACTCATTTTAAGCCCGAAGACACCTCCAGATTTAAAGTGAGGGGGTGGAAAAGAATTTACCATGCTAATGGACATCAGAAGAAAACAGGAGTGGCAATTCTTATATCAGATCAATTAGATTTTAAGCCAAAGACTATAATAAGAGATGATGAAGGACACTATATCATACTCAAAGGGTCTGTCCAACAAGAAGATTTAACAATTTTAAATATCTATGCCCCCAACGTGGGAGCAGCCAACTATATAAACCAATTAATAACAAAATCAAAGAAACACATCAACAATAATACAATAATAGTAGGGGACTTTAACACTCCCCTCACTGAAATGGACAGATCATCCAAGCAAAAGATCAGGAAGGAAATAAAGGCCTTAAACGACACACTGGACAAGATGGACATCACAGATATATTCAGAATATTTCATCCCAAAGCAACAGAATACACATTCTTCTCTAGTGCACATGGAACATTCTCCAGAATAGATCACATCCTCGGTCCTAAATCAGGACTCAACTGGTATCAAAAGATTGGGATCATTCCCTGCATATTTTCAGACCACAATGCTCTAAAGCTAGAACTCAACCACAAAAGGAAGTTTGGAAAGAACCCAAATACATGGAGACTAAACAGTATCCTTCTAAAGAATGAATGGGTCAACCGGGAAATTAAAGAAGAATTGAAAAAAATCATGGAAACAAATGATAATGAAAATACAACGGTTCAAAATCTGTGGGACACAACAAAGGCAGTCCTGAGAGGAAAATATATAGCGGTACAAGCCTTTCTCAAGAAACAAGAAAGGTCTCAGGTACACAACCTAACCCTACACCTAAAGGAGCTGGAGAAAGAACAAGAAAGAAACCCTAAGCCCAGCAGGAGAAGAGAAATCATAAAGATCAGAGCAGAAATCAATGAAATAGAAACCAAAAAAACAATAGAACAAAACAACAAAACTAGGAGCTGGTTCTTTGAAAGAATTAATAAAATTGATAAACCCCTGGCCCGACTAATCAAAAAGAAAAGAGAAAGGACCCAAATAAATAAAATCATGAATGAAAGAGGAGAGATCACAACTAACACCAAAGAAATACAAACTATTATAAGAACATACTATGAGCAACTCTACGCCAATAAATTTGACAATCTGGAAGAAATGGATGCATTCCTAGAAACATATAAACTACCACAACTGAACCAGGAAAAAATAGAAAGCCTGAACAGACCCATAACCAGTAAGGAGATTGAAACAGTCATTAAAAATCTCCAAACAAACAAAAGCCCAGGGCCAGATGGCTTCCCGGGGCAATTCTACCAAACATTTAAAGAAGAACTAATTCCTATTCTCCTGAAACTGTTCCAAAAAATAGAAATGGAAGGAAAACTTCCAAACTCATTTTATGAGGCCAGTATCACCTTGATCCCAAAACCAGACAAGGATCCCACCAAAAAAGAGAGCTATAGACCGATATCCTTGATGAACACAGATGCGAAAATACTCAACAAAATACTAGCCAATAGGATTCAACAGTACATTAAAAAGATTATTCACCACGACCAAGTGGGATTTATTCCAGGGCTGCAAGGTTGGTTCAACATCCGCAAATCAGTCAATGTGATAGAATGAAAGAGGAGAGATCACAAAAGAAAGAACAAGAACCATATGATACTCTCAATAGATGCTGAAAAAGCATTTGACAAAGTACAGCATCCCTTCCTGATCAAAACTCTTCAAAGTGTAGGGATAGAGGGCACATACCTCAATATCATCAAAGCCATCTATGAAAACCCCACCGCAAATATCATTCTCAATGGAGAAAAACTGAAAGCTTTTCCACTAAGGTCAGGAACACGGCAGGGATGTCCATTATCACCAATGCTATTCAACATAGTTCTAGAGGTCCTAGCCTCAGCAATCAGACAACAAAAGGAAATTAAAGGCATCCAAATCAGCAAAGAAGAAGTCAAATTATCACTCTTCGCAGATGATATGATACTATATGTGGAAAACCCAAAAGACTCCACTCCAAAACTGCTAGAACTTATACAGAAATTCAGTAAAGTGTCAGGATATAAAATCAATGCACAGAAATCAGTTGCATTTCTCTACACCAACAGCAAGACAGAAGAAAGAGATATTAAGGAGTCAATCCCATTTACAATTGCATCCAAAACCATAAGATACCTAGGTATAAACCTAACCAAAGAGACACAGAATCTATACTCAGAAAACTATAAAGTACTCATGAAAGAAATTGAGGAAGACACAAAGAAATGGAAAAATGTTCCATGCTCCTGGATTGGAAGAATAAATATTGTGAAAATGTCTATGCTACCTAAAGCAATCTACACATTTAATGCAATTCCTATCAAAGTACCATCCATCTTTTTCAAAGAAATGGAACAAATAATGCTAAAATTTATATGGAACCAGAAAAGACCTCGAATAGCCAAAGGGATATTGAAAACGAAAGCCAACGTTGGTGGCATCACAATTCCGGACTTCAAGCTCTATTACAAAGCTGTCATCATCAAGACAGCATGGTACTGGCACAAAAACAGACACATAGATCAATGGAACAGAATAGAGAGCCCAGAAATAGACCCTCAACTCTATGGTCAACTCATCTTCGACAAAGTAGGAAAGAATGTCCAATGGAAAAAAGACAGCCTCTTCAATAAATGGTGCTGGGAAAACTGGACAGCCACATGTAGAAAAATGAAATTGGACCATTTCCTTACACCACACACAAAAATAGACTCAAAATGGATGAAGGACCTCAATGTGTGAAAGGAATCCATCAAAATCCTTGAGGAGAACACAGGCAGCAACCTCTTCGAACTCTGCCGCAGCAACATCTTCCTAGGAACAACGCAAAAGGCAAGGGAAGCAAGGGAAAAAATGAACTATTGGGATTTCATCAAGATCAAAAGCTTTTGCACAGCAAAGGAAACAGTTAACAAAATCAAAAGACAACTGACAGAATGGGAGAAGATATTTGCAAACGACATATCAGATAAAGGACTAGTGTCCAGAATCTATAAAGAACTTAGCAAACTCAACACCCAAAGAACAAATAATCCAATCAAGAAATGGGCAGAGGACATGAACACACATTTCTGTAAAGAAGACATCCAGATGGCCAACAGACACATGAAAAAGTGCTCCATATCACTCGGCATCAGGGAAATACAAATCAAAACCACAATGAGATATCACCTCACACCAGTCAGAAAGGCTAAAATCAACAAGTCAGGAAATGACAGATGCTGGTGAGGATGTGGAGAAAGGGGAACCCTCCTACATTGTTGGTGGGAATGCAAGCTGGTGCAGCCACTCTGGAAAACAGCATGGAGGTTCCTCAGAATGTTGAAAATAGAACTGCCCTATGACCCAGCAATTGCACTATTGGGTATTTACCCTAAAGAGACAAATGTAGTGATCCAAAGGGGCACATGCACCCGAATGTTTATAGCAGCAATGTCCACAATAGCCAAACTATGGAAAGAACCTAGATGTCCATCAACAGATGAATGGATCAAGAAGATGTGGTATATATACACAATGGAATCCTATGCAGCCATCAAAAGAAATAAAATCTTGCCATTTGCGACAACATGGATGGAACTAGAGCGAATCATGCTTAGCGAAATAAGTCAAGCAGAGAAAGACAACTATCATATGATCTCCCTGATATGAGAAAGTGGTGATGCAACATGGAGGCTTAAGTGGGTAGGAGAAGAATAAATGAAACAAGATGGGATTGGAGGGAGAAAAACCATAAGTGACTCTTAATCTCACAAAACAAACTGAGGGTTGCTGGGGGGAGGGGGTTTGGGAGAAGAGGGTGGGATTATGGACATTGGGGAGGGTATGTGCTTTGGTGACTGCTGTGAAGTGTGTAAACCTGGTGATTCACAGACCTGTACCCGTGGGGATAAAAATATATGTTTATAAAAAATAAATATTTATAAAAAAAAATTGGGGCCTAGGGACATGTCAAGCCCATTATGACATCTAATGGTCCAGCCACTGAGAGGACTTACTAGAGGACAGGACTCATGCTGAGGGTCACAATGCGTGTGTATGCCCTCGTCGCACTCAATAATGGGCGGGGCCTCAGGGTGAATGCTGGTTTCTCCTACACTGAACGTTGGACAACGGCCAACCACAAGCGTTCTTGCCATAGGTAAGTGGGAGTTCAGATTTCTGCATCACACTCACCCCTGGGCAGTGATTGGAGATAAGGTCTCGGTTCTGAAGCCTGAAAACTGAGGTAGGGAAGAGATGATGACATAAGGCCATGGCAGGTATTATGTGCTCAGTGTGCGGTCAGCTTTCTGGGTGTTGGTCAGGAGGTCCGGGCTCAGGTTGTGTTCGATAGTGCATTAGTGCCCAGGTTAGACTATATAATTTGGGTAAAGTCGAGTGCTGTGTAGGTTTATCCTCATTTAAGTTGCCTGGGCTGCTCATGAGGCAATAATTTTTTTTCTAGAGGGCAGGCAGAGTGCTGTATTGTGGGTCCGGAATTGCCAAACTTGAGGGCTTTGGGGCCAGGAGTGTGAGGACGGAAGTCTGAGAAAACAAGCTAGACTTGGGTTTCAGGGCGAGGGCACGGCAGGTACCCCCTGCAGATCTGAACCAATATCTCATGCATCTGAAGTCAGGGCGAGGATCAGACGTTGGCTCAGGTTGGAGTTTCTGTGCATGACGGCCGCTTCATGAAGGGAGCAGAATCTCGAGGCCATTGAGGTTTTCCCACCTTGGGAGTTGTGGGATGCCCCCTTCAAGGATTCCTTCTGAGGGACAATTGAGACCTGTTGGACAGCTCCAGGACATACCATATGGAATGACTCCAGAGCACCGTTCGCGGATGGATGCCTGGGAAGCCCGCCTCGCATTCCAACTGTCTTCTAGCAACAAGACAGTTTAGATCTGATGGCTCTGCCGGAGCAACCGGGGTGGCTGAGTTGAAATGGACTTTCCTGAGGATGGGTCCTAATGTGTTTTTGTGTCCATGAGGGCCTTGGAATGGGGCGGTGGCACCGGGACCCTGAAGTACTCCCCTCAGCTTTGGACATGGCTCCCATGCACAGGTTTCCTTGTGGAGACGAGATGAGTTCTGATGGGTGCCTCAGGAAAACCCCTAGGCTCGTATTGGAATCAGGCTTTTGAGGACACATGCCTGTAACCCAAAACAATGGATCCTATTATGGCCTAGGGTCCTGTCTGATTCAATCTTCTTCTCTGGGGACATCCATCTATGGTATGAGTGGAGGTCGATTATCAGCTGGTGTCAGACAGCCCTTGTTTGTTCTGGGCGACCTACACTATTGGGATGGCCTCAGGGACTTTGGAGGTTTCTCCTAATTTGTACGATTTTGGACCATGGAATGGGCAGAATTCCCATGGATTGATAGGCACAGTCCTAATGTGTGGCTCCAGGGGCCCAGCCTGGAGGGTGTGTGGCCCAAGACTTTGAGGACAGAAGTCTGAAAACACAAACTCAGCTTAGGTTTGGGGACGTAGGTATGGCAGGCCCGATCTACAAACCATGAGAAGAACTCTTCAGGATATGAAGAAAGTGCGAGTCTGAGGCGCTTGCTCAGGCTTTTGTCTCTGGATTTTGTATCAGCGATGGCCGTGGAATGTCGGGGAGGCCTCATGGGCCATGGACGAATCTTCCTCTCTGAGGATTTGGCCCGATTCCCAATTGCTTTTCGTCAATCTGTGGGATGGGAGGACTCATTTCAGTTTTGTTAACTCAGGTGTCCCACCAAAAGAGGAATCCCAAAGCCAAGCCGTGGGGAAGACTGAAGGGACAACCCAAACTATGGTTAAAAATTGGGGCCTAGGGGCATGGCAAGCCCAATATGCTATCTCTTCATCCAGACACTGAGTGGCCTTCCTTGAGGACTGGGCTCAGCCTGAGGGTCACAATGTGTGTTTGTGACCAATGTGGCCCGTGAGCATGGGCGGGGCCTCATGTGCCACACTGGTTTCAACTACACTGAACGTTGGACAACATGCCAACCACAAGGTTTCTTGCCATGGGGAAGGAGTTCTGATTTCTGCATCACCTTCAAACCTGGGCAGTAATTGGAAATAAGGTCTAGGTTCTGAAACCTGAAAACCGAGGTTTGGAAGAGATGACGACCTAAGGCCATGGCGGCTCGATGTGCTCAGTGTGCGGCCAGCTGTCTGGGAGGGGCCAGGGTGTCTAGGCTCAGGCTGTGTCAGAAAGGGCATTAGTGCCCTGGTCAGCCTATGTATTGGGGGTACAGCCAAGGTCGGTTCAGGTAGATCCTCATTTGGTGTTACTGGGCAGCCCCAGAGGACAATGTTTTTCTTCTGGAGGGCAGGCAGAGTGCTGCATTGTAGTTCTGGATTGCCAAACTGGAGGGCTTGTGGGCCAGTAGTCTGACGACCAAAGTCTGAGAACACAAGCTAGGCTTAGGTTTCTGGGTGAGGCCATGGCAGGTTCAATCTACAGACCTGAATCGAGATCTCGTGCATCTGAAGTCAGGGTGAGGATCAGACGATCGCTCAGGTTGGAGTTTCTGTCCCTGATGGCTCCTTCATGAATGGAGGGGGCATCACGAGGCCATGGGGGTTTTCCCACGATGGGAGTTGTGAGAAGCTCCAAACTGCAGAGAGTCTTCTGCAGGACAATTGAGACCTGTTTTTTGGCTCCAGGCCAATGATTCTGAGCAGGGTAGTAAGGATGGATGGCTGGGTAGCCCATCTCGCAGTCCAATTGTCTCCTAGCAACAAGACAGGTTAGATCTCCTGGATCTGTGGGGAGCAACCGAGGACGCCGAGTTGAAATGGACACCCCTGGGGATGGGTCCTAATGTGCTTTGGTGTCTATGGAGACCTTGGAATGAAGAGGTGGCACTGGGGACCTAAAGGTTTCTCCTAAACAGAGGCTTTGACACAGCTCCAACGTGCAAGATTCCCATGTGTAGATGAGATGTTTTCTGATGGGTGAGTCAAGAAACAGCTATATGCTGCTTTTGAAACCAGGCCTCTGAGGAGAGATGCCTGGAAATCAAAGCAATGGATCTGATTAGTGCCTAGGGGCCTGTTCTTTCCTTTTTACCTCTGGAGACATCTGTCTATGAGTCTCAGTGCAGGTAGGTGCTCAGTTGGGCTCAGATTGCCCCTGTTTTTCCTGGGAAGGCACCACTGTTGAGATGGATACGGGACTTTGGAGGTTTATCCTATTAAAAGGGTTGTGGCCATTGGAATGGGCACACAGAATTCCCTTGAATGGGCAGGGCCTCAGGGTGAATGCTGGTTTCTCCTACACTGAACGTTGGACAACATGTCAACCACAAGGGTTCTTGCCATGGGTAAAGAGGAGTTCTGATTTCTGCATCACACTCACTCCTGGGCAGTGATTGGAGATAAGGTCTCGGTTCTGAAGCCTGAAAACTGAGTTAGTGAAGAGAAGATGACCTAAGACCATGGCGGGTTTTATGTGCAAGTGCGCGGTAGCTTTCTGGGTGTTTGTCAGGAGGTCCGGGCTCAGGTTGTGTTCAACAGTGCAGTAGTGCGCAGGTTAGACTATATAATTTGGGTAAAGTCGAGTGCTGTGTAGGTTGATCCTCATGTAAGTTGCCTGGGCAGCTCTGGAGGCAATAATTTTTTTTTCTAGAGAGCAGGCTGTGTGCTGCATTGTGGGTCCGGAATTGCCAAACTTGAGGGCTTCGGGGCCAGGAGTGTGAGGACGGAAGTCTGAGAAGACAAGCTAGACTTGGGTTTCAGGGCGAGGGCACGGCAGGTACCCCCTGCAGATCTGAACCAATATCTCATGCATCTGAAGTCAGGGCGAAGATCAGACGTTGGCTCAGGTTGGAGTTTCTGTGCATGACGGCCACTTCATGAAGGGAGCGGAATCTCGAGGCCTTTGAGGTTTTCCCACGTTGGGAGTTGTGCGATGCCCCCGTCAAGGATTCATTCTGCGGGACAATTGAGACCTGTTGGACAGCTCCAGGACATCCCATATGGAATGACTCCAGAGCACCGTCGTGGATGGATGCCTGGGAAGCCTGCCTCGCATTCCAATTGTCTCATAGCAACAAGACAGTTTAGATCTGATGGCTCTGCCGGAGCAACCGGGATGGCTGAGTTGAAATGAACTTTCCTGAGAATGGGTCCTAATGTGTTTTTGTGTCCATGAGGGCCTTGGAATGGGGCGGTGGCACCGGGACCCTGAAGTACTCTCCTAAGCTTTGGACATGGCTCCCATGCACAGGTTTCCTTGTGGAGACGAGATGAGTTCTGATGGGTGCCTCAGGAAAACCCCTATGCTCGTATTTTAATCAGGCTTTTGAGGACACATGCCTGTAACCCAAAGCAATGGATCCTATTATGGCCGAGGTTCCTGTCTGGTTCAATCTTCTTCTCTGGGGACATGCATCTATAGTATGAGTGTAGGTCGATTATCAGCTGGTGTCAGACAGCCCTTGTTTATTCCAGGCGACCTACATTATTGGGATGGCCTCAGGGACTTTGGAGGTTTTTCCTAATTTGTACGATTTTGGACCATGGAATGGGCCGAATTCCCATGGATTGGTAGGCACAGTCCTAAAGTGTGGCTCCAGGGGCCCAGCATGGAGGGTGTGTGGCCCAAGACTTTGAGAACAGAAGTCTGAAAACACAAACTCAGCTTAGGTTTGGGGACGTAGGTATGGCAGGCCCGATCTACAAACCATGAGAAGAACTCTTCAGGATATGAAGAAAGTGCGAGTCTGAGGTTCTTGCTCAGGCTTTTGTCTCTGGATTTTGTATCAGCGATGGCCGTGGAATGTCGGGGAGGCCTCATGGGCCATGGACGAATCTTCCTCTCTGAGGATTTGGCCCGATTCCCAATTGCTTTTCGTCAATCTGTGGGATGGGAGGACTCACTTCAGTTTGTTACCTCAGGTGTCCCACCAAAAGAGGAATTCCAAAGCCAAGCCCTGGGGAAGACTGAAGGGACAACCCGAACTATGGTTAAAAATTGGGGCCTAGGGGCATGGCAAGCCCAATATGCTGTCTCTTCATCCAGCCACTTAGTGGCCTTACTTGAGGACTGGGCTTAGCCTTAGGTTCACAATGTGGGTTTGTGACCAATGTGGCCCGCGAGCATGGGCAGGGCCTCAGGGGCCACACAGGTTTCAACTACGCTGAACCTTGGACAACATGCCAACCACAAGGTTTCTTGCCATGGGGAAGGAATTCTGATTTCTGCATCACCTTCAACCCTGGGCTGTTATAGGAGATAAGGTCTAGGTTCTGAAACCTGAAAACCGAGGTTGGGAAGAGATGACGACCTAAGGCCATGGCGGATCGATGTGCCTAGTGTGCGGCCAGCTGTCTGGGAGGGGCCAGGGGGTCGTGGCTCAGGCTATGTCAGAAAGGGCATTAGTGCCCTGGTCAGCCTATGTATTTGGGATACAGCCAAGGTCGGTGTAGGTTGATCCTCATTTGTGGTTACTGGGTAGCCTCAGAGGGCAATGTTTTTCTTCTGGAGGGCAGGAAGAGTGCTGCATTGTAGTTCTGGATTGCCAAACTGGAGCGCTTGTGTGCCAGTAGTCTGACGACAAAAGTCTGAGAACACAAGCTAGGCTTAGGTTTCTGGGTGAGGCCATGGCAGGCACAATCTACAGACCTAATCGAGATCTCGTGCATCTGAAGTCAGGGCGAGGATCAGACGATCGCTCAGGTTGGAGTTTCTGTCCGTGATGGCCCCTTCAGGAATGGGGGGGGCATCACGAGGCCATGGGGGTTTTCCCACGATGCAGTTTGTGAGAAGCTCCAAACTGCAGAGAGTCTTCTGCAGGACAATTGAGACCTGTTGTTTGGCTCCAGGCCAATGATTCTGAGTAGGGTTCTAAGGATGGATGGCTGGGTAGCCCACCTCGCATTCCAATTGTCTCCTAGCAACAAGACAGGTTAGATCTCCTGGATCTGTGGAGAGGAACGGAGGACCTTGAGTTGAAATGGACACCCCTGGGGATGGGTCCTTATGTGCTTTTGTGTCTATGGAGACCTTGGAATGAAGCGGTGGCACTGGGGCCCTAAAGGGTTCTCCTAAACAGAGGCTTTGACACAGCTCCAACGTGCAAGTTTCCCATGTGTAGATGAGATGTTTTCTGATGGGTGAGACAAGAAACAGCTATATGCTGCTTTTGAAACCAGACCTCTGAGGAGAGATGCCTGGAAATCAAAGCAATGGATCTGATTAATTCCTAGGGGCCTGTTCTTTCCTTTTTACCTCTGGGGACATCTGTCTATGGGTCTGAGTGCAGGTAGGTGCTCAGTTGGTCTCAGATTGCCCCTGTTTTTCCTGGGAAGCCACCACCATTGAAATGGATCAGGGACTTTGGAGGTTTATCCTATTAGAAGGGTTGTGGCCATTGGAATGGGCACACACAATTCCCTTGGAGAGGGCAAGTACAGTCCTCAGGTTTGGCTCCAGGGGCTTGAGCCTGTAGGTTGTGTAGGCCAGGGCTGTTGGACAGTTGTCTGAAAACACAAACTCGGCTTATGGTTCGGGTCATAGGTATGGAAGTAGTGACTTACAGACCTTGAGGAGAACTCTTCGGGATTTGAAAGAAGGGCGAGTGTGAGGCTCCTGCTCTAGTTTTTGTCTCTGGATATCGTGTGACTCTTGGTCGTGGAATTTTTCGGTGACTTCATGGGAAATGGACGAATCTTACTCTCTGGCGGTTTGGCCCCGTCCAAAGAGTTTGGGGTCATTCTGTGGGCTGAAAGAAGTCCGTTTTTTTTTTTGGTGTTGTTGTTGTTTTTGTTTTCTTTTTTAACCTCAGGTTTCCCACCAAATGAGGGATTCCAGAGTAGAGCCCTACCGAGGGGCGACTGGACAATCAGAAATCTGGTTAAAAATTGGGGCCTAGGGACATGTCAAGCCCATTATGACATCTAATGGTCCAGCCACTGAGAGGACTTACTAGAGGACAGGACTCATGCTGAGGGTGACAATGCGTGTGTATGACCTCGTCGCACTCAAGAATGGGCGGGGCCTCAGGGTGAATGCTGGTTTCTCCTACACTGAATGTTGGACAACGGGCCAACCACAAGGCTTTTTGCCATGGGTAAGGAGGAGTTCTGATTTCTGCATCACACTCACCCCTGGGCAGTGATTGGAGATAAGGTCTCGGTTCTGAAGCCTGAAAACTGAGGTAGGGAAGAGATGATGACTTAAGGCCATGGCGGGTTTTATGTGCTCAGTGTGTGGTCAGCTTTCTGGGTGTTGGTCAGGAGGTCCGGGCTCAGGTTGTGTTCGACAGTGCATTAGTTCCCAGGTTAGACTCTATAATTTGGGTAAAGTCGAGTGCTGTGTAGGTTGATCCTCATTTAAGGTGCCTGGGCAGCTCATGAGGCAATAATTTTTTTTCTAGAGGGCAGGCAGAGTGCTGCATTGTGGGTGCGGAGTTGCCAAACTTCAGGGCTTCGGGGCCAGGAGTGTGAGGCCGGAAGTCTGAGAAGACATGCTAGACTTGGGTTTCAGGGCGAGGACACGGCAGGTACCCCGTGCAGATCTGGACCAATATCTCATGCATCTGAAGTCAGGGCGAGGATCAGACGTTGGCTCAGGTTGGAGTTTCTGTGCATGACGGCCACTTCATGAAGGGAGCGGAATCTCGAGGCCATTGAGGTTTTCCCACGTTGAGAGTTGTGGGATGCCCCCTTCAAGGATTCCTTCTGCGGGACAATTGAGACCTGTTGGACAGCTCCAGGACATCCCATATGGAATGACTCCAGAGCACCGTTCGCGGATGGATGCCTGGGAAGCCTGCCTCGCATTCCAATTGTCTCCTAGCAACAAGACAGTTTAGATCTGATGGCTCTGCTGGAGCAACCGGGGTGGCTGAGTTGAAATGGACTTTCCTGAGGTTGGGTCCTAATGTGTTTTTGTGTCAATGAGGGCCTTGGAATGGGGCGGTGGCACCGGGACCTGAAGTACTCTCCTAAGCTTTGGACATGGCTCCCATGCACGGGTTTCCTTGTGGAGACGAGATGAGTTCTGATGGGTGCCTCAGGAAAACCCCTATGCTCGTATTGGAATCAGGCTTTTGAGGACACATGCCTGTAATCCAAAGCAATGGATCCTCTTATGGCCTAGGGTCCTGTATGGTTCAATCTTCTTCTCTGGGGACATCCATCTATAGTATGAGTGTAGGTCGATTATCAGCTGGTGTCAGACAGCCCTTGTTTGTTCCAGGCGACCTACATTATTGGGATGGCCTCAGGGACTTTGGAGGTTTCTCCTAATTTGTACGATTTTGGACCATGGAATGGGCCGAATTCCCATGGATTGGTAGGCACAGTCCTAAAGTGTGGCTCCAGGGGCCCAGCATGGAGGGTGTGTGGCCCAAGACTTTGAGAACAGAAGTCTGAAAACACAAACTCAGCTTAGGTTTGGGGACGTAGGTATGGCAGGCCCGATCTACAAACCATGAGAAGAACTCTTCAGGATATGAAGAAAGTGCGAGTCTGAGGCTCTTGTTCAGGCTTTTGTCTCTGGATTTTGTATCAGCGATGGCCGTGGAATGTCGGGGAGGCCTCATGGGCCATGGACGAATCTTCCTCTCTGAGGATTTGGCCCGATTCCCAATTGCTTTTCGTCAATCTGTGGGATGGGAGGACTCATTTCAGTTTTGTTTCCTCAGGTGTCCCACCAAAAGAGGAATTCCAAAGCCAAGCCCTGGGGAAGACTGAAGGGACAACCCGAACTATGGTTAAAAATTGGGGCCTAGGGGCATGGCAAGCCCAATATGCTGTCTCTTCATCCAGCCACTTAGTGGCCTTACTTGAGGACTGGGCTTATCCTTAGGTTCACAATGTGGGTTTGTGACCAATGTGGCCCGCGAGCATGGGCGGGGCCTCAGGGGCCACACTGGTTTCAACTACGCTGAACCTTGGACAACATGCCAACCACAAGGTTTCTTGCCATGGGGAAGGAGTTATGATTTCTGCATCACCTTCAACCCTGGGCAGTTATAGGAGATAAGGTCTAGGTTCTGAAACCTGAAAACCGAGGTTGGGAAGAGATGACGACCTAAGGCCATGGCGGATCGATGTGCCTAGTGTGCGGCCAGCTGTCTGGGAGGGGCCAGGGGGTCGTGGCCCAGGCTATGTCAGAAAGGGCATTAGTGCCCTGGTCAGCCTATGTATTTGGGGTACAGCCAAGGTCGGTGTAGGTTGATCCTCATTTGTGGTTACTGGGTAGCCTCAGAGGGCAATGTTTTTCTTCTGGAGGGCAGGCAGAGTGCTGCATTGTAGTTCTGGATTGCCAAACTGGAGCGCTTGTGTGCCAGTAGTCTGACGACAAAAGTCTGAGAACACAAGCTAGGCTTAGGTTTCTGGGTGAGGCCATGGCAGGCACAATCTACAGACCTAATCGAGATCTCGTGCATCTGAAGTCAGGGCGAGGATCAGACGATCGCTCAGGTTGGAGTTTCTGTCCGTGATGGCCCCTTCAGGAATGGGGGGGGCATCACGAGGCCATGGGGGTTTTCCCACGATGGGAGTTGTGAGAAGCTCCAAACTGCAGAGAGTCTTCTGCAGGACAATTGAGACCTGTTGTTTGGCTCCAGGCCAATGATTCTGAGCAGGGTTCTAAGGATGGATGGCTGGGTAGCCCACCTCGCATTCCAATTGTCTCCTAGCAACAAGACAGGTTAGATCTCCTGGATCTGTGGAGAGGAACGGAGGACCTTGAGTTGAAATGGACAACCCTGGGGATGGGTCCTTATGTGCTTTTGTGTCTATGGAGACCTTGGAATGAAGCGGTGGCACTGGGGCCCTAAAGGGTTCTCCTAAACAGAGGCTTTGACACAGCTCCAACGTGCAAGTTTCCCATGTGTAGATGAGATGTTTTCTGATGGGTGAGACAAGAAACAGCTATATGCTGCTTTTGAAACCAGACCTCTGAGGAGAGATGCCTGGAAATCAAAGCAATGGATCTGATTAATTCCTAGGGGCCTGTTCTTTCCTTTTTACCTCTGGGGACATCTGTCTATGGGTCTGAGTGCAGGTAGGTGCTCAGTTGGTCTCAGATTGCCCCTGTTTTTCCTGGGAAGCCACCACCATTGAAATGGATCAGGGACTTTGGAGGTTTATCCTATTAGAAGGGTTGTGGCCATTGGAATGGGCACACACAATTCCCTTGGAGAGGGCAAGTACAGTCCTCAGGTTTGGCTCCAGGGGCTTGAGCCTGTAGGTTGTGTAGGCCAGGGCTGTTGGACAGTTGTCTGAAAACACAAACTCGGCTTATGGTTCGGGTCATAGGTATGGAAGTAGTGACTTACAGACCTTGAGGAGAACTCTTCGGGATTTGAAAGAAGGGCGAGTGTGAGGCTCCTGCTCTAGTTTTTGTCTCTGGATATCGTGTGACTCTTGGTCGTGGAATTTTTCGGTGACTTCATGGGAAATGGACGAATCTTACTCTCTGGCGGTTTGGCCCCGTCCAAAGAGTTTGGGGTCATTCTGTGGGCTGAAAGAAGTCCGTTTTTTTTTTTGGTGTTGTTGTTGTTTTTGTTTTCTTTTTTAACCTCAGGTTTCCCACCAAATGAGGGATTCCAGAGTAGAGCCCTACCGAGGGGCGACTGGACAATCAGAAATCTGGTTAAAAATTGGGGCCTAGGGACATGTCAAGCCCATTATGACATCTAATGGTCCAGCCACTGAGAGGACTTACTAGAGGACAGGACTCATGCTGAGGGTGACAATGCGTGTGTATGACCTCGTCGCACTCAAGAATGGGCGGGGCCTCAGGGTGAATGCTGGTTTCTCCTACACTGAATGTTGGACAACGGGCCAACCACAAGGCTTTTTGCCATGGGTAAGGAGGAGTTCTGATTTCTGCATCACACTCACCCCTGGGCAGTGATTGGAGATAAGGTCTCGGTTCTGAAGCCTGAAAACTGAGGTAGGGAAGAGATGATGACTTAAGGCCATGGCGGGTTTTATGTGCTCAGTGTGTGGTCAGCTTTCTGGGTGTTGGTCAGGAGGTCCGGGCTCAGGTTGTGTTCGACAGTGCATTAGTTCCCAGGTTAGACTCTATAATTTGGGTAAAGTCGAGTGCTGTGTAGGTTGATCCTCATTTAAGGTGCCTGGGCAGCTCATGAGGCAATAATTTTTTTTCTAGAGGGCAGGCAGAGTGCTGCATTGTGGGTGCGGAGTTGCCAAACTTCAGGGCTTCGGGGCCAGGAGTGTGAGGCCGGAAGTCTGAGAAGACATGCTAGACTTGGGTTTCAGGGCGAGGACACGGCAGGTACCCCGTGCAGATCTGGACCAATATCTCATGCATCTGAAGTCAGGGCGAGGATCAGACGTTGGCTCAGGTTGGAGTTTCTGTGCATGACGGCCACTTCATGAAGGGAGCGGAATCTCGAGGCCATTGAGGTTTTCCCACGTTGAGAGTTGTGGGATGCCCCCTTCAAGGATTCCTTCTGCGGGACAATTGAGACCTGTTGGACAGCTCCAGGACATCCCATATGGAATGACTCCAGAGCACCGTTCGCGGATGGATGCCTGGGAAGCCTGCCTCGCATTCCAATTGTCTCCTAGCAACAAGACAGTTTAGATCTGATGGCTCTGCTGGAGCAACCGGGGTGGCTGAGTTGAAATGGACTTTCCTGAGGTTGGGTCCTAATGTGTTTTTGTGTCAATGAGGGCCTTGGAATGGGGCGGTGGCACCGGGACCTGAAGTACTCTCCTAAGCTTTGGACATGGCTCCCATGCACGGGTTTCCTTGTGGAGACGAGATGAGTTCTGATGGGTGCCTCAGGAAAACCCCTATGCTCGTATTGGAATCAGGCTTTTGAGGACACATGCCTGTAATCCAAAGCAATGGATCCTCTTATGGCCTAGGGTCCTGTATGGTTCAATCTTCTTCTCTGGGGACATCCATCTATAGTATGAGTGTAGGTCGATTATCAGCTGGTGTCAGACAGCCCTTGTTTGTTCCAGGCGACCTACATTATTGGGATGGCCTCAGGGACTTTGGAGGTTTCTCCTAATTTGTACGATTTTGGACCATGGAATGGGCCGAATTCCCATGGATTGGTAGGCACAGTCCTAAAGTGTGGCTCCAGGGGCCCAGCATGGAGGGTGTGTGGCCCAAGACTTTGAGAACAGAAGTCTGAAAACACAAACTCAGCTTAGGTTTGGGGACGTAGGTATGGCAGGCCCGATCTACAAACCATGAGAAGAACTCTTCAGGATATGAAGAAAGTGCGAGTCTGAGGCTCTTGTTCAGGCTTTTGTCTCTGGATTTTGTATCAGCGATGGCCGTGGAATGTCGGGGAGGCCTCATGGGCCATGGACGAATCTTCCTCTCTGAGGATTTGGCCCGATTCCCAATTGCTTTTCGTCAATCTGTGGGATGGGAGGACTCATTTCAGTTTTGTTACCTCAGGTGTCCCACCAAAAGAGGAATTCCAAAGCCAAGCCCTGGGGAAGACTGAAGGGACAACCCGAACTATGGTTAAAAATTGGGGCCTAGGGGCATGGCAAGCCCAATATGCTGTCTCTTCATCCAGCCACTTAGTGGCCTTACTTGAGGACTGGGCTTATCCTTAGGTTCACAATGTGGGTTTGTGACCAATGTGGCCCGCGAGCATGGGCGGGGCCTCAGGGGCCACACTGGTTTCAACTACGCTGAACCTTGGACAACATGCCAACCACAAGGTTTCTTGCCATGGGGAAGGAGTTCTGATTTCTGCATCACCTTCAACCCTGGGCAGTTATAGGAGATAAGGTCTAGGTTCTGAAACCTGAAAACCGAGGTTGGGAAGAGATGACGACCTAAGGCCATGGCGGATCGATGTGCCTAGTGTGCGGCCAGCTGTCTGGGAGGGGCCAGGGGGTCGTGGCCCAGGCTATGTCAGAAAGGGCATTAGTGCCCTGGTCAGCCTATGTATTTGGGGTACAGCCAAGGTCGGTGTAGGTTGATCCTCATTTGTGGTTACTGGGTAGCCTCAGAGGGCAATGTTTTTCTTCTGGAGGGCAGGCAGAGTGCTGCATTGTAGTTCTGGATTGCCAAACTGGAGCGCTTGTGTGCCAGTAGTCTGACGACAAAAGTCTGAGAACACAAGCTAGGCTTAGGTTTCTGGGTGAGGCCATGGCAGGCACAATCTACAGACCTAATCGAGATCTCGTGCATCTGAAGTCAGGGCGAGGATCAGACGATCGCTCAGGTTGGAGTTTCTGTCCGTGATGGCCCCTTCAGGAATGGGGGGGGCATCACGAGGCCATGGGGGTTTTCCCACGCTGGTAGTTGTGAGAAGCTCCAAACTGCAGAGAGTCTTCTGCAGGACAATTGAGACCTGTTGTTTGGCTCCAGGCCAATGATTCTGAGCAGGGTTCTAAGGATGGATGGCTGGGTAGCCCACCTCGCATTCCAATTGTCTCCTAGCAACAAGACAGGTTAGATCTCCTGGATCTGTGGAGAGGAACGGAGGACCTTGAGTTGAAATGGACACCCCTGGGGATGGGTCCTTATGTGCTTTTGTGTCTATGGAGACCTTGGAATGAAGCGGTGGCACTGGGGCCCTAAAGGGTTCTCCTAAACAGAGGCTTTGACACAGCTCCAACGTGCAAGTTTCCCATGTGTAGATGAGATGTTTTCTGATGGGTGAGACAAGAAACAGCTATATGCTGCTTTTGAAACCAGACCTCTGAGGAGAGATGCCTGGAAATCAAAGCAATGGATCTGATTAATTCCTAGGGGCCTGTTCTTTCCTTTTTACCTCTGGGGACATCTGTCTATGGGTCTGAGTGCAGGTAGGTGCTCAGTTGGTCTCAGATTGCCCCTGTTTTTCCTGGGAAGCCACCACCATTGAAATGGATCAGGGACTTTGGAGGTTTATCCTATTAGAAGGGTTGTGGCCATTGGAATGGGCACACACAATTCCCTTGGAGAGGGCAAGTACAGTCCTCAGGTTTGGCTCCAGGGGCTTGAGCCTGTAGGTTGTGTAGGCCAGGGCTGTTGGACAGTTGTCTGAAAACACAAACTCGGCTTATGGTTCGGGTCATAGGTATGGAAGTAGTGACTTACAGACCTTGAGGAGAACTCTTCGGGATTTGAAAGAAGGGCGAGTGTGAGGCTCCTGCTCTAGTTTTTGTCTCTGGATATCGTGTGACTCTTGGTCGTGGAATTTTTCGGTGACTTCATGGGAAATGGACGAATCTTACTCTCTGGCGGTTTGGCCCCGTCCAAAGAGTTTGGGGTCATTCTGTGGGCTGAAAGAAGTCCGTTTTTTTTTTGGTGTTGTTGTTGTTTTTGTTTTCTTTTTTAACCTCAGGTTTCCCACCAAATGAGGGATTCCAGAGTAGAGCCCTACCGAGGGGCGACTGGACAATCAGAAATCTGGTTAAAAATTGGGGCCTAGGGACATGTCAAGCCCATTATGACATCTAATGGTCCAGCCACTGAGAGGACTTACTAGAGGACAGGACTCATGCTGAGGGTGACAATGCGTGTGTATGACCTCGTCGCACTCAAGAATGGGCGGGGCCTCAGGGTGAATGCTGGTTTCTCCTACACTGAATGTTGGACAACGGGCCAACCACAAGGCTTTTTGCCATGGGTAAGGAGGAGTTCTGATTTCTGCATCACACTCACCCCTGGGCAGTGATTGGAGATAAGGTCTCGGTTCTGAAGCCTGAAAACTGAGGTAGGGAAGAGATGATGACTTAAGGCCATGGCGGGTTTTATGTGCTCAGTGTGTGGTCAGCTTTCTGGGTGTTGGTCAGGAGGTCCGGGCTCAGGTTGTGTTCGACAGTGCATTAGTTCCCAGGTTAGACTCTATAATTTGGGTAAAGTCGAGTGCTGTGTAGGTTGATCCTCATTTAAGGTGCCTGGGCAGCTCATGAGGCAATAATTTTTTTTCTAGAGGGCAGGCAGAGTGCTGCATTGTGGGTGCGGAGTTGCCAAACTTCAGGGCTTCGGGGCCAGGAGTGTGAGGCCGGAAGTCTGAGAAGACATGCTAGACTTGGGTTTCAGGGCGAGGACACGGCAGGTACCCCGTGCAGATCTGGACCAATATCTCATGCATCTGAAGTCAGGGCGAGGATCAGACGTTGGCTCAGGTTGGAGTTTCTGTGCATGACAGCCACTTCATGAAGGGAGCGGAATCTCGAGGCCATTGAGGTTTTCCCACGTTGAGAGTTGTGGGATGCCCCCTTCAAGGATTCCTTCTGCGGGACAATTGAGACCTGTTGGACAGCTCCAGGACATCCCATATGGAATGACTCCAGAGCACCGTTCGCGGATGGATGCCTGGGAAGCCTGCCTCGCATTCCAATTGTCTCCTAGCAACAAGACAGTTTAGATCTGATGGCTCTACTGGAGCAACCGGGGTGGCTGAGTTGAAATGGACTTTCCTGAGGTTGGGTCCTAATGTGTTTTTGTGTCAATGAGGGCCTTGGAATGGGGCGGTGGCACCGGGACCTGAAGTACTCTCCTAAGCTTTGGACATGGCTCCCATGCACGGGTTTCCTTGTGGAGACGAGATGAGTTCTGATGGGTGCCTCAGGAAAACCCCTATGCTCGTATTGGAATCAGGCTTTTGAGGACACATGCCTGTAATCCAAAGCAATGGATCCTCTTATGGCCTAGGGTCCTGTATGGTTCAATCTTCTTCTCTGGGGACATCCATCTATAGTATGAGTGTAGGTCGATTATCAGCTGGTGTCAGACAGCCCTTGTTTGTTCCAGGCGACCTACATTATTGGGATGGCCTCAGGGACTTTGGAGGTTTCTCCTAATTTGTACGATTTTGGACCATGGAATGGGCCGAATTCCCATGGATTGGTAGGCACAGTCCTAAAGTGTGGCTCCAGGGGCCCAGCATGGAGGGTGTGTGGCCCAAGACTTTGAGAACAGAAGTCTGAAAACACAAACTCAGCTTAGGTTTGGGGACGTAGGTATGGCAGGCCCGATCTACAAACCATGAGAAGAACTCTTCAGGATATGAAGAAAGTGCGAGTCTGAGGCTCTTGTTCAGGCTTTTGTCTCTGGATTTTGTATCAGCGATGGCCGTGGAATGTCGGGGAGGCCTCATGGGCCATGGACGAATCTTCCTCTCTGAGGATTTGGCCCGATTCCCAATTGCTTTTCGTCAATCTGTGGGATGGGAGGACTCATTTCAGTTTTGTTACCTCAGGTGTCCCACCAAAAGAGGAATTCCAAAGCCAAGCCCTGGGGAAGACTGAAGGGACAACCCGAACTATGGTTAAAAATTGGGGCCTAGGGGCATGGCAAGCCCAATATGCTGTCTCTTCATCCAGCCACTTAGTGGCCTTACTTGAGGACTGGGCTTATCCTTAGGTTCACAATGTGGGTTTGTGACCAATGTGGCCCGCGAGCATGGGCGGGGCCTCAGGGGCCACACTGGTTTCAACTACGCTGAACCTTGGACAACATGCCAACCACAAGGTTTCTTGCCATGGGGAAGGAGTTCTGATTTCTGCATCACCTTCAACCCTGGGCAGTTATAGGAGATAAGGTCTAGGTTCTGAAACCTGAAAACCGAGGTTGGGAAGAGATGACGACCTAAGGCCATGGCGGATCGATGTGCCTAGTGTGCGGCCAGCTGTCTGGGAGGGGCCAGGGGGTCGTGGCCCAGGCTATGTCAGAAAGGGCATTAGTGCCCTGGTCAGCCTATGTATTTGGGGTACAGCCAAGGTCGGTGTAGGTTGATCCTCATTTGTGGTTACTGGGTAGCCTCAGAGGGCAATGTTTTTCTTCTGGAGGGCAGGCAGAGTGCTGCATTGTAGTTCTGGATTGCCAAACTGGAGCGCTTGTGTGCCAGTAGTCTGACGACAAAAGTCTGAGAACACAAGCTAGGCTTAGGTTTCTGGGTGAGGCCATGGCAGGCACAATCTACAGACCTAATCGAGATCTCGTGCATCTGAAGTCAGGGCGAGGATCAGACGATCGCTCAGGTTGGAGTTTCTGTCCGTGATGGCCCCTTCAGGAATGGGGGGGGCATCACGAGGCCATGGGGGTTTTCCCACGCTGGGAGTTGTGAGAAGCTCCAAACTGCAGAGAGTCTTCTGCAGGACAATTGAGACCTGTTGTTTGGCTCCAGGCCAATGATTCTGAGCAGGGTTCTAAGGATGGATGGCTGGGTAGCCCACCTCGCATTCCAATTGTCTCCTAGCAACAAGACAGGTTAGATCTCCTGGATCTGTGGAGAGGAACGGAGGACCTTGAGTTGAAATGGACACCCCTGGGGATGGGTCCTTATGTGCTTTTGTGTCTATGGAGACCTTGGAATGAAGCGGTGGCACTGGGGCCCTAAAGGGTTCTCCTAAACAGAGGCTTTGACACAGCTCCAACGTGCAAGTTTCCCATGTGTAGATGAGATGTTTTCTGATGGGTGAGACAAGAAACAGCTATATGCTGCTTTTGAAACCAGACCTCTGAGGAGAGATGCCTGGAAATCAAAGCAATGGATCTGATTAATTCCTAGGGGCCTGTTCTTTCCTTTTTACCTCTGGGGACATCTGTCTATGGGTCTGAGTGCAGGTAGGTGCTCAGTTGGTCTCAGATTGCCCCTGTTTTTCCTGGGAAGCCACCACCATTGAAATGGATCAGGGACTTTGGAGGTTTATCCTATTAGAAGGGTTGTGGCCATTGGAATGGGCACACACAATTCCCTTGGAGAGGGCAAGTACAGTCCTCAGGTTTGGCTCCAGGGGCTTGAGCCTGTAGGTTGTGTAGGCCAGGGCTGTTGGACAGTTGTCTGAAAACACAAACTCGGCTTATGGTTCGGGTCATAGGTATGGAAGTAGTGACTTACAGACCTTGAGGAGAACTCTTCGGGATTTGAAAGAAGGGCGAGTGTGAGGCTCCTGCTCTAGTTTTTGTCTCTGGATATCGTGTGACTCTTGGTCGTGGAATTTTTCGGTGACTTCATGGGAAATGGACGAATCTTACTCTCTGGCGGTTTGGCCCCGTCCAAAGAGTTTGGGGTCATTCTGTGGGCTGAAAGAAGTCCGTTTTTTTTTTTGGTGTTGTTGTTGTTTTTGTTTTCTTTTTTAACCTCAGGTTTCCCACCAAATGAGGGATTCCAGAGTAGAGCCCTACCGAGGTGCGACTGGACAATCAGAAATCTGGTTAAAAATTGGGGCCTAGGGACATGTCAAGCCCATTATGACATCTAATGGTCCAGCCACTGAGAGGACTTACTAGAGGACAGGACTCATGCTGAGGGTGACAATGCGTGTGTATGACCTCGTCGCACTCAAGAATGGGCGGGGCCTCAGGGTGAATGCTGGTTTCTCCTACACTGAATGTTGGACAACGGGCCAACCACAAGGCTTTTTGCCATGGGTAAGGAGGAGTTCTGATTTCTGCATCACACTCACCCCTGGGCAGTGATTGGAGATAAGGTCTCGGTTCTGAAGCCTGAAAACTGAGGTAGGGAAGAGATGATGACTTAAGGCCATGGCGGGTTTTATGTGCTCAGTGTGTGGTCAGCTTTCTGGGTGTTGGTCAGGAGGTCCGGGCTCAGTTTGTGTTCGACAGTGCATTAGTTCCCAGGTTAGACTCTATAATTTGGGTAAAGTCGAGTGCTGTGTAGGTTGATCCTCATTTAAGGTGCCTGGGCAGCTCATGAGGCAATAATTTTTTTTCTAGAGGGCAGGCAGAGTGCTGCATTGTGGGTCCGGAGTTGCCAAACTTGAGGGCTTCGGGGCCAGGAGTGTGAGGCTGGAAGTCTGAGAAGACATGCTAGACTTGGGTTTCAGGGCGAGGACACGGCAGGTACCCCGTGCAGATCTGAACCAATATCTCATGCATCTGAAGTCAGGGCGAGGATCAGACGTTGGCTCACTTTGGAGTTTCTGTGCATGACGGCCGCTTCATGAAGGGAGCGGAATCTCGAGGCCATTGAGGTTTTCCCACGTTGAGAGTTGTGGGATGCCCCCTTCAAGGATTCCTTCTGCGGGACAATTGAGACCTGTTGGACAGCTCCAGGACATCCCATATGGAATGACTCCAGAGCACCGTTCGCGGATGGATGCCTGGGAAGCCCGCCTCGCATTCCAATTGTCTCCTAGCAACAAGACAGTTTAGATCTGATGGCTCTACTGGAGCAACCGGGGTGGCTGAGTTGAAATGGACTTTCCTGAGGTTGGGTCCTAATGTGTTTTTGTGTCAATGAGGGCCTTGGAATGGGGCGGTGGCACCGGGACCTGAAGTACTCTCCTAAGCTTTGGACATGGCTCCCATGCACGGGTTTCCTTGTGGAGACGAGATGAGTTCTGATGGGTGCCTCAGGAAAACCCCTATGCTCGTATTGGAATCAGGCTTTTGAGGACACATGCCTGTAATCCAAAGCAATGGATCCTCTTATGGCCTAGGGTCCTGTATGGTTCAATCTTCTTCTCTGGGGACATCCATCTATAGTATGAGTGTAGGTCGATTATCAGCTGGTGTCAGACAGCCCTTGTTTGTTCCAGGCGACCTACATTATTGGGATGGCCTCAGGGACTTTGGAGGTTTCTCCTAATTTGTACGATTTTGGACCATGGAATGGGCCGAATTCCCATGGATTGGTAGGCACAGTCCTAAAGTGTGGCTCCAGGGGCCCAGCATGGAGGGTGTGTGGCCCAAGACTTTGAGAACAGAAGTCTGAAAACACAAACTCAGCTTAGGTTTGGGGACGTAGGTATGGCAGGCCCGATCTACAAACCATGAGAAGAACTCTTCAGGATATGAAGAAAGTGCGAGTCTGAGGCGCTTGCTCAGGCTTTTGTCTCTGGATTTTGT
This sequence comes from Mustela nivalis, assembly GCF_964662115.1. Lineage (NCBI taxonomy): Eukaryota > Metazoa > Chordata > Mammalia > Carnivora > Mustelidae > Mustela > Mustela nivalis. Next base: position 267,896 of record NW_028136325.1, read on the forward strand.
ATCAGCGATGGCCGTGGAATGTCGGGGAGGCCTCATGGGCCATGGACGAATCTTCCTCTCTGAGGATTTGGCCCGATTCCCAATTGCTTTTCGTCAATCTGTGGGATGGGAGGACTCATTTCAGTTTTGTTACCTCAGGTGTCCCACCAAAAGAGGAATTCCAAGCCAAGCCCTGGGGAAGACTGAAGGGACAACCCGAACTATGGTTAAAAATTGGGTCCTAGGGGCATGGCAAGTCCAATATGCTGTCTCTTCATCCAGCCACTTAGTGGCCTTACTTGAGGACTGGGCTTAGCCTTAGGTTCACAATGTGGGTTTGTGACCAATGTGGCCCGCGAGCATGGGCGGGGCCTCAGGGGCCACACTGGTTTCAACTACGCTGAACCTTGGACAACATGCCAACCACAAGGTTTCTTGCCATGGGGAAGGAGTTCTGATTTCTGCATCACCTTCAACCCTGGGCAGTGATAGGAGATAAGGTCTAGGTTCTGAAACCTGAAAACCGAGGTTGGGAAGAGACGACGACCTAAGGCCATGGCGGATCGATGTGTCTAGTGTGCGGCCAGCTGTCTGGGAAAGGCCAGGGGGTCCTGGCTCAGGCTGTGTCAGAAAGGGCATTAGTGCCCTGGTCAGCCTATGTATTGGGGGCACAGCCAAGGTCGGTGCAGGTTGATCCTCATTTGGGGTTACTGGGCAGCCCCAGAGGACAATGTTTTTCTTCTGGAGGGCAGGCAGAGTGCTGCATTGTAGTTCTGGATTGCCAAACTGGAGCGCTTGTGTGCCAGTAGTCTGACGACAAAAGTCTGAGAAGACAAGCGAGGCTTAGGTTTCTGGGTGAGGCCATGGCAGGCACAATCTACAGACCTAATCGAGATCTCATGCATCTGAAGTCAGGGCGAGGATCAGACGATCGCTCAGGTTGGAGTTTCTGTCCCTGATGGCCCCTTCATGAATGGGGGGGCATCACGAGGCCATGGGGGTTTTCCCACGATGGGAGTTGTGAGAAGCTCCAAACTGCAGAGAGTCTTCTGCAGGACAATTGAGACCTGTTGTTTGGCTCCAGGCCAATGATTCTGAGCAGAGTTCTAAGGATGGATGGCTGGGTAGCCCACCTCGCATTCCAATTGTCTCCTAGCAACAAGACAGGTTAGATCTCCTGGATCTGTGGGGAGCAACCGAGGACGCTGAGTTGAAATGGACACTCCTGGGGATGGGTCCTAATGTGCTTTTGTGTCTATGGAGACCTTGGAATGAAGCGGTGGCACTGGGGCCCTAAAGGGTTCTCCTAAACAGAGGCTTTGACACAGCTCCAACGTGCAAGTTTCCCATGTGTAGATGAGATGTTTTCTGATGGGTGAGTCAAGAAACAGCTAGATGCTGCTTTTGAAATCCAGGCCTCTGAGGAGAGATGCCTGGAAACCAAAGCAATGGATCTGATTAGTGCCTAGGGGCCTGTTCTTTCCTTTTTACCACTGGGGACATCTGTCTATGGGTCTGAGTGCAGGTAGGTGCTCAGTTGGGCTCAGATTGCCCTTGTTTTTCCTGGGAATCCACCACTATTGAGATGGATCAGGGATTTTGGAGGTTTATGTTATTAGAAGGGTTGTGGCCCTTTGAATGGGCACACAGAATTCCCTTGGAGAGGGCAAGTACAGTCCTCAGGTTTGGCTCCAGGGGCTTGAGCCTGTAGGTTGTGTAGGCCAGGGCTGTTTGGACAGTTGTCTGAAAACACAAACTCGGCTTATGTTTCGGGTCATAGGTATGGCAGGACTGATCTACAGACCATGAGGGGAACTCTTCGTGATTTGAAAGAAGGGCGAGTGTGAGTCTTCTGCTCAAGTTTTTGTCTCTGGATATCGTGTCACTCATGGTCGTGGATTTTCTGGGTGACTTCATGGGAAATGGACAAGTCTTACTCTCTGGTGGCTTGGCCCCGTCCAAAGATTTTGGTGTCATTCTGTGGGCTTCAAGAAGTCCGTTTTTTTTTATTGTTGTTGTTGTTGTTTTCTTTTTTAACCTCAGGTGTCACAACAAATGAGGGATTCCAGAGTAGAGCCCTGGGGAGGGGCGACTGGACAATCAGAAATCTGGTTAAAAATTGGGGCCTAGAGACATGTCAAGCCCATTATGACATCTAATGGACCAGCCACTGAGAGGACTTACTAGAGGACAGGACTCATGCTGAGGGTCACAATGCGTGTGTATGCCCTCGTCGCACTCAAGAATGGGCGGGGCCTCACGGTGAATACTGGTTTCTCCTACACTGAACTTTGGTCAACGTGCCAATTACAAGGGTTCTTGCCATGGGTAAGGAGGAGTTCTGATTTCTGCATCACACTCACCCCTGCGCAGTGATTGGAGATAAGGTCTCGGTTCTGAAGCCTGAAAACTGAGGTAGCAAAGAGATGATGACCTAAGGCCATGGCGGGTTTTATGTGCTCAGTGTGCGGTCAGCTTTCTGGTTGCTGGTCAGGAGGACTGGGGTCAGGCTGTGTTCGACAGTGCATTAGTGCCCAGGTTAGACTCTATAATTTGGGTAAAGTCGAGTGCTGTGTAGGTTGATCCTCATTTAAGGTGCCTGGGCAGCTCATGAGGCAATAATTTTTCTAGAGGGCAGGCAGAGTGCTGCATTGTGGGTCCGGAATTGCCAAACTTGAGGGCTTCGGGGCCAGGAGTGTGAGGCCGGAAGTCTGAGAAGACAAGCTAGACTTGGGTTTCAGGGCGAGGGCACGGCAGGTACGCCCTGCAGATCTGAACCAATATATCAAGCATCTGAAGTCAGGGCGAGGATCAGACGTTGGCTCAGGTTGGAGTTTCTGTGCATGACGGCTGCTTCATGAAGGGAGCGGAATCTCGAGGCCATTGAGGTTTTCCCACGTTGGGAGTTGTGGGATGCCCCCTTCAAGGATTCCTTCGGCGGGACAATTGAGACCTGTTGGCTAGCTCCAGGACATCCCATATGGAATGAATCCAGAGCACCGTTCGCGGATGGATGCCTGGGAAGCCCGCCTCCCATTCCAATTGTCTCCTACCAACAAGACAGTTTAGATCTGATGGCTCTGCTGGAGCAACCGGGGTGGCTGAGTTGAAATGGACTTTCCTGAGAATGGGTCCTAATGTGTTTTTGTGTCCATGAGGGCCTTGGAATGGGGCGGTGGCACCGGGACCCTGACGTACTCTCCTAAGATTTGGACATGGCTCCCAAGCACAGGTTTCCTTGTGGAGACGAGATGAGTTCTGATGGGTGCCTCAGGAAAACCCCTATGCTCGTATTTTAATCAGGCTTTTGAGGACACATGCCTGTAACCCAAAGCAATGGATCCTATTATGGCCTAGGGTCCTGTCTGGTTCAATCTTCTTCTCAGGGGACAACCATCTATGGTATGAGTGGAGGTCGATTATCAGCTGGTGGCAGACAGCCCTTGTTTGTTCCGGGCGACCTACACTATTGAGATGGCCTCAGGGACTTTGGAGGTTTCTCCTAATTTGTACGATTTTGGACCATGGAATGGGCAGAATTCCCATGGATTGGTAGGCACAGTCCTAATGTGTGGCTCCAGGGGCCCAGCTTGGAGGGTGTGTGGCCCAAGACTTTGCGGACAGAAGTCTGAAAACACAAACTCAGCTTAGGTTTGGGGACGTAGGTATGGCAGGCCCGATCTACAAACCATGAGAAGAACTCTTCAGGATATGAAGAAAGTGCGAGTCTGAGGCGCTTGCTCAGGCTTTTGTCTCTGGATTTTGTATCAGCGATGGCCGTGGAATGTCGGGGAGGCCTCATGGGCCATGGACGAATCTTCCTCTCTGAGGATTTGGCCCGATTCCCAATTGCTTTTCGTCCATCTGTGGGATGGGAGGACTCATTTCAGTTTTGTTACCTCAGGTGTCCCACCAAAAGAGGAATTCCAAAGCCAAGCCGTGGGGAAGACTGAAGAGACAACCCGGACTATGGTTAAAAATTGGGGCCTAGGGGCATGGCAAGCCCAATATGCTATCTCTTCATCCAGCCACTGAGTGACCTTACTTGAGGACTGGGATCAGCCTGAGGGTCACAATGTGATTTTGTGACCAATGTGGCCCGTGAGCATGGGCGGGGCCTCAAGGGCCACACTGGTTTCAACTACACTGAACGTTGGACAACATGCCAACCACAAGGTTTCTTGCCATGGGGAAGGAGTTCTGATTTCTGCATCACCTTCAACCCTGGGCAGTGATTGGAGATAAGGTCTAGGTTCTGAAACCTGAAAACCGAGGTTGGGAAGAGATGACGACCTAAGGCCATGGCGCATCGATGTGCTCAGTGTGCGGCCAGCTGTCTGGGAGGGGCCAGGGGGTCCAGGCTCAGGCTGTGTTAGAAAGGGCATTAGTGCCCTGGTCAGCCTAAGTATTTGGGGTACAGCCAAGGTCGGTGCCGGTTGATCCTCATTGGGGTTACTGGGTAGCCCCAAAGGGGAATGTTTTTCTTCTGGAGGGCCGGCAGAGTGCTGCATTGTAGTTCTGGATTGCCAAACTGGAGGGCTTGTGGGCCAGTAGTCTGACGACTAAAGTCTGAGAACACAAGCTAGGCTTAGGTTTCTGGGTGAGGCCATGGCAGGCACAATCTACAGACCTGAATCGAGATCTCGTGCATCTGAAGTCAGGGCGAGGATCAGACGATCGCTCAGGTTGGAGTTTCTGTCCCTGATGGCCCCTTCATGAATGGGGGGGGGCATCACGAGGCCATGGGGGTTTTCCCACAATGGGAGTTGTGAGAAGCTCCAAACTGCAGAGAGTCTTCTGCAGGACAATTGAGACCTGTTGTTTGGCTCCAGGCCAATGATTCTGAGCAGCGTTCTAAGGATGGATGGCTGGGTAGCCCACTTCACATTCCAATTGTCTCCTAGCAACAAGACAGGTTAGATCTCCTGGATCTGTGGGGAGCAACCGAGGACGCTGAGTTGAAATGGACACCCCTGGGGATGGGTCCTAATGTGCTTTTGTGTCTATGGAGACCTTGGAATGAAGCGGTGGCACGGGGGCCCTAAAGGGTTCTCCTAAACAGAGGCTTTGACACAGCTCCAACGCGCAAGTTTCCCATGTGTAGATGAGATGTTTTTTGATGGGTGAGTCAAGAAACAGCTAGATGCTGCATGGAAACCCAGGCCTCTGAGGAGAGATGCCTGGAAACCAAAGCAATGGATCTGATTAGTGCCTAGGGACCTCTTCTTTCCTTATTACCACTGGGGACATCTGTTTATGGGTTTGAGTGCAGGTAGGTGCTCAGTTGGGCTCAGATTGCCCCTGTTTTTCCTGGGAAGCCATCACTATTGAGATGGATCAGGGACTTTGGAGGTTTATCCTATTAGAAGGGTTGTGGCCATTGGAATGGGCACACACAATTCCCTTGGAGAGGGCAAGTACAGTCCTCAGGTTTGGCTCCAGGGGCCTGAGCCTGTAGGTTGTGTAGGCCAGGGCTGTTTGGACAGTTGTCTGAAAACACAAACTGGGCTTATGTTTCGGGTCATAGGTATGGCAGGACTGATCTACAGACCATGAGGAGAACTCTTCGGGATTTGAAAGAAGGGCGAGTGTGAGGCTCCTGCTCAAGTTTTTGTCTCTGGATATCGTATCACTCATGGTCGTGGAATTTCTGGGTGACCTCATGGGAAATGGACGAGTCTTACTCTCTTGTGGTTTGGCCCCGTCCAAAGAGTTTGGGGTCATTCTGTGGGCTTCAAGAAGTCCGTTTTGTTGTTGTTGTTGTTGTTGTTGTTTTCTTTTTTAACCTCAGGTGTCCCACCAAATGAGGGATTCCAGAGTAGAGCCCTGGGAAAGGGCGACTGGACAATCAGAAATCTGGTTAAAAATTGGGGCCTAGGGACATGTCAAGCCCATTATGACATCTAATGGTCCAGCCACTGAGAGGACTTACTAGAGGACAGGACTCATGCTGAGGGTCACAATGCGTGTGTATGCCCTCGTCGCACTCAAGAATGGGCGGAGCCTCAGGGTGAATGCTGGTTTCTCCTACACTGAACGTTGGACAACGTGCCAACCTCAAGGGTTCTTGCCATGGGTAAGGAGGAGTTCTGATTTCTGCATCACACTCACCCCTGGGCAGTGATTGGAGATAAGGTCTCGGTTCTGAAGCCTGAAAACTGTGGTAGGGAAGAGATGATGACCTAAGGCCATGGCGGGTTTTATGTGCTCAGTGTGCGGTCAGCTTTCTGGGTGTTGGTCTGGAGTTCCGGGCTCAGGTTGTGTTCGACAGTGCATTAGTGCCCAGGGTAGACTATATAATTTGGGTAAAGTCGAGTGCTGTGTAGGTTGATCCTCATTTAAGGTGCCTGGGCAGCTCATGAGGCCATAATTTTTTTTTCTAGAGGGCAGGCAGAGTGCTGCATTGTGGGTCCGGAATTGCCAAACTTGAGGGCTTCAGGGCCAGGAGTGTGAGGACGGAAGTCTGAGAAGACAAGCTACTTGGGTTTCAGGGCGAGGGCACGGCAGGTACCCCCTGCAGATCTGAACCAATATCTCATGCATCTGAAATCAGGGCGAGGATCAGACGTTGGCTCAGGTTGGAGTTTCTGTTCATGACGGCCGCTTCATGAAGGGAGCGGAATCTCGAGGCCATTGAGGTTTTCCCACGTTGGGAGTTGTGGGATGCCCCCTTCAAGGATTCCTTCTGCGGGACAATTGAGACCTGTTGGACAGCTCCAGGACATCCCATATGGAATGAGCCCAGAGCACCGTTCGTGGATGGATGCCTGGGAAGCCCGCCTCGCATTCCAATTGTCTCCTAGCAACAAGACAGTTTAGATCTGATGGCTCTGCCGGAGCAACCGGGGTGGCTGAGTTGAAATGGACTTTCCTGAGGATGGGTCCTAATGTGTTTTTGTGTCCATGAGGGCCTTGGAATGGGGCGGTGGCACCGGGACCCTGAAGTACTCTCCTAAGCTTTGGACATGGCTCCCATGCACAGGTTTCCTTGTGGAGACGAGATGAGTTCTGATGGGTGCCTCAGGAAAACCCCTATGCTCGTATTGGAATCAGGCTTTTGAGGACACATGCCTGTAACCCAAAGCAATGGATCCTATTATGGCCTAGGTTCCTGTCTGGTTCAATCTTCTTCTCAGGGGACATCCATCTATGGTATGAGTGGAGGTCGATTATCAGCGGTTGTCAGACAGCCCTTGTTTGTTCCAGGCGACCTACACTATTGGGATGGCCTCAGGGACTTTGGAGGTTTCTCCTAATTTGTACGATTTTGGACCATGCAATGGGCAGAATTCCGATGGATTGGTAGGCACAGTCCTAATGTGTGGCTCCAGGGGCCCAGCCTGGAGGGTGTGTGGCCCAAGACTTTGAGGACAGAAGTATGAAAACACAAACTCAGCTTAGGTTTGGGGACGTAGGTATGGCAGGCCCGATCTACAAACCATGAGAAGAACTCTTCAGGATATGAAGAAAGTGCGAGTCTGAGGCACTTGCTCAGGCTTTTGTCTCTGGATTTTGTATCAGCGATGGCCGTGGAATGTCGGGGAGGCCTCATGGGCCATGGACGAATCTTCCTCTCTGAGGATTTGGCCCGATTCCCAATTGCTTTTCGTCAATCTTTGGGTTGGGAGGACTCATTTCAGTTTTGTTACCTCAGGTGTCCCACCAAAAGAGGAATCCCAAAGCAAAGCCGTGGGGAAGACTGAAGGGACAACCCGAACTATGGTTAAAAATTGGGGCCTAGGGGCATGGCAAGCCCACTATGCTGTCTCTTCATCCAGCCACTGAGTGGCCGTACTTGAGGACTGGGCTCAGCCTGAGGGTCACAATGTGTGTTTGTGACCAATGTGGCCCGCGACCATGGGCGGGGCTTCATGGGCCACACTGGTTTCAACTACACTGAACGTTGGACAACATGCCAACCACAAGGTTTCTTGCCATGGGGAAGGAGTTCTGATTTCTGCATCACCTTCAACCCTGGGCAGTGACTGGAGAAAAGGTCTAGGTTCTGAAACCTGAAAACCTAGGTTGGGAATAGATGAAGACCTAAGGCCACGGCGGATCGATGTGCTCAGTGTGCGGCCAGCTGTCTGGGAGGGGCCAGGGGGTCGTGGCTCAGGCTGTGTCAGAAAGGGCATTGGTGCCCTGGTCAGCCTATGTATTTGGGGTACAGCCAAGGTCGGTGCAGGTTGATCCTCATTTGGGGTTACTGGGCAGCCCCACAGGACAATGTTTTTCTTCTGGAGGGCAGGCATAGTGCTGCATTGTAGGTCTGGATTGCCAAACTGGAGGGCTTGTGGGCCAGTAGTCTGACGACAAAAGTCTGAGAACACAAGCTAGGCTTAGGTTTCTGGTGAGGACATGGCAGGCACAATCTACAGACCTGAATCGAGATCTCGTGCATCTGAAGTCAGGGCGAAAATCAGACGATCGCTCAGGTTGAAGTTTCTGACCCTGATAGCCCCTTCATGAATAGGGGGGGCATCACGAGGCCATGGGGGTTTTCCACGATGGGAGTTGTGAGAAGCTCCAAACTGCAGAGAGTCTTCTGCAGGACAATTGAGACCTGATGTTTGGCTCCAGGCCAATGATTCTGAGCAGGATTCTAAGGATGGATGGCTGGGTAGCCCACCTCTCATTCCAATTGTCTCCTAGCAACAAGACAGGTTAGATCTCCTGGATCTGTGGGGAGCAACCGAGGACGCTGAGTTGAAATGGACACCCATGGGGATGGGTCCTAATGTGCTTTTGTGTCTATGGAGACCTTGGAATGAAGCGGTGGCACTGGGGCCCTAAAGGGTTCTCCTAAACAGAGGCTTTGACACAGCTCCAACGTGCAAGTTTCCCATGTGTAGATGAGATGTTTTCTGATGGGTGAGTCAAGAAACAGCTAGATGCTGCTTTGGAAATCCAGGCCTCTGAGGAGAGATGCCTGGAAACCAAAGCAATGGATCTGATTATGGCCTAGGGGCCTGTTCTTTCCTTTTTACCTCTGGGGACATCTGTCTATGGGTCTGAGTGCAGGTAGGTGCTCAGTTGGGCTCAGATTGCCCCTGTTTTTTCCTGGGAAGCCACCACTATTGAGATGGATCAGGGACTTTGGAGGTTTATCCTATTAGAAGGGTTGTGGCCATTGGAATGGGCACACACAATTCCCTTGGAGAGGGCAAGTACAGTCCTCAGGTTTGGCTCCAGGGGCCTGAGCCTGTAGGTTGTGTAGGCCAGGGCTGTTTGGACAGTTGTCTGAAAACACAAACTCGGCTTATGTTTCGGGTCATAGGTATGGCAGGACTGACCTACAGAGCATGAGGAGAACATTTCGGGATTTGAAAGAAGGCCGAGTGTGAGGCTCCTGCTCAAGTTTTTGTCTCTGGATATCGTGTCACTCATGGTCGTGGAATTTCTGGGTGACTTCATGGGAAATGGACGAGTCTTACTCTCTGGTGGTTTGGCCCCGTCCAAAGAGTTTGGGGTCATTCTGTGGGCTGGAAGAAGTCCGTTTTGTTGTTGTTGTTGTTGTTGTTGTTGTTGTTGTTTTCTTTTTTAACCTCAGGTGTCCCACCAAATGAGAGATTCCAGAGTAGAGCCCTGGGGAGGGGCGACTGGACAATCAGAAATCTGGTTAAAAATTGGGGCCTAGGGACATGTCAAGCCCATTATGACATCTAATGGTCCGCCACTGAGAGGACTTACTAGAGGACAGGACTCATGCTGAGGGTCACAATGCGTGTGTATGCCCTCGTCGCACTCAAGAATGGGCGGGGCCTCAGGGTGAATTCTGGTTTCTCCTACACTGAACGTTGGACAACGTGCCAACCACAAGGGTTCTTGCCATGGGTAAGGAGGAGTTCTGATTTCTGAATCACACTCACCCCTGGGCAATGATTGGAGATAAGATCTCGGATCTGAAGCCTGAAAACTGAGGTAGGGATGGGATGATGACCTAAGGCCATGGCGGGTTTTATGTTCTCAGTGTGCGGTCAGCTTTCTGGGTGTTGGTCAGGAGGTCCGGGCTCAGGTTGTGTTCGACAGTGCATTAGTGCCCAGGTTAGACTATCTAATTTGGGTAAAGTCGAGTGCTGTGTAGGTTTATCCTCATTTAAGGTGCCTGGGCAGCTCATGAGGCAATAATTTTTTTTCTAGAGGGCAGGAAGAGTGCTGCATTGTGGGTCCGGAATTGCCAAACTTGAGGGCTTCGGGGCCAGGAGTGTGAGGACGGAAGTCTGAGAAGACAAGCTAGACTTGGGTTTCAGGGCGAGGGCACGGCAGGTACCCCCTGCAGATCTGAACCAATATCTCATGCATCTGAAGTCAGGGCGAGGATCAGACGTTGGCTCAGGTTGGAGTTTCTGTGCATGACGCCCGCTTCATAAAGGGAGCGGAATCTCGGGGCCATTGAGGTTTTCCCACGTTGGGAGTTGTGGGATGCCCCCTTCAAGGATTCCTTCTGCGGGACAATTGAGACCTGTTGGACAGCTCCAGGACATCCCATATGGAATGACTCCAGAGCAGAGTTCGTGGATGGATGCCTGGGAAGCCCGCCTCGCATTCCAGTTGTCTCCTAGCAACAAGACAGTTTAGATCTGATGGCTCTGCAGGAGCAACCGGGGTGGCTGAGTTGAAATGGACTTTCCTGAGGATGGGCCCTAATGTGCTTTTCTGACCATGAGGGCCTTGGAATGGGGCGGTGGCTACGGGACCCTGAAGTACTCTCCTAAGCTTTGGACATATCTCCCATGCACAGGTTTCCTTGTGGAGACGAGATGAGTTCTGATGGGTGCCTCAGGAAAACCCCTATGCTCGTATGGAATCAGGCTTTTGAGGACACATGCCTGTAACCCAAAGCAATGGATCCTATTATGGCCTAGGGTCCTGTCTGGTTCAATCTTCTTCTCTGGGGACATCCATCTATGGTATGAGTGGAGGTCGATTATCAGCTGGTGTCAGACAGCCCTTGTTTGTTCCGGGCGACCTACATTATTGAGATGGCCTCAGGGACTTTGGAGGTTTCTCCTAATTTGTACGATTTTGGACCATGGAATGGGCAGAATTCCCATGGATTGGTAGGCACAGTCCTAATGTGTGGCTCCAGGGGCCCAGCCTGGAGGGTGTGTGGCCCAAGACTTTGAGGACAGAAGTATGAAAACACAAACTCAGCTTAGGTTTGGGGACGTAGGTATGGCAGGCCCGATCTACAAACCATGAGAAGAACTCTTCAGGATATGAAGAAAGTGCGAGTCTGAGGCGCTTGCTCAGGCTTTTGTCTCTGGATTTTGTATCAGCGATGGCCGTGGAATGTCGGGGAGGCCTCATGGGCCATGGACGAATCTTCCTCTCTGAGGATTTGGCCCGATTCCCAATTGCTTTTCGTCAATCTGTGGGTTGGGAGAACTCATTTCAGTTTTGTTACCTCAGGTGTCCCACCAAAAGAGGAATCCCAAAGCCAAGCCGTGGGGAAGACTGAAGGGACAACCCGAAATATGGTTAAAAATTGGGGCCTAGGGGCATGGCAAGCCCACTATGCTGTCTCTTCATCCAGCCACTGAGTGGCCGTACTTGAGGACTGGGCTCAGGCTGAGGGTCACAAGGTGTGTTTGTGACCAATGTGGCCCGCGACCATGGGCGGGGCTTCATGGGCCACACTGGTTTCAACTACACTGAACGTTGGACAACATGCCAACCACAAGGTTTCTTGCCATGGGGAAGGAGTTCTGATTTCTGCATCACCTTCAACCCTGGGCAGTGACTGGAGAAAAGGTCTAGGTTCTGAAACCTGAAAACCTAGGTTGGGAATAGATGAAGACCTAAGGCCACGGCGGATCGATGTGCTCAGTGTGCGGCCAGCTGTCTGGGAGGGGCCAGGGGGTCGTGGCTCAGGCTGTGTCAGAAAGGGCATTGGTGCCCTGGTCAGCCTATGTATTTGGGGTACAGCCAAGGTCGGTGCAGGTTGATCCTCATTTGGGGTTACTGGGCAGCCCCAGAGGACAATGTTTTTTCTTCTGGAGGGCAGGCAGAGTGCTGCATTGTAGTTCTGGATTGCCAAACTGGAGGGCTTGTGGGCCAGTAGTCTGACGACAAAAGTCTGAGAACACAAGCTAGGCTTAGGTTTCTGGGTGAGGTCATGGCAGGCACAATCTACAGCTCTGAATCGAGATCTCGTGCATCTGAAGTCAGGGCTAGGTTCAGACGATTGCTCAGGTTGGAGTTTCTGCCCCTGATGTCCCCTTCATGAATGGGGGGGGGGCATCTGGAGGCCATCGGGTTTTTCCCACGATGGGAGTTGTGAGAAGCTCCAAACTGCAGAGAGTTCTCTGCAGGACAATTGAGACCTGTTGTATGGCTCCAGGCCAATGATTCTGAGCAGGGTTCTAAGGATGGATGGCTGGGTAGCCAACCTCGCATTCCAATTGTCTCCTAGCAACAAGACAGGTTAGATCTCCTGGATCTGTGGGGAGCAACTGAGGACGCTGGGTTGAAATGGACACACCTGGGGATGGGTCCTAATGTGCTTTTGTGTCTATGGAGACCTTGGAATGAAGCGGTGGCACTGGGGCCCTAAAGGGTTCTCCTAAACAGAGGCTTTGACAAAGCTCCAACGTGCAAGTTTCCCATGTGTAGATGAGATGTTTTCTGATGGGTGAGTGTAGAAACAGCTATATTTTGCTTTTGAAATCCAGGCCTCTGAGGAGAGATGACTGGAAACAAAAGCTATGGATCTGATTAGGGCCTAGGGGCCTGTTCTTTCCTTTTTACCTCTGGGGACATCTGTCTATGGGTCTGAGTGCAGGTAGGTGCTCAGTTGGGCTCAGATTGCCCCTGTTTTTTCCTGGGAAGCCACCACTATTGAGATGGATCAGGGACTTTGGAGGTTTATCCTATTAGAAGGGTTGTGGCCATTGGAATGGGCACACACAATTCCCTTGGAGAGGGCAAGTACAGTCCTCAGGTGTGGCTCCAGGGGCCTGAGCCTGTAGGTTGTGTAGGCCAGGGCTGTTTGGACAGTTGTCTGAAAACACAAACTGGGCTTATGTTTCGGGTCATAGGTATGGCAGGACTGACCTACAGACCATGAGGAGAACTCTTCGGGATTTGAAAGAAGGCCGAGTGTGAGGCTCCTGCTCAAGTTTTTGTCTCTGGATATCGTGTCACTCATGGTCGTGGAATTTCTGGGTGACTTCATGGGAAATGGACGAGTCTTACTCTCTGGTGGTTTGGCCCCGTCCAAAGAGTTTGGGGTCATTCTGTGGGCTGGAAGAAGTCCGTTTTGTTGTTGTTGTTGTTGTTGTTTTCTTTTTTAACCTCAGGTGTCCCACCAAATGAGGGATTCCAGAGTAGAGCCCTGGGGAGGGGCGAATTGACAATCAGAAATCCGATTATAAATTTTGGAATAGTGACATGTCAAGCCCATTATGACATGTAATGATCCAGCCACTGAGCGGACTTACTAGAGGACAGGACTCATGCTGAGTGTCACAATGCGTGTGTATGCCCTCGTCGCACTCAAGAATGGGCGGGGCCTCAGGGTGAATTCTGGTTTCTCCTACTCTGAACGTTGGACAACGTGCCAACCAAAAGGGTTCTTGCCATGGGTAAGGAGGAGTTCTGATTTCTGCATCACACTCACCCCTGGGCAGTGATTGGAGATAAGGTCTCGGTTTTGAAGCCAGATAAATGAGATAGGGAAGAGATGATGACCTAAGGCCATGGCGGGTTTTATGTGCTCAGTGTGCAGTCTGCTTTCTGGGTGTAGGTCAGGAGGTCAGGGCTCAGGTTGTGTTGGACAGTGCATTAGTGCCCAAGTTAGACTATATAATTTGGGTAAAGTCGAATGCTGTGTAGGCTGATCCTCATTTAAGGTGCCTGGGCAGCTCATGATGCAATAATTTTTTTTCTAGAGGGCAGGCAGAGTGCTGCATTGTGGGTCCGGTATTGCCAAACTTGAGGGCTACTGGGCCAGGAGTGTGAGGACGGAAGTCTGAGAAGACAAGCTAGACTTGGGTTTCAGGGCGAGGGCACGGCAGGTACCCCATGCAGATCTGAACCAATATGTCATTCATCTGAAGTCAGGGCGAGGATCAGACGTTGGCTCAGGTTGGAGTTTCTGTGCATGACGGCCGCTTCATGAAGGGAGCTGAATCTCGAGGTCATTGAGGTTTTCCCACGTTGGGAGTTGTGAGATTCCCCCTTCAAAGATTCCTTCTGCGGGACAATTGAGACCTGTTGGACAGCTCCAGGACATCCCATATGGAATGACTCCAGAGCACCGTTCGCGGATGGTTGCCTGGGAAGCCCGCCTCGCATTCCAATTGTCTCCTAGCAACAAGAAAGTTTAGATCTGATGGCTCTGCCGGAGCAACCGGGGTGGCTGAGTTGAAATGGACTTTCCTGAGGATGGGTCCTAATGTGTTTTTGTGTCCATGAGGGCCTTGGAATGGGGCGGTGGCACCGGGACCCTGATGTACTCTCCTAAGCCTTGGACATGGCTCCCATGCACAGGTTTCCATGTGGAGACGAGATGAGTTCTGATGGGTGCCTCAGGAAAACTCCTATGCTCGTATTGGAATCAGGCTTTTGAGGACACATGCCTGTAACCCAAAGCAATTGTACCTATTATGGCCTAGGGTCCTGTCTGGTTCAATCTTCTTCTCTGGAGACATCCATCTATGGTATGAGTGGAGGTCGATTATCAGCTGGTGTCAGACAGCCCTTGTTTATTCCGGGCGACCTACACTATTGGGATGGCCTCAGGGACTTTGGAGGTTTCTCCTAATTTGTACGACTTTGGACCATGGAATGGGCAGAATTTCCATGGATTGGTACGCACAGTCCTAATGTGTGGCTCCAGGGGCCCAACCTGGAGGTTGTGTGGCCCAAGACTTTGAGGACAGAAGTCTGAAAACACAAACTCAGCTTAGATTTGGGGACGTAGGTATGGCAGCCCCGATCTACAAGCCATGAGAAGAACTCTTCAGGATATGAAGATAGTGCGAGACTGAGGCGCTTGCTCAGGCTTTTATCTCTGTATTTTGTATCAGTGATGGCCGTGGATGTCGGGATGGCCTCATGGGCCATGGACGAATCTTCCTCTCTGAGGATTTGGCACGAATCCCAATTGCTTTTCGACAATCTGTGGGATGGGAGGACTCATTTCAGTTTTGTTACCTCAATTGTCCCACCAAAAGAGGAATTCCAAAGGAAAGCCGTGGGGAAGCCTGAAACGACAACCCGAACTATGGTTAAAAATTGGGGCCTAGGGGCATGGCAAGCCCAATATGCTGTCTCTTCATCCAGCCACTTAGTGGCCTTACTTGAGGACTGGGCTTATCCTTAGGTTCACAATGTGGGTTTGTGACCAATGTGGCCCGTGAGCATGGGCGGGGCCTCATGTGCCACACTGGTTTCAACTACACTGAACGTTGGACAACATGCCAACCACAAGGTTTCTTGCCATGGGGAAGGAGTTCTGATTTCTGCATCACCTTCAAACCTGGGCAGTGATAGGAGATAATGTCTAGTTTCTGAAACCTGAAAACCGAGGTTGGGAAGAGCTGACGACCTAAGGCCATGGCGCCTCCATGTGCTCAGTGTGCGGCCAGCTGCCTGGGAGGGGCCAGGGGTTCCAGGCTCAGGCTGTGTCAGAAAGGGCATTAGTGCCCTGGTCAGCCTATGTATTTGGGGTACAGCCAAGTTCGGTGCAGGTTGATCCTCATTTGTGGGTACTGGGTAGCCCCAGAGGACAATGTGTTTCTTCTGGAGGGCAGGCAGAGTGCTGCATTGTAGTTCTGGATTGCCAAACTGGAGGGCTTGTGGGCCAGTAGTCTGATGACAAAAGTCTGAGAACACAAGCTAGGCTTAGGTTTCTGGGTGAGGCCATGGCAGGCACAATGTACAGACCTGAATCGAGATCTCGTACATCTGAACTCAGGGCGAGGATCAGACGATCGCTCAGGTTGGAGTTTCTGTCCCTGATGGCCCCTTCATGAATGGGGGGGCATCACGAGGCCATGGGGTTTTTCCCACGATGGGAGTTGTGAGAAGCTTCAAACTGCAGAGAGACTTCTGCAGGACAATTGAGACCTGTTGTTTGGCTCCAGGCCAATGATTCTGAGCAGGGTTCTAAGGATGTATGGCTGGGTAGCCCACCTCGCATTCCAATTGTCTCCTAGAAACAAGACAGGATAGATCTCCTGGATCTGTGGGGAGCAACCTAGGACGCTGAGTTGAAATGGACACCCCTGGGGTGGGTCCTAATGTGCTTTTGTGTCTATGGAGACTTTGGAATGAAGCGGTGGCACTGGGGCCCAAAAGGGTTCTCCTAAACAGAGGCTTAGACACAGCTCCAACGGGCAAGTTTCCCATGTGTAGATGAGATGTTTTCTGATGGGTGAGTCAAGAAACAGCTATATGCTGCTTTTGAAATCCAGTCCTCTTAGGAGAGATGCCTGGAAACCAAAGCAAAGGATCTGATTAGTGCCTAGGGGCCTGTTCTTTCCTTTTTACCTCTGGGGACATCTGTCTATGGGTCTGAGTGCAGGTATGTACTCAGTTGGGCTCAGATTGCCCCTGTTTTTCCTGGGAAGCCACCACTATTGAGATGGATCAGGGACTTTGGAGGTTTATCCTATGAGAAGGGTTGTGGCCATGGAATGGGCACACACAATTCCCTTGGAGAGGGCAAGTACATTCCTCAGGTTTGTCTCCAGGGGCCTGAGCCTGTACGTTGTGTAGGCCAGGGCTGTTTGGACAGTTGTCTGAAAATACAAACTGGGCTTTTGTTTCGGGTCATACGTATGGCAGGAGTGATCTACAGACCATGAGGAGAACTCTTCGGGATTTGAAAGAAGGGCGAGTGTGAGGCTCCTGCTCACGTTTTTATCTCTGGATATCGTGTCACTCATGGTCGTGGAATTTCTGGGTGACTTCATGGGAAATGGACGAGTCTTACTCTCAGGTGGTTTGGACCCTGTCCAAAGAGTTTGGGGTCATTCTCTGGGCTGGAAGAAGTCAATTTTTTTTTCTTGTGTTTTCTTTATTAACCTCAGGTGTCCCACCAAATGAGGGATTCCAGAGTAGAGCCCTGTGGAGGGGCGACTGGACAATCAAAAATCTGGTTAAAAATTGGGGCCTAGGGACATGTTAAGCCCATTATGACATCTAATGGTCCAGCCACTGAGAGGACTTACTAGAGGACAGGACTCTTGCTGAGGGTCACAATGCGTGTGTATGTCCTCGTCGCACTCAAGAATGGGCGGGGCCTCCGGGTGAATGCTGGTTTCTCCTACACTGAACGTTGGACAACGTGCCAACCACAAGGGTTCTTGCCATGGGTAAGGAGGAGTTCTGATTTCTGCATCACACTCACCCCTGGGCAGTGATTGGAGATAAGGTCTCGGTTCTGAAGCCTGAAAACTGAGGTAGGGAAGAGATGAGACCTAAGGCCATGGCGGGTTTATGTGCTCAGTGTGCGGTCAGCTTTCTGGGTGTTGGTCAGTAGGTCCGAGCTCAGGTTGTGTTCGACAGTGCATTAGTGCCCTGGTTAGACTATATAATTTGGGTAAAGTCGAGTGCTGTGTAGGTTGATCCTCATTTAAGGTGCCTGGGCAGCTCATGAGGCAATAATTTTTTTTCTAGAGGGCAGGCAGAGTGCTGCATTGTGGGTCCGGGATTGCCAAACTTGAGGGCTTCGGGGCCAGGAGTGTGAGGACGGAAGTCTGAGAAGACAAGCTAGACTTGGGTTTCAGGGCGAGGGCACGGCAGGTACCCCCTGCAGATCTGAACCAATATGTCATTCATCTGAAGTCAGGGCGATGATCAGACGTTGGCTCAGGTTGGAGTTTCTGAGCATGACAGCCGCTTCATGAAGGGAGCGGAATCTCGAGGACATTGAGGTTTTCCCACGTTGGGAGTTGTGGGATGCCCCCTTCAAGGATTCCTTCTGAGGGACAATTGAGACATGTTGGACAACTCCAGGACATCCCATATGGAATGACTCCAGAGCAACGTTCGCGGATGGATGCCTGGGAAGTCCGCCTCGCATTCCAATTGTCTCCTAGCAACAAAATAGTTTAGATCGGATGGCTCTGCCGGAGCAACCGGGGTGGCTGAGTTGAAATGGACTTTCCTGAGGATGGGTCCTAATGTGTTTTTGTGTCCATGAAGGCCTTGGAATGGGGTTGTGAACCGGGACCCTGAAGTACTCTCCTTAGCTTTGGACATGGCTCCCATGCACAGGTTTCCTTGGGGAGACGAGATGAATTCTGATGGGTGCCTCAGGAAAATCCCTATGCTCGTATTGGAATCAGGCTTTTGAGGACACATGCCTGTAACCCAAAGCAATGGATCCTATAATGGCCTAGGGTACTGTATGGTTCAATCTTCTTCTCTGGAGACATCCATCTATGGTATGAGTGGAGGTCGATTATCAGCTGGTGTCAGACAGCCCTTGTTTGTTCCAGGCGACCTACACTATTGGGATGGCCTCAGGGTCTTTGGAGGTTTCTCCTAATTTGTACGATTTGGGACCATGGAATGGGCAGAATTCCCATGGATTGGTAGGCACAGTCCTAATGTGTGGCTCCAGGGGCCCAGCCTGGAGGGTGTGTGGCCCAAGACTTTGAGGACAGAAGTCTGAAAACACAAACTCAGCCTAGGTTTGGGGACGTAGGTATGGCAGGCCCGATCTACAAACCATGAGAAGAACTCTTCAGGATATGAAGAAAGTGCGAGTCTGAGGCGCTTGCTCAGGCTTTTGTCTCTGGATTTTGTATCAGCGATGGCCGTGGAATGTCGGGGAGGCCTCATGGGCCATGGACGAATCTTCCTCTCTGAGGCTTTGGCCCGATTCCCAATTGCTTTTCGTCAATCTGTGGGATGGGAGGACTCCTTTCAGTTTTGTTACCTCAGGTGTCCCACCAAAAGAGGAATTCCAAAGCAAAGCCGTGGGGAAGACTGAAGGGCAACCCGAACTATGGTTAAAAATTGGGGCCTACGGGCATGGCAAGCCCAATATGATATCTCTTCATCCAGCCACTGAGTGGCCTTACTTGAGGACTGGGCTCAGCCTGAGGGTCACAATGTGTGTTTGTGACCAATGTGGCCCGCGAGCATGGGCGGGGCCTCATGGGCCACACTGGTTTCAACTACACTGAACGTTGGACAGCATGCCAACCACAAGGTATCTTGCCATGGGGAATGAGTTCTGATTTCTGCATCACCTAAACACCTGGGCAGTGATAGGAGATAAGCTGTAGTTTCTGAAACCTGAAAACTGAGGTTGGGAAGAGCTGACGACCTAAGGCCATGGCGCCTCGATGTGCTCAGTGTGTGGCCAGCTGTCTGGGAGGGGCCAGGGGGTTCAGGCTCAGGCTGTATCAGAAAGGGCATTAGTGCCCTGGTCAGCCTATGTATTCGGGGTCCAGCCAAGTTCGGTGCAGGTTGATCCTCATTTGGGGTTACCTGGTAGCCCCAGAGGACAATATGTTTCTTCTGGAGGGCAGGCAGAGTGCTGCATTGTAGTTCTGGATTGCCAAACTGAAGGGCTTGTGGGCCACTAGTGTGACGACAAAAGTCTGAGAACACAAGCTAGGCTTAGGTTTCTGGGTGAGGCCATGGCAGGCACAATCTACAGACCTGAATCGAGATCTCGTGCCTCTGAAGTCAGGGCGAGGATCAGACGATCACTCAGGTTGGAGTTTCTGTCTCTGATGGCCCCTTCATGAATGGGGGGGCATCACGAGGCCATGGGGTTTTCCCACGATGGGAGTTGTGAGAACCTCCAAACTGCAGAGTGTCTTCTGCAGGACAATTGAGACCTGTTGTTTGGCTCCAGGCCAATGATTCTGAGCAGGTTTAAAAGGATGGATGGCTGGGTAGCCAACCTCGCATTCCAATTGTCTCCTAGCAACAGACAGGTTAGATCTCCTGGATCTGTCGGGAGCAACCTAGGACGCTAAGTTGAAATGGACAGCCCTGGGAATGGGTCCTAATGTGCTTTTGTGTCTATGGAGACCTTGGAATGAAGCGGTGGCACTGGGGCCCTAAAGGGTTCTCCTAAGCAGAGGCTTTGACACAGCTCCAACGTACAAGTTTCACATGTGTAGATGAGATGTTTTCTGATGGGTGAGTCAAGAAACAGCTATATGCTGCTTTTGAAATCCAGGCCTCTGAGGAGAGATGCCTGGAAACCAAAGCAATGGATCTGATTAGTGCCTAGGGGCCTGTTCTTTCCTTTTTACCTCTGGGGACATCTGTCTATGGGTCTGAGTGCAGGTAGGTCCACATTTGGGCTCAGATTGCCCCTGTTTTTCCTGGGGAGCCACCACTATTGAAATGGATCAGGGACCTTGGAGGTTTATCCTATTAGAAGAGTTGTGGCCATTGGAATGGGCACACACAATTCCCTTGGAGAGGGCAAGTACAGTCCTCAGTTTTGGCTCCAGGGGCCTAAGCCTGTAGGTTGTGTAGGCCAGGGCTGTTTGGACAGATGTCTGAAAACACAAACTGGGCTTATGTTTCGGGTCATAGGTATGGCAGGACTGATCTACAGATCATGAGGATAACTCTTCGGGATTTAAAAGAAGGGCGAGTGTGAGGCTCCTGCTCACGTTTTTGTCTCTGGATATCGTGTCACTCATGGTCGTGGAATTTCTGGGTGACTTCATGGGAAATGGACGAGTCTTACTCTCTGGTGGTTTGGCCCCTGTCCAAAGAGTTTGGGGTCATTCTGTGGGCTGGAAAAAGTCCGTTTTTTTTTTGTTGTTGTTTTCTTTATTAACCTCAGGTGTCGCACCAAATGAGGGATTCCAGAGTAGAGCCCTGGGGAGGGGCGACTGGACAATCAGAAATCTGGTTAAAAATTGGGGCCTAGGGACATGTCAAGCCCATTATGACATCTAATGGTCCAGCCACTGAGATGACTTACTAGAGGACAGGACTCCTGCTGAGGGTCACAATGCGTGTGTATGCCCTCGTCGCACTCAAGAATGGGCGGGGCCTCAGGGTGAATGCTGGTTTCTCCTACACTGAACGATGGACAACGTGCCAACCACAAGGGTTCTTGCCATGGGTAATGAGGAGTTCTGATTTCTGCATCACACTCACCCCTGGGCAGAGATTGGAGATAAGGTCTCGGTTCTAAAGCCTGAAAACTGAGGTAGGGAAGAGATGAGACCTAAGGCCATGGCGGGTTTTATGTGCTCAGTGTGCGGTCAGCTTTCTGGGTGTTGGTCAGGAGGTCCGGGCTCAGGTTGTGTTCGACAGTGCATTAGTGCCCTGGTTAGACTATATAATTTGGGTAAAGTCGAGTGCTGTGTAGGTTGATCCTCATTTAAGGTGCCTGGGCAGCTCATGAGGCAATAATTTTTTTTCTAGAGGGCAGTCAGAATGCTGCATTGTGGGTCCGGAATTGCCAAACTTGAGGGCTTCGGGGCCAGGAGTGTGAGGACGGAAGTCTGAGAAGACAAGCTAGACTTGGGTTTCAGGGCGAGGGCACGGCAGGTACCCCCTGCAGATCTGAACCAATATGTCATTCATCTGAAGTCAGGGCGAGGATCAGACGTTGGCTCAGGTTGGAGTTTCTGAGCATGACGGCCACTTCATGAAGGGAGCGGAATCTCGAGGCCATTGAGGTTTTCCCACGTTGGGAGTTGTGGGATGCCCCCTTCAAGGATTCCTTCTGCGGGACAATTGAGACCTGTTGGACAGCTCCAGGACATCCCATATGGAATGACTCCAGAGCACCGTTCGCGGATGGATCACTGGGAAGCCCCCTTCCCATTCCAATTGTCTCCAAGCAACAAGACAGTTTAGAGTTGATGGCTATGCCGGAGCAACCAGGGTGGCTGAGTTGAAATGGACTTTCTGAGGATGGGTCCTAATGTGTTTTTGTGTCCATGAGGGCCTTGGAACGGGGCGGTGGCACCGGGACCCTGAAGTACTCTACTTAGCTTTGGACATGGCTCCCATGCACAGGTTTCCTTGGGGAGACGAGATGAATTCTGATGGGTGCCTCAGGAAAACCCCTATGCTCGTATTGGAATCAGGCTTTTGAGGACACATGCCTGTAACACAAAGCAATGGATCCTATTATGACCTAGGGTCCTGTCTGGTTCAATCTTCTTCTCTGGAGACATCCATCTATGGTATGTGTGGAGGTCGATTATCAGCTGGTGTCAGACAGCCCTTGTTTGTTCCGGGCCACCTACACTATTCGGATGGCCTCAGGGTCTTTGGAGGTTTCTCCTAATTTGTACGATTTTGGACCATGGAATGGGCAGAATTCCCTTGGATTGGTAGGCACAGTCCTAATGTGTGGCTCCAGGGGCCCAGCCTGGAGGGTGTGTGGCCCAAGACTTTGAGGACAGAGTCTAAAAACACAAACTCAGGTTAGGTTTGGGGACGCAGGTATGGCAGGCCCGATCTACAAACCATGAGAAGAACTCTTCAGGATATGAAGAAAGTGCGAGTCTGAGGCGCTTGCTCAGGCATCTGTCTCTGGATTTTGTATCAGCGATGGCCAAGGAATGTCGGGTGGCCTCATGGGCCATGGACGAATCTTCCTCTCTGAGGATTTGGCCCGATTCCCAATTGCTTTTTGTCAATCTGTGGGATGGGAGGACTCCTTTCAGTTTCGTTACCTCAGGTGTCCCACCAAAAGAGGAATTCCAAAGCAAAGCCGTGGGGAAGACTGAAGAGACAACCCAAACTATGGTTGAAAATTGGGGCCTAGGGGCATGGCAATCCCAATATGCTATCTCTTCATCCAACCACTGAGTGGCCTTACTTGAGGACTGGGTTCAGCCTGAGGGTCACAATGTGCGTTTGTAACCAATGTGGCCCATGAGCATGGACGGGGCCTTATGGGCCACATTGGTTTCAACTACACTGAACGTTGGACAACATGCCAACCACAAGGTTACTTGCCGTGGGGAAGGAGTTCTGATTTCTGCATCACCTTCAAAACTGGGCAGTGATAGGAGATAAGCTCTAGTTTCTGAAACCTGAAAACCGAGGTTGGGAAGAGATGACGACCTAAGGCCATGGCGGCTCGATGTGCTCAGTGTGCGGCCAGCTGCCTGGGAGGGGCCAGGGGGTCCAGGCTCAGGCTGTGTCAGAAAGGGCATTAGTGCCCTGGTCAGCCTATGTATTTGGGGTACAGCCAAGGTCGGTGCAGGTTGATCCTCATTTGGGGTTACTGGGTAGCCCCAGAGGACAATGTGTTTCTACTGGAGGGCAGGCAGAGTGCTGCATTGTAGTTCTGGATTGCCAAACTGGAGGGCTTGTGGGCCACTAGTGTGACGACAAAAGTCTGAGAACACAAGCTAGGTTTAGGTTTCTGGGTGAGGCCATGGCAGGCACAATCTACAGACCTGAATCGAGATCTCGTGCATCTGAAGTCAGGGCGAGGATCAGACGATCGCTCAGGTTGGAGTTTCAGTCCCTGATGGCCCCTTCATGAATGGGGGGCACCACGAGGCCATGGGGCTTTTTCCACGATGGGAGTTGTGAGAAGCTTCAAACTGCAAAGAGTCTTCTGCAGAACAATTGTGACCTGTTGTTTGGCTCCAGGCCAATGATTCTGAGCAGGGTTCTAAGGATGGATGGCTGGGTAGCCAACCTCGCATTCCAATTGTCTCCTAGAAACAAGACAGGATAGATCTCCTGGATCTGTGGGGAGCAACCGAGGACGCTGAGTTGAAATGGACACCCCTGGGGTGGGTCCGATTGTGCTTTTGTGTCTATGGAGACTTTGGAATGAGACGGTGGCACTGGGGCCATAAAGGGTTCTCCTAAACAGAGGCTTAGACACAGCTCCAACGGGCAAGTTTCCCATGTGTAGATGAAATGTTTTCTGATGGGTGAGTCGAGAAACAGCTATATGCTGCTTTTGAAATCCAGGCCTATGAGGAGAGATGCCTGGAAACCAAAGCAATGGATCTGATTAGTGCCTAGGGGCCTGTTCTTTCCTTTTTACCTCTGGGGACATCTGTCTATGGGTCTGAGTGCAGGTAGGTACTCAGTTGGGCTCAGATTGCCCCTGTTTTTCCTGGGAAGCCATCACTATTGATATGGATCAGGGACTTTGGAGGTTTATCCTATTAGAAGGGTTGTGGCCATTGGAATGGGCACACACAATTCCCTTGGAGAGGGCAAGTACAGTCCTCAGGTTTGTCTCCAGGGGCCTGAGCCTGTACGTTGTGTAGGCCAGGGCTGTTTGGACAGTTGTCTGAAAACACAAACTCGGCTTATGTTTCGGGTCATAGGTATGGTAGGACAGATCTACAGACCATGAGGAGAACTCTACGGGATTTGAAAGAAGGGCGAGTGTGAGGCTCCTGCTCAAGTTTTTGTCTCTGGATATCGTGTCACTCATGGTCTTGGAATTTCTGGGTGACTTCATGGGAAATGGACGAGTCTTACTCTCTGGTGGTTTGGCCCCGTCCGAAGAGTTTCGGGTCATTCTGTGGGCTGGAAGAAGTCTTTTTTTTTTTTTTTATTGTTGTTGTTTTCTTTTTTAACCTCAGGTATCCCACCAAATGAGGGATTCCAGAGTAGAGCCTGGGGATGGTCGACTGGACAATTTGAAATCTGGTTAAAAATTCTGGCCTAGGGACATGTCAAGCCCATTATGACATCTAATGGTCCAGCCACTGAGAGGACTAACTAGAGGACAGGAAACATGCTGAGGGTCATAAAGCTTGTGTATGCCCTCGTGGCACTCAAGAATGGCGGGGCCTCAGGGTGAATGCTGGGTTCTCCTACTCTGAACGTTGGACAACGGGCCAACCACAAGGGTTCTTGCCATGGGTAAGGAGGAGTTCTGATTTCTGCATCACACTCACCCCTGGGCAGTGATTGGAGATAATGTCTCGGTTCTGAAGCCTGAAAACTGAGGTAGGGAAGAGATGATGACCTAATGCCATGGCGGGTTTTATGTGCTCAGTGTGCGGTCAGCTTTCTGGGTGTTGGTCAGGAGGTCCGGGCTCAGGTTGTGTTCGACAGTGCATTAGTGCCCAGGTTAGACTATATAATTTGGGTAAGGTCGAGTGCTGTGTAGGTTTATCCTCATTTAAGGTGCCTGGGCAGCTCAGGAGGCAATAATTTTTTTTTTTTTCTCGAGGGCAGGCAGAGTGCTGCATTGTGGGTCCGGAATTGCCAAACTTGAGGGCTTCGGGGCCAGGAGTGTGAGGACGGAATTCTGAGAAGACAAGCTAGACTTGGGTTTCAGGGCGAGGTACGGCAGGTACCCCCTGCAGATCTGAACCAATATCTCATGCATCTGAGTCAGGGCGAGGATCAGACGTTGGCTCAGCTTGGAGTTTCTGTGCATGACGGCCGCTTCATGAAGGGAGTGGAATCTTGATGCCATTGAGGTTTTCTCCACGTTGGGAGTTGTGGGATGCCCCCTTCAAGAATTCCTTCAGCGGGAAAATTGAGACCTTTTGGGCATCTCCAGGACATCCCATATGGAATGACTCCAGAGCTCCTTTCGCGGATGGGTGCCTGGGAAGCCCGCCTCGCATTCCAATTGTCTCCTAGCAACAAGACAGTTTAGATCTGATGGCTCTGCCGGAGCAACCGGGGTGGTTGAGTTGAAATGGACTTTCCTGAGGATGGGTCCTAATGTGTTTTTGTGTCCATGAGGGCCTTGGAAGGGGGAGGTGGCACCGGGACCCTGAAGTACTCTCCTAAGCATTGGACATGGCTCCCATGCACAGGTTTCTTAGTGGAGACGAGATGAGTTCTGATGGGTGCCTCAGGAAAACCCCTATGCTCATATTGGAATCAGGCTTTTGAGGACACATGCCTGTAACCCAAAGCAATGGATCCTATTATGGCCTTGGGTCCTGTCTGGTTCAATCTACTTCTCTGGGGACATCCATCTATGGTATGAGTGGAGGTCGATTATCAGCTGGTGTCAGACAACCCTTGTTTGTTCCGGGCTACCTACACTATTGGGATGGCCTCACGGTCTTTGGAGTTTTCTCCTAATTTGTACGATTTTGGACCATGGAATGGGCAGAATTCCCATGGATTGGTAGGCACAGTCCTAATGTGTGGATCCAGGGGCCCAGCCTGGAGGGTGTGTGGTCCAAGACTTTGAGGACAGAAGTCTGAAAACACAAACTCAACTTAGGTTTGGGGACGTAGGTATGGCAGGCACGATCTACAAACCATGAGAAAAACTCTTCAGGATATGAAGAAAGTGCGAGTCTGAGGCGCTTGCTCAGGCTTTTGTCTCTGGATTTTGTATCAGCGATGGCCAAGGAATGTCGGGGAGGCCTCATGGGCCATGGACGAATCTTCCTCTCTGAGGATTTGGCCCGATTCCCAATTGCTTTTCGTCAATCTGTGGGATGGGAGGACTCCTTTCAGTTTTGTTTCCTCAGGTGTCCCACCAAAAGAGGAATTCCAAAGCAAAGCCGTGGGGAAGACTGAAGGGACAACCCGAACTATGGTTAAAAATTGGGGCCTAGGGGCATGGCAAGCCCAATATGCTATCTCTTCATCCAGCCACTGAGTGGCCTTACTTGAGGACTGGGCTCAGCCTGAGGGTCACAATGTGTGTTTGTGACCAATGTGGCCCGGGAGCATGGGCAGGGCCTCATGGGCCTCACTGGTTTCAACTACTCTGAACGTTGGACAGCATGCCAACCACAAGGTTTCTTGCCATGGGGAAGGAGTTCTGATTTCTGCATCACCTTCAACCCTGGTCAGTGATAGGAGATAAGGTCTAGGTTCTGAAACCTGAAAACCGTGGTTGGGAAGAGATGACGACCTAAGGCCATGGCGGCTCGATGTGCTCAGTGTGAGGCCAGCTGTCTGGAAGGGGCCAGGGGGTCCAGGCTCAGGCTGTGTCAGAAAGGACATTAGTGCCCTGGTCAGCCTATGTATTGGGGGTACAGCCAAGGTCGGTGCAGGTTGATCCTCATTTGGGGTTACTGGGTAGCCCCAGAGGGCAATGTTTTTCTTTTGGAGGGCCGGCAGAGTGCTGCACAGTAGTTCTGGATTGCCAAACTGGAGGGCTTGTGGGCCAGTAGTCTGACGACCAAAGTCTGAGAACACAAGCTAGGCATAGTTTTCTGGGTGAGGCCATGGAAGGCACAATCTACAGACCTGAATCGAGATCTCGTGCATCTGAAGTCAGGGCGAGTATCAGACGATCGCTCAGGTTGGAGTTTCTGTCCCTGATGGCCCCTTCATGAATGGGGGGGCATCACGAGGCCATGGGGGTTTTCCCACGATGGGAGTTGTGAGAAGCTCCAAACTGCAGAGAGTCTTCTGCAGGACAATTGAGACCTGTTGTTTGGCACCTGGCCAATGATTCGGAGCAGGGTTCTAAGGATGGATGGCTGGGTAGCCCACCTCGCATTCCAATTGTCTCCTAGCAACAAGACAGGATAGATCTCCTGGATGTGTGGGGAGCAACCGAGGATGCTGAGTTGAAATGGACACCCCTGGGGATGGGTCCTAATGTGCTTTTGTGTCTATGGAGACCTTGGTATGAAGCGGTGGCACTGGGGCCCTAAAGGGTTCTCCTAAACAGAGGCTTTGACACAGCTCCAACGTGCAAGTTTCCCATGTGTAGATGAGATGTTTTCCGATGGGTGAGTCAAGAAACAGCTATATGCTGCTTTTGAAATCCAGGCCTCTGAGGAAAGATGCCTGGAAACCAAAGCAATGGATCTGATTAGTGCCTAGTGGCCTGTTCTTTCCCTTTTACCTCTGGGGACAACTGTCTTTGGGTCTGAGTGCAGGTAGGTGCTCAGTTGGGCTCAGATTGCCCCTGTTTTTCCTGGGAAGACACCACTATTGAGATGGATCAGGGACTTTGGTGGTTTATCCTATTAGAAGGGTTGTGGCCATTGGAATGGGCACACACAATTCTCTTGGAAAGGGCAAGTACAGTCCTCAGGTTTGGCTCCAGGGGCCTGAGCCTTTAGGTTGTGTAGGCCAGGGCTGTTTGGACAGTTGTCTGAAAATACAAACTCGGCTTACGTTTCGGGTCATAGATATGGCAGGACTGATCTACAGACCATGAGGAGAACTCTTCGGTATTTGAAAGAAGGGCGAGTGTGAGGCCCTGCTCAAGTTTTTGTCTCTGGATATCGTGTCACTCATGGTCGTGGAATTTCTGGGTGACTTCATGGGAAATGGACGAGTCTTACTCTCTGGTGGTTTGGCCCCGTCCAAAGAGTTTGGGGTCATTCTGTGGGCTGGAAGAAGTCCGTTTTTTCTTTTGTTTTTGTTGTTGTTTTCTTTTTTAACCTCAGGTGTCCCACCAAATGAGGGATTCCAGAGTAGAGCCCTGGGGAGGGGCGGCTGGACAATCAGAAATCTTGTTAAAAATTGGGGCTTAGGGACATGTCAAGCCCATCATGACATCTAATGGTCCAGCCACTGACAGGACTTACTAGAGGACAGGACTCATGCTGAGGGTCACAATGCGTGTGTATGCCCTCGTCGCACTCAAGAATGGGCGGGGCCTCAGGGTGAATGCTGGTTTCTCCTACCCTGAACGTTGGACAACGTGCCAACCACAAGGGTTCTTGCCATGGGTAAGGAGGAGTTCTGATTTCTGCATCACACTCACAATTGGGCAGTGATTCGAGATAATGTCTCGGTTCTGAAGCCTGAAAACTGAGGTAGGGAAGAGATGATGACCTAAGGCCAAGGCGGTTATTATGTGCTCAGTGTGCGGTCAGCTTTCTGGGTGTTGGTCAGGAAGTCTGCGCTCAGGTTGTGTTCGACAGTGCATTAGTGCCCAGGTTAGACTATATCGTTTTGGTAAAGTCGAGTGCTGTGTAGGTTTATCCTCATTTAAGGTGCCTGGGCAGCTCATGAGGCATTAATTTTTTTTCTAGAGGGCATGCAGAGTGCTGCATTGTGGGTCCGGAATTGCCAAACTTGAGGGCTTCGGGGCCAGGATGTGAGAATGGAAGTCTGAGAAGAAAAGCTAGACTTGGGTTACAGGGCGAGGGCACGGCTGGTACCCCCTGCAGATCTGAACCAATATCTCATGCATCTGAAGTCAGGGCGAGGATCAGACTTTGGCTCAGGTTGGAGTTTCTGTGCATGACGGCCGCTTCATGAAGGGAGCGGAATCTCAAGGCCATTGAGGTTTTCCCACGTTGGGAGTTCTGGGATGCCCCCTTCAAGAATTCCTTCTGCGGGACAATTGAGACCTGTTGGACAGCTCAAGGACATCCCATATGGAGTGACTCCAGCGCACCTTTCTGGAATGGATGCCTGGGAAGCACGCCTCGCATTCCAATTGTCTCCTAGCAACAAGACAGTTTAGATCTGATGGCTCTGCCGGAGCAACCGGGGTGGCTGAGTTGAAATGGACTTTCCTGAGGATGGGTCCTAATGTGTTTTTGTGTCCATGAGGGCCTTGGAATGGGGCGGTGGCACCGGGACCCTGAAGTACTCTCCTAAGCTTTGGACATGGCTGCCATGCACAGGTTTCCTTTGGAGACGAGATGAGTTCTGATGGGTGCCTCAGGAAAACCCATATGCTCGTATTGGAATCAAGCTTTTGAGGACACATGCCTGTAAGTCAAAGCAATGGATCCTATTATGGCCTAGGGTCCTGTCTGGTTCAATCTTCTTCTCTGGGGACATCCATCTATGGTATGAGTGGAGGTCGATTATCAGCTGGTGTCAGAGAGCCCTTGTTTGTTCCGAGCGACCTACACTATTGGGGTGGCCTCAGGGACTTTGGAGGTTTCTCCTAATTTGTACGATTTTGGACCATGGAATGGGCAGAAATCCCATGGATTGGTAGGCACAGTCCTAATGTGTGGCTCCAGGATCCCAGCCTGGAGGGTGTGTGGCCCAAGACTTTGAGGAAAAAAGTCTGAAAACACAAACTCAGCTTAGGTTTGGGGACGTAGGTATGGCAGGCCCGATCTACAAACCATGAGAAGAACTCTTCAGGATATGAAGAAAGTGCGAATCTGAGGCGCTTGCTCAGGCTTTTGTCTCTGGATTTTGTATCAGCGATGGCCGTGGAATGTCGGGGAGGCCTCATGGGCCATGGACGAATCTTCCTCTCTGAGGATTTGGCCCGATTCCCAATTGCTTTTCGTCAATCTGTGGGATGGGAGGACTCATTTCAGTTTTGTTACCTCAGGTGTCCCACCAAAAGAGGAATTCCAAAGCAAAGCCGTGGGGACACTGAATGGACAACACGAACTATGGTTAAAAATTGGGGCCTAGGGGCATGGCAAGCCCAATATGCTATCTCTTCATCAAGCCACTGAGTGGCCGTACTTGAGGACTGGGCTCAGCCTGAGGGTCACAATGTGTGTTTGTGAACAATGTGGCCCGCGAGCATGGGCGGGGCCTCATGGGCCACACTGGTTTCAACTACACTGAACGTTGGACTACATGCCAACCACAAGGTTTCTTGACATGGGGAAGGAGTTCTGATTTCTGCATCACCTTCAACCCTGGCAGTGATTGGAGATAAGGTCTAGGTTCTGAAACCTGAAAACCGAGGTTGGGAAGAGATGACGACCTAAGGCCATGGCAGCTCGATGTGCTCAGTGTGCGGCCAGCTGTCTGGGAGGGGCCAGGGTGTCCAGGCTCAGGCTGTGTCAGAAAAGGCATTAGTAACCTGGTCAGCGTATGTATTTGGGGTACAGCCAAGGTCGGTGCAGGATGAACCTAATTTTGGGTTACTGGGTATCCACAGAGGGCAATGTTTTTCTTCTGGAGGGCCAGCAGAGTCCTGCATTGTAGTTCTGGATTGCCAAACTGGAGGGCTTGTGGGCCAGTAGTCTGACGACAAAAGTCTGAAAAAACAAGCTAGGCTTAGTTTTCTGGGTGAGGCCATGGCAGGCACAATCTACAGACCTGAATCGAGATCTCGTGCATCTGACGTCAGGGCAAGGATCAGACGATCACTCAGGTTGGAGTTTTTGTCCCTGATGGCCCCTTCATGAATGGGGGCACATCACAAGGCAAAGGAGGTTTTCCCACAATGTGAGTTGTGAGAAGCTCCAAACTGCAGAGAGTCTTCTGCAGGACAATTGAGACCTATTGTTTGGCTCCAGGCCAATGATTCTGAGCAGGGTTCTAAGGATGGATGGCTGGGTAGCCCACCTCGCATTCCAATTGTCTCCTAGCAACAAGACAGGTTAGATCTCCTGGATCTGTGGGGAGCAACCGAGGACGCTGAGTTGAAATGGACACCCCTGGGGATGGATCCTAATATGCTTTTGTGTCTATGGAGACCTTGTAATGAAGCGGTGGCACTTTGCCCCTAAGTGTTCTCCTAAACAGAGGCTTTGACACAGCTCCAACGTACAAGTTTCCCATGTGTAGATGAGATGTTTTCTAATGGTGTATCAAGAAACAGCTATATGCTGCTTTTGAAATCCAGGCCTCTGAGGAGAGAGGCCTGGAAACCAAAGCAATGGATCTGATTAGTGCCTAGGGGCCTGTTCTTTCCTTTTTACCTCTGGGGACATCTGTCTATGGGTCTGAGTGCAGGTAGGTGCTCAGTTGGGCTCAGATTGCCCCTGTTTTTCCTGGGAAGCCACCACTATTGAGATGGATCAGGCACTTTGGAGGTTTATCCTAATAGAAGGGTTGTGGCCATTGGAATGGGCACACACAATTCCCTTGGAGAGGGCAAGTACAGTCCTCAGGTGTGGCTCCAGGGGCCTGAGCCTGTAGGTTGTGAAGTACAGGGCTGTTTGGACAGTTGTCTCAAAACACAAAGTCGGCTTATGTTTCGGGTCATTGGTATGGCAGGACTGATCTACAGACCATAAGGAGAACTCTTCGGGATTTGAAAAAAGGGCGAGTGTGAGACTCCTGCTCAAGTTTTTGTCTCTGGATATCGTGTCACTCATGGTCGTGGAATTTCTGGGTGACTTATTGGGAAATGGACGAGTCATACTCTCTGGTGCTTTAGCCCCGTCCAAAGAGTTTGGGGTCATTTTGTGGGCTGGAAGAAGTCCCTTGTTTTTTGTTGTTGTTGTTGTTGTTGTTTTCTTTTTTAACCTCAGGTGTCCCACCAAATGAGGGATTCCAGAGTAGAGCCCTGGGGAGGGGCGACTGGACAATCAGAAATCTGGTTAAAAATTGGGGCCTAGGGACATGTCAAGCCCATTATGACATCTAACGGTCCAGCCACTAAGAGGACATAGTAGAGGACAGGACTCATGCTGAGGGTCACAATGCGTGTGTATGCCCTCGTCGCACTCGAGAATGGGCGGGGCCTCAGGGTGAATGCTGGTTTCTCCTACACTGAACGTTGGACAACGTGCCAACCACAAGGGTTCTTGCCATGGGTAAGGAGGAGTTCTGAATTCTGCATCACACTCAGCCTTGGGCAGTCATTCGAGATAAGGTCTCGGTTCTGAAGCCTGAAAACTAAAGTAGGGAAAAGATGATGACCTAAGGCCATGGCGGGTATTATGTGCTCTGTGTGCAGTCAGCTTTCTGGGTGTTGGTCAGGACGTCCGTGCTCAGGTTGTGTTTGACAGTGCATTAGTGCCCAGGTTAGACTATATAATTTGGGTAAAGTCGAGTGCTGTGTAGATTTATCCTCATTTAAGGTGCCTGGGCAGTTCATGAGGCAATAATTTTTTTTTTCTAGAGGGCATGCAGAGTGCTGCATTGTGGGTGGAATTGCCAAACTTGAGGGCTTCGGGGCCAGGAGTGTGAGGACGGAAGTCTGAGAAGAAAAGCTAGACTTGGGTTCAGGGCGAGGGCACGGCTGGTACCCCCTGCAGATCTGAACCATTATCTCATGCATCTGAAGTCAGGGCGAGGATCAGATGTTGGCTCAGGTTGGAGTTTCTGTGCATGACGGCCGCTTCATGAAGGGAGCGGAATCTCGAGGCCATTGAGGTTTTCCCTCTTTGGGAGTTGTGGGATGCCCCCTTCAAGGATTCCTTCTGAGGGACAATTGAGACCTGTTGGACAGCTCCAGGACATCCCTTATGGAGTGACTCCAGAGCACCGTTCGTGGATGGATGCCTGGGAAGCCCGCCTCGCATTCCAATTGTCTCCTAGCAACAAGACAGTTTAGATCTGATGGCTATGCCGGAGCAACCGGGGTGGCTGAGTTGAAATGGACTTTCCTGAGGATGGGTCCTAATGTGTTTTTGTGTCCATGAGGGCCTTGGAATGGGGCGGTGGCACCGGGACCCTGAAGTACTCTCCTAAGCTTTGGACATGGCTCCCATGCACAGGTTTACTTGTGGAGACGAGATGAGTTCTGATGGGTGCCTCAGGAAAACCCCTATGCTCGTATTGGAATCAGGCTTTTTAGGACACATGCCTGTAACTCAAAGCAATGGATCCTATTATGGCCTAGGGTCCTGTCTGGTTCAATCTTCTTCTCTGGGGACATCCATCTATGGTATGAGTGGAGGTCGATTATCAGCTGGTGTCAGACAGCCCTTGTTTGTTCCGGGCGACCTACACTATTGGCATGGCCTCAGGGACTTTGGAGGTTTCTCCTAATTTGTACGATTTTGGACCACGGAATGGGCAGAATTCCCATGGATTGGTAGGCACAGTCCTAATGTGTGGCTCCAGGGTCCCAGCCTGGAGGGTGTGTGGCCCAAGACTTTGAGGACAGAAGTCTGAAAACACAAACTCAGCTAGGTTTGGGGACGTAGGAATGGAAGGCCCGATCTACAAACCATGAGAAGAACTCTTCAGGATATGAAGAAAGTGCGAGTCTGAGGTGCTTGCTCAGGCTTTTGTCTCTGGATTTTGTATCAGCGATGGCCGTGGAATGTCGGGGAGGCCTCATGTACCATGGACGAATCTTTCTCTCTGAGGATTTGGCCCGATTCCCAATTGCTTTTCGTCAATCTGTGGGATGGGAGGACTCATTTCAGTTTTGTTACCTCAGGTGTCCCACCAAAAGAGGAATTCCAAAGCAAAGCCGTACTGACACTGAATGGACAACACGAACTATGGTTAAAAATTGGGGCCTAGGGGCATGGCAAGCCCAATATGCTATCTCTTCATCAAGCCACTGAGTGGCCTTACTTGAGGACTGGGCACAGCCTGAGGGTCACAATGTGTTTTTGTGACCAATGTGGCCCGCGAACATGGGCGGGGCCTCATGGGCCACACTGGTTTCAACTACACTGAACGTTGGACAACATGCCAACCACAAGGTTTCTTGCTATGGGGAAGGAGTTCTGATTTCTTCATCACCTTCAACCCTGGCAGTGATTGGAGATAAGGTCTAGGTTCTGAAACCTGAAAACCGAGGTTGGGAATAGATGACGACCTAAGACAATGGCGGATCGATGTGCTCAGTGTGCTGCCAGCTGTCTGGGAGCGGGCAGGGTGTCCAGGCTCAGGCTGTGTCAGAAAGGGCATTAGTGCCCTGGTCAGCCTATGTATTTGGGGCTGGTGCAGGTTGAACCTAATTTGGGGTTACTGGGTAGCCACAGAGGGTAATGTTTTTCTTCTGGAGGGTCGGCAGAGTCCTGCATTGTAGTTCTGGATTGCCAAGCTGGAGGGCTTGTGAGCCAGTAGTCTGACGACAAAAGTCTGAGAACACAAGCTAGGCTTAGTTTTCTGAGTGAGGCCATGGCAGGCCCAATCTACAGACCTGAATCGAGATCTCGTGCATTTGAAGTCAGGGCGAGGATCAGACGATCGCTCAGGTTGGAGTTTCTGTCCGTGATGGCCCCTTCATGAATGGGGGGGCATCACGAGGCCATGGGGCTTTTCCCACGATGGGAGTTGTGAGAAGCTCCAAACTGCAGAGAGTCTTCTGCAGGACAATTGAGACCTGTTGTTTGGCTCCAGGCCAATGATTCTGAGCAGGGTTCTAAGGATGGATGGCTGGGTAGCCCACCTCGCATTCCAATTGTCTTCTAGCAACAAGACAGGTTAGATCTCCTGGATCTATGGGGAGCAACCGAGGACGCTGAGTTGAAATGGACACCCCTGGGGATGGGTCCTAATGTGCTTTTGTGTATATGGAGACCTTGGAATGAAGCAGGGGCACTTTGGCCCTAAAGGGTTCTCCTAAACAGAGGCTTTGACACAGCTCCAACGTGCAAGTTTCCCATGTGTAGATGAGATGTTTTCTGATGGGTGAGTTAAGAAACAGCTATATGCTGCTTTTGAAATCCAGGCCTCTGAGGAGAGATGCCTGGAAACCAAAGCAAGGGATCTGATTAGTGCCTAGGGGCCTGTTCTTTCCTTTTTACCTCTGGGGACATCTGTCTATGGGTCTGAGTGCAGGTAGGTGCTCAGTTGGGCTCAGATTGCCCCTGTTTTTCCTGGGAAGCCACCACTATTGAGATGGATCAGGCACTTTGGAGGTTTATCCTATTAGAATGGTTGTGGCCATTGGAATGGGCACACACAATTCCCTTCGAGAGGCCAAGTACAGTCCTCGGGTTTGGCCCAGGGGCCTGAGCCTGTAGGTTGTGAAGTCCAGGGCTGTTTGGACAGTTGTCTCAAAACACAAACTCGGCTTATGTTTCGGGTCATAGGTATGGCAGGACTGATCTACAGACCATGAGGAGAACTCATTGGGATTTGAAAGAAGGGCGAGTGTGAGGCTCCTGCTCAAGTTTTTGTCTCTGGATATCGTGTCACTCATGGTCGTGGAATTTCTGGGTGACTTCATGGGAAATGGACGATTCTTACTCTCTCATGGTTTGGCCCCGTCCAAAGAATTTGCGGTCATTCTGTGGGCTGGAAGAAGTCCGTTGTTTTTTTTTGTTGTTGTTGTTGTTGTTTTCGTTTTTAACCTCAGGTGTCCCACCAAATGAGGGATTCCAGAGTAGAGCCCTGGGGGAGGGGCGACTGGACAATCAGAAAACTGGTTAAAAATTAGGGCCTAAAGTCATGTCAAGCCCATTATGACATCTAATGGTCCAGCCACTGAGAGGACTTACTAGAGGACAAGACTCATGCTGAGGGTCACAATGCGTGTGTATGTCCTCATCGTTCTCAAGAATGGGCGGGGCCTCATGGTGAATGCTGGTTTCTACTACACTAGACGTTGGACAACGTGCCAACCACAAGGGTTCTTGCCATAGGTAAGGAGGAGTTCTGATTTCTGCATCACACTCACCCCTGGGCAGTGATTGGAGATAAGGTCTCGGTTCTGAAGCCTGAAAATTGAGGTACAGAAGAGAGGATACCTAAGGCCATGGCGGGTTTTATGTGCTCTGTGTGCAGTCAGCTTTCTGGGTGTTGGTCAGGACGTCCGTGCTCAGGTTGTGTTTGACAGTGCATTAGTGCCCAGGTTAGACTATATAATTTGGGTAAAGTCGAGTGCTGTGTAGATTTATCCTCATTTAAGGTGCCTGGGCAGTTCATGAGGCAATAATTTTTTTTTCTAGAGGGCATGCAGAGTGCTGCTTTGTGGGTCCGGAATTGCCAAACTTGAGGGCTTCGGGGCCAGGAGTGTGAGGACGGAAGTCTGAGAAGAAAAGCTAGACTTGGGTTCAGGGCGAGGGCACGGCTGGTACCCCCTGCAGATCTGAACCATTATCTCATGCATCTGAAGTCAGGGGGAGGATCAGATGTTGGCTCAGGTTGGAGTTTCTGTGCATGACGGCCGCTTCATGAAGGGAGCGGAATCTCGAGGCCATTGAGGTTTTCCCACTTTGGGAGTTGTGGGATGCCCCCTTCAAGGATTCCTTCTGAGGGACAATTGAGACCTGTTGGACAGCTCCAGGACATCCCATATGGAGTGACTCCAGAGCACCGTTCGTGGATGGATGCCTGGGAAGCCCGCCTCGCATTCCAATTGTCTCCTAGCAACAAGACAGTTTAGATCTGATGGCTATGCCGGAGCAACCGGGGTGGCTGAGTTGAAATGGACTTTCCTGAGGATGGGTCCTAATGTGTTTTTGTGTCCATGAGGGCCTTGGAATGGGGCGGTGGCACCGGGACCCTGAAGTACTCTCCTAAGCTTTGGACATGGCTCCCATGCACAGGTTTACTTGTGGAGACGAGATGAGTTCTGATGGGTGCCTCAGGAAAACCCCTATGCTCGTATTGGAATCAGGCTTTTTAGGACACATGCCTGTAACTCAAAGCAATGGATCCTATTATGGCCTAGGGTCCTGTCTGGTTCAATCTTCTTCTCTGGGGACATCCATCTATGGTATGAGTGGAGGTCGATTATCAGCTGGTGTCAGACAGCCCTTGTTTGTTCCGGGCGACCTACACTATTGGCATGGCCTCAGGGACTTTGGAGGTTTCTCCTAATTTGTACGATTTTGGACCACGGAATGGGCAGAATTCCCATGGATTGGTAGGCACAGTCCTAATGTGTGGCTCCAGGGTCCCAGCCTGGAGGGTGTGTGGCCCAAGACTTTGAGGACAGAAGTCTGAAAACACAAACTCAGCTAGGTTTGGGGACGTAGGAATGGAAGGCCCGATCTACAAACCATGAGAAGAACTCTTCAGGATATGAAGAAAGTGCGAGTCTGAGGTGCTTGCTCAGGCTTTTGTCTCTGGATTTTGTATCAGCGATGGCCGTGGAATGTCGGGGAGGCCTCATGTACCATGGACGAATCTTTCTCTCTGAGGATTTGGCCCGATTCCCAATTGCTTTTCGTCAATCTGTGGGATGGGAGGACTCATTTCAGTTTTGTTACCTCAGGTGTCCCACCAAAAGAGGAATTCCAAAGCAAAGCCGTACTGACACTGAATGGACAACACGAACTATGGTTAAAAATTGGGGCCTAGGGGCATGGCAAGCCCAATATGCTATCTCTTCATCAAGCCACTGAGTGGCCTTACTTGAGGACTGGGCACAGCCTGAGGGTCACAATGTGTTTTTGTGACCAATGTGGCCCGCGAACATGGGCGGGGCCTCATGGGCCACACTGGTTTCAACTACACTGAACGTTGGACAACATGCCAACCACAAGGTTTCTTGCTATGGGGAAGGAGTTCTGATTTCTTCATCACCTTCAACCCTGGCAGTGATTGGAGATAAGGTCTAGGTTCTGAAACCTGAAAACCGAGGTTGGGAATAGATGACGACCTAAGACAATGGCGGATCGATGTGCTCAGTGTGCTGCCAGCTGTCTGGGAGCGGGCAGGGTGTCCAGGCTCAGGCTGTGTCAGAAAGGGCATTAGTGCCCTGGTCAGCCTATGTATTTGGGGCTGGTGCAGGTTGAACCTAATTTGGGGTTACTGGGTAGCCACAGAGGGTAATGTTTTTCTTCTGGTGGGTCGGCAGAGTCCTGCATTGTAGTTCTGGATTGCCAAGCTGGAGGGCTTGTGAGCCAGTAGTCTGACGACAAAAGTCTGAGAACACAAGCTAGGCTTAGTTTTCTGAGTGAGGCCATGGCAGGCCCAATCTACAGACCTGAATCGAGATCTCGTGCATTTGAAGTCAGGGCGAGGATCAGATGATCGCTCAAGTTGGAGTTTCTGTCCGTGATGGCCCCTTCATGAATGGGGGGGCATCACGAGGCCATGGGGCTTTTCCCACGATGGGAGTTGTGAGAAGCTCCAAACTGCAGAGAGTCTTCTGCAGGACAATTGAGACCTGTTGTTTGGCTCCAGGCCAATGATTCTGAGCAGGGTTCTAAGGATGGATGGCTGGGAAGCCCACCTCGCATTCCAATTGTCTTCTAGCAACAAGACAGGTTAGATCTCCTGGATCTATGGGGAGCAACCGAGGACGCTGAGTTGAAATGGACACCCCTGGGGATGGGTCCTAATGTGCTTTTGTGTATATGGAGACCTTGGAATGAAGCAGGGGCACTTTGGCCCTAAAGGGTTCTCCTAAACAGAGGCTTTGACACAGCTCCAACGTGCAAGTTTCCCATGTGTAGATGAGATGTTTTCTGATGGGTGAGTTAAGAAACAGCTATATGCTGCTTTTGAAATCCAGGCCTCTGAGGAGAGATGCCTGGAAACCAAAGCAAGGGATCTGATTAGTGCCTAGGGGCCTGTTCTTTCCTTTTTACCTCTGGGGACATCTGTCTATGGGTCTGAGTGCAGGTAGGTGCTCAGTTGGGCTCAGATTGCCCCTGTTTTTCCTGGGAAGCCACCACTATTGAGATGGATCAGGCACTTTGGAGGTTTATCCTATTAGAATGGTTGTGGCCATTGGAATGGGCACACACAATTCCCTTCGAGAGGCCAAGTACAGTCCTCGGGTTTGGCCCAGGGGCCTGAGCCTGTAGGTTGTGAAGTCCAGGGCTGTTTGGACAGTTGTCTCAAAACACAAACTCGGCTTATGTTTCGGGTCATAGGTATGGCAGGACTGATCTACAGACCATGAGGAGAACTCATTGGGATTTGAAAGAAGGGCGAGTGTGAGGCTCCTGCTCAAGTTTTTGTCTCTGGATATCGTGTCACTCATGGTCGTGGAATTTCTGGGTGACTTCATGGGAAATGGACGATTCTTACTCTCTCATGGTTTGGCCCCGTCCAAAGAATTTGCGGTCATTCTGTGGGCTGGAAGAAGTCCGTTGTTTTTTTTTGTTGTTGTTGTTGTTGTTTTCGTTTTTAACCTCAGGTGTCCCACCAAATGAGGGATTCCAGAGTAGAGCCCTGGGGGAGGGGCGACTGGACAATCAGAAAACTGGTTAAAAATTAGGGCCTAAAGTCATGTCAAGCCCATTATGACATCTAATGGTCCAGCCACTGAGAGGACTTACTAGAGGACAAGACTCATGCTGAGGGTCACAATGCGTGTGTATGTCCTCATCGTTCTCAAGAATGGGCGGGGCCTCATGGTGAATGCTGGTTTCTACTACACTAGACGTTGGACAACGTGCCAACCACAAGGGTTCTTGCCATAGGTAAGGAGGAGTTCTGATTTCTGCATCACACTCACCCCTGGGCAGTGATTGGAGATAAGGTCTCGGTTCTGAAGCCTGAAAATTGAGGTACAGAAGAGAGGATACCTAAGGCCATGGCGGGTTTTATGTGCTCAGTGTGCGGTCAGCTTTCTGGGTGTTGGTCAGGAGGTCCGGGCTCAGGTTGTGTTCGACAACGCATTAATGCCTAGGTTAGACTATATAATTTGGGTAAAGTCGAGTGCTGTGTAGGTTTATCCTCATTTAAGGTGCCTGGGCAGCTCATGAGGCACTAATTTTTTTTCTAGAGGGCAGGCACAGTGCTGCATTGTGGGTCCGGAATTGCCAAACTTGAGGGCTTCTGGGCCAGGAGTGTGAGGACGGAAGTGTGAGAAGACAAGGTAGACTTGGGTTTCAGGGCGAGGGCACGGCAGGTACCCCCTGCAGATCTGAACCAATATCTCATGCATCTGAAGTCAGGGCAAGGATAAGACGTTGGCTCAGGTTGGAGTTTCTGTGCATGACGGCCGCTTCATGAAGGGAGCGGAATCTCGAGGTCATTGAGGTTTTCCCACGTTGGGAGTTGTGGGATGCCCCCTTCAAGGATTCCTTCTGCGGGACAATTGAGACCTGTTGGACAGCTACAGGACATCCCATATGGAATGACTCCAGAGCACCGTTCGCGGATGGATGCCTAGGAAGCCCGCCTGCCAATCCATTTGTCTCCGAGCAACAAGACAGATTAGAGTTGATGGCTCTGCCGGAGCAACCAGGATGGCTGAGTTGAAATGGGCTTTCCTGAGGATGGGTCCTAATGTGTTTTTGTGTCCATGAGGGCCTTGGAATGGGGCGGTGGCACCGGGACCCTGAAGTACTCTCCTAAGCTTTGGACATGTCTCCCATGCACAGGTTTCCTTGTGGAGACGAGATGAGTTCTGATGGGTGCCTCAGGAAAACCCCTATGCTCGTATTGGAATCAGGCTTTTGAGGACACATGCCCGTAACCCAAAGCAATGGATCTTAATATGGCCTAGGGTCCTGTCTGGTTCAATATTCTTCTCTAGGGTCATCCAACTATGGTATGAGTGGAGGTCGATTATCAGCTGGTGTCAGACAGCCCTTGTTTGTTACGGGCGACCTACACTATAGGGATGACCTCAGGGACTTTAGAGGTTTCTCCTAATTTGTACGATTTTGGACCATGGAATGGGCAGAATTCCGATGGATTGGTAGGCACAGTCCTAATGTGTGGCTCCAGGGGCCCAGCCTTGAGGGTGTGTGGCCCAAGACTTTGAGGACAAAAGTCTGAAAACACAAACTCAACTTAGGTTTGGGGACGTAGGTATGGCAGGCCCGATCTACAAACCATGAGAAAAACTCTTCAGGATATGAAGAAAGTGCGAGTCTGAGGCGCTTGCTCAGGCTTTTGTCTCTGGATTTTGTATCAGCGATGGCCGTGGAATGACGGGGAGGCCTCATGGGCCATGGACGAATCTTCCTCTCTGAGGATTTGGCCCGATTCCCAATTGCTTTTCGTCAATCTGTGGGATGGGAGGACTCCTTTCAGTTTTGTTACCTCAGGTGTCCCACCAAAAGAGGAATTCCAAAGCAAAGCCGTGGGGAAGACTGAAGGGACAACCCGAACTATGGTTAAAAATTGGGGCCTAGGGGAATGGCAAGCCCAATATGCTATCTCTTCATCCAGCCACTGAGTGGCCTTACTTGAGGACTGGGCTCAGCCTGAGGGTCACAATGTGTGTTTGTGACCAATGTGGCCCGCGAGCATGGGCGGGCCCTCATGGGCCACACTGGTTTCAACTACTCTGAACGTTGGACAGCATGCCAACCTAAAGGTTTCTTGCCATGGGGAAGGAGTTCAGATTTCTGCATCACCTTCAACCCTGGTCAGTGATAGGAGATAAGGTCTAGGTTCAGAAACCTGAAAACCGAGGTTGGGAAGAGATGACTACCTAAGGCCATGGCAGCTCGATGTGCACAGTGTGCGGCCAGCTGTCTGGGAGAGGCCATGGGGTCCAGGCTCAGGCTGTGTCAGAAAGGACATTAGTGCCCTGGTCAGCCTACGTATTTGGGGTACAGCCAAGGTCGGTGCAGGTTGATCCTCATTTGGTGTTACTGGGCAGCCCAGAGGACATTGTTTTTCTTCTGGAGGGCAGGCAGAGTGTTGCATTGTAGTTCTGGATTGCCAAACTGGAGGGCTTGTGGGCCAGTAGTCTGACGACATAAGTCTGAGAACACAAGCTAGGCTTCGGTTTCTGGGTGAGGCCATGGCAGGCACAATCTACAGACCTGAATTGAGATCTCGTGCATCTGAAGACAGGGCGAGGATCAGACGATCGCTCAGGTTGGAGTTTCTGTCCCTGATGGCCCCTTCATGAATGGGGGGGCATCACGAGGCCATGGGGTCTTCCCACGATGGGAGTTGTGAGAAGCTCCAAAGTGCGGAGATTCTTCTGCAGAACAATTGAGCCCTTTTGTTTGGCTCCAGGCCAATGATTCTGAGCAGGGTTCTAAGGATGGATGGCTGGGTATCCCACCTCGCATTCCAATTGTCTCCTAGCAACAAGACAGGTTAGATCTCCTGGATCTGTGGGGAGCAACCGAGGACGCTGAGTTGAAATGGACACCCCTGGGGATGGGTCCTAATGTGCTTTTGTGTCTATGGAGACCCTGGAATGAAGCGGTGGCACTGGGGCCCCAAAAGGTTCTCCTAAACAGAGGCTTTGACACAGCTCAAACGTGCAAGTTTCCCATGTGTAGATGAGATGTTTTCTGATGGGTGAGTCAAGAAACAGCTAGATGCTGCTTTTGAAACCCAGGCCTCTGAGGAGAGATGCCTGGAAACCAAAGCAATGGATCTGATTAGTGCCTAGGGGCCTGTTCTTTCCTTTTTACCTCTGGGGACATCTGTCTATGGGTCTGAGTGCAGGTAGGTGCTCAGTTGGGCTCTGATTGTCCCTGGATCAGGGACTTTTGAGGTTTATCCTATTAGGAGGGTTGAGGCCATTGGAATGGGCACACACAATTCCCTTGGAGACGCCAAGTACAGTCCTCAGGTTTGGCTCCAGGGGCCTGAGCCTGTACGTTGTGTAGGCCAGGGCTGTTTGGACAGTTGTCTGAAAACACAAACTCGGCTTATGTTTCGGGTCATAGGTATGGCAGGACTGATCTACAGACCATGAGGAGAACTCTTCGGGATTTGAAAGAAGGGCGAGTGTGAGGCTCCTGCTCAAGTTTTTGTCTCTGGATATTGTGTCACTCATGGTCGTGGAATTTCTGGGTGACTTCATGGGAAATGGACGAGTCTTACTCTCTGGTGGTTTGGCCCCGTCCAAAGAGTTTTGGGTCATTCTCTGGGCTGGAAGAAGTCCGTTTTTGTTGTTGTTGTTGTTGTTTTCTTTTTTAACCTCATGTGTCCCACCAAATGAGGGATTCCAGAGCAGAGCCCTGGGGAGGGGCGACTGGACAATCACAAATCTGGTTAAATATTGGGGCCCAGGGACATGTCAAGCCCATTATGACATCTAATGGTCCAGCCACTAAGAGGACTTACTAGAGGACAGGACTCATGCTGAGGGTCACAATGCGTGTGTATGCCCTCGTAGCACTCAAGAATGGGCGTGGCCTCACTGTGAATGCTGGTTTCTCCTACACTGAACGTTGGACAACGTGCCAACCACAAGGGTTCTTGCCATGGGTAAGGAGGAGTTCTGATTTCTGCATCACACTCACCCCTGGGCAGTGATTGGAGATAAGGTCTCGGTTCTGAAGCCTGAAAACTGAGGTACAGAAGAGAGGATACCTAATGCCATGGCGGGTTTTATGTGCTCAGTGTGCGGTCAGCTTTCTGGGTGTTGGTCAGGAGGTCCGGGCTCAGGTTGTGTTCGACAGTGCATTAGTGCCCAGGTTAGACTATATAATTTGGGTAAAGTCGAGTGCTGTGTAGGTTTATCCTCATTTAAGGTACCTGGGCGGCTCATGAGGCACTAATTTTTTTTCTAGAGGGCAGGCAGAGTGCTGCATTGTGGGTCCGGAATTGCCAAACTTGAGGGCTTCGGGGCCAGGAGTGTGAGGACGGAAGTCTGAGAAGACAAGGTAGACTTGGGTTTCAGGGCGAGGGCACGGCAGGTACCCCCTGCAGATCTGAACCAATATCTCATGCATCTGAAGTCAGGGCGAGGATCAGACGTTGGCTCAGGTTGGAGTTTCTGTGCATGACGGTCGCTTCATGAAGGGAGCGGAATCTCGAGGCCATTGAGGTTTTCCCACGTTGGGAGTTGTGGGATGCCCCCTTCAAGGATTCCTTCTGCGGGACAATTGAGACCTGTTGGACAGCTCCAGGACATCCCATATGGAATGACTCCAGAGCACCGTTCGCGGATGGATGCCTGGGAAGCCCGCCTCCCATTCCATTTGTCTCCTGCAACAAGACAGTTTAGAGTTGATGGCTCTGCCGGAGCAACCAGGGTGGCTGAGTTGAAATGGGCTTTCCTGAGGATGGGTCCTAATGTGTTTTTGTGTCCATGAGGGCCTTGGAATGGGGCGGTGGCACCGGGACCCTGAAGTACTCTCCTAAACTTTGGATATGTCTCCCATGCACAGGTTTCCTTGTGAAGACGAGATGTGTTCTGATGGGTGCCTCAGGAAAACCCCTATGCTCGGATTGGAATCAGGCTTTTGAGGACACATGCCCGTAACCCAAAGCAATGGATCTTAATATGGCCTAGGGTCCTGTCTGGTTCAATCTTCTTCTCTAGGGACATCCAACTATGGTATGAGTGGAGGTCGATTTTCAGCTGGTGTCAGACAGCCCATGTTTGTTCCGGGCGACCTACACTATAGGGATGACCTCTGGGACTTGGAGGTTTCTCCTAATTTGTACGATTTTGGACCATGGAATGGGCAGATTTCCCATGGATTGGTAGGCACAGTCCTAATGTGTGGCTCCAGGGGCCCAGCCTGGAGGGTGTGTGGCCCAAGACTTTGAGGACAGAAGTCTGAAAACACAAACTCAA
Source organism: Mustela nivalis (assembly GCF_964662115.1). NCBI lineage: Eukaryota > Metazoa > Chordata > Mammalia > Carnivora > Mustelidae > Mustela > Mustela nivalis. The sequence continues at coordinate 312,681 of NW_028136325.1, forward strand.
CTTAGGTTTGGGGACGTAGGTATGGCAGGCCCGATCTACAAACCATGAGAAAAACTCTTCAGGATATGAAGAAAGTGCGAGTCTGAGGCGCTTGCTCAGGCTTTTGTCTCTGGATTTTGTATCAGCGATGGCCGTGGAATGTCGGGGAGGCCTCATGGGCCATGGACGAATCTTCCTCTCTGAGGATTTGGCCCGATTCCCAATTGCTTTTCGTCAATCTGTGGGATGGGAGCACTCCTTTCCGTTTTGTTACCTCAGGTGTCCCACCAAAAGAGGAATTCCAAAGCAAAGCCGTGGGGAAGACTGAAGGGACAACCCGAACTATGGTTAAAAATTGGTGCCTAGGGGCATGGCAAGCCCAATATGCCATCTCTTCATCCAGCCACTGAGTGGCCTTACTTGAGGACTGGGCTCAGCCTGAGGGTCACAATGTGTGTTTGTGACCAATGTGGCCCGCGAGCATGGGCGGGGCCTCATGGGCCACACTGGTTTCAACTACTCTGAACGTTGGACAGCATGCCAACCACAAGGTTTCTTGCCATGGGGAAGGAGTTCTGATTTCTGCATCACCTTCAACCCTGGGCAGTGATAGGAGATAAGGTCTAGGTTCTGAAACCTGAAAACCGAGGTTGGGAAGAGATGACGACCTAAGGCCATGGCGGCTCGATGTGCTCAGTGTGCGGCCAGCTGTCTGGGAGGGGCCAGGGGGTCCAAGCTCAGGCTGTGTCAGAAAGGACATTAGTGCCCTGGTCAGCCTATGTATTTGGAGTACAGCCAAGGTCGGTGCAGGTTGATCCTCATTTGGGGTTACTGGGTAGCCCCAGAGGACAATGTTTTTCTTCTGGAGGGCAGGAAGAGTGCTGCATTGTAGTTCTGGATAGTCAAACTGGAGGGCTTGTGGGCCAGTAGTTTGACGACAAAAGTCTGAGAACACAAGCTAGGCTTAGGTTTCTGGGTGAGGCCATGGCAGGCACAATCTACAGACCTGAATTGAGATCTCGTGCATCATAAGACAGGGCGAGGATCAGACGATCGCTCAGGTTGGAGTTTCTGTCTCTGATGGCCCCTTCATGAATGGGGGGGCATCACGAGGCCATGGGGGTTTTCCCACGATGGGAGTTGTGAGAAGCTCCAAAGTGCAGAGAGTCTTCTGCAGAACAATTGAGACCTGTTGTTTGGCTCCAGGCCAATGATTCTGAGCAGGGTTCTAAGGATGGATGGCTGGGTAGCCCACCTCGCATTCCAATTGTCTCCTAGCAACAAGACAGGTTAGATCTCCTGGATGTGTGGGGAGCAACCGAGGACGCTGAGTTGAAATGGACACCCCTGGGGATGGGTCCTAATGTGCTTTTGTGTCTATGGGGACCTTGGAATGAAGCGGTGGCACTGGGGCCCTAAAGGGTTCTCCTAAACAGAGGCTTTGACACAGCTCCAACGTGCAAGTTTCCCATGTGTAGATGAGATATTTTCTGATGGGTGAGTCAAGAAACAGCGATATGCTGCTTTTGAAATCCAGGCCTCTGAGGAGAGATGCCTGGAAACCAAAGCAATGGATCTGATTAGTGCCTAGGGTCCTGTTCTTTCCTTTTTACCTCTGGGGACATCTGTCTATGGGTCTGAGTGCAGGTAGGTGCTCAGTTGGGCTCAGATTGTCCCTGGATCAGGGACTTTTGAGGTTTATCCTATTAGGAGGGTTGAAGCCATTGGAATGGGCACACACAATTCCCTTGGAGAGGCCAAGTACAGTCCTCAGGTTTGGCTCTAGGGGCCTGAGCCTGTAGGTTGTGTAGGCCAGAGCTGTTTGGACAGTTGTCTGAAAACAAACTCGGCTTATGTTTCGGGTCATAGGTATGGCAGGACTGATCTACAGACCATGAGGAGAACCCTTCGGGATATGAAAGAAGGGCGAGTGTGAGGCTCCTGCTCAAGTTTTTGTCTCTGGATATCGTGTCACTCATGGTCGTGGAATTTCTGGGTGACTTCATGGGAAATGGACGAGTCTTACTCTCTGGTGGTTTGGCCCCGTCCAAAGAGTTTGGGGTCATTCTGTGGGCTGGAAGAAGTCCGTTTTTTGTTGTTTTTGTTGTTGTTGTTGTTTTCTTTTTTAACCTCATGTGTCCCTCCAAATGAGGGATTCCAGAGCAGAGCCCTGGGGAGGGGCGACTGGACCATCGGAAATCTGGTTAAAAATTGGGGCCTAGGGACATGTGAAGCCCATTATGACATCTAATGGTCCAGCCACAAAGAGGACTTACTAGAGGACAGGACTCATGCTGAGGGTCACAATGCGTGTGTATGCCCTCGTCGCACTCAAGAATGGGCGGGGCCTCAGGGTGAATGCTGGTTTCTCCTTCACTGAACGTTGGACAAAGTGCCAACCACAAGGGTTCTTGCCATGGGTAAGGAGGAGTTCTGATTTCTGCATCACACTCACCCCTGGGCAGTGATTGGAGATAAGGTCTCGGTTCTGAAGCCTGAAAACTGAGGTACAGAAGAGAGGATACCTAAGGCCATGGCGGGTTTTATGTGCTCAGTGTGCGGTCAGCTTTCTGGGTGTTGGTCAGGAGGTCTGGGCTCAGGTTGTGTTCGACAGTGCATTAGTGCCCAGGTTAGACTATCTAATTTGGGTAAAGTCGAGTGCTGTGTAGGTTGATCCTCATTTAAGGTGCCTGGGCAGCTCATGAGGCACTAATTTTTTTTCTAGAGGGCAGGCAGAGTGCTGCATTGTGGGTCCGGAATTGCCAAACTTGAGGGCTTCGGGGCCAGGAGTGTGAGGACGGAAGTGTGAGAAGACAAAGCAGACTTGGGTTTCAGGGCGAGGGCACGGCAGGTACCCCCTGCAGATCTGAACCATTATCTCATGCATCTGAATTCAGGGCGAGGATCAGACGTTGACTCAGGTTGGAGTTTCTGTGCATGACGGCCGCTTCATGAAGGGAGCGGAATCTCGAGGTCATTGAGGTTTTCCAACGTTGGGAGTTGTGGGATGCCCCCTTCAAGGATTCCTTCTGCGGGACAATTGAGACCTGTTGGACAGCCCCAGGACATCCCACATGGAATGACTCCAGAGCACCGTTCGCGGATGGATGCCTGGGAAGCCCGCCTCCCATTCCAATTGTCTCCTAGCAACAAGACAGTTCAGAGATGATGGCTCTGCCTGAGCAACCAGTGTGGCTGAGTTGAAATGGACTTTCCTGAGGATGGGTCCTAATGTGATTTTGTGTCCATAAGGGCCTTGGAATGGGGCGGTGGCACCGGGACCCAGAAGTACTCTCCTAAGCTTTAGACATGGCTCCCATGCACAGGTTTCCTTGTGGAGACGAGATGAGTTCTGATGGGTGCCTCAGGAAAACCCCTATGCTCGTATTGGAATCAGGCTTTTGAGGACACATGCCCGTAACCCAAAGCAATGGATCTTAATATGGCAGAGGGTCCTGTCTGGTTCAATATTCTTCTCTAGGGTCATCCAACTATGGTATGAGTGGAGGTCGATTTTCAGTTGGTGTCAGACAGCCCTTGTTTGTTCCGGGCGACCTACACTATTGGGATGACCTCAGGGACTTTGGAGGTTTCTCCTAATTTGTATGATTTTGGACCATGGAATGGGCAGAATTCCCATGGATTTGTAGGCACAGTCCTAATGTGTGGCTCCAGGGGCCCAGCCTGGAGGGTGTGTGGCCCAAGACTTTGAGGACAGAAGTCTGAAAACACAAACTCAACTTAGGTTTGGGGACGTAGGTATGGCAGGCCCGATCTACAAACCATGAGAAAAACTCTTCAGGATATGAAGAAAGTGCGAGTCTGAGGCGCTTGCTCAGGCTTTTGTCTCTGGATTTTGTATCACGATGGCCGTGGAATGTCGGGGAGGCCTCATGGGCCATGGACGAATCTTCCTCTCTGAGGATTTGGCCCGATTCCCAATTGCTTTTCGTCAATCTGTGGGATGGGAGCACTCCTTTCCGTTTTGTTACCTCAGGTGTCCCACCAAAAGAGGAATTCCAAAGCAAAGCCGTGGGGTAGACTGAAGGGACAACCCGAACTATGGTTAAAAATTGGGGCCTAGGGGCATGGCAAGCCCAATATGCTATCTCTTCATCCAGCCACTGAGTGGCCTTACTTGAGGACTGGGCTCAGCCTGAGGGTCACAATGTGTGTTTGTGACCAATGTGGCCCGCGAGCATGGGCGGGGCCTCATGGGCCACACTGGTTTCAACTACACTGAACGTTGGACAGCATGCCAACCACCAGGTTTCTTGCCGTGGGGAAGGAGTTCTGATTTCTGCATCACCTTCAACCCTGGTCAGTGATAGGAGATAAGGTCTAGGTTCTGAAACCTGAAAACCGAGGTTGGGAAGAGATGACGACCTAAGGCCATGGCGGCTCGATGTGCTCAGTGTGCGGCCAGCTGTCTGGGAGGGGCCAGGGGGTCCAGGCTCAGGCTGTGTCAGAAAGGACATTAGTGCCCTGGTCAGCCTATGTATTTGGGGTTCAGCCAAGGTCGGTGCAGGTTCATCCTCATTTGGGGTTACTGGGTAGCCCCAGAGGACAATGTTTTTCTTCTGGAGGGCAGGAAGAGTGCTGCATTGTAGTTCTGGATTGCCAAATTGGAGGGCTTGTGGGCCAGTAGTCTGACGACAAAAGTCTGAGGCCACAAGCTAGGCTTCGGTTTCTGGGTGAGGCCATTGCAGGCACAATCTACAGACCTGAATTGATATCTCGTGCATCTGAAGACAGGGCGAGGATCAGACGATCGCTCAGGTTGGAGTTTCTGTCCCTGATGGCCCCTTCATGAATGGGGGGGCATCACGAGGCCATGGGGGTTTTCCCACGATGGGAGTTGTGAGAAGCTCCAAAGTGCAGAGAGTCTTCTGCAGAACAATTGAGACCTGTTGTTTGGCTCCAGGCCAATGATTCTAAAAGGGTTCTAAGGATGGATGGCTGGGTAGCCCACCTCGCATTCCAATTGTCTCCTAGCAACAAGACAGGTTAGATCTCCTGGATCTGTGGGGAGCAACCGAGGACGCTGAGTTGAAATGGACACCCCTGGGGATGGGTCCTAATGTGCTTTTGTGTCTATGGAGACCTTGGAATGAAGCGGTGGCACTGGGGCCCTAAAGGGTTCTCCTAAACAGAGGCTTTGACACAGCTCCAACGTGCAAGTTTCCCATGTGTAGATGAGATGTTTTCTGATGGGTGAGTCAAGAAACAGCTATATACTGCTTTTGAAATCCAGGCCTCTGAGGAGAGATGCCTGGAAACCAAAGCAATGGATCTGATTAGTGCCTAGGGTCCTGTTCATTCCTTTTTACCTCTGGGGACATCTGTCTATGGGTCTGAGTGCAGGTAGGTGCTCAGTTGGGCTCAGATTGTCCCTGGATCAGGGACTTTTGAGGTTTATCCTATAAGGAGGGTTGAGGCCATTGGAATGGGCACACACAATTCCCTTGGAGAGGCCAAGTACAGTCCTCAGGTTTGGCTCCAGGGGCCTGAGCCTGTAGGTTGTGTAGGCCAGGGCTGTTTGGACAGTTGTCTGAAAACACAAACTCGGCTTATGTTTCGGGTCATAGGTATGGCAGGACTGATCTACAGACCATGAGGAGAACTCTTCGGGATTTGAAAGAAGGGCGAGTGTGAGGCTCCTGCTCAAGTTTTTGTCTCTGGATATCGTGTCACACATGGTGCTGGAATTTCTGGGTGACTTCATGGGAAATGGACGAGTCTTACTCTCTGGTGGTTTGGCCCCGTCCAAAGAGTTTGGGGTCATTCTCTGGGCTGGAAGAAGTCCGTTTTTGTTGTTGTTGTTGTTTTATTTTTTATCCTCATGTGTCCCACCAAATGAGGGATACCAGAGCAGAGCCCTGGGGAGGGGCGACTGGACAATCAGAAATCTGGTTAAATATTGGGGCCTAGGGACATGTCAAGCCCATTATGACATCTAATGGTCCAGCCACTGAGAGGACTTACTAGAGGACAGGACTCATGCTGAGGGTCACAATGCGTGTGTATGCCCTCGTCGCACTCAAGAATGGGCGTGGCCTCACTGTGAATGCTGGTTTCTCCTACACTGAACGTTGGACAACGTGCCATCCACAAGGGTTCTTGCCATGGGTAAGGAGGAGTTCTGATTTCTGCATCACACTCACACCTGGGCAGTGATTGGAGATAAGGTCTCGGTTCTGAAGCCTGAAAACTGAGGTACAGAAGAGAGGATACCTAAGGCCATGGCGGGTTTTATGTGCTCAGTGTGCGGTCATCTTTCTCGGTGTTGGTCAGGAGGTCCGGGCTCAGGTTGTGTTCGACAGTGCATTAGTGCCCAGGTTAGACTATATAATTTTGGTAAAGTCGAGTGCTGTGTAGGTTTATCCTCATTTAAGGTGCCTGGGCGGCTCATGAGGCACTAATTTTTTTTCTAGAGGGCAGGCAGAGTGCTGCATTGTGGGTCCGGAATTGCCAAACTTGAGGGCTTCGGGGCCAGGAGTGTGAGGACGGAAGTGTGAGAAGACAAGGTAGACTTGGGTTTCAGGGCGAGGGCACGGCAGGTACCCCCTGCAGATCTGAACCAATATCTCATGCATCTGAAGTCAGGGCGAGGATCAGACGTTGGCTCAGGTTGGAGTTTCTGTGCATGACGGTCGCTTCATGAAGGGAGCGGAATCTCGAGGCCATTGAGGTTTTCCCACGTTGGGAGTTGTCAGATGCCCCCTTCAAGGATTCCTTCTGCGGGACAATTGAGACCTGTTGGACAGCTCCAGGACATCCCATATGGAATGACTCCAGAGCACCGTTCGCGGATGGATGCCTGGGAAGCCCGCCTCCCATTCCATTTGTCTCCTGCAACAAGACAGTTTAGAGTTGATGGCTCTGCCGGAGCAACCAGGGTGGCTGAGTTGAAATGGGCTTTCCTGAGGATGGGTCCTAATGTGTTTTTGTGTCCATGAGGGCCTTGGAATGGGGCGGTGGCACCGGGACCCTGAAGTACTCTCCTAAACTTTGGACATGTCTCCCATGCACAGGTTTCCTTGTGAAGACGAGATGTGTTCTGATGGGTGCCTCAGGAAAACCCCTATGCTCGGATTGGAATCAGGCTTTTGAGGACACATGCCCGTAACCCAAAGCAATGGATCTTAATATGGCCTAGGGTCCTGTCTGGTTCAATCTTCTTCTCTAGGGACATCCAACTATGGTATGAGTGGAGGTCGATTATCAGCTGGTGTCAGACAGCCCATGTTTGTTCCGGGCGACCTACACTATAGGGATGACCTCTGGGACTTTGGAGGTTTCTCCTAATTTGTACGATTTTGGACCATGGAATGGGCAGATTTCCCATGGATTGGTAGGCACAGTCCTAATGTGTGGCTCCAGGGGCCCAGCCTGGAGGGTGTGTGGCCCAAGACTTTGAGGACAGAAGTCTGAAAACACAAACTCAACTTAGGTTTGGGGACGTAGGTATGGCAGGCCCGATCTACAAACCATGAGAAAAACTCTTCAGGATATGAAGAAAGTGCGAGTCTGAGGCGCTTGCTCAGGCTTTTGTCTCTGGATTTTGTATCAGCGATGGCCGTGGAATGTCGGGGAGGCCTCATGGGCCATGGACGAATCTTCCTATCTGAGGATTTGGCCCGATTCCCAATTGCTTTTCGTCAATCTGTGGGATGGGAGGACTCCTTTCCGTTTTGTTACCTCAGGTGTCCCACCAAAAGAGGAATTCCAAAGCAAAGCCGTGGGGAAGACTGAAGGGACAACCCGAACTATGGTTAAAAATTGGTGCCTAGGGGCATGGCAAGCCCAATATGCCATCTCTTCATCCAGCCACTGAGTGGCCTTACTTGAGGACTGGGCTCAGCCTGAGGGTCACAATGTGTGTTTGTGACCAATGTGGCCAGCGAGCATGGGCGGGGCCTCATGGGCCACACTGGTTTCAACTACTCTGAACGTTGGACAGCATGCCAACCACAAGGTTTCTTGCCATGGGGAAGGAGTTCTGATTTCTGCATCACCTTCAACCCTGGGCAGTGATAGGAGATAAGGTCTAGGTTCTGAAACCTGAAAACCGAGGTTGGGAAGAGATGACGACCTAAGGCCATGGCGGCTCGATGTGCTCAGTGTGCGGCCAGCTGTCTGGGAGGGGCCAGGGGGTCCAAGCTCAGGCTGTGTCAGAAAGGACATTAGTGCCCTGGTCAGCCTATGTATTTGGAGTACAGCCAAGGTCGGTGCAGGTTGATCCTCATTTGGGGTTACTGGGTAGCCCCAGAGGACAATGTTTTTCTTCTGGAGGGCAGGAAGAGTGCTGCATTGTAGTTCTGGATAGTCAAACTGGAGGGCTTGTGGGCCAGTAGTTTGACGACAAAAGTCTGAGAACACAAGCTAGGCTTCGGTTTCTGGGTGAGGCCATTGTAGGCACAATCTACAGACCTGAATTGAGATCTCGTGCATCTGAAGACAGGGCGAGGATCAGACGATCGCTCAGGTTGGAGTTTCTGTCCCTGATGGCCCCTTCATGAATGGGGGGGCATCACGAGGCCATGGGGGTTTTCCCACGATGGGAGTTGTGAGAAGCTCCAAAGTGCAGAGAGTCTTCTGCAGAACAATTGAGACCTGTTGTTTGGCTCCAGGCCAATGATTCTGAGCAGGGTTCTAAGGATGGATGGCTGGGTAGCCCACCTCGCATTCCAATTGTCTCCTAGCAACAAGACAGGTTAGATCTCCTGGATCTGTGGGGAGCAACCGAGGACGCTGAGTTGAAATGGACACCCCTGGGGATGGGTCCTAATGGGCTTTTGTGTCTATGGAGACCTTGGAATGAAGCGGTGGCACTGGGGCCCTAAAGGGTTCTCTTAAACAGAGGCTTTGACACAGCTCCAACGTGCAAGTTTCCCATGTGTAGATGAGATGTTTTCTGATGGGTGAGTCAAGAAACAGCTTGATGCTGCTTTTGAAATCCAGGCCTCTGAGGAGAGATGCCTGGAAACCAAAGCAATGGATCTGATTAGTGCCTAGGGTCCTGTTCTTTCCTTTTTACCTCTGGGGACATCTGTCTATGGGTCTGAGTGCAGGTAGGTGCTCAGTTGGGCTCAGATTGTCCCTGGATCGGGGACTTTTGAGGTTTATCCTATTAGGAGTGTTGAGGCCATTGGAATGGGTACACACAATTCCCTTGGACAGGCCAAGTACAGTCCTCAGGTTTGGCTCCAGGGACCTGAGCCTGTAGGTTGTTTAGGCCAGGGCTGTTTGGACAGTTGTCTGAAAACACAAACTCGGCTTATGTTTCGGGTCATAGGTATGGCAGGACTGATCTACAGACCATGAGGAGAACTCTTCGGGATTTGAAAGAAGGGCGAGTGTGAGGCTCCTGCTCAAGTTTTTGTCTCTGGATATCGTGTCACTCATGGTCGTGGAATTTCTGGGTGACTTCATGGGAAATGGACGAGTCTTACTCTCTGGTGGTTTGGCCCCGTCCAAAGAGTTTGGATTCATTCTGTAGGCTGGAAGAAGTCCGTTTTTTTTTTTTTTTTTGTTCTTCTTGTTGTTGTTCTTTTCTTTTTTAACCTCAGGTGTCCCACCAAATGAGGGATTCCAGAGCAGAGCCCTGGGGAGGGGCGACTGGACCATCAGAAATCTGGTTAAAATTGGGGCCTAGGGACATGTCAAGCCCATTATGACATCTAATGGTCCAGCCACTGAGAGGACTTACTAGAGGACAGGACTCATGCTGAGGGTCAAAATGCGTGTGTATGCCCTCGTCGCACTCAAGAATGGGCGGGGCCTCAGGGTGAATGCTGGTTTCTCCTACACTGAACGTTGGACAACGTGCCAACCACAAGGGTTCTTGCCATGGGTAAGGAGGAGTTCTGATTTCTGCATCACACTCACCCCTGGGCAGTGATTGGAGATAAGGTCTCGGTTCTGAAGCCTGAAAACTGAGGTACAGAAGAGAGGATACCTAAGGCCATGGCGGGTTTTATGTGCTCAGTGTGCGGTCAGCTTTCTGGGTGTTGGTCAGGAGGTCCGGGCTCAGGTTGTGTTCGACAGTGCATTTGTGCCCAGGTTAGATTATCTAATTTGGGTAAAGTCGAGTGCTGTGTAAGTTTATCCTCATTTAATATGCCTGGGCAGCTCATGAGGCACTAATTTTTTTTTTAGAGGGCAGGCAGAGTGCTGTATTGTGGGTCAGGAATTGCCAAACTTGAGGGCTTCGGGGCCAGGAGTGTGAGGACGGAAGTGTGAGAAGACAAGGTAGACTTGGGTTTCAGGGCGAGGGCACGGCAGGTACCCCCTGCAGATCTGAACCAATATCTCATGCATCTGAAGTCAGGGCGAGGATCAGACGTTGGCTCAGGTTGGAGTTTCTGTGCATGACGGCCGCTTCATGAAGGGAGCGGAATCTCGAGGCCATTGAGGTTTTCCCACGTTGGGAGCTGTGGGATGCCCCCTTCAAGGATTCCTTCTGCGGGACAATTGAGACCTGTTGGACAGCTCCAGGACATCCCACATGGAATGACTCCAGAGCACCGTTCACGGATGGATGCCTGGGAAGCCCGCCTCCCATTCCAATTGTCTCCTAGCAACAAGACAGTTTAGAGTTGATGGCTCTGCCGGAGCAACCAGGGTGGCTGAGTTGAAATGGACATTCCTGAGGATGGGTCCTAATGTGTTTTTGTGTCCATGAGGGCCTTGGAATGGGGCGGTGGCACCGGAACCCTGAAGTACTCTCCTAAGCTTTGGACATGGCTCCTATGCACAGGTTTCCTTGTGGAGACGAGATGAGTTCTGATGGGTGCCTCAGGAAAACCCCTATGCTCGTATGGGAATCAGGCTTTTGAGGACACATGCCCGTAACCCAAAGCAATGGATCTTAATATGGCAGAGGGTCCTGTCTGGTTCAATCTTCTTCTCTAGGGACATCCAACTATGGTATGAGTGGAGGTCGATTATCAGCTGGTGTCCGACAGGCCTTGTTTGTTCCGGGCGACCTACACTATTGGGATGACCTCAGGGACTTTGGAAGTTTCTCCTAATTTGTACGATTTTGGACCATGGAATGGGCAGAATTCCCATGGATTGGTAGGCACAGTCCTAATGTGTGGCTCCAGGGGCCCAGCCTGGAGGGTGTGTGGCCCAAGACTTTGAGGACAGAAGTCTGAAAACACAAACTCAACTTAGGTTTGGGGACGTAGGTATGGCAGGCCCGATCTACAAACCATGAGAAAAACTCTTCAGGATATGAAGAAAGTGCGAGTCTGAGGCGCTTGCTCAGGCTTTTGTCTCTGGATTTTGTATCAGCGATGGCCGTGGAATGTCGGGGAGGCCTCATGGGCCATGGACGAATCTTCCTCTCTGAGGATTTGGCCCGATTCCCAATTGCTTTTCGTCAATCTGTGGGATGGGAGCACTCCTTTCAGTTTTGTTACCTCAGGTGTCCGACCAAAAGAGGAATTCCAAAGCAAAGCCGTGGGGAAGACTGAAGGGACAAGCCGAACTATGGTTAAAAATTATGGCCTAGGGGCATGGCAAGCCCAATATGCTATCTCTTCATCCAGCCACTGAGTGGCCTTACTTGAGGACTGGGCTCAGCCTGAGGGTCACAATGTGTGTTTTTGACCAATGTGGCCCGCGAGCATGGGCGGGGCCTCATGGGCCTCACTGGTTTCAACTACTCTGAACGTTGGACAGCATGCCAACCACAAGGTTTCTTGCCATGGGGAAGGAGTTCTGATTTCTGCATCACCTTCAACCCTGGGCAGTGATAGGAGATAAGGTCTAGGTTCTGAAACCTGAAAACCGAGGTTGGGAAGAGATGACGACCTAAGGCCATGGCGGCTCGATGTGCTCAGTGTGCGGCCAGCTGTCTGGGAGGGGCCAGGGGGTCCAGGCTCAGGCGGTGTCAGAAAGGACATTAGTGCCCTGGTCAGCCTATGTATTGGGGGTACAGCCAAGGTCGGTGCAGGTTGATCCTCATTTGGGGTTACTGGGTAGCCCCAGAGGACAAAGTTTTTCTTCTGGAGGGCAGGAAGAGTGCTGCATTGTAGTTCTGGATTGCCAAACTGGAGGGCTTTTGGGCCAGTAGTCTGACGACAAATGTCTGAGAACACAAGCTAGGCTTCGGTTTCTGGGTGAGGCCATGGCAGGCACAATCTACAGACCTGAATTGAGATCTCGTGCATCTGAAGACAGGGCGAGGATCAGACGATCGCTCAGGTTGGAGTTTCTGTCCCTGATGTCCCCTTCATGAATGCGGGGGCATCACGAGGCCATGGGGGTTTTCCCACGATGGGAGTTGTGAGAAGCTCCAAAGTGCAGAGAGTCTTCTGAAGAACAATTGAGACCTGTGGTTTGGCTCCAGGCCAATGATTCTGAGCAGGGTTCTAAGGATGGATGCCTGGGTAGCCCACCTCGCATTCCAATTGTCTCCTAGCAACAAGACAGGTTAGATCTCCTGGATCTGTGGGGAGCAACCGAGGACGCTGAGTTGAAATGGACACCCCTGGGGATGGGTCCTAATGTGCTTTTGTGTCTATGGAGACCTTGGAATGAAGCGGTGGCACTGGGGCCCTAAAGGGTTCTCCTAAACAGAGGCTTTGACACAGCTCCAACGTGCAAGTTTCCCATGTGTAGATGATATGTTTTCTGATGGGTGAGTCAAGAAACAGCTAGATGCTGCTTTTGAAATCCAGGCCTCTGAGGAGAGATGCCTGGAAACCAAAGCAATGGATCTGATTAGTGCCTAGGGGCCTGTTCTTTCCTTTTTACCTCTGGGGACATCTGTCTATGGGTCTGAGTGCAGGTAGGTGCTCAGTTGGGCTCAGATTGTCCCTGGATCAGGGACTTTTGAGGTTTATCCTATTAGGAGGGTTGAGGCCATTGGAATGGGCACACACAATTCCTTTTGAGAGTCCAAGTACAGTCCTCAGGTTTGGCTCCAGGGGCCTGAGCCTGTAGGTTGTGTAGGCCAGGGCTGTTTGGACAGTTGTCTGAAAACACAAACTCGGCTTATGTTTCGGGTCATAGGTATGGCAGGACTGATCTACAGACCATGAGGAGAACTCTTTGGGATTTGAAAGAAGGGCGAGTGTGAGGCTCCTGCTCAAGTTTTTGTCTCTGGATATCGTGTCACTCATGGTCGTGGAATTTCTGGGTGACTTCATGGGAAATGGACGAGTCTTACTCTCTGGTGGTTTGGCCCCGTCCAAAGAGTTTGGGGTCATTCTGTGGGCTGGAAGAAGTCCGTTTTGTTGTTGTTGTTGTTGTTGTTTTCTTTTTTAACCTCAGGTGTCCCACCAAATGAGGGATTCCAGAGCAGAGCCCTGGGGAGGGGCGACTGGACAATCAGAAATCTGGTTAAATATTGGGGCCTAGGGACATATCAAGCCCAGTATGACATCTAATGGTCCAGCCACTAAGAGGACTTACTAGAGGAGAGGACTCATGCTGAGGGTCACAATGCGTGTGTATGCCCTCGTCGCACTCAAGAATGGGCGGGGCCTCAGGGTGAATGCTGGTTTCTCCTACACTGAACGTTGGACAACGTGCCAACCACAAGGGTTCTTGCCATGGGTAAGGAGGAGTTCTGATTTCTGCATCACACTCACCCCTGGGCAGTGATTGGAGATAAGGTCTCGGTTCTGAAGCCTGAAAACTGAGGTAGGGAAGAGATGAGACCTAAGGCCATGGCGGGTTTTATGTGCTAAGTGTGCGGTCAGCTTTCTGGGTGTTGGTCAGGAGGTCCGAGCTCAGGTTGTGTTCGACAGTGCATTAGTGCCCAGGTTAGATTATCTAATTTGGGTAAAGTCGAGTGCTGTGTAGGTTTATCCTCATTTAAGGTGCCTGGGCAGCTCATGAGGCACTAATTTTTTTTCTAGAGGGCAGGCAGAGTGCTGCATTGTGGGTCAGGAATTGCCAAACTTGATGGCTTCGGGGCCAGGAGTGTGAGGACGGAAGTGTGAGAAGACAAGGCAGACTTGGGTTTCAGGGCGAGGGCACGGCAGGTACCCCCTGCAGATGTGAACCAATATCTCATGCATCTGAAGTCAGGGCGAGGATCAGACGTTGGCTCAGGTTGGAGTTTCTGTGCATGACGGCCGCTTCATGAAGGGAGCGGAATCTCGAGGCCATTGAGGTTTTCCCACGTTGGGAGTTGTGGGATGCCCCCTTCAAAGATTCCTTCTGCGGGACAATTGAGACCTGTTGGACAGCTCCAGGACATCCCACATGGAATGACTCCAGAGCACCGTTCGTGGATGGATGCCTGGGAAGCCCGCCTCCCATTCCAATTGTCTCCTAGCAACAAGACAGTTTAGAGTTGATGGCTCTGCCGGAGCAACCAGGGTGGCTGAGTTGAAATGGACTTTCCTGAGGATGGGTCCTAATGTGATTTTGTGTCCATGAGGGCCTTGGAATGTGGCGGTGGCACCGGCACCCTGAAGTACTCTCCTAAGCTTTGGACATGGCTCCCATGCACAGGTTTCCTTGTGGAGACGAGATGAGTTCTGATGGGTGCCTCAGGAAAACCCCTATGCTCGTATTGGAATCAGGCTTTTGAGGACACATGCCCGTAACCCAAAGCAATGGATCTTAATATGGCCTAGGGTCCTGTCTGGTTCAATCTTCTTCTCTAGGGACATCCAACTATGGTATGAGTGGAGGTCGATTATCAGCTGGTGTCAGACAGCCCTTGTTTGTTCCGGGCGACCTACACTATTGGGATGACCTCAGGGACTTTGGAGGTTTCTCCTAATTTGTACGATTTTGGACCATGGAATGGGCAGAATTCCCTTGGATTGGTAGGCACAGTCCTAATGTGTGGCTCCAGGGGCCCAGCCTGGAGGGTGTGTGGCCCAAGACTTTGAGGACAGAAGTCTGAAAACACAAACTCAACTTAGGTTTCGGGACGTAGGTATGGCAGGCCCGATCTACAAACCATGAGAAAAACTCTTCAGGATATGAAGAAAGTGCGAGTCTGAGGCGCTTGCTCAGGCTTCTGTCTCTGGATTTTGTATCAGCGATGGCCGTGGAATGTCGGGGAGGCCTCATGGGCCATGGACGAATCTTCCTCTCTGAGGATTTGGCCCGATTCCCAATTGCTTTTCGTCAATCTGTGGGATGGGAGGACTCCTTTCAGTTTTGTTACCTCAGGTGTCCCACCAAAAGAGGAATCCCAAAGCCAAGCCGTGGGGAAGACTGAAGGGACAACCCGAACTATGGTTAAAAATTGGGGCCTAGGGGCATGGCAAGCCCAAAATGCTATCTCTTCATCCAGCCACTGAGTGGCCTTACTTGAGAACTGGGCTCAGCCTGAGGGTCACAATGTGTGTTTGTGACCAATGTGGCCCGGGAGCATGGGCAGGGCCTCATGGGCCTCACTGGTTTCAACTACTCTGAACGTTGGACAGCATGCCAACCACAATGTTTCTTGCCATGGGGAAAAAGTTCTGATTTCTGCATCACCTTCAACCCTGGGCAGTGATAGGAGATAAGGTCTAGGTTCTGAAACCTGAAAACCGAGGTTGGGAAGAGATGACGACCTAAGGCCATGGCGGCTCGATGTGCTCAGTGTGCGGCCAGCTGTCTGGGAGGGGCCAGGGGGTCCAGGCTCAGGCTGTGTCAGAAAGGACATTAATGCCCTGGTCAGCCTATGTATTGGGGGTACAGCCAAGGTCGGTGCAGGTTGATCCTCATTTGGGGTTACTGGGTAGCCCCAGAGGACAATGTTTTTCTTCTGGAGGGCAGGAAGAGTGCTGCATTGTAGTTCTTGGTTGCCAAACTGGAGGGCTTGTGGGCCAGGAGTCTGACGACAAAAGTCTGAGAACACAAGCTAGGCTTAGGTTTCTGGGTGAGGCCATGGCAGGCACAATCTACAGACCTGAATTGAGATCTCGTGCATCTGAAGACAGGGCGAGGATCAGACGATCGCTCAGGTTGGAGTTTCTGTCCCTGATGGCCCCTTCATGAATGGGGGGGCATCACGAGGCCATGGGGGTTTTCCCACGATGGGAGTTGTGAGAAGCTCCAAAGTGCAGAGAGTCTTCTGCAGAACAATTGAGACCTGTTGTTTGGCTCCAGGCCAATGATTCTGAGCAGGGTTCTAAGGATGGATGGCTGGGTAGCCCACCTCGCATTCCAATTGTCTCCTAGCAACAAGACAGGTTAGATCTCCTGGATGTGTGGGGAGCAACCGAGGACGCTGAGTTTAAATGGACACCCCTGGGGATGGGTCCTAATGTGCTTTTGTGTATGGAGACCTTGGAATGAAGCGGTGGCACTAGGGCCCTAAAGGGTTCTCCTAAACAGAGGCTTTGACACAGCTCCAACGTGCAAGTTTCCCATGTGTAGATGAGATGTTTTCTGATGGGTGAGTCAAGAAACAGCGATATGCTGCTTTTGAAATCCAGGCCTCTGAGGAGAGATGCCTGGAAACCAAAGCAATGGATCTGATTAGTGCCTAGGGGCCTGTTCTTTCCTTTTTACCTCTGGGGACATCTGTCTATGGGTCTGAGTGCATGTAGGTGCTCAGTTGGGCTCAGATTGTCCCTGGAACAGGGACTTTTGAGGTTTATCCTATTAGGAGGATTGAGGCCATTGGAAAGGGCACAAACAATTCCCTTGGAGAGGCCAAGTACAGTCCTCAGGTTTGGCTCCAGGGGCCTGAGCCTGTAGGTTGTGTAGGCCAGGGCTGTTTGGACAGTTGTCTGAAAACACAAACTCGGCTTATGTTTCGGGTCATAGGTATGGCAGGACTGATCTACAGACCATGAGGAGAACTCTTCGGGATTTGAAAGAAGGGCGAGTGTGAGGCTCCTGCTCAAGTTTTTGTCTCTGGATATCGTGTCACTCATGGTCGTGGAATTTCTGGGTGACTTCATGGGAAATGGACGAGTCTTACTCTCTGGTGGTTTAGCCCCGTCCAAAGAGTTTGGGGTCATTCTGTGGGCTGGAAGAAGTCCGTTTTTTGTTGTTGTTGTTGTTTTCTTTTTTAACCTCAGGTGTCCCACCAAATGAGGGATTCCAGAGCAGAGCCCTGGGGAGGGGCGACAGGACAATCAGAAATCTGGTTAAAAATTGGGGCCTAGGGACATGTCAAGCCCATTATGACATCTAATGGTCCAGCCACTAATAGGACTTACTAGAGGACAGGACTCATGCTGAGGGTCACAATGCGTGTGTATGCCCTCGTCGCACTCAAGAATGGGCGGGGCCTCAGGGAGAATGCTGGTTTCTCCTACACTGAACGTTGGACAACGTGCCAACCACAAGGGTTCTTGCCATGGGTAAGGAGGAGTTCTGATTTCTGCATCACACTCACCCCTGGGCAGTGATTGGAGATAAGGTCTCGGTTCTGAAGCCTGTAAACTGAGGTACAGAAGAGAGGATACCTAAGGCCATGGCGGGTTTTATGTGCTCAGTGTGCGGTCAGCTTTCTGGGTGTTGGTCAGGAGGTCCTGCTCAGGTTGTGTTCGACAGTGCATTAGTGCCCAGGTTAGACTATCTAATTTTGTAAAGTCGAGTGCTGTGTAGGTTGATCCTCATTTAAGGTGCCTTGGCAGCTCATGAGGCACTAATTTTTTTTCTAGAGGGCAGGCAGAGTGTTGCATTGTGGGTCCGGAATTGCCAAACTTGAGGGCTTCGGGGCCAGGAGTGTGAGGACGGAAGTGTGAGAAGACAAGGTAGACTTGGGTTTCAGGGCGAGGGCACGGCAGGTACCCCCTGCAGATCTGAACCAATATCTCATGCATCTGAAGTCAGGGCGAGGATCAGACGTTGGCTCAGGTTGGAGTTTCTGTGCATGACGGCCGCTTCATGAAGGGAGCGGAATCTCGAGGCCATTGAGGTTTTCCCACGTTGGGAGTTGTGGGATGCCCCCTTCAAGGATTCCTTCTGCGAGACAATTGAGACCTGTTGGACAGCTCCAGGACATCCCACATGGAATGACTCCAGAGCACCGTTCACGGATGGATGCCTGGGAAGCCCGCCTCCCATTCCAATTGTCTCCTAGCAACAAGACAGTTAAGAGTTGATGGCTCTGCCAGAGCAACCAGGGTGGCTGAGTTGAAATGGACTTTCCTGAGGATGGGTCCTAATGTGTTTTTGTGTCCATGAGGGCCTTGGAATGTGGCGGTTGCACCGGGACCCTGAAGTACTCTCCTAAGCTTTGGACATGGCTCCCATGCACAGGTTTCCTTTTGGAGACGAGATGAGTTCTGATGGGTGCCTCAGGAAAACCCATATGCTCGTATTGGAATCAGGCTTTTGAGGACACATGCCTGTAACCCAAAGCAATGGATCCTATTATGGCCTAGGGTCCTGTCTGGTTCAACCTTCTTCTCTGGGGACATCCATCTATGGTATGAATGGAGATCGATTTTCAGCTGGTGTCAGACAGCCCTTGTTTGTTCCGGGCGACCAACACTATTGGGATGGCCTCAGGGACTTTGGAGGTTTCTCCTAATTTGTACGATTATGGACCATGGAATGGGCAGATTTCCCATGGATTGGTAGGCACAGTCCTAATGTGTGGCTCCAGGGGCCCAGCCTGGAGGGTGTGTGGCCCAAGACTTTGAGGACAGATATCTGAAAACACAAACTCAACTTAGGTTTGGGGACGTAGGTATGGCAGGCCCGATCTACAAACCATGAGAAAAACTCTTCAGGATATGAAGAAAGTGCGAGTCTGAGGCGCTTGCTCAGGCTTTTGTCTCTGGATTTTGTATCAGCGATGGCCGTGGAATGTCGGGGAGGCCTCATGGGCCATGGACGTATCTTCCTCTCTGAGGATTTGGCCCGATTCCCAATTGCTTTTCGTCAATCTGTGGGATGGGAGGACTCCTTTCAGTTTTGTTACCTCAGGTGTCCCACCAAAGGAGGAACTCCAACGCAAATCCGTGGGGAAGACTGAAGGGACAACCCGAACTATGGTTAAAAATTGGGGCCTAGGGGCATGGTAAGCCCAATATGCTATCTCTTCATCCAGCCACTGAGTGGCCTTACTTGAGGACTGGGCTCAGCCTGAGGGTCACAATGTGTGTTTGTGACCAATGTGGCCCGTGAGCATGGGCGGGGCCTCATGGGCCTCACTGGTTTCAACTACTCTGAACGTTGGACAGCATGCCAACCACAAGGTTTCTTGCCATGGGGAAGGAGTTCTGATTTCTGTATCACCTTCAACACTGGTCAGTGATAGGAGATAATGTCTAGGTTCTGAAACCTGAAAACCGAGGTTGGGAAGAAATGACGACCTAAGGCCATGGCGGCTCGATGTGCTCAGTGTGCGGCCAGCTGTCTGGGAAGGGCCAGGGGGTCCAGGCTCAGGCTGTGTCAGAAAGGACATTAGTGCCCTGGTCAGCCTATGTATTTGGGGTACAGCCAAGGTCGGTGCAGGTTGATCCTCATTTGGGGTTACTGGGTAGCCCCAGAGGACAATGTTTTTCTTCTGGAGGGCAGGAAGAGTGCTGCATTGTAGTTCTTGATTGCCAAACTGGAGGGCTTGTGGGCCAGTAGTCTGACGATAAAAGTCTGAGAACACAAGCTAGGCTTCGGTTTCTGGGTGAGGCCATGGCAGGCACAATCTACAGACCTGAATTGAGATCTCGTGCATCTGAAGACAGGGCGAGGATCAGACGATCGCTCAGGTTGGAGTTTCTGTCCCTGATGGCCCCTTCATGAATGGGGGGGCATCACGAGGCCATGGGGGTTTTCCCACGATGGGAGTTGTGAGAAGCTCCAAAGTGCAGAGAGTCTTCTGCAGAACAATTGAGACCTGTTGTTTGGCTCCAGGCCAATGATTCTGAGCAGGGTTCTAAGGATGGATGGCTGGGTAGCCCACCTCGCATTCCAATTGTCTCCTAGCAAAAAGACAGGTTAGATCTCCTGGATCTGTGGGGAGCAACCGAGGACGCTGAGTTGAAATGGACCCACCCCTGGGGATGGGACCTAATGTGCTTTTGTGTCTATGGTGACCTTGGAATGAAGCGGTGGCACTGGGGCCCTAAAGGGTTCTCCTAAACAGAGGCTTTGACACAGCTCCAACGTGCAAGTTTCCCATGTGTAGATGAGATGTTTTCCGATGGGTGAGTCAAGAAACAGCTATATGCTGCTTTTGAAATCCAGGCCTCTGAGGAGAGATGCCTGGAAACCAAAGCAATGGATCTGATTAGTGCCAAGGGTCCTGTTCTTTCCTTTTTACCTCTGGGGACATCTGTCTATGGGTCTGAGTGCAGGTAGGTGCTCAGTTGGGCTCAGATTGTCCCTGGATCAGGGACTTTTGAGGTTTATCCTATTAGGAGTGTTG
This sequence comes from Mustela nivalis, assembly GCF_964662115.1. NCBI lineage: Eukaryota > Metazoa > Chordata > Mammalia > Carnivora > Mustelidae > Mustela > Mustela nivalis. The sequence continues at coordinate 332,959 of NW_028136325.1, forward strand.
AGGCCATTGGAATGGGCACACACAATTCCCTTGGAGAGGCCAAGTACAGTCCTCAGGTTTGGCTCCAGGGTCCTGAGCCTGTAGGTTGTGTAGGCCAGGGCTGTTTGGACAGTTGTCTGAAAACACAAACTCGGCTTATGTTTTGGGTCATAGGTATGGCAGGACTGATCTACAGACCATGAGGAGAACTCTTTGGGATTTGAAACAAGGGCGAGTGTGAGGCTCCTGCTCAAGTTTTTGTCTCTGGATATCGTGTCACTCATGGTCGTGGAATTTCTGGGTGACTTCATGGGAAATGGACGAGTCTTTTTCTCTGGTGGTTTGGCCCCGTCCAAAGAGTTTGGGGTCATTCTGTTGGCTGGAAGTAGTCCTTTTGTAGTGGTTGTTGTTGTTGTTGTTTTCTTTTTTAACCTCATGTGTCCCACCAAATGAGGGATTCCTGAGCAGAGCCCTGGGGAGGGCCGACTGGACAATCAGAAATCTGGTTAAAAATTGGGGCCTAGGGACATGTCAAGCCCATTATGACATCTAATGGTCCAGCCACTAAGAGGACTTACTAGAGGACAGGACTCATGCTGAGGGTCACAATGCTTGTGTATGCCCTCGTCGCACTCAAGAATGGGCGGGGCCTCAGGGTGAATGCTGGTTTCTCCTACACTGAACGTTGGACAACGTGCCAACCACAAGGGTTCTTGCCATGGGTAAGGAGGAGTTCTGATTTCTGCATCACACTCACCCCTGGGCAGTGATTGGAGATAAGGTCTCGGTTCTGAATCCTGAAAATTGAGGTACAGAAGAGAGGATACCAAAGGCCATGGCGGGTTTCATGTGCTCAGTGTGCGGTCAGCTTTCTCGGTGTTGGTCAGGAGGTCCGGGCTCAGTTTGTGTTCGACAGTGCATTAGTGCCCAGGTTAGACTATATAATTTGGGTAAAGTCGAGTGCTGTGTAGGTTTATCCTCATTTAAGGTGCCTGGGCAGCTCATGAGGCACTAATTTTTTTTTAGAGGGCAGGCAGAGTACTGCATTGTGGGTCCGGAATTGCCAAACTTGAGGGCTTCGGGGCCAGGAGTGTGAGGACGGAAGTGTGAGAAGACAAGGTAGACTTGGGTTTCAGGGCGAGGGCACGGCAGGTACCCCCTGCAGATGTGAACCAATATCTCATGCATCTGAAGTCAGGGCGAGGATCAGACGTTGGCTCAGGTTGGAGTTTCTGTGCATGACGGCCGCTTCATGAAGGGAGCGGAATCTCGAGGTCATTGAGGTTTTCCCACGTTGGGAGTTGTGGGATGCCCCCTTCAAGGATTCCTTCTGCGGGACAATTGAGACCTGTTGGGCAGCTCCAGGACATCCCATATGGAATGACTCCAGAGCACCGTTCGCGGATGGATGCCTGGGAAGCCCGCCTCCCATTCCAATTGTCTCCTAGCAACAAGACATTTTAGAGTTGGTGGCTCTGCCGGAGCAACCAGGGTTGCTGAGTTGAAATGGACTTTCCTGAGGATGGGTCCTAATGTGTTTTTGTGTCCATGAGGGCCTTGGAATGGGGCAGTGGCACCGGGACCCTGAAGTACTCTCCTAAGCTTTGGACATGGCTCCCATGCACAGGTTTCCTTGTGGAGACGAGATGAGTTCTGATGGGTGCCTCAGGAAAACCCCTATGCTCGTATTGGAATCAGGCTTTTGAGGACACATGCCCGTAACCCAAAGCAATGGATCTTAATATGGCCTAGGGTCCTGTCTGGTTCAATATTCTTCTCTAGGGACATCCAACTATGGTATGAGTGGAGGTCGATTATCAGCTGGTGTCAGACAGCCCTTGTTTGTTCCGGGCGACCAACACTATTGGGATGACCTCAGGTACTTTGGAGGTTTCTCCTAATTTGTACGATTTTGGACCATGGAATGGGCAGAATTCCCATGGATTGGTAGGCACAGTCCTAATATGTGGCTCCAGGTGCCCCAGCCTGGAGGGTTTGTGGCCCAGGAATTTGAAGACAGAAGTCTGAAAACACAAACTCAACTTAGGTTTGGGGACGTAGGTATGGCAGGCCCGATCTACAAACCATGAGAAGAACTCTTCAGGATATGAAGAAAGTGCGAGTCTGAGGCGCTTGCTCAGGTTTTTGTCTCTGGATTTTGTATCAGCGATGGTAGAATCTACAGACCTGAATCGACTTCTCTTGCATCTGAAGTCAAGGCGAGGATCAGTCGATCGCTCAAGTTGGTGTTTCTGTCCCTGATGGCCCCTTCACGAAGGGGGGGCATCAAGAGGCCATGGGGGTTTTCCCACGATGGGATTTGTGAGAAGCTCCAAACTGCAAAGTGACTTCTGCAGGACAATTGATTCCTATTGATTGGCTCCAGGCCAATGATTCTGAGCAGGGTTTTAAGGATGCATGGCTGGGTAGCCCACCTCGCATTCCAATTGTCTCCTAGAAACAAGACAGGTTAGATCTGCTGGATCTGGGGGAGCAACCGAGGAGGCTTAGTTGAAATGGACTCTCCTATGGATGGGTCCTAATGTGCTTTTGTGTCTATGGAGACCTTGGAATGAAGCGGTGGCACTGGGGCCCTGAAGGGTTCTCCTAAACAGCGGCTTTGACACAGCTCCAACGTGCAAGTTTCCCATGTGTAGATGAGATGTTTTCTGATGGGTGAGTCATGAAACAGCCATATGCTGGTTTTTAAATCCAGGCCTCTGAGGAGAGATGCCTGGAAACCAAAGCAATGGATATGATTAGTGCCTAGGGCCTCTTCTTTCCTTTTTACCTCTGGGGACATCTGTCTATGGGTCTGAGTACAGGTAGGTGCTCAGATGGGCTCAGATTGCCCCTGTTTTACCTGGGAAGCCACCACTAATGAGATGGATCAGGGACTTTGGAGGTTTATCCTATTAGAAGGGATGTGGCCATTGGAATGGGCACACACAATTCCCTTGGAGAGGGCAAGTACAGTCCTCAGGTTTGGCTCCAGGGGCCTGAGCCTGTAGGTTGTGTAGGCCAGGTCTGTCGCTCTCGACTTGCAAGAACGACCCGCAGACGAGGTGGGTGGCAAACTTCTTTATTCAATCTTAGCCCCGGGACCCCGTACACCGATTATAGCCCCAAGTTATAGAACACAGTGGATAGAAAGCAACCAATCACCACATAACACAACTACTATAACATCCAATCAGAAGGGATACAGATGACTTCAATCCAGATCATGCGGGGAGCTCGTGCCTACTGACGTGAGCCCCTGAAACTTATTGTTCACTCTGTTTTTGTGCCGTTCCCATGGTCCCTGGTTAATCTTATACTAGTCCCGATACTTCAGTACAGGTTGTGCGTTGCCTGGAGCGCTCCCACATAAACATCCACCTGCCCTTCTCCTCAAGCCTCGCCTAGTACGTGACTCCCAGCTTCTGCTGCATGGCTCTCCACAGCTCCCCCTTTTTTATTTATTACATGGCAGGGATCGTGCCTGTCTTAGGTTGCCAATCCTCAACACACATGCTTACCCGTCATCGGGTACTCCCCTTCACCGAGGAGCCCCTGTCTTAGGTTGCTATGGTGAGGGACCAGTCTTACCCGTCTTTGGCTACCGACCCAGCATACAGAGCCATATTCAGGGGGAGGCATCCTTTTAGGCAGCAAAGCCAGTTTTGAGACGCTTGAGGCAGCAGGGTACTAGCTATGGTGGGAGCAACCCATAATCAAGGTTGCCGTGTAGTTTTGTCACGAGCAGCTCGTTGCTGATTCCGCACAATGGCTCGCACTTTATATAATTCTGCAAGCATGAATTTCACCACACAGGGAAAGAGGCACATGAATAAAAGCATAAGTATTAACACTCCTATAATAGAGCCTATAGCATACCAAGTACGTGATAGCAAAGGAATATGAGAAAATAGCGAATTTACAAAATTGTCAGCAAGCTGAGCCACGGGCAGCTTGGCATGCGGAGCTTCTGCAATATTCAAAATCTCTTGATGTAACTGCAGCAAGTCAAGGGACACATTAGAGTTAGACCATGCCCCTTCAAGGTGGTACAACACTCGACCCCAGGAAGTTTCTGTGACATTATAGCGCTTGGGGGTGACACAGATCCAGTGGTAGTCACTATGGCATTGGATCCTAGTTCGCAATTTCAAACTTTGACGTTCGTCCCCCAGAAACTTCACAGCATCATATAAGGCATTTAGTCTGGTTTCAACCCTTTTGTCTATATCCTCTTGTGTTCCCAAGGCCAGAGAAGTATTATGTGCCAGATGATCTACAGTATCTGCAGCTTGCACTGCTTGAGTTAAAGAAATAGATGCAGTAACAGTTGTAGCAATTATTGTTATAAGAGAAACTATACCTAAGATCAACAATCCTAATTCTCGTCTAGGCCGACTAAGGGCATTCTGTACCCGATCCCACAATTCTAACCCAGGGTTAGAGTACCATGGCTTAGATATATTAACAGGAAGCATGATAAAGGGGGGTTGTCGAACTACTAATACACCATCATCTACCGAGACACCCTGAATGCAGTTAGTTAAAGTACAATTCGGACAGAGCAGGTGATATGTAGCTTTATCTTTTTTAATGGTGAGATCCTCTACTAGCAGCATAAAAGGTCTAGGCACACACGCTTGAGGGTATCTATCCTCTAGATCTTGGGCTTCCTTGTTCCAACGGGTTGCTTTTCCAAAAGCGGCTAAAAGCTTCCATATTTTCGTTTGTACTGGATACCCTCTTGGCGGAGCAAGTATAGGAGGTACCTTTGGCTTAAAAGCCTGGGTAGGTGCCCTAGATCCCCAATCTAAAAGTGTAAATCCCTCCTCAAGGGTGTAAGCAGTGGCCTTATTTTCCACACATAACCTCCAGGGAACGTCTATTCCTTTAGATATTCCCAACTGAGCTGCACATAATGGGATATCCCGGGGAATCTTACCTATTGATGTTGCATGGCCAGCAGTTACCCCTGCTATAGTCACATCATCATAATAAACTAGTGTAAACACCCACAAGCAATGTGATCGTCTACCATTCATGGAGAAGCACATAGGATACATGTCAGAATAGCCCTTATAAGAAATATTCGCCTGTTGCGGCTGTATATGTACTGAGGAAGGGGATCCTAGTAAAACAGTATCATTAACATAGACAGGGACAGAACTCATTTCCCAACTTACAGGTTGCAGTAAAGGCGGATCAGGAACGTATGCCCAGTATACAGAGCCTTGAACCGTTAACACTTGCATACAAATGAACAGTAATGACAGGTACAAGTCCAAAAGAGAAAATTGCGCTTTAGACTGAGTCATTTGAGGAAGGAGTCGAAGCTTGGTGATCTTCTGCCTCGGCGGCAGTTGGGTCGGTTCCAGGTCCCCGGGGGCAGGCTGCAGGATGATCATCATCACTGTCATCCGCAGTAGCAGCATCTTCCACAGGTTCCACGGCCACCAGCCTGGTGAGACGTTCCGGCACCCAGAGCGGGACAGGCGCATCCTGTGGAAAAACACAAAGGGAACCTCGGTGCCACCGGAGCACCGGGTCAGGGCCCTTCCATGAACCAGTAAGGACATCCTTCCACTTCACCATAGATTGTTGCGTTTTCTGTTGGCCCCAATGGCGCTCTGCGGCTGAAACGCCGTCTTTGTCAAGTGTGAGAAAATTTAAAATAAAAGTGGTCAAGTTGGTAAGGTCTGTAGGCGTGTGATGCTCCTCTCCAATTCCCCCTTTTTGTATTTTTTGCAAGGTAGTTTTAAAGGTCAGGTGAGTGTGCTCTATGACACCCTGGCCTCGAGGGTTATAAGGAATGCCTGTAACATGGTGAATATCATAACAGGCTAGAAAGTTTGAAAAGCTTTTAGAAGTATAAGCAGGAGCATTGTCTGTCTTTAATTGTTTAGGCACTCCCCAGCAGGCAAAGCTGCGCAGGCAATGAGATATCACGTTTTTAACATTTTCTCCTCGCAGGGGGGTTGCGCTAACGACCCCTGAGCAGGTATCCACACTCACATGAACGCATTTTTGTTGCCCAAAAGAAGGTATATGTGTTACATCCATTTGCCACAGATGGTTGGGCAATAGTCCCTTAGGATTTACCCCGAAGGAGGGCATGGGCAAGTGTACCACACAATTGCCACAAGACTTTACGATATCTCGTGCGTCAGCTCTGGAGATATGAAAGCGTGCCTTTAATGTTTGGGCATTCACATGCCATTTATCATGATATCTTTTAGCATCTTCTAGAGCATTACAAACATAAAACCGCGCAGCTGAATCAGCCATTCGGTTTCCCTCAGCCATAGGTCCTGGAAGGTCTGAATGTGCTCTAAGATGTCCAATATAAAAAGGGGCACCACGGGAGAGTATAAAGTGTTGCAATTCAGCCAGCAGGGAGGAAATTTCTGACTGGCTGGCTGAAATAATAGCAGTTTCTATAGACCTGGTGGCTGCAACTGCATATTTGCTATCTGAGATAATATTAAAGGGTTGATTTAGAAACCTTTGTAAAACACACATAATCACCAACAATTCTGTTCTCTGGGCTGAAGTCGAGGGCACAACAACAGGAATTATTTTTCCTTCCACCACATAAGCGCCAGTTCCTGCTTTACTGCCATCTGTAAATACTGTGAGGGCCCCGATTAATGGCTCCAATCGACAGGATTTAGGCCAAATAAGGGGTGTATTTTTATAAAACTCAATGAGAGGGTGTGAGGGATAATGATTATTAAATATAACAGGATAAGCAACTGTCAGGATGGCCCAATCGTCATTTTCATGCGTTAAAATGCTTATTTGGGTTTTATCATAAGGGATTATGCAAACATCGGGCAGTTTCCCTAGGACCTGTATGCTGGCTTTAAAGGCTTTATTTGCCACTGTAGCTACAGCTGTAGCATACGGGGTGATGACTCGGCTAAGATTATGGGGTAGATAAATCCATAGTAGGGGTCCTCCTTGCCATAAGGCCCCCGTGGGTGATCCAGGGGATGGAATAATTATGACACTTATAGGCTTTTCCGGGTCACATCTATCTGCTGCTGTTAAAGCTAGCCTGCTTTCAACTAACTGTAATGATTCAATAGCAGCTGGAGTGAGTACTCTTGGGGAGTCTAATGCAGGGTCCCCAGGCAGAATATCGAATAAAGGTTTCAGCTCTGCAGTAGTAATTTTTATGTATGGTCGAATCCAGTTAATGTCCCCTAAAAGTTTTTGGAAATCATTCAATGTATGCAAGTGATCTCTACGGATTTGAATTAGCTGAGGCTTTACTGACGTTTTAGAGAGCTGCATACCAAGGTAATTTTGTAGGCCGCCTGCTTGGATTTTTTCAGGGGATATAGTTAGAACCCATTTTGCTAACTGTTTCTGTAGGAAGGTTAGAGCTGAAGGAAGAGACCTCTCATTTGGCCCACAAATCAAGATATCATCCATATAATGATAACAAAGCAGGTCTGGAAATGCTTTTCGGAAAGGCTCTAGTGCTTGGCTTACATACAACTGACACAAGGTGGGGCTATTGGCCATCCCCTGAGGAAGTACTTTCCATTCATACCTTTGATCTGGCTCAGCATGATTAATTGATGGCAGAGTAAATGCAAAGCGCTCTATATCTGCAGGGTGTAGTGGAATGGAAAAGAAACAGTCTTTGATGTCAATTACAATAGAAGGCCAGTTTCTTGGCAACGCCCTCACGACTGGGAGCCCTAACTGAATGGGTCCCATGACCTGCATTTGATCATTAATCTGTCGTAGGTCATGTAGCAATCGCCAGTTGCCTGATTTCTTTCTTATTACAAATATGGGTGTATTCCATGGGGATGTGGATTTTTGAATATGTCCTGCTTTGAGTTGTTCTTGAACTAGCTCTTTTGCCGCTTGTAATTTTTCTTTTGTTAAAGGCCACTGAGGCACCCAGCGCGGCTCTGGTGTTTTCCAAGTTATGCGAATTGCCTCAGTGGCCGCTAGGAAAAAACCTGACCCCCCATAGAAGGCGGATTGGGATCTCCCTGGCCCTTGGTCCCAAGCCCTTGGCCAGGCTTATATTCCATGTTTCTCATCATGCTTTGGGAGGCCTCACTGTATAACTTTTCTGTAGTAAGTTTGATATTCATTTGCTCCAGCACATCGCGCCCCCACAAAGAAACAGGGGTGGAACAGACATATGGTTGGAAAATGCCTTTATGTCCTTCCTCATCCTCCCAGTCCAAAGATGCAGCACTAATATCAGGACTGGTAGCTATCCCTAGTCCCCGGAGGGTCTGGCTGGCTTTAACTAGAGCCCAGGCTTTAGGCCAATCTAGACAATTTATAATGCTTTTGTCTGCTCCTGTATCTAGGAGTCCCCAGAATAGTTTACCTCTAATCTTTAATTTAAGCATAGGTCTCTCTTTCATGCTCATAGTAAGGCATGCGAGGGAGGATCCCGTGGATCCGAAACCTCCTTTTCTAGTCTGGCCTGTAGAGGGATATTTTTCATGATTACTAGGCAAAATCAAAAGCTGTGCAATTCTGTCCCCTGGATTTATAATATTAATTCCCTTAGGAGATGATATCAGAATTTTAACTTCCCCTTCAAAATCAGGATCAATCACTTCCGGATGGACCTGAAGCCCTCGTAAAGTACAAGAACTTCTGCCAAGAAGGAGTCCCACCGTTCCTTTTGGAGGCCCTCCAGACAGGTCAGATGGCACAGCCTGCACCCCCATCTCAGGTGTTAAGACCATTCGGGTGGTGGCACAGACGTCAAGTCCGGCGGAGCCTGTTGTGGCTCCCCGGGGCCCTGCAGGAATTGACTCCCCTGATCGGTGGGTGGGTACAGCCATCGTGGCTTGACTGGCAGGGACATCGCCACCCCGTACATTTGATTCGGGCCCCGGGGGCTGGGGCCCTGCCCCTCGTTTTTTGGACTCCCCCAATTATTAGGTGGTAACGGATTTCCTTGTATATCCGCCACAGATCGGCATTCTTGTGCCCAATGATTTCCTTTTCTACATCGTGGACACAGTTGAGGATTTTCCTTACCGGCTTATTCAGGGAGGCTTTTCCAAATGGAACTCCTCTTTGGGGGCAGTCTCTTTTTAGATGGCCCTCCTGTCTGCACTGGAAACATTTCCGGGGGTGGGCTCCTTGCTGTCCTTGCATAGCCTGAGCGAAGGCTGCAGCCATAACCTGCCCCTGAATTACTGGCCCTGTAATGTCTCTGCAGACCTTGATATAGGCAGAAAGATCTTTAGCCCTCCATGGCCTAATGGCTTCACGGCACCATTTATTAGCATTTTCATAGGCTAATTGTTTAATTAAAGGCATAGCAGAGTCAGTATCTCCAAACATCCTGCCCGCAACCTGCATCAGCCTGTCCACAAAATCAGCATAGGGCTCATTTGGCCCCTGTACTACTCTAGACAGTTGTCCTTGCAAATCATTTACACCCCTCAATGTTTTCCAGGCCCTAAAGGCCGCTGTAGCAATCTGTTGAAATACGGCAGGGGGGTAGGGGGCCTGTACCTGAGCCTCGAGATATGGTCCAGTGCCTGTCAGCATTTCTGAGTTCCACTGGGGATTTCCCGTAGCTGCATTTCTCCGCGCTGTATCCTGGCAATTATCCTGATTTTGAATTTTCCATTCCAGATATTGCCCTCCGCTCAAAACTGCTCTAGCTAAATTGCTCCAATCCTCAGGAGTGAGGGTGAGCGCTCCCAGCGATTCCACAAGGGAGACAGTAAAGGCTGCCTGGGGTCCGTAGGCACTAACTGCTTCCTTAAGTTGTTTCACCAGTTTAAAATCTAGCGGCTGATGATATCTCTGCTGATTTTGATCTTCCAGTACTGGGAAAAACCCTTTTCCTGGACCTAAGACCTCTCTCCAGTTTGCCGCGGTGCAGTCTGAGCAATGGCAGACTTTTGCACAGCCTGACCGATATGGTGGGGGCCATTCATAAGGTGGCGCCGTGGGGCTGGAATGAGGAGTCGGCGCACGGTCTATTTCTGCTTCTGGTTGTTTCACAGCTATGGGTTTTGCCTCTGTTGGTAAGCCTAAAGCCTCTGGATTCTTTTTCTCCTTACCCCCTTTTTGATTTTGAGTTAGTTCATCTGGAAGTCCCTCTGAACTCTCACTATCCGCCTCAGAGCCCTGGGAGGAGCCCTTATAGGATTCCTCCTTTAATTGTTCTAATATTTCCCCTCCTTGCTGAATCACCTGTTTTAGCCGCTCCCGAGATGACTACAAACATACTTTCACAAGGGACCACACGGCAAGAGTGCCGGCGTTCACGGTGGGGTTCTGCCTTAAATCGTCTCCTAGATGTTCCCACTGAGGCACATTCAGAAGTCCCTCCTCTATAAACCAAGGGGCGATTTCTCCTACTTCCTTTAAAAAGGCACGATCTGTTTTTGATTTTAAAGGCGTGCCATTTGCTTTGAGAATGTCCTTTAAAGGACCTTCCATCCTATATCTAGTAAGCTCGTTTCCCATTCTGGAAATCTTTTGCTATCCAGGTCTCCGTGAACTTTTAAAACTACAGCTATACTCGTCCAGAGACCTGTCCTGTCCGTAGACAGAGATGGTGGCCAACTTCCCCTTTTGTTGCTCTTACCCCAATCCTCGTTCTGCGCTCGGCGTCGGGTCCCGGGTTTTCGGCACCAGATGTCGCTCTCGACCCGCAAGAACGACCCCCAGTCGAGGTGGGTGGCAAACTTCTTTATTCAATCTTCAGCCGCAGGACCCCGTACACCGATTATAGCCCCAAGTTATAGAACACAGGGGATAGAAAGCAACCAATCACCACATAACACAACTACTATAACATCCAATCAGAAGGGATACAGATAACTTCAATCCAGATCATGCGGGGAGCTCGTGCCTACTGACGTGAGCCCCCGAAACTTATTGTTCACTCTTTTTATGTGCCGTTCCCATGGTCCCTGGTTAATCTTATACTAGTCCCGATACTTCAGTACAGGTTGTGCGTTGCCTGGAGCGCTCCCACATAAACATTCACCTGCCCTTCTCCTCAAGCCTCGCCTCGTACGTGACTCCCAGCTTCTGCTGCATGGCTCTCCTCAAGGTCTGTTTGGACAGTTGTCTGAAAACACAAACTTGGCTTATGTTTCAGGTCATAGGTATGGCAGGACTTATCTACAGACCATGAGGAGAACTTTTCGGGATTTGAGAAAAGGGCGAGTGTGAGGCTCTTGCTCAAGTTTTTGTCTCTGGATATCGTGTCACTCATTGTCGTGAAATATCTGGGTGACTTCATGGGAAATGGACGAGTCTTACTCCCTGGTGGTTTGGCCCAGTCCAAAGCGTTTGGGGTCACTCTGTGGGATGGAAGAAGTCCGGTTTTTTTTTTTTTTATGTTGTTTTCTTTTTAACCTCAGGTGTCCCAACAAATGAGGGATTCCAGAGTAGAGCCTTGGGGGGGGGGTGACTGGACAATCAGAAATCTGGTTAAAAATTGGCGCCTAGGGACATATCAAGCCCATTATGACATCTAATGGTCCAGTCACTGAGAGGACTTACTAGAGGACAGGACTCATGAGGGTCACAATGCGTGTTTATGCGCTTGTCGAACTCAAGAATGGGCGGGGCCTCATGGTGAATGCTGGTTTCTCCTACACTGAACGTTGGACGACATGCCAACCACAAGGTTTCTTACCATGGGTAAGGAGGTGTTCTGATTTCTGCATCACACTCACCCCTGGGCAGTGATTGGAGATAATGTCTCGGTTCTGAGGCCTGAAAACTGAGGTAGGGAAGAGAGGATACCTAAGGCCATGGCGGGTTTTATGTGCTCAGTGTGCGGTCTGCTTTCCGGGTTTGGTCAGGAGGTCCGGGCTCAGGTTGTGTTCGACAGTGCATTAGTGCCCAGGTTAAACTATATAATTTGGGTAAAGTCAAGTGCTGTGTAGGTTTATCCTCATTTAAGGTGCCTGGACAGCTCATGAGGCACTAATTTTTTTTCTAGAGGGCAGGCAGAGTGCTGCATTGTGGGTCCGGAATTGCCAAACTTGAGGGCTTCGGGGCCAGGAGTGTGAGGACGGAAGTCTGAGAAGACAAACTAGACTTCGGTTTCAGGGCGAGGGCTACGGCAGGTACCCCCTGCAGATCTGAACCAATACTCATGCATCTGAAGTCAGGGCGAGGATCAGACGTTGGCTCAGGTTGGAGTTTCCGTTAATGACGGCCGCTTCATGAAGGGAGCGGAATCTCGAGGCCATTGAGGTTTTCCCACGTTGGGAGTAGTGGGATGCCCCCTTCAAGGATTCCTTCTGCGCGACAATTGAGATCTGTTGGACAGCTCCAGGACATCCCATATGGAATGACTCCAGAGCACCGTTCGAGGATGGATGCCTGGGAAGCCCGCCTCGCATTCCAATTGTCTCCTAGCAACAAGACAGTTTAGATCTGATGGCTCTACGGGAGCAACCGGGGTGGCTGAGTTGAAATGGACTTTCCTGAGGATGGGTCCTAATGTGTTTTTGTGTCCATGAGGGCCTTGGAATGGGGTGGTGGCACCGGGACCCTGAAGAACCCTATGCTTTGGACATGGCTCCCATGCACAGGTTTCCTTGTGGAGACGAGATGAGTTCTGCTGGGTGCCTCAGCAAAACCCCTATGCTCGTATTGGAATCAGTCTTTTGAGGAGACATGCCTGTAAACCAAGGCAATGGATCCTATTATGGCCTAGGGTCCTGTCTGGTTCAATCTTCTCCTCTGGGGACATCCATTTATGGTATGAGTGGAGGTAGATTATCAGCTGGTGTCAGAAAGCCCTTGTTTGTTCCGGGCGACCTATACTATTGGGATGGCCTCAGGGACTTTGGAGGTTTCTCCTAATTTGTACGATTTTGGACAATGGAATGGGCAGAATTCCCATAAATTGGTTGGCACAGTCCTAATGTGTGGCTCCAGGGGCCCCAGCCTGGAGGGTGTGGAACACAGGACTTTGAGGACAGAAGTCTGAAAACACAAACTCAGCTTACGTTTGGGGACTTAGGTATGGCAGGCCCGAACTACAAACCATGAGAAGAACTCTTCAGGATATGAAGAAAGTGCGAGTCTGAGGCGCTTGCTCAGGTTTTTGTATCTGGATTTTGTATCAGAGATGGCACAATCTACAGACCTGAATCGAGATCTCGTGCATCTGAAGTCAGGACGAGGATCAGACTATCGCTCAAGTTGGTGTTTCTATCCTTGATGGCCCCTTCACGAAGGGGCAGCATCACGAGTCCATGGGGGTTTTCCCACGATGGGATTTGTGAGAAGCTCCAAACTGCAAAGTGTCTTCTGCAGGACAATTGAGACCTGTTGTTTGGCTCCAGGCCAATGAATCTGAGCAGGGTTCTAAGGATGTATGGCTGGGTAGCCCACCTCGCATTCCAATTGTCTCCTAGAAACAAGACAGGTTAGATCTGCTGGATCTGGGGGAGCAACGGAGGACGCTGAGTTGAAATGGACTCTCCTATGGATGGGTCCTAATGTGTTTTTGTGTCCATGAGGGCCTTGGAATGGGGTAGTGGCACCGGGACCCTGAAGAACCCTATGCTTTGGACATGGCTCCCATGCACAGGTTTCCTTGTGGAGACGAGATGAGTTCTGCTGGGTGCCTCAGCAAAACCCCTATGCTCGTATTGGAATCAGTCTTTTGAGGAAACATGCCTGTAAACCAAGGCAATGGATCCTATTATGGCCTAGGGTCCTGTCTGGTTCAATCTTCTCCTCTGGGGACATCCATTTATGGTATGAGTGGAGGTAGATTATCAGCTGGTGTCAGAAAGCCCTTGTTTGTTCCGGGCGACCTACACTATTGGGATGGCCTCAGGGACTTTGGAGGTTTCTCCTAATTTGTACGATTTTGGAAAATGGAATGGGCAAAATTCCCATGGATTGGTAGGCACAGTCCTAAAGTGTGGCTCCAGGGGCCACTGGGTGGCACTGGGGCCCTGAAGGGTTCTCCTAAACATAGGCTTTGACACAGCTCCAACGTGCAAGTTTCCCATGTGTAGATGAGATGTTTTCTGATGGGTGAGTCAAGAAACAGCCATATGCTGGTTTTGAATTCCAGGCCTCTGAGGAGAGATGCCTGGAAACCAAAGCAATGGATATGAATAGTGCCTAGGGGCCTGTTCTTTCCTTTTTACCTCTGGGGACATCTGTCTATGGGTCTGAGTACAGGTAGGTGCTCAGATGGGCTCAGATTGCCCCTGTTTTACCTGGGAAGCCACCACTAATGAGATGGATCAGCGACTTTGGAGGTTTATCCTATTAGAAGGGATGTGGCCATTGGAATGGGCACACACAATTCCCTTGGAGAGGGCAAGTACAGTCCTCAGGTTTGGCTCCAGGGGCCTGAGCCTGTAGGTTGTGTAGGCCAGGGCTGTTTGGACAGTTGTCTGAAAACACAAACTTGGCTTATGTTTCAGGTCATAGGTATGGCAGGACTTATCTACAGACCATGAGGAGAACTTTTCAGGATTTGAGAATAGGGCGAGTGTGAGGCTCTTGCTCAAGTTTTTGTCTCTGGATATCGTGTCACTCATGGTCGTGAAATTTCTGGGTGACTTCATGGGTAATGGATGAGTCTTACTCCCTGGTGGTTTGGCCCAGTCCAAAGCGTTTGGGTCACTCTGTGGGATGGAAGAAGTCCGTTTTTTTTTTTTTTTATGTTCTTTTCATTTTAACCTCAGGTGTCCCATCAAATGAGGGATTCCAGAGTAGAGCCCTGGGAGGGGGTGACTGGACAATCCGAAATCTGTTTAAAAATTGGGGCCTAGGGACATATCAAGCCCATTATGACATCTAATGGTCCAGTAACTGAGAGGAATTACTAGAGGACAGGACTCATCCTGAGGGTCACCATGCGTGTTTATGACCTTGTCGCACTCCAGAATGGACAGGGCCTCAGGGTGAATGCTTGTTTCTCCTACACTGAACGTTGGACGACGTGCCAACCACAAGGTTTCTTACCATGATAAAGAGGTGTTCTGATTTCAGCATCACACTCACCCCTGGGCAGTGATTGGAGATAATGTCTCGGTTGTGAGGCCTGAAAACTGAGGTAGGGAAGAGATGATGACCTAAGGCCATGGCGGGTCTTATGTGTTCAGTGTGCGGTCTGCTTTCCGGGTGTTGGTCAGGAGGTCCGGGCTCAGGTCGTGTCCGACAGTGCATTAGTGCCCAGGTTAGACTATATAATTTGGGTGAAGTCGAGTGCTGTGGATGTTTATCCTCATTTAAGGTGCCTGGGCAGCTCATGAGGCACTAATTTTTTTCTAGAGTGCAGGTAGAGTGCTGCATTGTGGGTCCGGAATTGCCAAACTTGAGGGCTTCAGGGCCAGGAGGGTTAGGACGGAAGTCTGAGAACACAAGCTAGACTTGGGTTTCAGGGCGAGGGCACGGCAGGTACCCCCTGCAGATCTGAACCAATACTCATGCATATGAAGTCAGGGCGAGGATCAGACGTTGGCTCAGGTTGGAGTTTCCGTGCATGACGGCCGCTTCATGAAGGGAGCGGAATCTCGAGGCCATTGAGGATTTACCACGTTTGGAGTTGTGGGATGTCACCTTCAAGGATTCCTTCTGCGCGACAATTGAGACCTGTTGGACAGCTCCAGAACATCCCATATGGAATGACTCCAGAGCACCGTTCGAGGATGGATGCCTGGGAAGCCCGCCTCGCATTCCAATTGTCTCCTAGCAACAAGACAGTTTAGATCTGATGGCTCTGCGGGAGCAACCGGGGTGGCTGAGCTGAAATGGACTTTCCTGAGGATGGGTCCTAATGTGTTTTTGTGTCCATGAGGGCCTTGGAATGGGGTGGTGGCACCGGCACCCTGAAGTACTCTCCTAAGCTTTGGACATGGCTCCCATGCACAGGTTTCCTTGTGGAGACGAGATGAGTTCTGCTGGGTGCCTCAGCAAAAACCCTATGCTCGTATTGGAATCAGGCTTTTGAGGAGACATGCCTGTAAACCAAGGCAATGGATCCTATTATGGAATCAGGCTTTTGAGGAGACATGCCTGTAAACCAAGGCCATGGATCCTATTATGGCCTAGAGACCTGTCTGGTTCGATCTTCTCCTCTGGGGACATCCATAGATGTTATGAGTGGAGGTAAATTATCAGCTGGTGTCAGAAAACCCTTGTTTGTTCCGGGCGACCTACACTATTGGGATGGCCTCAGGGACTTTGGAGGTTTTTCCTAATTTGTACGATTTTGGACAATGGAATGGGCAGAATTCCCATGGATTGGTAGGCACAGTCCTAATGTGTGGCTCCAGGGGGCCCAGCCTGGAGGGTGTGTGGCCCAGGACTTTCAGGTCAGAAGTCTGAAAACACAAACTCAGCTTAGGTTTGGGGACGTAGGTATGGCAGGCCCGATCTACAAACCATGAGAAGAACTCTTCAGGATATGAAGAAAGTGCGAGTCTGAGGCGCTTGCTCAGGTTTGTGTCTCTGGATTTTGTATCAGCGATGGCACAATCTACAGACCTGAATTGAGATCTCGTGCATCTGAAGTCAGGGCGAGGATCAGACGATCCCTCAAGTTGGTGTTTCTGTCCCTGATGGCCCCTTCACGAAGGGGTGGCATTACGAGGCCATGGGGGTTTTCCCACGATGGGATTTGTGAGAAGCTCCAAACTGCAAAGTGTCTTCGGCAGGACAATTGAGACCTGTTTGTTTGGCTCCAGGCCAATGATTCTGAGCAGGGTTCTAAGGATGCATGGCTGGGTAGCCCACCTCAAATTCCAATAGTCTCCTAGAAACAAGACAGTTTAGATCTGCTGGATCTGGGGAGCAACCGAGGAGGCTGAGTTGAAATGGACTTTCCTATGGATGGGTCCTAATGTGCTTTTAAGTGTATGGACACCTAGGAATGAAGAGGTGGCACCGGGGCCCTGAAGGGTTCTCCTAAACAGAGGCTTTGAAACAGCTCCAACGTGCAAGTTTCCCATGTGTAGATGAGATGTTTTTTGATGGGTAAGTCAAGAAACAGCCATATGCTGGTTTTGAAATCCAGGCCTCTGAGGAGAGATGACTAGAAACCAAATCAATGGATATGATTAGTGCCTAGGGGCCTATTCTTTCTTTTTTTCCTCTGGGGACATCTGTCTTTGGGTCTGAGTACAGGTAGGTGCTCAGATGGGCTCAGATTGCCCCGGTTTTACCTGGGAAGCCACCACTAATGAGATGGATCAGGGACTTTGGAGGTTTATCCTATTAGAAGGGGTGTGGCCAATGGAATGGGCACACACAATTCCCTTGGAGAGGCCAAGTACAGTCCTCAGGTTTGGCTCCAGGGGCCTGAGCCTGCAGGTTGTGTAGGCCAGGGCTGTTTGGACAGTTGTCTGAAAACACAAACTTGGCTTATGTTTCAGGTCATAGGTATGGCAGGACTTATCTACAGACCATGAGGAGAACTTTTCGGGATTTGAGAAAAGGGCGAGTGTGAGGCTCCTGCTCAAGTTTTTGTCTCTGGATATCGTGTCACTCATGGTCGTGAAATTTCTGGGTGACTTCATGGGAAATGGACGAGTCTTACTCCCTGGTGGTTTGGCCCAGTCCAAAGCGTTTGGGGTCACTCTGTGGGATGGAAGAAGTCCGTTTTTTTTTTTTTTTTGATGTTGTTTTCTTTTTAACCTCAGGTGTCCCACCAAATGAGGGATTCCAGAGTAGATCCCTGGGAAGTGGTGACTGGACAGTCAGAAATCTGGTTAAAAATTGGGGCCTTGGGACATATCAAGCCCATTATGACATCTAATTGTCCAGTCACTGAGAGGACTTACTAGAGGACAGGACTCATGCTGAGGGTCACAATGCGTGTTTATGCCCTTGTCGCATTCAAGAATGGGCGGGGCCTCAGGGTGAATGCTGGTTTCTCCTACACTGAACGTTGGACGACGTGCCAACCAGAAGGTTTCTTACTATGGGTAAGGAGGTGTTCTGATTTCTGCATCAACTCACCCCTGGGCAGTGATTGGAGATAATTTCTCGGTTCTGAGGCCTGAAAACTGAGGTAGGGAAGAGATGATGACCTAAGGCCATGGCGGGTCTTATGTGCTCAGTGTGCGGTCTGCTTTCCGGGTGTTGGTCAGGAGGTCCGGGCTCAGGTTGTGTCCGACAGTGCATTAGTGCCCAGGTTAGACTATCTAATTTGGGTGAAGTCGACTGCTTGGAGGTTTATTCTCATTGAAGGTGCCTGGGCAGCTCATGAGGCAATAATTTTTTTCTAGAGGGCAGGCAGAGTGCTGCATTGTGGGTCCGGAATTGCCAAACTTGAGAGCTTCCGGGCCAGGAGTGTGAGGACGGAAGTGTGAGAAGACAAGGTAGACTTGGGTTTCAGGGCGAGGGCACGGCAGGTACCCCCTGCAGATCTAAACCAATACTCATGCATCTGAAGTCAGGGCGAGGATCAGACGTTGGCTCAGGTTGGAGTTTCCGTGCATGACGGCCATTCATGAAGGGAGCGGAATCTCGAGGCCATTGAGGTTTTCGCACGTTGGGAGTTGTGGGATGCCCCCTTCAAGGATTCCTTCTGCGGGACAATTGAGACCAGTTGGACAGCTCCAGGACATCCCATATGGAATGACTCCAGAGCACCGTTCGAAAATGGAGCCTGGGAAGCCAGCCTCACATCTCAATTGTCTCCTAGCAACAAGACAGTTCATATCTGATGGCTCTGCGGGAGCAACCGGGGTGGCTGAGTTGAAATGGACTTTCCTGAGGATGGGTCCTAATGTGTTTTTGTGTCCATGAGGGCCTTGGAATGGGGCGGTGGCACCGGGACCCTGAAGAACTCTCCTATGCTTTGGACATGGCCCCCATGCACAGGTTTCCTTGTGGAGACGAGATTTGTTCTGATGGGTTCCTCATGAAACCAGTTATGCTGGTATTGGAATCCAGGATTTTGAGGAGACATGCCTGTAAACCAAAGCAATGGATCCGATTATGGCCTAGGGTCCTGTCTGGTTCAATCTTCTTCTCTGGCGATATCCCTCTATGGAATGAGTGGAGGTAGATGCTCAACTGGTGTCAGACCGCCCTTGTTGTACCAGGATACCTACACTATTGGGATTGCCTCGGGTACTTTGGAGAGTTCTCCTAATTTGTACGATTTTGGGCATCGGAATGGGCAGAATTCCCATGGATTGGGTAGGCACTGTCCTAATGTGTGGCTCCAGGGGCCCCAGCATGGAGGGTGTGTGGCTCAGGACTTTGAGGACAGAGTCTGAAAACACAAACTCAGCTTAGGTTTGGGGACATAGGTATGGAAGGCCCAATCACAAACCATGAGAAGAACTCTTCAGGATATGAAGAAAGAGCGAGTCTGAGGCGCTTGCTCAGGATTTTGTCTCTGGATTTTGTATCAACGATGGCCGTGGAATGTGGGGAGGCCTCATGGGCCATGTAAGAAACTTACTCTCTGTGGATATGGCCCAGTCCAAATTGTTTTTCGTAAATCTGTGGGATGGGAGGTCACCTTTCAGGTTTGTTACGTCAGGTGTCCCAACTAAGAGGAATTCCAAGGGAAAGCCCTGGAGAAGAGTGAAGGGACAACCCAAACTATGGTTAAAAATTGGGGCCTAGGTGCATGGCAGTCCCAATAGCTGTCTCTTTTCTAGCCACTGAGAGGCCTTACTTGAGGACTGGGCTCAGGCTGAGGGTTAAAATGTGTGTTTGTGACCAATGTGCCCCGCGAGCATGGGCCACAATGGTTTCAACTACACTGAACTTTGGACAACATGCCAATCATAAGGATTCTTGCCATGGGGAAGGAGTTCTGATTTCTGCATCATTTTCAACCCTGGGCAGTGGTTGGAGATAAGGTCTAGATTGTAATGTCTGAAAACTACCATTGGGAAGAGATGGCGACCTAAGTCCATGGCGGGTCTGATGTGCTCAGTGTGCGGTCAGCTGCCTGGGTGTTGGTCAGAAAGTTCGAGCTCAGGTTGTGTCAGACAGTGCATTAGTGCCCAGGTTAGACTGTATAATTTGGGTACAGTCGAGTCCCGTGTATGTTTTCCGCCTTTGAGGTGCCTGGGCAGATCATTAGGCAAGATATTTTTCTAGAGGGCAGGCAGGGTGCTGCAATGTGTGTCCGGAATTGCCAAAAGTGAGGGCTTCTGGGCCACGAGTGTGAGGACATAAGTCTGAGAACACAAGCTAGACTTTGGCTTCAGGCCGAGGGCACGGCAGGTACCCCCTGCAAATCTGAATTATATCTCATGCATCTGAAGTCACGGCGAGGATCAGACGTTGGCTCAGCTTAGAGTTTCTGTGCATGACTGCCCCTTCATGAACGGAGGGGAATCTCAAGGACATGGAGGTTTTCCCATGTTGGGAGTTGTGGGATGCCCCCTTCAAGGATTCCTTCTGAGGCACAATTGAGATCTGTTTGGCAGCTCCTGGACATCCCATATGGAATGAATCCAGAGCACCGTTCGTGGATGGATGCCAGGGAAGCCCGCCTCGCATTCCAATTGTCTCCTAGCAACAAGACAGTTGAGATTGGAATCGCAGCGGGAGTAACCGCGGTGGCTGAGTTAAAATGGATTTTCTTGAGGATGGGGCTTAATGTGTGTTTGTGTTCATGAGGGCCTTGGAATGGGGCGGTGGCACCGGGACCCTGAAGTATTCTCCTAAGCTTTTGACATAGCTCCCAGCACAAGTTTCCTTGTGGAGCCGAGATTTGTTCTGATGTGTGCCTCACGAAACCCCCTATGCTGGTCTTGGAATCCAGGCTTTTGAGGAGACATGCCTGTAAACCAAATCAATGGATCCGATTATGGCCTACGGTCCTGTCTGGTTCCATCTTCTTCTCTGGGGACATCCATCTATGGTATGTGGAGGTAGATGCTCTGTTGGTGTCAGACCGCCCTTGTTTGACCCGGGAGACCTACACTATTGGTATGGCCTCAGGGACTTTGGAGCGTTCTCCTAATTTGTACGATTTTGGACAATGGATGGGCAGGATTCCTATGCATTGGGTAGGAAAAGTCCTAACGTCTGGATTCAGGGGCCCCAGCCTGGATGGTGTGTGGCCCAGGACTTTGAGGACAGAATTCTGAATACACAAACTCAACTTAGGTTTTGGGGACGTAGGTATGGCAGGCACAATCTACAAACCATGAGAAGAACTCCTCCGGATATGAAGAAAGAGCGAGTCTGAGGCACTTGCTCAGGCTTTTGTCTCTGGATTTTGTATCAACGATGGCCGTGGTATGTGGTGAGGCTTCAAGGGCCATGGACGAATCTTTGTCTCTGTGGATTTGGCCCGGTCCCAATTGTTTTTCGTCAATCTGTGGGATGGGAGGTGTTCTTTCAGTTTTATTACCTCTGGTGTCCCAACTTAAGATGAATTCCAAAGCAGAACCCTTGGAGAGTGAAGGGACAACACAAAATATGTTTAAAAATTGAGGCCTAAGGTCATGGCAGGGCCAATATGCTGTCTCTTCATCCAGCCACTAAGAGGCCTCACTTGAGGACTGGGCTCAAGCCGAGGGTCACAATGTGTGTTTATGACCAATGTGGCCCGCGAGCATGGGCGGGGCCTCATGGGCCAATCTGGTTTCAACTACACTGAACTTTGGACAACATGCCAATCATAAGGTTTCTTGCCATGGGGAAGGAGTTCTTATTTCTGCATCATTTTCAACCCTGGGCCATAGTAGGAGATAAGGTCTAGGTTCTGAAGCCTGAAAACTGCCTTTGGGAAGAGATGACGACCTAAGGCCATGGCAGGTCTGATGTGCACAGTGTGCGGTCAGCTGCCTGGATGTTGGTCAGGAAGTTCGGGCTCAGGTTGTGTCAGACAGTGCATTAGTGCCCAGGTTAGACTGTATAATTTGGATGCAGTCGAGTTCAGTGTAGGGTGTTCCGCAATGAGGAGCCTGGGCAGCTCATTAGGCAAGATATTTTTCTAGAGGGCAGGTAGAGTGCTGTATTGTGGGTCCGGAATTGCCAAACGTGAGGGCTTCTCGGCCAGGAGTGTGAGGACAGAAGTCTGAGAACACAAGCTAGACTTGGGCTTCAGGCCAAGGGCACGGCAGGTAGCCCCTGCAAATCTGAAACGATATCTCATGCATCAGAAGTCACGGCGAGGATCAGATGTTGAGTCTGGTTGGAGTTTCTGTGCATGACTGCCCCTTCATGAACGGAGCGGAATCTCAAGGCCATGGAGGTTTTCCCATGTTGGGAGTTGTGGGATGCCCCCTTCAAGCATTCCTTCTGCGGGACAATTGAGAATTGTTGGGCAGCTGCAAAACAGCCCATATGGAATGACTCCAGAGCACCGTTCGAGGATGGATGCCAGGTAAGCCCGCCTCGCATTCCAATTGTCTCCTAGCAACAAGACAGTTGAGATAGGATGGCTCTGCGGGATCAATCGGGGTGGCTGAGTTGAAATGGACTTTCCTGAGGATGGGGCCTAATGTGTGTTTTTGTCCATGAGGGCCTTGGAATGGGGCGGTGGCACCGGGACCCTGAAGTATTCTCCTAAGCTTTTGACATAGCTCCCATGCACAGTTTCCTTGTGGAGACGAGATTTGTTCTGATGGGTGCCTCAGGAAACCCCCTATGCTGGTCTTCGAATCCAGGCATTTGAGGAGACATGCCTGTAAACCAAAGCAATGGAACCGATTTTGGCCTAGGGTCCTGTCTGTTTCCATCTCCTTCTCTGGGGACATCCATTTATGGTTTGAGTGGATGTAGATGCTCACCTGGTGTCAGACCGCCCTTGTTTGTCCCGGGAAACCTACACTATAGGGATGGCCTCGGGACTTTGGAGGGTTATCCTAATTTGTACGATTTTGGACAATGGAATGGGCAGAAATTCCTATTCATTGGGTAGGCACAATCCTAATGGTTGGCTTCAGGGGCCCCAGCCTGGATGGTGTATTGAATAGGATTTTGAGGACAGAAGTCTGAAAACACAAACTCAGTTTAGGTTTTGGGGACGTAGGTATGGCAGGCCCAATCTACAAACCATGAGAAGAACTCTTCAGGATATGAAGAAAGAGCGAGTCTGAGGCGCTTGCTCAGGCTTTGGACTCTGGATTTTGTGTCAACGATGGCCGTGGAATGTGCGGAGGCCTCATGGGCCATGGACGAATCTTCCTCTCTGTGGATTTGGCCCAGACCCAATTGTTTTTCGTCAATCTGTGGGATGGGAGGTCTCCTTTCACCTCAGGTGTCCCAACCAAAGAGGAATTCCAAAGCAGAGCCCTGGGGAAGAGTGAAGGGACAACCCAAAATATGGTTAAAATTTGGGGCCAAGGGGCATGACTGGCCAAATATGCTGTCTCTTCATCGAGACACTGAGAGGCCTGTGTTCAGGCTGAGGGTCACAATGTGTGTTTGTGACCAATGTGGCCCGCGAGCATGGGCGGGGCCTCATGGGCCACACTGGTTTCAACTACACTGAACTTTGGACAACATGCCAATCATAAGGATTCTTGCCATGGGGAAGGAGTTCTGATTTCTGCATCATTTTCAACCCTGGGCAGTGGTTGGAGATAAGGTCTAGGTTCTGAAGCCTGAAAATCAATTGGGAAGAGATGACGACCTAAGGCTATGGCAGGTTTGTTGTGCTCAGTGTGCGGTCAGCTGCCTGTGTGCATGTCAGGAGGTTCGGGCTCATGTTGTGTCAGACAGTGCATTAGTGCCCAGTTTAGACTGTATAATTTGGGTACAGTCGAGTGCCTGTAGGTTGTTCCGCATTTGAGGAGCTGGGCAGCTCATTAGGCAAGATATTTTTCTAGAGGGCAGGCAGAGTGCTGCATTGTGGGTCAGAATTGCCAAACTTGAGGGCTTCTGGGCCAGGAGTGTGAGGACAGAAGTCTGAGAACACAAGCTAGACTTGGGCTTCAGGCTGAGGTCACGGCAGGTACCCCCTGCAAATCTGAAACGATATCTCATGCATCAGAAGTCACGGCGAGGATCAGGCGTTGGCTCTGGTTGGTGTTTCTGTGCATGACTGCCCCTTCATGAACGGAGCGGAATCTCAAGGCCATGGAGGTTTTCCCACGTTGGGAGTTGTGGGATGCCCCCTTCAAGCATTCCTTCTGCGGGACAATTGAGATCTGTTGGGCAGCTCCATGACATCACATAAGGAATGACTCCAGAGCACCATTCGAGGATGGATGCCAGGGAAGTCCGCCTCGCATTTCAATTGTCTCCTAGCAAAAAGACAGTTGAGATCGGTTGGCTCTGCGGGAGCAACCGGGGTGGCTGAGTTAAAATGGACGTTCCTGAGGATGGGGCCTAATGTGTGTTTGTGTCCATGAGGGCCTTGGAATGGGGCGGTGGCACCGGGACCCTGAAGTATTCTCCTAAGCTTTTGACAAAGCTCCCATGCACAGTTTCCTTGTGGAGACGAGATTTGTTCTGATTGGTGCCTCAGGAAACCCACTATGCTGGCCTTCGAATCCAGGCATTTGAGGAGACATGCCAGTAATCCAAAGCAATGGATCCGATTTTGGCCTAGAGTCCTGTCTGTTTCCATCTCCTTCTCTGGGGACCTCCATCTATGGTATGAGTGGAGGTAGATGCTCAGCTGGTGTCAGACCGCCCTCGTTGTCCCTGGAGACCTACACTATAGGGATGGCCTCGGGGACTTTGGAGGGTTCTCCTTATTTGTACGATTTTGGACAATGGAATGGGCAGAATTCCTATTCATTGGGTAGGCACAGTCCAAATGGGTGGCTTCAGGGTTCCCAGCATGGATGGTGTATGGCCCAGGACTTTGAGGACTGAAGTCTGAAAACACAAACTCAGCTTAGGTTTGGGGACGTAGGTATGGCAGGCCCAATCTACAAACCATGAGAAGAACTCTTCAGGATATGAAGAAAGAGCGCGTCTGAGGCGCTTGCTCAGGCTTTTGTTTCTGGATTTTGTATCAACGATGGCCGTGGAATGGGGGAGGCCTCATGGGCCATGGACGAATCTTCCTCTCTGTGGATTTGGCCCAGTCCCAATTGTTTTTCGTCAATCTGTGGGATGGGAGGTCTCCTTTCAGGTTTGTTACCTCAGGTGTCCCAACCAAAGAGGAATTCCAAAGCAGAGCCCTGGGGAAGAGTGAAGGGACAACCCAAATATGGTTAAAAATTGGGGCCTAGGGGCATGACATGCCAAATATGCTGTCTCTTAATCGAGCCACTGAGAGGCCTGGGTTCAGGCTGAGGGTCACAATGTGTGTTTGTGACCAATGTGACCCGCGAGCATAGGCGGGGCCTCATGGGCCACACTGGTTTCAACTACACTGAACTTTGGACAACATGCCAATCGTAAGGATTCTTGCCATGGGGAAGGAGTTCTGATTTCTGCATCATTTTCAATCCTGGGCCTTAGTAGGAGATAAGGTCTAGGTTCTGAAGCCTGAAAAGCAATTGGGAAGAGATGACGACCGAAGGCCATGGCAGGTCTGTTGTGCTCAGTGTGCAGTCAGCTGCCTGGGTGTTGGTCAGGAAGTTCGGGCTCAGCTTGTGTCACACAGTGCATTTGTGCCCACGTTAGACTATATAATTTGGGTACAGTCGAGTGCCGTGTAGGTTGATCCTGATTTGAGGTGCCTGGGCAGCTCATTAGGCAAGATATTTTTGTTAGAGGGCAGGCAGAGTGCTGCATTGTGGGTCGGGAATTGCCAAACTTGAGGGCTTCTGGGCCAGTAGTGTGAGGACAGAAGTCTGAGACCACAAGCTAGACTTGGGCTTCAGGCCGAGGGCAAGGCAGGTACGCCCTGCACATCTGAAGCAATATCTCATGCATGTGAAGTCACGGCGAGGATCAGACTTTGGCTCAGGTTGTAGTTTCTGTGCATTTCTGACCCTTCATGAACGGAGTGGAATCTCAAGGCCATGGAGGTTTTCCCACGTTGGGAGTTGTGGATGCCCCCTTCAAGGATTCCTTTTGCGGGACAATTGAGACCTGTTGGGCAGCTCCAAACCATTCCATATGGAATGACTCCAGCACCGTTTGAGGATGGATGCCAGGGTAGCCCCCCTCGCATTCCAATTGTCTCCTAGCAACAAGACTGTTGAGATCGGATGGCTCTGCGGAGCAACTGGGGTGGCTGAGTAGAAATCGACTTCCTGAGCATGGAGCCTAATATGTGTTTATTTCCAAGAGGACCTTGGGATGGGGCGGTACCACCGGGACTCTGAAATATTCTCCTAAGATTTTGACATAGGTCCCATGCACAAGTTTCCTCGTGGAGTTGAGATTTTTCTGATGGGTGCCTCAGGAAACACCCTATGCTGGTATTGGAATCCAGGATTTTGAGGAGACATGCCTTTAAACCAAAGCAATTGATCCGATTATCCCTAGGGTCCTGTCTGGTATCATATCCTTCTCTGGGGACATCCATCTATGGTATGAGTGGACGTAGATGCTCAGCTGGTGTCAGACCGACTTTATTGTCCACTGAGACCGAAATATTGGTATGGCCTCGGGGACTTTGGAGGGTTCTCCTAATTTGTACGATTTTGGACAATGGAATGGGCAAAATTCCCATGCATGGGGTAGGCACGGTCATAATGTGTCGCTCCAGGGGCCCCAGCCTCGAGGGTGTGTGGCCCAGGACTTCAGGACAGAAGTCTGAAAACACAGACTCAGCTTGGGTTTGGGGACGTAGGTATGGCAGGCCCAATCTACAAACCATGAGAAGAACTCTTCAGGATATGAAGAAAGAGCGAGTCTGAGGCGTTGCTCAGGCTTTTGTGTCTGGATTTTGTATCAACGATGGCCGTGGAATGTGGGGAGGCCTCATGGGCCATGGACGAATCTTCCTCTGTGGATTTGGTCCAGTCCCAATTGTTTTTCGTCAATCTGTGGGATGGGAGGTCTCCTTTCAGGTTTGTTACCTCAGGTGTCCCAACCAAAGAGGAATTCCAAAGCAGAGCCCTGGGGTAGAGTGAAGGGACAACCCAAATATGGTTAAAAATTGGGGCCTAGGGGCATGGCAGGCCAAATATGCTGTCTCTTAATCGAGCCACTGAGAGGCCTGGGTTCAGGCTGAGGGTCACAATGTGTGTTTGTGACCAATGTGGCCCGCGAGCATGGGCGGGGCCTCATGGGCCACACTGTTTTCAACTACACTGAACTTTGGACAACATGCCAATCATAAGGATTCTTGCCATGGGGAAGGAGTTCTGATTTCTGCATCATTTTCAACCCTGGGCAGTGGTTGGAGATAAGGTCTAGGTTCTGAAGCCTGAAAAGCAATTGGGAAGAGATGACGACCTAAGGCCATGGCTGGTCTGTTGTGCTCAGTGTGCGGTCAGCTGCCTGGGTGTTGGTCAGGAAGTTCGGGCTCATGTTCTGTTAGACAGTGCATTAGTGCCCAGTTTAGACTGTATAATTTGGGTACAGTCGAGTGCCTGTAGGTTGTTCCGCATTTGAGGAGCCTGGAGAGCTCATTAGGCAAGATATTTTTCTAGAGGTCAGGTAGAGTGCTGCATTGTGGGTCCGGAATTGACAAACTTGAGGGCTTCTGGGCCAAGAGTGTGAGGACAGAAGTCTGAGAACACAAGCTAGACTTGGGCTTCAGGCCGAGGGCACGGCAGGTACCCCCTGCACATCTGAAACGATATCTCATGCATCAGAAGTCACGGCGAGGATCAGGCGTTGGCTCTGGTTGGAGTTTCTGTACATGACTCCTCCTTCATGAATGGAGCGGAATCTCAAGGCCATGGAGGTTTTGCCACGTTGGGAGTTGTGGGATGCCCCCTTCACGGATTCCTTCTGCGGGACAATTGAGACCTGTTGGGCAGCTCCAAAACATCCCATATGGAATGACTCTAGAGCACCGTTCGAGGATGGATGCCAGGGAAGCCCGCCTCGCATTCCAATTGTCTCCTAGCAACAAGACAGTTGAGATCGGATGGCTCTGCGGGAGCAACCGGGGTGGCTGAGTTGAAATGGACTTTCCTGAGCATGGGGCCTAATGTGTGTTTGTGTCCATGAGGACCTTGGAATGGGGCGGTGGCACTGTGAATCTGAAGTATTCTCCTAAGATTTTGACATAGGTCCCATGCACAAGTTTCCTCGTGGAGACGAGATTTTTTCTGATGGGTGCCTCAGGAATCCCCCTAAGCTGTTATTGGTATCCAGGATTTTGAGGAGACAGGCCTGTAAACCAAAGCAATGGATCCGATTATGGCCTAGGGTCCTGTCTGGTTCCATCTCCTTCTCTGGGGACATCCATCTATGGTCTGAGTGGAGGTAGATGCTCAGCTGGTGTCAGACCCCCCTTGTTTGTCCACAGAAACCTACATATTGGGATGGCCTCGGGGACTTTGGAGGGTTCTCCTAATTTGTACAATTTTGGACAATGGAATGGGCAGAATTCCCATGCACGGGTTAGGCACAGTCCTAATGTGTGGCTCCAGGGGCCCCAGCCTGGAGGGTGTGTGGCCCAGGACATTGAGGACAGAAGTCTGAAAACACAAACTCAGCTTAGGTTTGGGGACGTAGGTATGGCAGGCCCAATCTACAAACCATGAGAAGAACTCTTCAGGATATGAAGAAAGAGCGAGTCTGAGGCGCTTGCTCAGGCTTTGGTCTCTGGATTTTGTGTCAAAGATGGCCGTAGATTGTGGCGAGTCCTCATGGGCCATTGACGAATCTTCTTCTCTGTGGATTTGGCCCGGTCCCAATTGTTTTTCGTCAATCTGTGGGATGGGAGGTCTCCTTTCAGGTTTGTTACCTCAGGGGTTCCAACCAAAGAGGAATTCCAAAGCAGAGCCCTGGGGAAGAGTGAAGGGACAACCCAAACTATGGTTAAAATTTGGGGAAACGGGCATGGCAGGCCCCATAGGCTGTCTCTTCATCCAGCCACTGAGAGGCCATACTAGCGGACAAGGCTCAGGCTGAGGGTCACAATGTGTGTTTGTGAACAATGTGGACTGCGACCATGGGCAGGGACTCATGGGCCACACTGGTTTCAACTACACTGAACTTTGGACAACACGCCAATCACAAGGTCTGTTGCCATGGGGAAGGAGTGCTGATTTCTGCATCATTTTCAACCCTGGGCAGTGGTTGGAGATAAGGTCTAGGTTCGAAAACCTGAAAACCACAGTTGGGAAGAGATGATGACCTAAGGCCATGGTGGGTCTGTTGTGCTCAGTATGCAGTCAGCTGCCTGGTTGTTGGTCAGGAGGTTCGGGCTCAAGTTGCGTCAGACAGTGCATTAATGCCCAGGTTAGGCTATATAATTTGGGTACAGTCGAGTGCCGTGTATGTTGATCCTCATTTGAGGTGACTGGTCAGCTCAATAGGCTAGATATTTTTTCTAGAGGGCAGGCAGAGTGCTGCATTGTGGGTCCGGAATTACCAAACTTGAGGGCTTCTGGGCTAGTAGTGTGAGGACAGAAGTCTGAGAACACAAGCTAGACTTGGGCTTCAGGCCGAGGGCAAGGCAGGTACCCCTTGCACATCTGAACCAATATCTCATGCATCTGAAGTCACGGAGAGGATCAGACGTTGGCTCAGGTTGTAGTTTCTGTGCATGACTGCCCCTTCATGAACGGAGAGGAATTTCAAGGCCAAGGAGGTTTTCACACGTGGGAGTTGTGGGTTGCCCCCTTCAAGGATTCCTTCTGCGGGACAATTGAGACCTGTTGTGCAGCTTAAAAACTATCCATATGGAATGACTCCAGAGCACCGTTCGAGGATGAATGCCAGGGAAGCCCGCCTCGCATTCCAACTGTCTCCTAGCAACAAGACTGTTGAGATCGGATGGCTCTTGGGAGCAACCAGGGTGGCTGAGTTGAAAAGGACTTTCCTGAGCATGGGGCCTAATGTGTGTTTGTGTCCCTGAGGACCTTGGAATGGGGCGGTGTCACCGGGACTCTGAAGTATTTTCCTAAGATTTTGACATAGGTCCCATGCACAAGTTTCCTCGTGGAGACGGGATATTTTCTGATGGGTGCCTCAGGAAACCCCCTATGCTGGTATTGGAATCCAGGATTTTGAGGAGACATGCCTTTAAACCAAAGCAATGGATCCAATTATCCCTAGGGTCCTGTCTGGTACCATCTCCTTCTCTGGGGACATCCATCTATGGTATGAGTGGACGTAGATGCTCAGCTGGTGTCAGACCGGCTTTGTTGTCCACTGAGACCTAAATATTAGTATGGCCTCGGGGACTTTGGAGGGTTCTCCTAATTTGTACAATTTTTGACAATGGAATGGGCAGAATTCCCATGCATGGGGTAGGCACAGTCCTAATGTGTGGCTCCAGGGGCGCCAGCCTGGAGTGTGTGTGGCCCAGGAATTTGAGGACAGATGTCTGATAACACAAACTAGCTTAGGTTTGGGGACGTAGGTATGGCAGGCCCAATCTACAAACCATGAGAAGAACCTTTCAGGATATTTAGAAAGAGGGAGTCTGAGGCTCTTGCTCAGGCTTTGGTCTCTGGATTTTGTGTCAACGATGGCTGTGGAATGTGGGGAGGCCTCATGGGCCATGGACGAATCTTCCTCTCTGTGGATTTGGCCCGGTCCCAATTGTTTTTCGTCAATCTGTGGGATGGGAGGTCTCCTTTCAGGTTTGTTACCTCAGGTGTCCCAACCAAAGAGGAATTCCAAAGCAGAGCCCTGGGGAAGAGTGAAGGGACAACCCAAACTATGGTTAAAATTTGGGGCCTAGGGGCATGGCAGGCCCCATATGCTGTCTCTTCATCCAGCCACTGAGAGGCCTTACTTGAGGACTGGGCTCAGGCTGAGGGTCACAATGTGTGTTTGTGACCAATGTGGCCCGCGAGCATGGGCGGGGCCTCATGGGCCACACTGTTTTCAACTACACTGAACTTTGGACAACATGCCAATCATAAGGATTCTTGCCATGGGGAAGGAGTTCTGATTTCTGCATCATTTTCAACCCTGGGCAGTGGTTGGAGATAAGGTCTAGGTTCTGAAGCCTGAAAAGCAATTGGGAAGAGATGACGACCTAAGGCCATGGCTGGTCTGTTGTGCTCAGTGTGCGGTCAGCTGCCTGGGTGTTGGTCAGGAAGTTCGGGCTCATGTTCTGTTAGACAGTGCATTAGTGCCCAGTTTAGACTGTATAATTTGGGTACAGTCGAGTGCCTGTAGGTTGTTCCGCATTTGAGGAGCCTGGAGAGCTCATTAGGCAAGATATTTTTCTAGAGGTCAGGTAGAGTGCTGCATTGTGGGTCCGGAATTGACAAACTTGAGGGCTTCTGGGCCAAGAGTGTGAGGACAGAAGTCTGAGAACACAAGCTAGACTTGGGCTTCAGGCCGAGGGCACGGCAGGTACCCCCTGCACATCTGAAACGATATCTCATGCATCAGAAGTCACGGCGAGGATCAGGCGTTGGCTCTGGTTGGAGTTTCTGTACATGACTCCTCCTTCATGAATGGAGCGGAATCTCAAGGCCATGGAGGTTTTGCCACGTTGGGAGTTGTGGGATGCCCCCTTCACGGATTCCTTCTGCGGGACAATTGAGACCTGTTGGGCAGCTCCAAAACATCCCATATGGAATGACTCTAGAGCACCGTTCGAGGATGGATGCCAGGGAAGCCCGCCTCGCATTCCAATTGTCTCCTAGCAACAAGACAGTTGAGATCGGATGGCTCTGCGGGAGCAACCGGGGTGGCTGAGTTGAAATGGACTTTCCTGAGCATGGGGCCTAATGTGTGTTTGTGTCCATGAGGACCTTGGAATGGGGCGGTGGCACTGTGAATCTGAAGTATTCTCCTAAGATTTTGACATAGGTCCCATGCACAAGTTTCCTCGTGGAGACGAGATTTTTTCTGATGGGTGCCTCAGGAATCCCCCTAAGCTGTTATTGGTATCCAGGATTTTGAGGAGACAGGCCTGTAAACCAAAGCAATGGATCCGATTATGGCCTAGGGTCCTGTCTGGTTCCATCTCCTTCTCTGGGGACATCCATCTATGGTCTGAGTGGAGGTAGATGCTCAGCTGGTGTCAGACCCCCCTTGTTTGTCCACAGAAACCTACATATTGGGATGGCCTCGGGGACTTTGGAGGGTTCTCCTAATTTGTACAATTTTGGACAATGGAATGGGCAGAATTCCCATGCACGGGTTAGGCACAGTCCTAATGTGTGGCTCCAGGGGCCCCAGCCTGGAGGGTGTGTGGCCCAGGACATTGAGGACAGAAGTCTGAAAACACAAACTCAGCTTAGGTTTGGGGACGTAGGTATGGCAGGCCCAATCTACAAACCATGAGAAGAACTCTTCAGGATATGAAGAAAGAGCGAGTCTGAGGCGCTTGCTCAGGCTTTGGTCTCTGGATTTTGTGTCAAAGATGGCCGTAGATTGTGGCGAGTCCTCATGGGCCATTGACGAATCTTCTTCTCTGTGGATTTGGCCCGGTCCCAATTGTTTTTCGTCAATCTGTGGGATGGGAGGTCTCCTTTCAGGTTTGTTACCTCAGGGGTTCCAACCAAAGAGGAATTCCAAAGCAGAGCCCTGGGGAAGAGTGAAGGGACAACCCAAACTATGGTTAAAATTTGGGGAAACGGGCATGGCAGGCCCCATAGGCTGTCTCTTCATCCAGCCACTGAGAGGCCATACTAGCGGACTGGGCTCAGGCTGAGGGTCACAATGTGTGTTTGTGAACAATGTGGACTGCGACCATGGGCAGGGACTCATGGGCCACACTGGTTTCAACTACACTGAACTTTGGACAACACGCCAATCACAAGGTCTGTTGCCATGGGGAAGGAGTGCTGATTTCTGCATCATTTTCAACCCTGGGCAGTGGTTGGAGATAAGGTCTAGGTTCGAAAACCTGAAAACCACAGTTGGGAAGAGATGATGACCTAAGGCCATGGTGGGTCTGTTGTGCTCAGTATGCAGTCAGCTGCCTGGTTGTTGGTCAGGAGGTTCGGGCTCAAGTTGCGTCAGACAGTGCATTAATGCCCAGGTTAGGCTATATAATTTGGGTACAGTCGAGTGCCGTGTATGTTGATCCTCATTTGAGGTGACTGGTCAGCTCAATAGGCTAGATATTTTTTCTAGAGGGCAGGCAGAGTGCTGCATTGTGGGTCCGGAATTACCAAACTTGAGGGCTTCTGGGCTAGTAGTGTGAGGACAGAAGTCTGAGAACACAAGCTAGACTTGGGCTTCAGGCCGAGGGCAAGGCAGGTACCCCTTGCACATCTGAACCAATATCTCATGCATCTGAAGTCACGGAGAGGATCAGACGTTGGCTCAGGTTGTAGTTTCTGTGCATGACTGCCCCTTCATGAACGGAGAGGAATTTCAAGGCCAAGGAGGTTTTCACACGTGGGAGTTGTGGGTTGCCCCCTTCAAGGATTCCTTCTGCGGGACAATTGAGACCTGTTGTGCAGCTTAAAAACTATCCATATGGAATGACTCCAGAGCACCGTTCGAGGATGAATGCCAGGGAAGCCCGCCTCGCATTCCAACTGTCTCCTAGCAACAAGACTGTTGAGATCGGATGGCTCTTGGGAGCAACCAGGGTGGCTGAGTTGAAAAGGACTTTCCTGAGCATGGGGCCTAATGTGTGTTTGTGTCCCTGAGGACCTTGGAATGGGGCGGTGTCACCGGGAATCTGAAGTATTTTCCTAAGATTTTGACATAGGTCCCATGCACAAGTTTCCTCGTGGAGACGGGATATTTTCTGATGGGTGCCTCAGGAAACCCCCTATGCTGGTATTGGAATCCAGGATTTTGAGGAGACATGCCTTTAAACCAAAGCAATGGATCCGATTATCCCTAGGGTCCTGTCTGGTACCATCTCCTTCTCTGGGGACATCCATCTATGGTATGAGTGGACGTAGATGCTCAGCTGGTGTCAGACCGGCTTTGTTGTCCACTGAGACCTAAATATTAGTATGGCCTCGGGGACTTTGGAGGGTTCTCCTAATTTGTACAATTTTTGACAATGGAATGGGCAGAATTCCCATGCATGGGGTAGGCACAGTCCTAATGTGTGGCTCCAGGGGCGCCAGCCTGGAGTGTGTGTGGCCCAGGAATTTGAGGACAGATGTCTGATAACACAAACTAGCTTAGGTTTGGGGACGTAGGTATGGCAGGCCCAATCTACAAACCATGAGAAGAACCTTTCAGGATATTTAGAAAGAGGGAGTCTGAGGCTCTTGCTCAGGCTTTGGTCTCTGGATTTTGTGTCAACGATGGCCGTGGAATGTGGGGAGGCCTCATGGGCCATGGACGAATCTTCCTCTCTGTGGATTTGGCCCGGTCCCAATTGTTTTTCGTCAATCTGTGGGATGGGAGGTCTCCTTTCAGGTTTGTTACCTCAGGTGTCCCAACCAAAGAGGAATTCCAAAGCAGAGACCTGGGGAAGAGTGAAGGGACAACCCAAACTATGGTTAAAATTTGGGGCCTAGGGGCATGGCAGGCCCCATATGCTGTCTCTTCATCCAGCCACTGAGAGGCCTTACTTGAGGACTGGGCTCAGGCTGAGGGTCACAATGTGTGTTTGTGACCAATGTGGCCCGCGAGCATGGGCGGGGCCTCATGGGCCACACTGTTTTCAACTACACTGAACTTTGGACAACATGCCAATCATAAGGATTCTTGCCATGGGGAAGGAGTTCTGATTTCTGCATCATTTTCAACCCTGGGCAGTGGTTGGAGATAAGGTCTAGGTTCTGAAGCCTGAAAAGCAATTGGGAAGAGATGACGACCTAAGGCCATGGCTGGTCTGTTGTGCTCAGTGTGCGGTCAGCTGCCTGGGTGTTGGTCAGGAAGTTCGGGCTCATGTTCTGTTAGACAGTGCATTAGTGCCCAGTTTAGACTGTATAATTTGGGTACAGTCGAGTGCCTGTAGGTTGTTCCGCATTTGAGGAGCCTGGAGAGCTCATTAGGCAAGATATTTTTCTAGAGGTCAGGTAGAGTGCTGCATTGTGGGTCCGGAATTGACAAACTTGAGGGCTTCTGGGCCAAGAGTGTGAGGACAGAAGTCTGAGAACACAAGCTAGACTTGGGCTTCAGGCCGAGGGCACGGCAGGTACCCCCTGCACATCTGAAACGATATCTCATGCATCAGAAGTCACGGCGAGGATCAGGCGTTGGCTCTGGTTGGAGTTTCTGTACATGACTCCTCCTTCATGAATGGAGCGGAATCTCAAGGCCATGGAGGTTTTGCCACGTTGGGAGTTGTGGGATGCCCCCTTCACGGATTCCTTCTGCGGGACAATTGAGACCTGTTGGGCAGCTCCAAAACATCCCATATGGAATGACTCTAGAGCACCGTTCGAGGATGGATGCCAGGGAAGCCCGCCTCGCATTCCAATTGTCTCCTAGCAACAAGACAGTTGAGATCGGATGGCTCTGCGGGAGCAACCGGGGTGGCTGAGTTGAAATGGACTTTCCTGAGCATGGGGCCTAATGTGTGTTTGTGTCCATGAGGACCTTGGAATGGGGCGGTGGCACTGTGAATCTGAAGTATTCTCCTAAGATTTTGACATAGGTCCCATGCACAAGTTTCCTCGTGGAGACGAGATTTTTTCTGATGGGTGCCTCAGGAATCCCCCTAAGCTGTTATTGGTATCCAGGATTTTGAGGAGACAGGCCTGTAAACCAAAGCAATGGATCCGATTATGGCCTAGGGTCCTGTCTGGTTCCATCTCCTTCTCTGGGGACATCCATCTATGGTCTGAGTGGAGGTAGATGCTCAGCTGGTGTCAGACCCCCCTTGTTTGTCCACAGAAACCTACATATTGGGATGGCCTCGGGGACTTTGGAGGGTTCTCCTAATTTGTACAATTTTGGACAATGGAATGGGCAGAATTCCCATGCACGGGTTAGGCACAGTCCTAATGTGTGGCTCCAGGGGCCCCAGCCTGGAGGGTGTGTGGCCCAGGACATTGAGGACAGAAGTCTGAAAACACAAACTCAGCTTAGGTTTGGGGACGTAGGTATGGCAGGCCCAATCTACAAACCATGAGAAGAACTCTTCAGGATATGAAGAAAGAGCGAGTCTGAGGCGCTTGCTCAGGCTTTGGTCTCTGGATTTTGTGTCAAAGATGGCCGTAGATTGTGGCGAGTCCTCATGGGCCATTGACGAATCTTCTTCTCTGTGGATTTGGCCCGGTCCCAATTGTTTTTCGTCAATCTGTGGGATGGGAGGTCTCCTTTCAGGTTTGTTACCTCAGGGGTTCCAACCAAAGAGGAATTCCAAAGCAGAGCCCTGGGGAAGAGTGAAGGGACAACCCAAACTATGGTTAAAATTTGGGGAAACGGGCATGGCAGGCCCCATAGGCTGTCTCTTCATCCAGCCACTGAGAGGCCATACTAGCGGACTGGGCTCAGGCTGAGGGTCACAATGTGTGTTTGTGAACAATGTGGACTGCGACCATGGGCAGGGACTCATGGGCCACACTGGTTTCAACTACACTGAACTTTGGACAACACGCCAATCACAAGGTCTGTTGCCATGGGGAAGGAGTGCTGATTTCTGCATCATTTTCAACCCTGGGCAGTGGTTGGAGATAAGGTCTAGGTTCGAAAACCTGAAAACCACAGTTGGGAAGAGATGATGACCTAAGGCCATGGTGGGTCTGTTGTGCTCAGTATGCAGTCAGCTGCCTGGTTGTTGGTCAGGAGGTTCGGGCTCAAGTTGCGTCAGACAGTGCATTAATGCCCAGGTTAGGCTATATAATTTGGGTACAGTCGAGTGCCGTGTATGTTGATCCTCATTTGAGGTGACTGGTCAGCTCAATAGGCTAGATATTTTTTCTAGAGGGCAGGCAGAGTGCTGCATTGTGGGTCCGGAATTACCAAACTTGAGGGCTTCTGGGCTAGTAGTGTGAGGACAGAAGTCTGAGAACACAAGCTAGACTTGGGCTTCAGGCCGAGGGCAAGGCAGGTACCCCTTGCACATCTGAACCAATATCTCATGCATCTGAAGTCACGGAGAGGATCAGACGTTGGCTCAGGTTGTAGTTTCTGTGCATGACTGCCCCTTCATGAACGGAGAGGAATTTCAAGGCCAAGGAGGTTTTCACACGTGGGAGTTGTGGGTTGCCCCCTTCAAGGATTCCTTCTGCGGGACAATTGAGACCTGTTGTGCAGCTTAAAAACTATCCATATGGAATGACTCCAGAGCACCGTTCGAGGATGAATGCCAGGGAAGCCCGCCTCGCATTCCAACTGTCTCCTAGCAACAAGACTGTTGAGATCGGATGGCTCTTGGGAGCAACCAGGGTGGCTGAGTTGAAAAGGACTTTCCTGAGCATGGGGCCTAATGTGTGTTTGTGTCCCTGAGGACCTTGGAATGGGGCGGTGTCACCGGGACTCTGAAGTATTTTCCTAAGATTTTGACATAGGTCCCATGCACAAGTTTCCTCGTGGAGACGGGATATTTTCTGATGGGTGCCTCAGGAAACCCCCTATGCTGGTATTGGAATCCAGGATTTTGAGGAGACATGCCTTTAAACCAAAGCAATGGATCCGATTATCCCTAGGGTCCTGTCTGGTACCATCTCCTTCTCTGGGGACATCCATCTATGGTATGAGTGGACGTAGATGCTCAGCTGGTGTCAGACCGGCTTTGTTGTCCACTGAGACCTAAATATTAGTATGGCCTCGGGGACTTTGGAGGGTTCTCCTAATTTGTACAATTTTTGACAATGGAATGGGCAGAATTCCCATGCATGGGGTAGGCACAGTCCTAATGTGTGGCTCCAGGGGCGCCAGCCTGGAGTGTGTGTGGCCCAGGAATTTGAGGACAGATGTCTGATAACACAAACTAGCTTAGGTTTGGGGACGTAGGTATGGCAGGCCCAATCTACAAACCATGAGAAGAACCTTTCAGGATATTTAGAAAGAGGGAGTCTGAGGCTCTTGCTCAGGCTTTGGTCTCTGGATTTTGTGTCAACGATGGCCGTGGAATGTGGGGAGGCCTCATGGGCCATGGACGAATCTTCCTCTCTGTGGATTTGGCCCGGTCCCAATTGTTTTTCGTCAATCTGTGGGATGGGAGGTCTCCTTTCAGGTTTGTTACCTCAGGTGTCCCAACCAAAGAGGAATTCCAAAGCAGAGACCTGGGGAAGAGTGAAGGGACAACCCAAACTATGGTTAAAATTTGGGGCCTAGGGGCATGGCAGGCCCCATATGCTGTCTCTTCATCCAGCCACTGAGAGGCCTTACTTGAGGACTGGGCTCAGGCTGAGGGTCACAATGTGTGTTTGTGACCAATGTGGCCCGCGAGCATGGGCGGGGCCTCATGGGCCACACTGGTTTCAACTACACTGAAGTTTGGACTATATGCCAATCACAAGGTCTCTTGCCATGGGGAAGGAGTTCTGATTTCTGCGTCATTTTCAACCCAGGGCAGTGTTTGGAGATAAGGTCTAGGTTCGTAAGCCTGAAAACTGCAGTTGGGAAGATATGATGACCTAAGGCCATGGTGGGTCTGATGTGCTCAGTGTGCGGTCAGCTGCCTGGTTGTTGGTCAAGTGGTTCATGCTCAGGTTGTGTCACACAGTGCATTTGTGCCCAGGTTAGACTATATAATTTGGGTACAGTCGAGTGCCGTGTAGGTTTGTCCTTATTTGAGGTGACTGGGCAGCTCATTAGGCAAGATATTTTTGTTGGAGGGCAGGCAGAGTGCTGCATTGTGGGTCCGGAATTGCCAAACTTGAGGGCTTCTGGGCCAGTAGTGTGAGGACAGAAGTCTGAGAACACAAGCTAGACTTGGGCTTCAGGCCGAGGGTAAGGCAGGTACCCCCTGCACATCTGAACCAATATCTCATGCATCTGAAGTCAAGGCAAGGATCAGACGTTGGCTCAGGTAGTAGTTTCTATGCATGACTGACCCTTCTTGAACGGAGGAATCTCAAGGCCATGGAGGTTTTGCCACTTTGGGAGTTGTGGGATGCCCCCTTTACGGATTCCTTCTGCGGGACAATTGAGACCTGTTGGGCAGCTCCAAAACATCCCATATGGAATGACTCCAGAGCACCGTTCGAGGATGGATGCCAGGGAAGCCCACCTCGCATTCCAATTGTCTCCTAGCAACAAGACAGTTGAGATCGGATGGCTCTGCAGAGACACTGGGGTGGCTGAGTAGAAATCGACTTCCTGAGCATGGGGCCTAATATGTGTTTGTGTCCAAGAGGACCTTGGGATGGGGCGGTACCACCGGGACTCTGAAATATTCTCCTAAGATTTTGACATAGGTCCCATGCACAAGTTTCCTCGTGGAGATGAGATTTTTCTGATGGGTGCCTCAGGAAACCCCCTATGCAGGTATTGGAATCCAGGATTTTGAGGAGACATGCCTGTAAACCAAGCAATGGATCCGATTATGGCCTAGGGTCCTGTCTGTTTCCATTTCCTTCTCTGGGGAAATCCATCTATGGTATGAGTGGAGGTAGATGCTCAGCTGGTGTCTGACCACCCTTGTTTGTCCACAGAGGCCTACATATTGGAATGGCCTCGGGGACTTTGGAGGGTTCTCCTAATTTGTACAATTTTGGACAATGGAATGGGCAGAATTCCAATGCACGGGTTAGGCACAGTCCTATTGTGTGGCTCCAGGGGCCCCAGTTTGGAGGGTGTGTGGCCCAGGACTTTGAGGACAGAAGTGTGAAAACACAAACTCAGCTTAGGTTTGGGGACGTAGGTATGGCAGGCCTAATCTACAAACCATGAGAAGAACTCTTCAGGATATGAAGAAAGAGCGAGTCTGAGGCGCTTGCTCAGGCTTTGGTCTCTGGATTTTGTGTCAAAGATGGCCGTGGATTGTGGGGAGTCCTCATGGGCCATTGACGAATGTTCCTCTCTGTGGATTTGGCCCGGTCACAATTGTTTTTCGTCAATCTGTGGGATGGGAGGTCTCCTTTCAGGTTTGTTACCTCAGGGGTTCCAACCAAAGAGGAAACGGGCATGGCAGGCCCCATAGGAGGTTCGGGCTCAAGTTGCGTCAGACAGTGCATTAGTGCCCAGGTTAGGCTATATAATTTGGGTACAGTCGAGTGCCGTGAATGTTGATCCTCATTTGAGGTGACTGGTCAGCTCAATAGGCTAGATATTTTTTCTAGAGGGCAGGCAGAGTGCTGCCTCTCACGGAGAGGATCAGACGTTGGCTCAGGTTGTAGTTTCTGTGCATGACTGCCCCTTCATGAACGGAGAGGAATTTCAAGGCCAAGGAGGTTTTCACACGTGGGAGTTGTGGGTTGCCCCCTTCAAGGATTAACTCTGCGGGATAATTGAGACCTGTTGTGCAGCTTAAAAACTATCCATATGGAATGACTCCAGAGCACCGGTCGAGGATGAATGCCAGGGAAGCCCGCCTCGCATTCCAATTGTCTCCTAGCAACAAGACTGTTGAGATCGGATGGCCCTTGGGAGCAACCAGGGTGGCTGAGTTGAAAAGGACTTTCCTGAGCATGGGGCCTAATGTGTGTTTGTGTCCATGAGGACTAGCTTAGGTTTGGGGACGTAGGTATGGCAGGCCCAATCTACAAACCATGAGAAGAACTCTTCAGGATATGAAGAAAGAGCGAGTCTGAGGCGCTTGCTCAGGCTTTGGACTCTGGATTTTGTGTCTACGATGGCCGTGGAATGTGGGGAGGCCTCATGGGCCATGGACGAATCTTCCTCTCTGTGGATTTGGCCCGGTCCCAATTGTTTTTCGTCAATCTTTGGGATGGGAAGTCTCCTTTCAGGTTTGTTACCTCAGGTGTCCCAACCAAAGAGGAATTCCAAAGCAGAGCCCTGGGGAAGAGAGAAGGGACAACCCAAACTATGGTTAAAATTGGGGCCTAGGGGCATGGCAGGCCCCATATGCTGTCTATTCATCCAGCCACTGAGAGGCCTTACTTGAGGACTGGGCTCAGGCTGAGGGTCACAATGTTTGTTTGTGAACAATGTGGCCTGCGAGCATGGGCGGGGCCTCATGGGCCACACTGGTTTCAACTACACTGAACTTTGGAGAATATGCCAATCACAAGGTCTCTTGCCATGGGGAAGGAGTTCTGATTTCTGCATCATTTTCAACCCTGGGCAATGGTTGGAGATAAGGTCTAGGTTCGGAAGCCTGAAAACCGCAGTTGGGAAGAGATGATGACCTAAGGCCATGGTGGGTCTGATGTGCTCAGTGTGCGGTCAGCTGCCTGGTTGTTGGTCAGGAGTTTCGGGCTCAGGTTTTGTCAGACAGTGCATTAGTGCCCAGGTTAGACTATATAATTCGGGTACAGTCGAGTGCCATGTAGGTATATCCTCATTTGAGGTGCCCGGGCAGCTCATTAGGCAAGATATTTTTTTCTAGAGGGCAGGCAGAGTACTGAATTGTGTTTCCGGAATGCCAAAAGTGAGGTCTTCTGGGCCAGTAGTGTGAGGACAGAAGTCTGAGAACACAAGCTAACTTGGGCATCAGGTCGAGGGCAAGGCAGGTACCACCTGCACATCTGAACCAATATCTCATGCATCTGAAGTCACGGCGAGGATCAGACGTTGGCTCAGGTTGTAGTTTCTGTGCATGACTGCCCCTTCATGAACGGAGAGGAATCTCAAGGCCATGGAGGTTTTCCCACGTTGGGAGTTGTGGGATTCCCCCTTCAAGGATTCCTTCTGCGGGACAATTGAGACCTGTTGGGCAGCTCCAACACATCCCATATGGATTTACTCCAGAGCACCGTTCGAGGATGGATGCCAGGGAAGCCCGCCTCGCATTCCAATTATATCCTAGCAACAAGACAGTTGAGATCGGATGGCTCTGTGGGAGCAACCGGGGTGGCTGAGTTGAAATGGACTTTCCTGAGCATGGGGCCTAATGTGTGCTTGTGTCCATGAGGACCTTGGAGGGGGCGGTGTCACTAGGACTCTGAAGTATTCTCCTAAGATTTTGACATAGGTCCCATGCACAAGTTTCCTCGTGGAGACGAGATTTTTCTGATGGGTGCCTCAGGAAACCCCCTAAGCTGTGATTGGTATCCAGGATTTTGAGGAGACAGGCCTGTAAACCAAAGCAATGGATCCGATTATGGCCTAGGGTCCTGTCTGGTTCCATCTCCTTCTCTGGGGACATCCATCTATGGTCTGAGTGGAGGTAGATGCTCAGCTGGTGTCAGACCCCCCTTGTTTGTCCACAGAAACCTACATATTGGGATGGCCTCGGGGACTTTGGAGGGTTCTCCTAATTTGTACAATTTTGGACAATGGAATTGGCAGAATTCCCAAGCATGGGGTAGGCACAGTCCTAATGTGTGGCTCCAGGGGCGCCAGACTGGAGTGTGTGTGGCCCAGGAATTTGAGGACAGAAGTCTGAAAACACAAACTAGCTTAGGTTTGGGGACGTAGGTATGGCAGGCCCAATCTACAAACCATGAGAAGAACCTTTCAGGATATTTAGAAAGAGCGAGTCTGAGGCTCTTGCTCAGGCTTTGGTCTCTGGATTTTGTGTCAACGATGGCCGTGGAATGTGGGGAGGCCTCATGGGCAATGGACGAATCATCCTCTCTTGGATTTGGCCCGGTCCCAATTGTTTTTCGTCAATCTTTGGGATGGGAAGTCTCCTTTCAGGTTTGTTACCTCAGGTGTCCCAACCAAAGAGGAATTCCAAAGC
Source organism: Mustela nivalis (assembly GCF_964662115.1). Classification (NCBI taxonomy): domain Eukaryota; kingdom Metazoa; phylum Chordata; class Mammalia; order Carnivora; family Mustelidae; genus Mustela; species Mustela nivalis. Next base: position 375,488 of record NW_028136325.1, read on the forward strand.
AGAGCCCTGGGGAAGAGTGAAGGGACAACCCAAACTATGGTTAAAATTTGGGGCCTAGGAGCATTGCAGGCCCCATAGGCTGTCTATTCATCCAGCCACTGAGAGGCCTTACTTGAGGACTGGGCTCAGGCTGAGGGTCACAATGTTTGTTTGTGAACAATGTGGCCTGCGAGCATGGGCGGGGCCTCATGGGCCACACTGGTTTCAACTACACTGAACTTTGGACAATATGCCAATCACAAGGTCTCTTGCCATGGGGAAGGAGTTCTGATTTCTGCATCATTTTCAACCCTGGGCAATGGTTGGAGACAAGGTCTAGGTTCGGAAGCCTGAAAACCGCAGTTGGGAAGAGATGATGTCCTAAGGCCATGGTGGGTCTGATGTGCTCAGTGTGCGGTCAGCTGCCTGGTTGTTGGTCAGGAGGTTCGGGCTCAGGTTTTGTCAGACAGTGCATTAGTGCCCAGGTTAGACTATATAATTCGGGTACAGTCGAGTGCCCTGTAGGTTGATCCTCATTTGAGGTGCCCGGGCAGCTCATTAGGCAAGATATTTTTTTTCTAGAGGGCAGGCAGAGTACTGAATTGTGTTTCCGGAATTGCCAAACGTGAGGTCTTCTGGGCCAGTAGTGTGAGGACAGATGTCTGAGAACACAAGCTAACTTGGGCATCAGGCCGAGGGCAAGGCAGGTACCACCTGCACATCTGAACCAATATCTCATGCATCTGAAGTCACGGCGAGGATCAGACGTTGGCTCAGGTTGTAGTTTCTGTGCATGACTGCCCCTTCATGAACGGAGAGGAATCTCAAGGCCATGGAGGTTTTCCCAAGTTGGGAGTTGTGGGATTCCCCCTTCAAGGATTCCTTCTGCGGGACAATTGAGACCTGTTGGGCAGCTCCAACACATCCCATATGGATTTACTCCAGAGCACCGTTCGAGGATGGATGCCAGGGAAGCCCGCCTCACATTCCAATTGTCTCCTAGCAACAAGACTGTTGAGATCGGATGGCTCTTGGGAGCAACCGGAGTGGCTGAGTTGAAAAGGACTTTCCTGAGCATGGGGCCTAATGTGTGTTTGTGTCCCTGAGGACCTTGGAATGGGGCGGTATCACCGGGACTCTGAAGTATTTTCCTAAGATTTTGACATAGGTCCCATGCACAAGTTTCCTCGTGGAGACGGGATATTTTCTGATGGGTGCCTCAGGAAACCCCCTATGCTGGTATTGGAATCCAGGATTTTGAGGAGACATGCCTGTAAACCAAAGCAATGGATCCGATTATGGCCTAGGGTTCGTCTGGTTCCATCTCCTTTTCTTGGGACATCCATCTATGGTATGAGTGGAGGTAGATGCTCAGCTGGTGTCAGTCCGCTTTTGTTTGTCCACAGAGACCTAGATATTGGGATGGCCTCGGGGACTTTGGAGGGTTCTCCTAATTTGTACAATTTTGGACAATGGAATGGGCAGAATTCCCATGCATGGGGTAGGCTCAGTCCTAATGTGTGGCTCCAGGGGCCCCAGCCTGGAGGGTGTGTGGCCCAGGACTTGAGGACAGAAGTCTGAAAACAAAGACTCAGCTTAGGATTGGGGACGTAGGTATGGCAGGCCCAATCTACAAACCATGAGAAGAACTCTTCAGGATATGAAGAAAGAGCGAGTCTGAGGCATTGCTCAGGCTTTTGTATCTGGATTTTGTATCAACGATGGCCGTGGAATGTGTGTAGCCTCATGGGCCATGGAAGGATCTTCCTCTCTGTGGATTTGGCCCCGTCCCAATTGTTTTTCGTCAATCTGTGGGATGGGAGGTCTCCTTTCAGGTGTGTTACCTCAGGTGTCCCAACCAAAGAAAAATTCCAAAGCAGAGCCCTAGGGAAGAGTGAAGGGACAACCCAAATATGGTTAAAAATTGGGGCCTAGGGGCATGACAGGCCAAATATGCTGTCTCTTAATCGAGCCACTGACAGGCCTGGGTTCAGGCTGATGGTCACAATGTGTGTTTGTGACCAATGTGGCCCGCGAGCATGGGCGGCGCCTCATGGGCCACACTTATTTCAACTACACTGAAATTTGGACAACATGCCAATCATAAGGATTCTTGCCATGGGGAAGGAGTTCTGATTTCTGCATCATTTTCAACCCTGGGGAGTGGTTGGAGATAAGGTCTAGGTTCTGAAGCCTGAAAAGCAATTGGGAAGAGATGACGACCTAAGGCCATGGCAGGTCTGTTGTGCTCAGTGTGCGGTCAGCTGCCTGGATGTTGGTCAGGAAGTTCGGGCTCATGTTGTGTTAGACAGTGCATTAGTGCCCAGTTTAGACTGTATAATTTGGGTACAGTCGAGTGCCTGTAGGTTGTTCCGCATTTGAGGAACCTGGGCAGCTCATTAGGCAAGATATTTTTCTAGAGGTCAGGTAGAGTGCTGCATTGTGGGTCCGGAATTGCCAAACGTGAGGGCTTCTGGGCCAGGAGTGTGAGGACAGAAGTCTGAGAACACAAGATAGACTTGGGCTTCAAGTCGAGGGCACGGCAGGTACCCCCTGCACATCTGAAACGATATCACATGCATCTGAAGTCACGGCGAGGATCAGGCGTTGGCTCTGGTTGGAGTTTCTGTGCATGACTCCCCCTTCATGAATGGAGCGGAATCTCAAGGCCATGGAGGTTTTCCCAAGTTGGGAGTTGTGGGATGTCCCCTTCAAGGATTCCTTCTGCGGGACCATTGAGACCTGTTGGGCAGCTCCAAAACATCCCATATGGAATGACTCTAGAGCACCGTTCGAGGATGGATGCCAGGGAAGCCCGCCTCGCATTCCAATTATATCCTAGCAACAAGACAGTTGAGATCGGATGGCTCTGCGGGAGCAACCGGGGTGGCTGAGTTGAAATGGACTTTCCTGAGCATGGGGCCTAATGTGTGCTTGTGTCCATGAGGACCTTGGAGGGGGCGGTGTCACTGGGACTCTGAAGTATTCTCCTAAGATTTTGACATAGGTCCCATGCACAAGTTTCCTCGTGGAGACGGGATATTTTCTGATGGGTGCCTCAGGAAACCCCCTAAGCTGTTATTGGTATCCAGGATTTTGAGGAGACAGGCCTGTAAACCAAAGCAATGGATCCGATTATGGCCTAGGGTCCTGCTTGGTTCCATCTCCTTCTCTGGGGACATCCATCTATGGTCTGAGTGGAGGTAGATGCTCAGCTGGTGTCAGACCCCCCTTGTTTGTCCACAGAAACCTACATATTGGGATGGCTTCGGGGACTTTGGAGGGTTCTCCTAATATGTACAATTTGGACAATGGAATGGGCAGAATTCCCATGCACGGGTCAGGCACAGTCCTAATGTGTGGCTCCAGGGGCCCCAGCCTGGAGGGTGTGTGGCCCAGGACTTTGAGGACAGAAGTCTGAAAACACAAACTCAGCTTAGGTTTGGGGACGTAGGTATGGCAGGCCCAATCTACAAACCATGAGAAGAACTCTTCAGGATATGAAGAAAGAGCGAGTCTGATGTGCTTGCTCAGGCTTTGGTCTCTGGATTTTGTGTCAAAGATGGCCGTGGATTGTGGGGAGTCCTCATGGGCCATTGACGAATTTTCTTCTCTGTGGATTTGGCCCGGTCCCAATTGTTTTTCGTCAATCTGTGGGATGGGAGGTCTCCTTTCAGGTTTGTTACCTCAGGGGTTCCAACCAAAGAGGAATTCCAAAGCAGAGCCCTGGGGAAGAGTGAAGGGACAACCCAAACTATGGTTAAAATTTGGGGAAACGGGCATGGCAGGCCCCATAGGCAGTCTCTTCATCCAGCCACTGAGAGGCCATACTAGCGGACTGGGCTCAGGCTGAGGGTCACAATGTGTGTTTGTGACCAATGTGGACCGCGACCATGGGCAGGGACTCATGGGCCACACTGGTTTCAACAACACTGAACTTTGGACAACATGCCAATCACAAGGTCTGTTGCCATGGTGAAGGAGTGCTGATTTCTGCATCATTTTCAACCCTGGGCAGTGGTTGGAGATAAGGTCTAGGTTCGAAAACCTGAAAACCACAGTTGGGAAGAGATGATGACCTAAGGCCATGGTGGGTCTGATGTGCTCAGTGTGCAGTCAGCTGCCTGGTTGTTGGTCAGCTGGTTCGGGCTCAAGTTGTGTCAGACAGTGCATTAATGCCCAGGTTAGGCTATATAATTTGGGTACAGTCGAGTGCCGCGTATGTTGATCCTCATTTGAGATGACTGGTCAGCTCAATAGGCTAGATATTTTTTCTAGAGGGCAGGCAGAGTGCTGCATTGTGGGTCCGGAATTACCAAACTTGAGGGCTTCTGGGCTAGTAGTGTGAGGACAGAAGTCTGAGAACACAAGCTAGACTTGGGCTTCAGGCTGAGGGCAAGGCGGGTACCCCTTGCACATCTGAACCAATATCTCATGCATCTGAAGTCACGGAGAGGATCAGACGTTGGCTCAGGTTGTAGTTTCTGTGCATGACTGCCCCTTCATGAACGGAGAGGAATTTCAAGGCCAAGGAGGTTTTCACACGTGGGAGTTGTGGGTTGCCCCCTTCAAGGATTCCTTCTGCGGGACAATTGAGACCTGTTGTGCAGCTTAAAAACTATCCATATGGAATGACTCCAGAGCACCGTTCGAGGATGAATGCCAGGGAAGCCCGCCTCGCATTCCAATTGTCTCCTAGCAACAAGAGTGTTGAGATCGGATGGCTCTTGGGAGCAACCAGGGTGGCAGAGTTGAAAAGGACTTTCCTGACCATGGGGCCTAATGTGTGTTTGTGTCCATGAGGACCTTGGAATGGGTCGGTGTCACCTGGACTCTGAAGTATTTTCCTAAGATTTTGACATAGGTCCCATGCACAAGTTTCCTCGTGGAGACGAGATATTTTCTGATGGGTGCCTCAGGAAACCCCCTATGCTGGTATTGGAATCCAGGATTTTGAGGAGACATGCCTTTAAACCAAAGCAATGGATCCGATTATCCCTAGGGTCCTGTCTGGTACCATCTCCTTCTCTGGGGACATCCATCTATGGTATGAGTGGACGTAGATGCTCAGCTGGTGTCAGACCGGCTTTGTTGTCCACTGAGACCTAAATATTGGTATGGCCTCGGGGACTTTGGAGGGTTCTCCTAATTTGAACAATTATTGACAATGGAATGGGCAGAATTCCCATGCATGGGGTAGGCACAGTCCTAATGTGTGGCTCCAGGGGCGCCAGCCTGCAGTGTGTGTGGCCCAGGAATTTGAGGACAGAAGTCTGAAAACACAAACTAGCTTAGGTTTGGGGACGTAGGTATGGCAGGCCCAATCTACAAACCATGAGAAGAACCTTTCAGGATATTTAGAAAGAGCGAGTCTGAGGCTCTTGCTCAGGCTTTGGTCTCTGGATTTTGTGTCAACGATGGCCGTGGATTGTGGGGAGGCCTCATGGGCCATGGACGAATCTTCCTCTCTGTGGATTTGGCCCGGTCCCAATTGTTTTTTGTCAATCTTTGGGATGGGAGGTCTCCTTTCAGGTTTGTTACCTCAGGTGTCCCAACCAAAGAGGAATTCCAAAGCAGAGACCTGGGGAAGAGTGAAGGTACAACCCAAACTATGGTTAAAATTTGGGGCCTAGGGGCATGGCAGGCCCCATATGCTGTCTCTTCATCCAGCCACTGAGAGGCCTTACTTGAGGACTGGGCTCAGGCTGAGGGTCACAATGTGTGTTTGTGACCAATGTGGCCCGCGAGCATGGGCGGGGCCTCATGGGCCACACTGGTTTCAACTACACTGAAGTTTGGACTATATGCCAATCACAAGGTCTCTTGCCATGGGGAAGGATTTCTGATTTCTGCGTCATTTTCAACCCAGGGCAGTGTTTGGAGATAAGGTCTAGGTTCGTAAGCCTGAAAACCGCAGTTGGGAAGATATGATGAAATAAGGCCATGGTGGGTCTGATGTGCTCAGTGTGCGGTCAGCTGCCCGGTTGTTGGTCAGGTGGTTCGGGCTCAGGTTGTGTCACACAGTGCATTTGTGCCCACGTTATACTATATAATTTGGGTACAGTCGAGTGCCGTGTAGGTTTGTCCTCATTTGAGGTGCCTGGGCAGCTCATTAGGCAAGATATTTTTGTTAGAGGGCAGGCAGAGTGCTGCATTGTGGGTCCGGAATTGCCAAACTTGAGGGCTTCTGGGCCAGTAGTGTGAGGACAGAAGTCTGAGAACACAAGCTAGACTTGGGCTTCAGGCCGAGGGCACGGCAGGTACCCCCTGCACATCTGAACCAATATCTCATGCATCTGAAGTCAAGGCAAGGATCAGACGTTGGCTCAGGTAGTAGTTTCTATGCATGACTGACCCTTCTTGAACGGAGGAATCTCAAGGCCATGGAGGTTTTGCCACTTTGGGAGTTGTGGGATGCCCCCTTCACGGATTCCTTCTGCGGGACAATTGAGACCTGTTGGGCAGCTCCAAAACATCCCATATGGAATGACTCCAGAGCACCGTTCGAGGATGGATGCCAGGGAAGCCCACCTCGCATTCCAATTGTCTCCTAGCAACAAGACAGTTGAGATCGGATGGCTCTGCAGAGACACTGGGGTGGCTGAGTAGAAATCGACTTCCTGAGCATGGGGCCTAATATGTGTTTGTGTCCAAGAGGACCTTGGGATGGGGCGGTACCACCGGGACTCTGAAATATTCTCCTAAGATTTTGACATAGGTCCCATGCACAAGTTTCCTCGTGGAGATGAGATTTTTCGGATGGGTGCCTCAGGAAACCCCCTATGCTGGTATTGGAATCCAGGATTTTGAGGAGACATGCCTGTAAACCAAGCAATGGATCCGATTATGGCCTAGGGTCCTGTCTGTTTCCATTTCCTTCTCTGGGGACATCCATCTATGGTATGAGTGGAGGTAGATGCTCAGCTGGTGTCTGACCACCCTTGTTTGTCCACAGAGGCCTACATATGGGAATGGCCTCGGGGACTTTGGAGTGTTCTCCTAATTTGTACAATTTTGGACAATGGAATGGGCAGAATTCCCATGCATGGGGTAGGCACAGTCCTAATGTGTCGCTCCAGGGGCCCAAGCCGGAGGGTGTGTGGCCCAGGACTTTGAGGACAGAAGTCTGAAAACACAAACTCAGCTTAGGTTTGGGGACGTAGGTATGGCAGGCCCAATCTACAAACCATGAGAAGAACTCTTCAGGATATGAAGAAAGAGCGAGTCTGAGGTGCTTGCTCAGGCTTTGGACTCTGGATTTTGTGTCAACGATGGCCTTGGAATGTGGGGAGGCCTCATGGGCCATGGACGAATCTTCCTCTCTGTGGATTTGGCCCGGTCCCAATTGTTTTTCGTCAACCTTTGGGATGGGAAGTCTCCTTTCAGGTTTGTTACCTCAGGTGTCCCAACCAAAGAGGAATTCCAAAGCAGAGCCCTGGGGAAGAGTGAAGGGACAACCCAAACTATGGTTAAAATTGGGGCCTAGGGGCATGGCAGGCCCCATAGGCTGTCTATTCATTCAGCCACTGAGAGGCCTTACTTGAGGACTGGGCTCAGGCTGAGGGTCACAATGTTTGTTTGTGAACAATGTGGCCTGCGAGCATGGGCGGGGCCTCATGGGCCACACTGGTTTCAACTACACTGAACTTTGGACAATATGCCAATCACAAGGTCTCTTGCCATGGGGAAGGAGTTCTGATTTCTGCATCATTTTCAACCCTGGGCAGTGGTTGGAGATAAGGTCTAGGTTCGTAAGCCTGAAAACCGCAGTTGGGAAGAGATGATGACCTAAGGCCATGGTGGGTCTGATGTGCTCAGTGTGCGGTCAGCTGCCTGGTTGTTGGTCAGGAGGTTCGGGCTCAGGTTTTGTCAGACAGTGCATTAGTGCCCAGGTTAGACTATATAATTCGGGTACAGTCGAGTGCCATGTAGGTTGATCCTCATTTGAGGTGCCCGGGCAGCTCATTAGGCAAGATATTTTTTTCTAGAGGGCAGGCAGAGTACTGAATTGTGTTTCCGGAATTGCCAAACGTGAGGTCTTCTGGGCCAGTAGTGTGAGGACAGAAGTCTGAGAACACAAGCTAACTTGGGCATCAGGCCGAGGGCAAGGCAGGTACCACCTGCACATCTGAACCAATATCTCATGCATCTGAAGTCACGGCGAAGATCAGACATTGGCTCAGGATGTAGTTTCTGTGCATGACTGCCCCTTCATGAACGGAGAGGAATCTCAAGGCCATGGAGGTTTTCCCACGTTGGGAGTTGTGGGATTCCCCCTTCAAGGATTCCTTCTGCGGGACAATTGAGACCTGTTGGGCAGCTCCAACACATCCCATATGGATTTACTCCAGAGCACCGTTCGAGGATGGATGCCAGGGAAGCCCTCCTCACATTCCAATTGTCTCCTAGCAACAAGACTGTTGAGATCGGATGGCTCTTGGGAGCAACCGGGGTGGCTGAGTTGAAAAGGACTTTCCTGAGCATGGGGCCTAATGTGTGTTTGTGTCCCTGAGGACCTTGGAATGGGGCGTTGTCACCGGGACTCTGAAGTATTTTCCTAAGATTTTGACATAGGTCCCATGCACAAGTATCCTCGTGGAGACGGGATATTTTCTGATGGGTGCCTCAGGAAACCCCCTATGCTGGTATTGGAATCCAGGATTTTGAGGAGACATGCCTGTAAACCAAAGCAATGGATCCGATTATGGCCTAGGGTCCGTCTGGTTCCATCTCCTTTTCTTGGGACATCCATCTATGGTATGAGTGGAGGTAGATGCTCAGCTGGTGTCAGTCCGCTTTTGTTTGTCCACAGAGACCTAGATATTGGGATGGCCTCGGGGACTTTGGAGGGTTCTCCTAATTTGTACAATTTTGGACAATGGAATGGGCAGAATTCCCATGCATGGGGTAGGCTCAGTCCTAATGTGTGGCTCCAGGGGCCCCAGCCTGGAGGGTGTGTGGCCCAGGACTTGAGGACAGAAGTCTGAAAACAAAGACTCAGCTTAGGATTGGGGACGTAGGTATGGCAGGCCCAATCTACAAACCATGAGAAGAACTCTTCAGGATATGAAGAAAGAGCGAGTCTGAGGCGTTGCTCAGGCTTTTGTATCTGGATTTTGTATCAACGATGGCCGTGGAATGTGTGTAGCCTCATGGGCCATGGAAGGATCTTCCTCTCTGTGGATTTGGCCCCGTCCCAATTGTTTTTCGTCAATCTGTGGGATGGGAGGTCTCCTTTCAGGTGTGTTACCTCAGGTGTCCCAACCAAAGAAAAATTCCAAAGCAGAGCCCTAGGGAAGAGTGAAGGGACAACCCAAATATGGTTAAAAATTGGGGCCTAGGGGCATGACAGGCCAAATATGCTGTCTCTTAATCGAGCCACTGACAGGCCTGGGTTCAGGCTGATGGTCACAATGTGTGTTTGTGACCAATGTGGCCCGCGAGCATGGGCGGCGCCTCATGGGCCACACTTGTTTCAACTACACTGAAATTTGGACAACATGCCAATCATAAGGATTCTTGCCATAGGGAAGGAGTTCTGATTTCTGCATCATTTTCAACCCTGGGCAGTGGTTGGAGATAAGGTCTAGGTTCTGAAGCCTGAAAAGCAATTGGGAAGAGATGACGACCTAAGGCCATGGCAGGTCTGTTGTGCTCAGTGTGCGGTCAGCTGCCTGGATGTTGGTCAGGAAGTTCGGGCTCATGTTGTGTTAGACAGTGCATTAGTGCCCAGTTTAGACTGTATAATTTGGGTACAGTCGAGTGCCTGTAGGTTGTTCCGCATTTGAGGAACCTGGGCAGCTCATTAGGCAAGATATTTTTCTAGAGGTCAGGTAGAGTGCTGCATTGTGGGTCCGGAATTGCCAAACTTGAGGGCTTCTGGGCCAGGAGTGTGAGGACAGAAGTCTGAGAACACAAGATAGACTTGGGCTTCAAGTCGAGGGCACGGCAGGTACCCCCTGCACATCTGAAACGATATCACATGCATCTGAAGTCACGGCGAGGATCAGGCGTTGGCTCTGGTTGGAGTTTCTGTGCATGACTCCCCCTTCATGAATGGAGCGGAATCTCAAGGCCATGGAGGTTTTCCCAAGTTGGGAGTTGTGGGATGCCCCCTTCAAGGATTCCTTCTGCGGGACCATTGAGACCTGTTGGGCAGCTCCAAAACTTCCCATATGGAATGACTCTAGAGCACCGTTCGAGGATGGATGCCAGGGAAGCCCGCCTCGCATTCCAATTATATCCTAGCAACAAGACAGTTGAGATCGGATGGCTCTGCGGGAGCAACCGGGGTGGCTGAGTTGAAATGGACTTTCCTGAGCATGGGGCCTAATGTGTGCTTGTGTCCATGAGGACCTTGGAGGGGGCGGTGTCACTGGGACTCTGAAGTATTCTCCTAAGATTTTGACATAGGTCCCATGCACAAGTTTCCTCGTGGAGACGGGATATTTTCTGATGGGTGCCTCAGGAAACCCCCTAAGCTGTTATTGGTATCCAGGATTTTGAGGAGACAGGCCTGTAAACCAAAGCAATGGATCCGATTATGGCCTAGGGTCCTGTCTGGTTCCATCTCCTTCTCTGGGGACATCCATCTATGGTCTGAGTGGAGGTAGATGCTCAGCTGGTGTCAGACCCCCCTTGTTTGTCCACAGAAACCTACATATTGGGATGGCTTCGGGGACTTTGGAGGGTTCTCCTAATATGTACAATTTGGACAATGGAATGGGCAGAATTCCCATGCACGGGTCAGGCACAGTCCTAATGTGTGGCTCCAGGGGCCCCAGCCTGGAGGGTGTGTGGCCCAGGACTTTGAGGACAGAAGTCTGAAAACACAAACTCAGCTTAGGTTTGGGGACGTAGGTATGGCAGGCCCAATCTACAAACCATGAGAAGAACTCTTCAGGATATGAAGAAAGAGCGAGTCTGATGTGCTTGCTCAGGCTTTGGTCTCTGGATTTTGTGTCAAAGATGGCCGTGGATTGTGGGGAGTCCTCATGGGCCATTGACGAATCTTCTTCTCTGTGGATTTGGCCCGGTCCCAATTGTTTTTCGTCAATCTGTGGGATGGGAGGTCTCCTTTCAGGTTTGTTACCTCAGGGGTTCCAACCAAAGAGGAATTCCAAAGCAGAGCCCTGGGGAAGAGTGAAGGGACAACCCAAACTATGGTTAAAATTTGGGGAAACGGGCATGGCAGGCCCCATAGGCTGTCTCTTCATCCAGCCACTGAGAGGCCATACTAGCGGACTGGGCTCAGGCTGAGGGTCACAATGTGTGTTTGTGACCAATGTGGACCGCGACCATGGGCAGGGACTCATGGGCCACACTGGTTTCAACAACACTGAACTTTGGACAACATGCCAATCACAAGGTCTGTTGCCATGGTGAAGGAGTGCTGATTTCTGCATCATTTTCAACCCTGGGCAGTGGTTGGAGATAAGGTCTAGGTTCGAAAACCTGAAAACCACAGTTGGGAAGAGATGATGACCTAAGGCCATGGTGGGTCTGATGTGCTCAGTGTGCAGTCAGCTGCCTGGTTGTTGGTCAGCTGGTTCGGGCTCAAGTTGTGTCAGACAGTGCATTAATGCCCAGGTTAGGCTATATAATTTGGGTACAGTCGAGTGCCGCGTATGTTGATCCTCATTTGAGATGACTGGTCAGCTCAATAGGCTAGATATTTTTTCTAGAGGGCAGGCAGAGTGCTGCATTGTGGGTCCGGAATTACCAAACTTGAGGGCTTCTGGGCTAGTAGTGTGAGGACAGAAGTCTGAGAACACAAGCTAGACTTGGGCTTCAGGCCGAGGGCAAGGCAGGTACCCCTTGCACATCTGAACCAATATCTCATGCATCTGAAGTCACGGAGAGGATCAGACGTTGGCTCAGGTTGTAGTTTCTGTGCATGACTGCCCCTTCATGAACGGAGAGGAATTTCAAGGCCAAGGAGGTTTTCACACGTGGGAGTTGTGGGTTGCCCCCTTCAAGGATTCCTTCTGCGGGACAATTGAGACCTGTTGTGCAGCTTAAAAACTATCCATATGGAATGACTCCAGAGCACCGTTCGAGGATGAATGCCAGGGAAGCCCGCCTCGCATTCCAATTGTCTCCTAGCAACAAGAGTGTTGAGATCGGATGGCTCTTGGGAGCAACCAGGGTGGCAGAGTTGAAAAGGACTTTCCTGACCATGGGGCCTAATGTGTGTTTGTGTCCATGAGGACCTTGGAATGGGTCGGTGTCACCTGGACTCTGAAGTATTTTCCTAAGATTTTGACATAGGTCCCATGCACAAGTTTCCTCGTGGAGACGAGATATTTTCTGATGGGTGCCTCAGGAAACCCCCTATGCTGGTATTGGAATCCAGGATTTTGAGGAGACATGCCTTTAAACCAAAGCAATGGATCCGATTATCCCTAGGGTCCTGTCTGGTACCATCTCCTTCTCTGGGGACATCCATCTATGGTATGAGTGGACGTAGATGCTCAGCTGGTGTCAGACCGGCTTTGTTGTCCACTGAGACCTAAATATTGGTATGGCCTCGGGGACTTTGGAGGGTTCTCCTAATTTGAACAATTATTGACAATGGAATGGGCAGAATTCCCATGCATGGGGTAGGCACAGTCCTAATGTGTGGCTCCAGGGGCGCCAGCCTGGAGTGTGTGTGGCCCAGGAATTTGAGGACAGAAGTCTGAAAACACAAACTAGCTTAGGTTTGGGGACGTAGGTATGGCAGGCCCAATCTACAAACCATGAGAAGAACCTTTCAGGATATTTAGAAAGAGCGAGTCTGAGGCTCTTGCTCAGGCTTTGGTCTCTGGATTTTGTGTCAACGATGGCCGTGGATTGTGGGGAGGCCTCATGGGCCATGGACGAATCTTCCTCTCTGTGGATTTGGCCCGGTCCCAATTGTTTTTCGTCAATCTTTGGGATGGGAGGTCTCCTTTCAGGTTTGTTACCTCAGGTGTCCCAACCAAAGAGGAATTCCAAAGCAGAGACCTGGGGAAGAGTGAAGGTACAACCCAAACTATGGTTAAAATTTGGGGCCTAGGGGCATGGCAGGCCCCATATGCTGTCTCTTCATCCAGCCACTGAGAGGCCTTACTTGAGGACTGGGCTCAGGCTGAGGGTCACAATGTGTGTTTGTGACCAATGTGGCCCGCGAGCATGGGCGGGGCCTCATGGGCCACACTGGTTTCAACTACACTGAAGTTTGTACTATATGCCAATCACAAGGTCTCTTGCCATGGGGAAGGAGTTCTGATTTCTGCGTCATTTTCAACCCAGGGCAGTGTTTGGAGATAAGGTCTAGGTTCGTAAGCCTGAAAACCGCAGTTGGGAAGATATGATGAAATAAGGCCATGGTGGGTCTGATGTGCTCAGTGTGCGGTCAGCTGCCCGGTTGTTGGTCAGGTGGTTCGGGCTCAGGTTGTGTCACACAGTGCATTTGTGCCCACGTTATACTATATAATTTGGGTACAGTCGAGTGCCGTGTAGGTTTGTCCTCATTTGAGGTGCCTGGGCAGCTCATTAGGCAAGATATTTTTGTTAGAGGGCAGGCAGAGTGCTGCATTGTGGGTCCGGAATTGCCAAACTTGAGGGCTTCTGGGCCAGTAGTGTGAGGACAGAAGTCTGAGAACACAAGCTAGACTTGGGCTTCAGGCCGAGGGCACGGCAGGTACCCCCTGCACATCTGAACCAATATCTCATGCATCTGAAGTCAAGGCAAGGATCAGACGTTGGCTCAGGTAGTAGTTTCTATGCATGACTGACCCTTCTTGAACGGAGGAATCTCAAGGCCATGGAGGTTTTGCCACTTTGGGAGTTGTGGGATGCCCCCTTCACGGATTCCTTCTGCGGGACAATTGAGACCTGTTGGACAGCTCCAGGACATCCCACTTGGAATGACTCCAGAGCACCGTTCGCGGATGGATGCCTGGGAAGCCCGCCTCGCATTCCAATTGTCTCCTAGCAACAAGACAGTTGAGATCGGATGGCTCTGCAGAGACACTGGGGTGGCTGAGTAGAAATCGACTTCCTGAGCATGGGGCCTAATATGTGTTTGTGTCCAAGAGGACCTTGGGATGGGGCGGTACCACCGGGACTCTGAAATATTCTCCTAAGATTTTGACATAGGTCCCATGCACAAGTTTCCTCGTGGAGATGAGATTTTTCGGATGGGTGCCTCAGGAAACCCCCTATGCTGGTATTGGAATCCAGGATTTTGAGGAGACATGCCTGTAAACCAAGCAATGGATCCGATTATGGCCTAGGGTCCTGTCTGTTTCCATTTCCTTCTCTGGGGACATCCATCTATGGTATGAGTGGAGGTAGATGCTCAGCTGGTGTCTGACCACCCTTGTTTGTCCACAGAGGCCTACATATGGGAATGGCCTCGGGGACTTTGGAGTGTTCTCCTAATTTGTACAATTTTGGACAATGGAATGGGCAGAATTCCCATGCATGGGGTAGGCACAGTCCTAATGTGTCGCTCCAGGGGCCCAAGCCGGAGGGTGTGTGGCCCAGGACTTTGAGGACAGAAGTCTGAAAACACAAACTCAGCTTAGGTTTGGGGACGTAGGTATGGCAGGCCCAATCTACAAACCATGAGAAGAACTCTTCAGGATATGAAGAAAGAGCGAGTCTGAGGTGCTTGCTCAGGCTTTGGACTCTGGATTTTGTGTCAACGATGGCCTTGGAATGTGGGGAGGCCTCATGGGCCATGGACGAATCTTCCTCTCTGTGGATTTGGCCCGGTCCCAATTGTTTTTCGTCAACCTTTGGGATGGGAAGTCTCCTTTCAGGTTTGTTACCTCAGGTGTCCCAACCAAAGAGGAATTCCAAAGCAGAGCCCTGGGGAAGAGTGAAGGGACAACCCAAACTATGGTTAAAATTGGGGCCTAGGGGCATGGCAGGCCCCATAGGCTGTCTATTCATCCAGCCACTGAGAGGCCTTACTTGAGGACTGGGCTCAGGCTGAGGGTCACAATGTTTGTTTGTGAACAATGTGGCCTGCGAGCATGGGCGGGGCCTCATGGGCCACACTGGTTTCAACTACACTGAACTTTGGACAATATGCCAATCACAAGGTCTCTTGCCATGGGGAAGGAGTTCTGATTTCTGCGTCATTTCAACCCAGGGCAGTGTTTGGAGATAAGGTCTAGGTTCGTAAGCCTGAAAACCGCAGTTGGGAAGAGATGATGACCTAAGGCCATGGTGGGTCTGATGTGCTCAGTGTGCGGTCAGCTGCCTGGTTGTTGGTCAGGAGGTTCGGGCTCAGGTTTTGTCAGACAGTGCATTAGTGCCCAGGTTAGACTATATAATTCGGGTACAGTCGAGTGCCATGTAGGTTGATCCTCATTTGAGGTGCCCGGGCAGCTCATTAGGCAAGATATTTTTTTCTAGAGGGCAGGCAGAGTACTGAATTGTGTTTCCGGAATTGCCAAACGTGAGGTCTTCTGGGCCAGTAGTGTGAGGACAGAAGTCTGAGAACACAAGCTAACTTGGGCATCAGGCCGAGGGCAAGGCAGGTACCACCTGCACATCTGAACCAATATCTCATGCATCTGAAGTCACGGCGAAGATCAGACATTGGCTCAGGATGTAGTTTCTGTGCATGACTGCCCCTTCATGAACGGAGAGGAATCTCAAGGCCATGGAGGTTTTCCCACGTTGGGAGTTGTGGGATTCCCCCTTCAAGGATTCCTTCTGCGGGACAATTGAGACCTGTTGGGCAGCTCCAACACATCCCATATGGATTTACTCCAGAGCACCGTTCGAGGATGGATGCCAGGGAAGCCCTCCTCACATTCCAATTGTCTCCTAGCAACAAGACTGTTGAGATCGGATGGCTCTTGGGAGCAACCGGGGTGGCTGAGTTGAAAAGGACTTTCCTGAGCATGGGGCCTAATGTGTGTTTGTGTCCCTGAGGACCTTGGAATGGGGCGTTGTCACCGGGACTCTGAAGTATTTTCCTAAGATTTTGACATAGGTCCCATGCACAAGTATCCTCGTGGAGACGGGATATTTTCTGATGGGTGCCTCAGGAAACCCCCTATGCTGGTATTGGAATCCAGGATTTTGAGGAGACATGCCTGTAAACCAAAGCAATGGATCCGATTATGGCCTAGGGTCCGTCTGGTTCCATCTCCTTTTCTTGGGACATCCATCTATGGTATGAGTGGAGGTAGATGCTCAGCTGGTGTCAGTCCGCTTTTGTTTGTCCACAGAGACCTAGATATTGGGATGGCCTCGGGGACTTTGGAGGGTTCTCCTAATTTGTACAATTTTGGACAATGGAATGGGCAGAATTCCCATGCATGGGGTAGGCTCAGTCCTAATGTGTGGCTCCAGGGGCCCCAGCCTGAAGGGTGTGTGGCCCAGGACTTGAGGACAGAAGTCTGAAAACAAAGACTCAGCTTAGGTTTGGGGACGTAGGTATGGCAGGCCCAATCTACAAACCATGAGAAGAACTCTTCAGGATATGAAGAAAGAGCGAGTCTGAGGCATTGCTCAGGCTTTTGTGTCTGGATTTTGTATCAACGATGGCCGTGGAATGTGCGTAGCCTCATGGGCCATGGACGAATCTTCCTCTCTGTGGATTTGGCCCCGTCCCAATTGTTTTTCGTCAATCTGTGGGATGGGAGGTCTCCTTTCAGGTGTGTTACCTCAGGTGTCCCAACCAAAGAGGAATTTCAAAGCAGAGCCCTAGGGAAGAGTGAAGGGACAACCCAAATATGGTTAAAAATTGGGGCCTAGGGGCATGACAGGCCAAATATGCTGTCTCTTAATCGAGCCACTGACAGGCCTGGGTTTAGGCTGATGGTCACAATGTGTGTTTGTGACCAATGTGGCCCGCGAGCATGGGCGGCGCCTCATGGGCCACACTTGTTTCAACTACACTGAAATTTGGACAACATGCCAATCATAAGGATTCTTGCCATGGGGAAGGAGTTCTGATTTCTGCATCATTTTCAACCCTGGGCAGTGGTTGGAGATAAGGTCTAGGTTCTGAAGCCTGAAAAGCAATTGGGAAGAGATGACGACCTAAGGCCATGGCAGGTCTGTTGTGCTCAGTGTGCGGTCAGCTGCCTGGGTGTTGGTCAGGAAGTTCGGGCTCATGTTGTGTTAGACAGTGCATTAGTGCCCAGTTTAGACTGTATAATTTGGGTACAGTCGAGTGCCTGTAGGTTGTTCCGCATTTGAGGAACCTGGGCAGCTCATTAGGCAAGATATTTTTCTAGAGGTCAGGTAGAGTGCTGCATTGTGGGTCCGAAATTGCCAAACTTGAGGGCTTCTGGGCCAGGAGTGTGAGGACAGAAGTCTGAGAACACAAGCTAGACTTGGGCTTCAAGTCGAGGGCACGGCAGGTACCCCCTGCACATCTGAAACGAAATCTCATGCATCTGAAGTCACGGCGAGGATCAGGCGTTGGCTCTGGTTGGAGTTTCTGTGCATGACTTCCCCTTCATGAATGGAGCGGAATCTCAAGGCCATGGAGGTTTTCCCAAGTTGGGAGTTGTGGGATGCCCCCTTCAAGGATTCCTTCTGCGGGACCATTGAGACCTGTTGGGCAGCTCCAAAACATCCCATATGGAATGACTCTAGAGCACCGTTCGAGGATGGATGCCAGGGAAGCCCGCCTCGCATTCCAATTATATCCTAGCAACAAGTCAGTTGAGATCGGATGGCTCTGCGGGAGCAACCGGGGTGGCCGAGTTGAAATGGACTTTCCTGAGCATGGGGCCTAATGTGTGCTTGTGTCCATGAGGACCTTGGAGGGGGCGGTGTCACTGGGACTCTGAAGTATTCTCCTAAGATTTTGACATAGGTCCCATGCACAAGTTTCCTCGAGGAGATGAGATTTTTTCTGATGGGTGCCTCAGGAAACCCCCTAAGCTGTTATTGGTATCCAGGATTTTGAGGGGACAGGCCTGTAAACCAAAGCAATGGATCCGATTATGGCCTAGGGTCCTGTCTGGTTCCATCTCCTTCTCTGGGGACATCCATCTATGGTCTGAGTGGAGGTAGATGCTCAGCTGGTGTCAGACCCCTCTTGTTTGTCCACAGAAACCTACATATTGGGATGGCCTCGGGGAATTTGGAGGGTTCTCCTAATTTGTACAATTTTGGACAATGGAATGGGCAGAATTCCCATGCACGGGTTAGGCACAGTCCTAATGTGTGGCTCCAGGGGCCCCAGCCAGGAGGGTGTGTGGCCCAGGACTTTGAGGACAGAAGTCTGAAAACAAAGACTCAGCTTAGGTTTGGGGACGTAGGTATGGCAGGCCCAATCTACAAACCATGAGAAGAACTCTTCAGGATATTAAGAAAGAGCGAGTCTGAGGGGCTTGCTCAGGCTTTGGTCTCTGGATTTTGTGTCAAAGAAGGCCGTGGATTGTGGGGAGTCCTCATGTGCCATTGACGAATCTTCTTCTCTGTGGATTTGGCCCGTCCCAATTGTTTTTCGTCAATCTGTGGGATGGGAGGTCTCCTTTCAGGTTTGTTACCTCAGGGGTTCCAACCAAAGAGGAATTCCAAAGCAGAGCCCTGGGGAAGAGTGAAGGGACAACCCAAACTATGGTTAAAATTTGGGGAAACGGGCATGGCAGGCCCCATAGGCTGTCTCTTCATCCAGCCACTGAGAGGCCATACTAGCGGACTGGGCTCAGGCTGAGGGTCACAATGTGTGTTTGTGACCAATGTGGACCGCGACCATGGGCAGGGACTCATGGGCCACACTGGTTTCAACAACACTGAACTTTGGACAACATGCCAATCACAAGGTCTGTTGCCATGGGAAAGGAGTGCTGATTTCTGCATCATTTTCAACCCTGGGCAGTGGTTGGAGATAAGGTCTAGGTTCGAAAACCTGAAAACCACAGTTGGGAAGAGATGATGACCTAAGGCCATGGTGGGTCTGATGTGCTCAGTGTGCAGTCAGCTGCCTGGTTGTTGGTCAGGTGGTTCGGGCTCAAGTTGTGTCAGACAGTGCATTAATGCCCAGGTTAGGCTATATAATTTGGGTACAGTCGAGTGCCGTGTATGTTGATCCTCATTTGAGATGACTGGTCAGCTCAATAGGCTAGATATTTTTTCTAGAGGGCAGGCAGAGTGCTGCATTGTGGGTCCGGAATTACCAAACTTGAGGGCTTCTGGGCTAGTAGTGTGAGGACAGAAGTCTGAGAACACAAGCTAGACTTGGGCTTCAGGCCGAGGGCAAGGCAGGTACCCCTTGCACATCTGAACCAATATCTCATGCATCTGAAGTCACGGAGAGGATCAGACGTTGGCTCAGGTTGTAGTTTCTGTGCATGACTGCCCCTTCGTGAACAGAGAGGAATTTCAAGGCCAAGGAGGTTTTCACACGTGGGAGTTGTGGGTTGCCCCCTTCAAGGATTCCTTCTGCGGGACAATTGAGACCTGTTGTGCAGCTTAAAAACTATCCATATGGAATGACTCCAGAGCACCGTTCGAGGATGAATGCCAGGGAAGCCCGCCTCGCATTCCAATTGTCTCCTAGCAACAAGACTGTTGAGATCGGATGGCTCTTGGGAGCAACCAGGGTGGCAGAGTTGAAAAGGACTTTCCTGAGCATGGGGCCTAATGTGTGTTTGTGTCCATGAGGACCTTGGAATGGGTCGGTGTCACCTGGACTCTGAAGTATTTTCCTAAGATTTTGACATAGGTCCCATGCACAAGTTTCCTCGTGGAGACGAGATATTTTCTGATGGGTGCCTCAGGAAACCCCCTATGCTGGTATTGGAATCCAGGATTTTGAGGAGACATGCCTTTAAACCAAAGCAATGGATCCGATTATCCCTAGGGTCCTGTCTGGTACCATCTCCTTCTCTGGGGACATCCATCTATGGTATGAGTGGACGTAGATGCTCAGCTGGTGTCAGACCGGCTTTGTTGTCCACTGAGACCTAAATATTGGTATGGCCTCGGGGACTTTGGAGGGTTCTCCTAATTTGTACAATTTTGGACAATGGAATGGGCAGAATTCCCATGCATGGGGTAGGCACAGTCCTAATGTGTGGCTCCAGGGGCGCCAGCCTGGAGTGTGTGTGGCCCAGGAATTTGAGGACAGAAGTCTGAAAACACAAACTAGCTTAGGTTTGGGGACGTAGGTATGGCAGGCCCAATCTACAAACCATGAGAAGAACCTTTCAGGATATTTAGAAAGAGCGAGTCTGAGGCTCTTGCTCAGGCTTTGGTCTCTGGATTTTGTGTCAACGATGGCCGTGGAATGTGGGGAGGCCTCATGGGCCATGGACGAATCTTCCTCTCTGTGGATTTGGCCCGGTCCCAATTGTTTTTCGTCAATCTTTGGGATGGGAGGTCTCCTTTCAGGTTTGTTACCTCAGGTGTCCCAACCAAAGAGGAATTCCAAAGCAGAGACCTGGGGAAGAGTTTAGGGACAACCCAAACTATGGTTAAAATTTGGGGCCTAGGGGCATGGCAGGCCCCATATGCTGTCTCTTCATCCAGCCACTGAGAGGCCTTACTTGAGGACTGGGCTCAGGCTGAGGGTCACAATGTGTGTTTGTGACCAATGTGGCCCGCGAGCATGGGCGGGGCCTCATGGGCCACACTGGTTTCAACTACACTGAAGTTTGTACTATATGCCAATCACAAGGTCTCTTGCCATGGGGAAGGATTTCTGATTTCTGCGTCATTTTCAACCCAGGGCAGTGTTTGGAGATAAGGTCTAGGTTCGTAAGCCTGAAAACCGCAGTTGGGAAGATATGATGAAATAAGGCCATGGTGGGTCTGATGTGCTCAGTGTGCGGTCAGCTGCCCGGTTGTTGGTCAGGTGGTTCGGGCTCAGGTTGTGTCACACAGTGCATTTGTGCCCACGTTATACTATATAATTTGGGTACAGTCGAGTGCCGTGTAGGTTTGTCCTCATTTGAGGTGCCTGGGCAGCTCATTAGGCAAGATATTTTTGTTAGAGGGCAGGCAGAGTGCTGCATTGTGGGTCCGGAATTGCCAAACTTGAGGGCTTCTGGGCCAGTAGTGTGAGGACAGAAGTCTGAGAACACAAGCTAGACTTGGGCTTCAGGCCGAGGGCACGGCAGGTACCCCCTGCACATCTGAACCAATATCTCATGCATCTGAAGTCAAGGCAAGGATCAGACGTTGGCTCAGGTAGTAGTTTCTATGCATGACTGACCCTTCTTGAACGGAGGAATCTCAAGGCCATGGAGGTTTTGCCACTTTGGGAGTTGTGGGATGCCCCCTTCACGGATTCCTTCTGCGGGACAATTGAGACCTGTTGGGCAGCTCCAAAACATCCCATATGGAATGACTCCAGAGCACCGTTCGAGGATGGATGCCAGGGAAGCCCACCTCGCATTCCAATTGTCTCCTAGCAACAAGACAGTTGAGATCGGATGGCTCTGCAGAGACACTGGGGTGGCTGAGTAGAAATCGACTTCCTGAGCATGGGGCCTAATATGTGTTTGTGTCCAAGAGGACCTTGGGATGGGGCGGTACCACCGGGACTCTGAAATATTCTCCTAAGATTTTGACATAGGTCCCATGCACAAGTTTCCTCGTGGAGATGAGATTTTTCGGATGGGTGCCTCAGGAAACCCCCTATGCTGGTATTGGAATCCAGGATTTTGAGGAGACATGCCTGTAAACCAAGCAATGGATCCGATTATGGCCTAGGGTCCTGTCTGTTTCCATTTCCTTCTCTGGGGACATCCATCTATGGTATGAGTGGAGGTAGATGCTCAGCTGGTGTCTGACCACCCTTGTTTGTCCACAGAGGCCTACATATGGGAATGGCCTCGGGGACTTTGGAGTGTTCTCCTAATTTGTACAATTTTGGACAATGGAATGGGCAGAATTCCCATGCATGGGGTAGGCACAGTCCTAATGTGTCGCTCCAGGGGCCCAAGCCGGAGGGTGTGTGGCCCAGGACTTTGAGGACAGAAGTCTGAAAACACAAACTCAGCTTAGGTTTGGGGACGTAGGTATGGCAGGCCCAATCTACAAACCATGAGAAGAACTCTTCAGGATATGAAGAAAGAGCGAGTCTGAGGTGCTTGCTCAGGCTTTGGACTCTGGATTTTGTGTCAACGATGGCCTTGGAATGTGGGGAGGCCTCATGGGCCATGGACGAATCTTCCTCTCTGTGGATTTGGCCCGGTCCCAATTGTTTTTCGTCAACCTTTGGGATGGGAAGTCTCCTTTCAGGTTTGTTACCTCAGGTGTCCCAACCAAAGAGGAATTCCAAAGCAGAGCCCTGGGGAAGAGTGAAGGGACAACCCAAACTATGGTTAAAATTGGGGCCTAGGGGCATGGCAGGCCCCATAGGCTGTCTATTCATCCAGCCACTGAGAGGCCTTACTTGAGGACTGGGCTCAGGCTGAGGGTCACAATGTTTGTTTGTGAACAATGTGGCCTGCGAGCATGGGCGGGGCCTCATGGGCCACACTGGTTTCAACTACACTGAACTTTGGACAATATGCCAATCACAAGGTCTCTTGCCATGGGGAAGGAGTTCTGATTTCTGCATCATTTTCAACCCTGGGCAGTGGTTGGAGATAAGGTCTAGGTTCGTAAGCCTGAAAACCGCAGTTGGGAAGAGATGATGACCTAAGGCCATGGTGGGTCTGATGTGCTCAGTGTGCGGTCAGCTGCCTGGTTGTTGGTCAGGAGGTTCGGGCTCAGGTTTTGTCAGACAGTGCATTAGTGCCCAGGTTAGACTATATAATTCGGGTACAGTCGAGTGCCATGTAGGTTGATCCTCATTTGAGGTGCCCGGGCAGCTCATTAGGCAAGATATTTTTTTCTAGATGGCAGGCAGAGTACTGAATTGTGTTTCCGGAATTGCCAAACGTGAGGTCTTCTGGGCCAGTAGTGTGAGGACAGAAGTCTGAGAACACAAGCTAACTTGGGCATCAGGCCGAGGGCAAGGCAGGTACCACCTGCACATCTGAACCAATATCTCATGCATCTGAAGTCACGGCGAGGATCAGACGTTGGCTCAGGTTGTAGTTTCTGTGCATGACTGCCCCTTCATGAACGGAGAGGAATCTCAAGGCCATGGAGGTTTTCCCACGTTGGGAGTTGTGGGATTCCCCCTTCAAGGATTCCTTCTGCGGGACAATTGAGACCTGTTGGGCAGCTCCAACACATCCCATATGGATTTACTCCAGAGCACCGTTCGAGGATGGATGCCAGGGAAGCCCTCCTCACATTCCAATTGTCTCCTAGCAACAAGACTGTTGAGATCGGATGGCTCTTGGGAGCAACCGGGGTGGCTGAGTTGAAAAGGACTTTCCTGAGCATGGGGCCTAATGTGTGTTTGTGTCCCTGAGGACCTTGGAATGGGGCGTTGTCACCGGGACTCTGAAGTATTTTCCTAAGATTTTGACATAGGTCCCATGCACAAGTATCCTCGTGGAGACGGGATATTTTCTGATGGGTGCCTCAGGAAACCCCCTATGCTGGTATTGGAATCCAGGATTTTGAGGAGACATGCCTGTAAACCAAAGCAATGGATCCGATTATGGCCTAGGGTCCGTCTGGTTCCATCTCCTTTTCTTGGGACATCCATCTATGGTATGAGTGGAGGTAGATGCTCAGCTGGTGTCAGTCCGCTTTTGTTTGTCCACAGAGACCTAGATATTGGGATGGCCTCGGGGACTTTGGAGGGTTCTCCTAATTTGTACAATTTTGGACAATGGAATGGGCAGAATTCCCATGCATGGGGTAGGCTCAGTCCTAATGTGTGGCTCCAGGGGCCCCAGCCTGGAGGGTGTGTGGCCCAGGACTTGAGGACAGAAGTCTGAAAACAAAGACTCAGCTTAGGTTTGGGGACGTAGGTATGGCAGGCCCAATCTACAAACCATGAGAAGAACTCTTCAGGATATGAAGAAAGAGCGAGTCTGAGGCATTGCTCAGGCTTTTGTGTCTGGATTTTGTATCAACGATGGCCATGGAATGTGCGTAGCCTCATGGGCCATGGACGAATCTTCCTCTCTGTGGATTTGGCCCCGTCCCAATTGTTTTTCGTCAATCTGTGGGATGGGAGGTCTCCTTTCAGGTGTGTTACCTCAGGTGTTCCAACCAAAGAGGAATTCCAAAGCAGAGCCCTAGGGAAGAGTGAAGGGACAACCCAAATATGGTTAAAAATTGGGGCCTAGGGGCATGACAGGCCAAATATGCTGTCTCTTAATCGAGCCACTGACAGGCCTGGGTTCAGGCTGATGGTCACAATGTGTGTTTGTGACCAATGTGGCCCGCCTGCATGGGCGGCGCCTCATGGGCCACACTTGTTTCAACTACACTGAAATTTGGACAACATGCCAATCATAAGGATTCTTGCCATGGGGAAGGAGTTCTGATTTCTGCATCATTTTCAACCCTGGGCAGTGGTTGGAGATAAGGTCTAGGTTCTGAAGCCTGAAAAGCAATTGGGAAGAGATGACGACCTAAGGCCATGGCAGGTCTGTTGTGCTCAGTGTGCGGTCAGCTGCCTGGATGTTGGTCAGGAAGTTCGGGCTCATGTTGTGTTAGACAGTGCATTAGTGCCCAGTTTAGACTGTATAATTTGGGTACAGTCGAGTGCCTGTAGGTTGTTCCGCATTTGAGGAACCTGGGCAGCTCATTAGGCAAGATATTTTTCTAGAGGTCAGGTAGAGTGCTGCATTGTGGGTCCGGAATTGCCAAACTTGAGGGCTTCTGGGCCAGGAGTGTGAGGACAGAAGTCTGAGAACACAAGCTAGACTTGGGCTTCAAGTCGAGGGCACGGCAGGTACCCCCTGCACATCTGAAACGAAATCTCATGCATCTGAAGTCACGGCGAGGATCAGGCGTTGGCTCTGGTTGGAGTTTCTGTGCATGACTTCCCCTTCATGAATGGAGCGGAATCTCAAGGCCATGGAGGTTTTCCCAAGTTGGGAGTTGTGGGATGCCCCCTTCAAGGATTCCTTCTGCGGGACCATTGAGACCTGTTGGGCAGCTCCAAAACATCCCATATGGAATGACTCTAGAGCACCGTTCGAGGATGGATGCCAGGGAAGCCCGCCTCGCATTCCAATTATATCCTAGCAACAAGTCAGTTGAGATCGGATGGCTCTGTGGGAGCAACCGGGGTGGCCGAGTTGAAATGGACTTTCCTGAGCATGGGGCCTAATGTGTGCTTGTGTCCATGAGGACCTTGGAGGGGGCAGTGTCACTGGGACTCTGAAGTATTCTCCTAAGATTTTGACATAGGTCCCATGCACAAGTTTCCTCGAGGAGATGAGATTTTTTCTGATGGGTGCCTCAGGAAACCCCCTAAGCTGTTATTGGTATCCAGGATTTTGAGGAGACAGGCCTGTAAACCAAAGCAATGGATCCGATTATGGCCTAGGGTCCTGTCTGGTTCCATCTCCTTCTCTGGGGACATCCATCTATGGTCTGAGTGGAGGTAGATGCTCAGCTGGTGTCAGACCCCTCTTGTTTGTCCACAGAAACCTACATATTGGGATGGCCTCGGGGACTTTGGAGGGTTCTCCTAATTTGTACAATTTTGGACAATGGAATGGGCAGTATTCCCATGCACGGGTTAGGCACAGTCCTAATGTGTGGCTCCAGGGGCCCCAGCCAGGAGGGTGTGTGGCCCAGGACTTTGAGGACAGAAGTCTGAAAACAAAGACTCAGCTTAGGTTTGGGGACGTAGGTATGGCAGGCCCAATCTACAAACCATGAGCAGAACTCTTCAGGATATGAAGAAAGAGCGAGTCTGAGGCGCTTGCTCAGGCTTTGAATCTGGATTTTGTGTCAAAGAAGGCCGTGGATTGTGGGGAGGCCTCATGGGCCATTGACGAATCTTCTTCTCTGTGGATTTGGACCCGTCCCAACTGTTTTTCGTCAATCTGTGGGATGGGATGTCTCCTTTCAGGTTTGTTACCTCAGGTGTCCCAACCAAAGAGGAATTCCAAAGCAGAGCCCTGGGGAAGAGTGAAGGAACAACCCAAACTATGGTTAAAATTTGGGGCCTACGGGCATGGCAGGCCCCATAGGCTGTCTCTTCATCCAGCCACTGAGAGGCCATACTTGAGGACTGGGCTCAGGCTGAGGGTCACAATGTGTGTTTGTGACCAATGTGGACCGCGACCATGGGCAGGGACTCATGGGCCACACTGGTTTCAACTACACTGAACTTTGGACAACATGCCAATCACAAGGTCTGTTGCCATGCGGAAAGAATGCTGATTTCTGCATCATTTTCAACCCTGGGCAGTGGTTGGAGATAAGGTCGAGGTTCGTAAGCCTGAAAACCACAGTTGGGAAGAGATGATGACCTAAGGCCATGGTGGGTCTGATGTGCTCAGTGTGCGGTCAGCTGCCTGGTTGTTGGTCAGGAGGTTCGGGCTCAGGTTGTGTCAGACACTGCATTAGTGCCCAGGTTAGGCTATATAATTTGGGTACAGTCGAGTGCCGTGTATGTTGATCCTCATTTGAGGTGACTGGTCAGCTCAATAGGCTAGATATTTTTTCTAGAGGGCAGGCAGAGTGCTGCATTGTGGGTCCGGAATTACCAAACTTGAGGGCTTCTGGGCTAGTAGTGTGAGGACAGAAGTCTGAGAACACAGGCTAGACTTGGGCTTCAGGCCGAGGGCAAAGCAGGTACCCCTTGCACATCTGAACCAATATCTCATGCATCTGAAGTCACGGAGAGGATCAGACGTTGGCTCAGGTTGTAGTTTCTGTGCATGACTGCCCCTTCATGAACGGAGAGGAATTTCAAGGCCAAGGAGGTTTTCCCACGTGGGAGTTGTGGGATGTCCCCTTCAAGGATTTCTTCTGCGGGACAATTGAGACCTGTTGTGCAGCTTAAAAACTATCCATATGGAATGACTCCAGAGCACCGTTCGAGGATGGATGCCAGGGAAGCCCGCCTCGCATTCCATTTGTCTCCTAGCAACATGACACTTGAGATCGGATGGCTCTGTGGGAGCAACCGGGGTGACTGTGTTGAAATGGACTTTCCTGAGCATGGGGCCTAATGTGTGTTTGTGTCCATGAGGACCTTGGAATGGGGCAGTGGCACCGGGACTCTGAAGTATTCTCCTAAGATTTTGACATAGGTCCCATGCACAAGTTTCCTCGTGGTGACGATTTTTTCTGATGGGTGCCTCAGGAAACCCCCTATACTGGTATTGGAATCCAGGCTTTTGAGGAGTTATGCCTGTAATCCAAAGCAATGGATCCGATTATGGCCTAGGGTCCTGTCTGGTTCCATCTCCTTCTTTGGGGACATCCATCTATGGTCTGAGTGGAGGTAGATATTCAGCAGGTGTCAGACCTCCCTTGTTTGTCCACAGACACCTACATATTGGGATGGCCTCGGGGACTTGGAGTGTTCTCCTAATTTGTACAATTTTGGACAATTGAATGGGCAGAATTCCCATGCATGGGGTAGGCACAGTCCTAATGTGTGGCTCCAGGGGCCCCAGCCTGGAGGGTGTGTGGCCCAGGACTTTGAGGACAGAATTCTGAAAACACAAACTCAGCTTAGGTTTGGAGATGTAGGTATGGCAGGCCCAATCTACAAACCATGAGAAGAACTCTTCAGGATATGAAGAAAGAGCGAGTCTGACGCGGTTGTTCAGGCTTTGGTTTCTGGATTCTGTGTCAACGATGGCCGTGGAATGTGGGGAGGCCTCATGGGCAATGGACGAATTTTCCTCTCTGTGGATTTGGCCCGGTCCCAATTTTTTTTTTTTTTTTGTCAATCTGTGGGATGGGAGTTCTCCTTTCAGATTTGTTACCTCAGGTGTCCCAACCAGAGAGGAATTCCAAAGCAGAGACCTGGGGAAGAGTGAAGGGACAACCCAAACTATGGTTAAAATTTGGGGTCTACGGGCATGGCAGGCCCCATAGGCTGTCTCTTCATCCGGCCACTGAGAGGCCTTACTTGAGGACTGGGCTCAGGCTGAGGGTCACAATGTGTGTTTGTGACCAATGTGGCCCTCGAGCATGGGCGGGGCCTCATGGGCCACACTGGTTTCAACTACACTGAAATTTGGACAACATGCCAATCATAAGGATCCTTGCCATGGGGAAAGAGTTCTGATTTCTGCATCATTTTCCACCCTGGAAAGTGGTTGGAGATAAGGTCTAGGTTTGGAAGCCTGAAAACCGCAGTTGGGAAGATATGATGACCGAAGGCCATGGTGGGTCTGATGTGCTCAGTGTGCGGACGGCTGCCTTGTTGTTGGTCAGGAGGTTCGGGCTCAGATTGTGTCACACAGTGCATTTGTGCCCACGTTAGACTATATAATTTGGGTACAGTCGCGTCCGTGTAGGTTGATCCTCATTTGAGGTGCCTGGGCAGCTCATTAGGCAAGATATTTTTGTTAGAGGGCAGGCAGAGTGCTGCATTGTGGGTCCGGAATTGCCAAACGTGAGGGCTTCTGGGCCAGGAGTGTGAGGACAGAAGTCTGAGACCACAAGCTAGACTTGGGCGTCATGCCGAGGGAAAGGCAAGTACCCCCTGCACATCTGAAACAATATCTCATGCATGTGAAATCACGGCGAGGATCAGACGCTGGCTTAGGTTGTAGTTTCTGTGCATGACTTGCCCTTCATGAACAGAGCGGAGTCTCAAGGCCATGGAGGTTTTCCCACGTTGGGAGTTGTGGGATGCCCCCTTCAAGGATTCCTTCTGCGGGACAATTGAGACCTGTTGGGCAGCTCCAAACCATTCCATATGGAATGACTCCAGCACCGTTTGAGGATGGATGCCAGGGTAGCCCGCCTCGCATTCCAATTGTCTCCTAGCAACAAGACAGTTGAGATCAGATGGCTCTGCAGGAGCAACCGGGGTGGCTGAGTTGAAAAGGACTTTCCTGAGCATGGGGCCTAATGTGTGTGTGTGTCCATGAGAACCTTGGAATGGGGCGGTGGCACCGGGACTCTGAAGTATTCTCCTAAGATTTTGACATAGGTCCCATGCACAATTTTCCTCTTGGAGACGAGATCTTTTCTGATGGGTGCCTCAGGAAACCCCCTATGCTGGTATTGGAACCCAGGATTTTGAGGAGACATGCCTTTAAACCAAAGCAATGTATCCGATTATCCCTAGGGTCCTGTCTGGTACCATATCCTTCTCTGGGGACATCCATCTATGGTATGAGTGGACGTAGATGCTAAGCTGGTGTCAGACCGCCTTTGTTGTCCACTGAGACCTAAATATTGGTATGGCCTCGGGGACTTTGGAGGGTTCTCCTAATTTGTACAATTTTGGACAATGAAATGGGCAGAATTCCCATGCATGGGGTAGGCACAGTCCTAATGTGTGGCTCCAGGGGCGTCAGCCTGGAGTGTGTGTGGCCCAGGACTTTGAGGACAGAAGTCTGAAAACACAAACTAGCTTAGGTTTGGGGACGTAGGTATGGCAGGCCCCATCTACAAACCATGAGAAGAACCTTTCAGGATATTTAGAAAGAGCGAGTCTGAGGCTCTTGCTCAGGCTTTGGTCTCTGGATTTTGTGTCAAAAATGGCCGTGGAATGTGGGGAGGCCTCATGGGCCATGGACGAATTTTCCTCTCTGTGGATTTGGCCCGGTCCCAATTGTTTTTCGTCAATCTTTGGGATGGGAGGTCTCCTTTCAGGTTTGTTACCTCAGGTGTCCCAACCAAAGAGGAATTCCAAAGCAGAGACCTGGAGAAGAGTAAAGGGACAACCCAAACTATGGTTAAAATTTGGGGCCTAGGGGCATGGCACGCCCCATATGCTGTCTCTTCATTCAGCCACTGAGAGGCCTTACTTGAGGACTGGGCTAAGACTGAGGGTCACAATGTGTGTTTGTGACCAATGTGGCTTGCGAGCATGGGCGAGGCCTCATGGGCCACACTGGTTTCAACTACACTGAAGTTTGGACTATATGCCAATCACAAGGTCTCTTGCCATGGGGAAGGAGTTCTGATTTCTGCGTCATTTTCAACCCAGGGCAGTGGTTGGAGATAAGGTCTAGGTTCGGAAGCCTGAAAACCGCAGTTGGGAAGAGATGATGACCTAAGGCCATGGTGGGTCTGATGTGCTCAGTGTGCGGTCAGCTCCCTGGTTGTTGGTCAGGAGGTTCGGGCTCAGGTTGTGTCACACAGTGCATTTGTGCCCAGGTTAGGCTATATAATTTGGGTACATTCGAGTGCCGTGTATGTTTGTCCTCATTTGAGGTGCCTGGGCAGCTCATTAGGCAAGATATTTTTGTTAGAGGGGAGGCAGAGTGCTGCATTGTGGGTCCGGAATTGCCAAACTTGAGGGCTTCTGGGCCAGGAGTGTGAGGACAGAAGTCTGAGAACACAAGCTAGACTTGGGCTTTAGGCCGAGGGCACGGCAGGTACCCCCTGCACATCTGAACCAATATCTCATGCATCTGAAGTCACGGTGAGGATCAGACGTTGGCTCAGGTTGTAGTTTCTGTGCATGCCTGCCCCTCATGAACGGAGAGGAATCTCAAGGCCATGGAGGTTTTCCCACGTGGGGAGTTGTGGGATGCCCCCTTCAAGGATTCCTTCTGCGGCACAATTGAGACCTGTTGGGCAGCACCACCACATCCCTTATGGAATGACTCCAGAGCACCGTGCGAGGATGGATGCCAGGGAAGCCCGCCTCGCATTCCAATTGTCTCCTAGCTACAAGGCAGTTGAGATCGGATGGCTCTGCGGGAGCAACCGGGTTGGCTGAGTTGAAATGGACTTTCCTGAGCATGGGCCTAATGTGTGTTTGTGTCAATGAGGACCTTGGAATGGGGCGGTGGCACCAGGACTCCGAAGTATTCTCCTAAGATTTTGACATAGGTCCCATGCACAAGTTTTTCGTGGAGACGAGATTTTTTCTGATGGGTGCCTCAGGAAACCCCCTATGCTGGCATTGGAATCCAGGATTTTGAGGAGACATGCCTGTAAACCAAAGCAATGGATCCGATTATGGCCTAGGGTCCTGTCTGGTACCATATCCTTCTCTTGGGACATCCATCTATGGTATGAGTGGAGTTAGATGCTAAGCTGGTGTCAGTCCGCCTTTGTCTGTCCACAGAGACCAAGATATTGTGATGGCCTCGGGGACTTTGGAGGGTTCTCCTAATTTGTACAATTTTGGACAATGGAAGGGGCGGAATTCCCATGCATGTGGTAGACACAGTCCTAATGTGTGGCTCCAGGGGCCTCAGCCTGGAGGGTGTGTGGCCCAGGACTTTGAGGACAGAAGTCGGAAAACACAAACTCAGCTTAGGTTTTGGGACGTAGGTATGGCAGGCACAATCTACAAACCATGAGAAGAACTCTTCAGGATATGAAGAAAGAGCGAGTCTGAGGCGCTTGCTCAGGCTTTGGTCTCTGGATTTTGTGTCAAGGATGGCCGTGGAATGTGGGGAGACCTCATGGGACATGGACGAATCTTCCTCTCTGTGGATTTGGATCGGTCCAAATTGTTTTTCGTCAATCTGTGGGATGGGAGGTCTCCTTTCAGGTTTGTTACCTCAGGTGTCCCAACCAAAGAGGAATTCAAAAGCAGAGCCCTGGGGAAGAGTAAAGGGACAACCCAAACTATGGTTAAATTTTGGGGCCTAGGGGCATGGCAGGCCACATATGCTGTCTCTTCATCCAGCCACTGAGAGGCCTTACTTGAGGACTGGGCTCAGGCTGAGGGTCACAATGTGCGTTTGTTACCTATGTAGCTCACGAGCATGGGCGGGGCCTCATGGGCCACACTGGTTTCATCTACACTGAACTTAGGACAACATGCCATTCACAAGATCTCTTGCCATGGTGAAGGATTTCTGATTTCTGCATCATTTTCAACCCAGGGCAGTGGTTGGAGATAAGGTTAAAATCGGAAGACTGAAAACCGCAGTTGGGACGAGATGATGACCTAAGGCCATTGTGGGTCTGATGTGCTCAGTGTGCGGTCAGCTGACTGGTTGTTGATCAGGAGGTTCGGGCTCAGGTTGTGTCAGACAGTGCATTATTGCCCAGGTTAGACAATATAATTTGGATACAGTCGATTGCCTTGTAGGTTGAACCTTATTTGAGGTGCCCGAGCAGTTCCTTAGGCAAGATATTTTTTCTAGAGGGCAGGCACAGTGCTGCATTGTGGGTCCGGAATTGCCAAACTTTAGGGCTTCTGGGCCAGTAGTGTGAAGACAGAAGTCTGAGACCACAAGCTAGACTTGGGCTTCAGGAAGAGGGCAAGGCAGGTACCCCCTGCACATCTGAACCAATATCTCATGCATCTGAAGTCACGGCGAGGATCAGACGTTGGCTCAGGTTGTAGTTTCTGTGCATGACTGCCCCTTCATGAACAGAGAGGAATCTCAAGGCCATGGAGGTTTTCCCACGTTGGGAATTGTGGGATGCCCCCTTCAAGGATTCCTTCTATGGGACAATTGAGACCGTTTAGGCAGCTCCAAAACATCCCATATGGAATGACTCCAGAGCACCGTTCGAGCATGGATTCCAGGGAAGCCTGCCTTGCATTCCAATTGTCTCCTAGCAACAAGACAGTTGAGATCTGATGGCTCTGCCGGAGCAACCGGGGTGGCTGAGTTGAAATGGACTTTCCTGAGGATGGGTCCTAATGTGTTTTTGTGTCCATGAGGGCCTTGGAATGGGGCGGTGGCACCGGGACCCTGAAGTACTCTCCTAAGCTTTGGACATGGCTCCCATGCACAGGTTTCCTTGTGGAGACAAGATGAGTTCTGATGGGTGCCTCAGGAAAACCCCTATGCTCGTATTGGAATCAGGCTTTTGAGGACACATGCCTGTAACACAAAGCAATAGATCCTATTATGGCCTAGGGTCCTGTCTGGTTCAATCTTCTTCTCTGGGGACATCCATCTATGGTATGAGTGGAGGTCGATTATCAGCTGGTGTCAGACAGCCCTTCTTTGTTCCGGGCGACCTACACTATTGGGATGACCTCAGGGACTTTGGAGGTTTCTCCGAATTTGTACGATTTTGGACCATGGAATGGGCAGAATTCCCATGGATTGGTAGGCACAGTCCTAATGTGTGGCTCCAGGGGCCCAGCCTGGAGGGTGTGTGGCCCAAGACTTTGAGGACAGAAGTCTGAAAACACAAACTCAGCTTAGGTTTGGGGATGTAGGTATGGCAGTCCCGATCTACAAGCCATAAGAAGAACTCTTCAGGATATGAAGAAAGTGCGATTCTGAGGCGCTTGCTCAGGCTTTTGTCTCTGGATTTTGTATCAGCGATGGCCGTGGAATATCGGGGAGGCCTCATGGGCCATGGACGAATCTTCCTCTCTGAGGATTTGGCCCGATTCCCAATTGTTTTCGGTCAATCTGTGGTATGGGAGGTCTCCTTTCAGTTTTGTTACCTCAGGTGTCCCACCAAAAGAGGAATTCCAAAGCAAAGCCGTGGGGAAGACTGAAGGGACAACCCGAACTATGGTTAAAAATTGGGGCCTAGGGGCATGGCAAGCCCAATATGCTATCTCTTCATCCAGCCACTGAGTGGCCTTACTTGAGGACTGGGCTCAGCCTGAGGGTCACAATGTGTGTTTGTGACCAATGTGGCCCGCGAGCATGGGCGGGGCCTCATGGGCCACACTGGATTCAACTACTCTGAATGTTGGACAACATGCCAACCACAAGGTTTCTTGCCATGGGGAAGGAGTTCTGATTTCTGCATCACCTTCAACCCTGGGCAGTGATAGGAGATAAGGTCTAGGTTCTGAAACCTGAAAACCGAGGTTGGAAAGAGATGACGACCTAAGGCCATGGCGGCTCGAAGTGCTCAGTGTGCGGCCAGCTGTCTGGGAGGGGCCAGGGGGTCCAGGCTCAGGCTGTGTCAGAAAGGGCATTAGTGCCCTGGTCAGCCTATGTATTTGGGGTACAGCCAAGGTCGGTGCAGGTTGATCCTCATTTGGGGTTACTGGGCAGCCCAGAGGACAATGTTTTTCTTCTAGAGGGCAGGCAGAGTGCTGCATTGTAGTTCTGGATTGCCAAACTGGAGGGCTTGTGGGCCAGTAGTCTGACGACAAAAGTCTGAGAACACAAGCTAGGCTTAGGTTTCTGGGTGAGGCCATGGCAGGCACAATCTACAGACCTGAATCGAGATCTCGTGCATCTGAAGTCAGGGCAAGGATAAGACGATCACTCAGGTTGGAGTTTCTGTCCCTGATGGCCCCTTCATGAATGGGGGGGCATCACGAGGCCATGGGGGTTTTCCCACGATGGGAGTTGTGAGAAGCTCCAAAGTGCAGAGAGTCTTCTGCAGGACAATTGAGACCTGTTGTTTGGCTCCAGGCCAATGATTCTGAGCAGAGTTCTAAGGATGGATGGCTGGGTAGCCCACCTCGCATTCCAATTGTCTCCTAGCAACAAGACAGGTTAGATCTCCTGGATCTGTCGGGAGCAACCGAGGACGTTGAGTTGAAATGGACACCCCTGGGGATGGGTCCCAATGTGCTTTTGTGTCTACGGAGACCTTGGAATGAAGCGGTGGCACTGGGGCCCTAAAGGGTTCTCCTAAACAGAGGCTTTGACACAGCTCCAACGTGCAAGTTTCCCATGTGTAGATGAGATGTTTTCTGATGGGTGAGTCAATAAACAGCTATATGCTGCTTTTGAAATCCAGGCCTCTGAGGAGAGATGCCTGGAAACCAAAGCAATGGATCTGATTAGTGCCTAGGGTCCTGTTCTTTCCTTTTTACCTCTGGTGACATCTGTCTATGGGTCTGAGTGCACGTAGGTGCTTAGTTGGGCTCAGATTGCCCCTGTTTTTCCTGGGAAGCCACCACTATTGAGATGGATCAGGGACTTTGGAGGTTTATCCTATTAGAAGGTTGTGGCCATTGGAATGGGCACACACATTTCCCTTGGAGAGGGCAAGTACAGTCCTCAGGTTTGTCTCCAGGGGCCTGAGCCTGTTTGTTGTGTAGGTCAGGGCTGTTGGGACAGTTGTCTGAAAACACAAACTCGGCTTATGTTTCGGGTCATAGGTATGGCAGGACTGATCTACGGACCATGAGGAGAACTCTTCGGGATTTGAAAGAAGGGCGAGTGTGAGGCTCCTGCTCACGTTTTTGTCTCTGGATATCGTGTCACTCATGGTCGTGGAATTTATGGTGACTTCATGGGAAATGGACGAGTCTTACTCTCTGGTGGTTTGACCCCGTCCAAAGAGTTTGGGGTCATGCTGTGGGCTGGATGAAGTCCGTTTTTTGTTGTTGTTGTTGTTGTTTTCTTTTTTAACCTCAGGTGTCCCACCAAATGAGGGATTCCAGAGTAGAGCCCTTGGGAAGGGGCGACTGGACAATCAGAAATCTGGTTAAAAATTGGGGCCTAGGGACATGTCAAGCCCATTATGACATCTAATGGTCCAGCCACAAAGAGGACTTACTAGAGGACAGGACTCATGCTGAGGGTCACAATGCCTGTGTATGCCCTCGTCGCACTCAAGAATGGGCAGGGCCTCAGGGTGAATGCTGGTTTCTCCTACACTGAACGTTGGACAACGTGCCAACCACAAGTGTTCTTGCCATGTGTTAAGAGGAGTTCTGATTTCTGCATTTCACTCACACCTGGGCAGTGATTGGAGATAAGGTCTCGGTTCTGAAGCCTGAAAACTGAGGAAGTGAAGAGATGATGACCTAAGGCCATGGCGGGTTTTATGTGCTCAGTGTGCGGTCAGCTTTCTGGGTGATGGTCAGGAGGTCCGGGCTCAGGTTGTGTTTGACTGTGCATTTGTGCCCAGGTTAGACTATATAATTTGGGTAAAGTCGAGTGCTGTGTAGGTTGATCCTCATTTAAGGTGCCTGGGCAGCTCATGACGCAATAATTTTTTTTCTAGATGGCAGGCAGGGTGCTGCTTTGTGGGTCCCCAATTGCCATACTTGAGGGCTTCGGGGCCAGGAGTGTGAGGACGGAAATCTGAGAAGACAAGCTAGATTGGGTATCAGGGCGAGGGCACGGAAGGTACCCCCTGCAGATCTGAACCAATATCTCATGCATCTGAAGTCAGGGCGAGGATCAGACGTTGGCTCAGGTTGGAGTTTCTGTGCATGACGGCCGCTTCATGAAGGGAGCGGAATCTCGAGGCCATTGAGGATTTCCAATGTGGGAGTTGTGGGATGCCCCCTTCAAGGATTCCTTCTGCGGGACAATTGAGACCTGTTGGACTGCTCCAGGACATCCCATATGGAATGACTCCAGAGCACCGTTCGCGGTTGGTTGCCTGGGAAGCACGCCTCGCATTCCAATTGTCTCCTAGCAACAAGACAGTTTAGATCTGATGGCTCTGCGGGAGCAACCGGGTTGGCTGAGTTGAAATGGACTTTCCTGAGGATGGGTCCTAATGTGTTTTTGTGTCCATGAGGGCCTTGGAATGGGGCGGTGGCAACGGGACCCTGAAGTACTCTCCTAAGCTTTGGACATGGCACCCATGCACAGGTTTCCTTGTGGAGACGAGATGAGTTCTGATGGGTGCCTCAGGAAAACCCCTATGCTCGTATTGGAATCAGGCTTTTGAGGACACATGCCTGTAACCCAAAGCAATGGATCCTATTATGGCCTAGGATCCTGTCTGGTTCAATCTTCTTCTCTGGGGACATCCATCTATGGTATGAGTGGAGGTCGATTATCAGCTGGTGTCAGACAGCCTTGTTTGTTCCGGGTGACCTACACTATTGGGATGGCCTCAGGGACTTTGGAGGTTTCTCCTAATTTGTACGATTTTGGACCATGGAATGGGCAGAATTCCCATGGATTGGTAGGCACATTCCTAATGTGTGGCTCCAGGGGCCCAGCCTGAAGGGTGTGTGACCCAAGACTTTGAGGACAGAAGTCTGAAACATAAACTCAGCTTAGGTTTGGGGACGTAGGTATGGCAGTCCCGATCTACAAGCCATAAGAAGAACTCTTCAGGATATGAAGAAAGTGCGATTCTGAGGCGCTTGCTCAGGCTTTTGTCTCTGGATTTTGTATCAGCGATGGCCGTGGAATGTCGGGGAAGCCTCATGGGCCATGGACGAATCTTCCTCTCTGAGGATTTGGCCAGATTCCCAATTGCTTTTCGTCAATCTGTGGGATGGGAGGTCTCCTTTCAGTTTTGTTACCTCAGGTGTCCCACCAAAAGAGGAATTCCAAAGCAAAGCCGTGGGGAAGACTGAAGGGACAACCCGAACTATGGTTAAAAATTGGGGCCTAGGGGCATGGCAAGCCCAATATGCTATCTCTTCATCCAGCCACTGAGTGGCCTTACTTGAGGACTGGGCTCAGCCTGAGGGTCACAATGTGTTTTTGTGACCAATGTGGCCCGCGAGCATGGGCGGGGCCTCATGGGCCACGCTGGTTTCAACTACTCTGAACGTTGGGCAGCATGCCAACCACAAGGTTTTTTGCCATGGGGAAGGAGTTCTGATTTCTGCATCACCTTCAACCCTGGTCAGTGATAGGAGATAAGGTCTAGGTTCTGAAACCTGAAAACCGAGGTTGGGAAGAGATGACGACCTAAGACAATGCCGGCTTGATGTGCTCAGTGTGCGGCCAGCTGTCTGGGCCTGGCCAGGGGGTCCAGGCGCAGGCTGTGTCAGAAAGGACATTAGTGCCCTGGTCAGCCTACGTATTTGGGGTACAGCCAAGGTCGGTGCAGGTTGATCCTCATTTGGTGTTACTGGGCAGCCCAGAGGACATTGTTTTTCTTCTGGAGGGCAGGCAGAGTGTTGCATTGTAGTTCTGGATTGCCAAACTGGAGGGCTTGTGGGCCAGTAGTCTGACGACATAAGTCTGAGAACACAAGCTAGGCTTCGGTTTCTGGGTGAGGCCATGGCAGGCACAATCAACAGACCTGAATCGAGATCTC
Source organism: Mustela nivalis (assembly GCF_964662115.1). NCBI lineage: Eukaryota > Metazoa > Chordata > Mammalia > Carnivora > Mustelidae > Mustela > Mustela nivalis. The sequence continues at coordinate 413,294 of NW_028136325.1, forward strand.
GTGCATCTGAAGACAGGGCGAGGATCAGACGATCACTCAAATTGGAGTTTCTGTCCCTGAAGGCCCCTTCATGAATGGGGGGGCATCACGAGGCCATGGGGGTTTTCCCATGATGGGAGTTGTGAGAAGCTCCAAAGTGCAGAGTGTCTTCTGCAGGACAATTGAGACCTGTTGTTTGGCTCCAGGCCAATGATTCTGAGCAGGGTTCTAAGGATGGATGGCTGGGTAGCCCACCTCGCATTCCAATTGTCTCCTAGCAACAAGACAGGTTAGATCTCCTGGATCTGTGGGGAGCAACCGAGGACGTTGAGTTGAAATGGACACCCCTGGGGATGGGTCCTAATGTGCTTTTGTGTCTATGGAGACCTTGGAATGAAGCGGTGGCACTGGGGCCCTAAAGGGTTCTCCTAAACAGAGGCTTTGACACAGCTCCAACGTGCAAGCTTCCCATGTGTAGATGAGATGTTTTCTGATGGGTGAGTCAAGAAACAGCTATATGCTGCTTTTGAAATCCAGGCCTCTGAGGAGAGATGCCTGGAAACCAAAGAAATGGATCTGATTAGTGCCTAGGGCCTGTTCTTTCCTTTTTACCTCTGGGGACATCTGTCTATGGGTCTGAGTGCACTTAGGTACTCAGTTGGGCTCAGATTGTCCCTGGATCAGGGACTTTTGAGGTTTATCCTATTAGGAGGGTTGAGGCCATTGGAATGGGCACACACAATTCCCTTGGAGAGGGCAAGTACAGTCCTTAGGTTTGGCTTCAGGGGCCTGAGCCTGTAGGTTGTGTAGGCCAGGGCTGTTTGGACAGTTGTCTGAAAACACAAACTAGGCTTATGTTTCGGGTCATAGGTATGGAAGGACTGATCTACATACCATGAGGAGAAATCTTCGGGATTTGAAGGAAGGGCGATTGTGAGGCTCCTGCTCACGTTTTTGTCTCTGGATATCGTGTCGTGGAATTTCTGGAGACTTTATGGGAAATGGACGAGCCTTACTCTCTGGTGGTTTGGCACCGTCCAAAGAGTTTGGGGTCATTCAGTGGGCTGGAAGAAGTCCGTTTTTTTTTTTTTTTTTGTTGTTGTTGTTGTTTTCTTTTTTAACCTCAGGTGTCCCATCAAATGAGGGATTCCAAAGTAGAGCCCTGGGAAGGGGCGACTGGACAATCAGAAATCTGGTTAAAAATTGGGGCCTAGGGACATGTCAAGCCCATTATGACATCTAATGGTCCAGCCACTGAGAGGACTTACTAGAGGACAGGACTCATGCTGAGGGTCACAATGCGTGTGTATGCCCTCGTCGCACTCAAGAATGGGCGGGGCCTCAGGGTGAATGCTGTTTTCTCCTACACTGATCGTTGGACAATGTGCGAACCACAAGGGTTCTTGCCATGGGTTAGGAGGAGTTCTGATTTCTGCATCACACTCACCCCTGGGCAGTGATTGGAGATAAGGTCTCGGTTCTGAAGCCTGAAAACTGAGGTAGGGAAGAGATGATGACCGAAGGCCATGGCGGGAGTTATGTGCTCATTGTGCGGTCAGATTTCTGAGTGTTGGTCAGGAGCTCCGGGCTCAGGTTGTTTTCGAGAGTGCATTAGTGCCCAGGTTAGACTATATAATTTCGATAAAGTCGAGTGCTGTGTAGGTTGATCCTCATTTAAGGTGCCTGGGCAGCTCATGAGGCAATAATTTTTTTTTCTAGAGGGAAGGCAGGGTGCTGCATTGTGGGTCCGGAATTGCCATACTTGAGGCCTTCGGGGCCAGGAGTGTGAGGACTGAAGTCTGAGAAGACAAGCTAGACTTGGGTATCAGGGCGAGGGCACGGCAGGTAACCCCTGCAGATCTGAACCAATATCTCATGCATCTGAAGTCAGGGCGAGGATCAGACGTTGGCTCAGGTTGGAGTTTCTGTGCATGACGGCCGCTTCATGAAGGGAGCGGAATCTCGAGGCCATTGAGGTTTTCCCACGTTGGGAGTTGTGGGATGCCCCCTTCAAGGATTCCTTCTGCGGGACAATTGAGACCTGTTGGACAGCTCCAGGACATCCCATATGGAATGACTCCAGAGCACCGTTCGCGGATGGATGCCTGGGAAGCCCGCCTCCCATTCCAATTGTCTCCTAGCAACAAGACAGTTTAGAGTTGATGGCTCTGCCGGAGCAACCAGGGTGGCTGAGTTGAAATGGACTTTCCTGAGGATGGGTCCTAATGTGTTTTTGTGTCCATGAGGGCCTTGGAATGGGGCGGTGGCACCGGGACCCTGAAGTACTCTCCTAAGCTTTGGACATGGCTCCCATGCACAGGTTTCCTTGTGGAGACGAGATGAGTTCTGATGGGTGCCTCAGGAAAACCCCTATGCTCGTATTGGAATCAGGCTTTTGAGGACACATGCCCGTAACCCAAAGCAATGGATCTTAATATGGCCTAGGGTCCTGTCTGGTTCAATCTTCTTCTCTAGGGACATCCAACTATGGTATGAGTGGAGGTCGATTATCAGCTGGTGTCAGACAGCCCTTGTTTGTTCCGAGCGACCTACACTATTGGGATGACCTCAGGGACTTTGGAGGTTTCTCCTAATTTGTACGATTTTGGACCATGGAATGGGCAGAATTCCCATGGATTGGTAGGCACAGTCCTAATGTGTGGCTCTAGGGGCCCAGCCTGGAGGGTGTGTGGCCCAAGACTTTGAGGACAGAAGTCTGAAAACACAAACTCAACTTAGGTTTGGGGACGTAGGTATGGCAGGCCCGATCTACAAACCATGAGAAAAACTCTTCAGGATATGAAGAAAGTGCGAGTCTGAGGTGCTTGCTCAGGCTTTTGTCTCTGGATTTTGTATCAGCGATGGCCGTGGAATGTTGGGGAGGCCTCATGCGCCATGGACGAATCTTCCTCTCTGAGGCTTTGGCCCGATTCCCAATTGCTTTTCGTCAATCTGTGGGATGGGAGGACTCCTTTCAGTTTTGTTACCTCAGGTGTCCCACCAAAAGAGGAATTCCAAAGCAAAGCCGTGGGGAAGACTGAAGGGACAACCCGAACTATGGTTAAAAATTGGGGCCTAGGGGCATGGCAAGCCCAGTATGCTATCTCTTCATCCAGCCACTGAGTGTGCTTACTTGAGGACTGGGCTCAGCCTGAGGGTCACAATGTGTGTTTGTGACCAATGTGGCCCGTGAGCATGGGCGGGGCCTCATGGGCCACACTGGTTTCAACTACTCTGAACGTTGGACAGCATGCCAACCACAAGGTTTCTTGCCATGGGGAAGGAGTTCTGATTTCTGCATCACCTTCAACCCTGGGCAGTGATAGGAGATAAGGTCTAGGTTCTGAAACCTGAAAACCGAGGTTGGGAAGAGATGACGACCTAAGGCCATGGCGGCTCGATGTGCTCAGTGTGCGGCCAGCTGTCTGGGAGGGGCCAGGGGGTCCAGGCTCAGGCTGTGTCAGAAAGGACATTAGTGCCCTGGTCAGCCTATGTATTTGGGGTACAGCCAAGGTCGGTGCAGGTTGATCCTCATTTGGGGTTACTGGGTAGCCCCAGAGGACAATGTTTTTCTTCTGGAGGGCAGGAAGAGTGCTGCATTGTAGTTCTGGATTGCCAAACTGGAGGGCTTGTGGGCCAGTAGTCTGACGACAAAAGTCTGAGAACACAAGCTAGGCTTAGGTTTCTGGGTGAGGCCATGGCAGGCACAATCTACAGACCTGAATTGAGATCTCGTGCATCTGAAGACAGGGCGAGGATCAGACGATCGCTCAGGTTGGAGTTTCTGTCCCTGATGGCCCCTTCATGAATGGGGGGGCATCACGAGGCCATGGGGGTTTTCCCACGATGGGAGTTGTGAGAAGCTCCAAAGTGCAGAGAGTCTTCTGCAGAACAATTGAGACCTGTTGTTTGGCTCCAGGCCAATGATTCTGAGCAGGGTTCTAAGGATGGATGGCTGGGTAGCCCACCTCGCATTCCAATTGTCTCCTAGCAACAAGACAGGTTAGATCTCCTGGATCTGTGGGGAGCAACCGAGGACGCTGAGTTGAAATGGACACCCCTGGGGATGGGTCCTAATGTGCTTTTGTGTCTATGGAGACCTTGGAATGAAGCGGTGGCACTGGGGCCCTAAAGGGTTCTCCTAAACAGAGGCTTTGACACAGCTCCAACGTGCAAGTTTCCCATGTGTAGATGAGATATTTTCTGATGGGTGAGTCAAGAAACAGCTATATGCTGCTTTTGAAATCCAGGCCTCTGAGGAGAGATGCCTGGAAACCAAAGCAATGGATCTGATTAGTGCCTAGGGTCCTGTTCTTTCCTTTTTACCTCTGGGGACATCTGTCTATGGGTCTGAGTGCAGGTAGGTGCTCAGTTGGGCTCAGATTGTCCCTGGATCAGGGACTTTTGAGGTTTATCTTATTAGGAGGGTTGAGGCCATTGGAATGGGCACACACAATTCCCTTGGAGAGGCCAAGTACAGTCCTCAGGTTTGGCTCCAGGGTCCTGAGCCTGTAGGTTGTGTAGGCCAGGGCTGTTTGGACAGTTGTCTGAAAACACAAACTCGGCTTATGTTTCGGGTCATAGGTATGGCAGGACTGAACTACAGACCATGAGGAGAACTCTTCGGGATTTGAAAGGTTGGCGAGTGTGAGGCTCCTGCTCAAGTTTTTGTCTCTGTATATCGTGTCACTCATGGTCGTGGAATTTCTGGGTGACTTCATGGGAAATGGACGAGTCTTACTCTCTGGTGGTTTGGCCCCGTCCAAAGAGTTTGGGGTCATTCTGTGGGCTGGAACAAGTCCGTTTTTTGTTGTTGTTGTTGTTGTTGTTGTTGTTTTCTTTTTTAACCTCAGGTGTCCCACCAAATGAGGGATTCCAGAGCAGAGCCCTGAGGAGGGGCGACTGGACAATCAGAAATCTGGTTAAAAATTGGGGCCTAGGGACATGTCAAGCCCATTATGACATCTAATGGTCCAGCCACAAAGAGGACTTACTAGAGGACAGGACTCATGCTGAGGGTCACAATGCGTGTGTATGCCCTCGTCGCACTCAAGAATGGGCGGGGCCTCAGGGTGAATGCTGGTTTCTCCTTCACTGAACGTTGGACAAAGTGCCAACCACAAGGGTTCTTGCCATGGGTAAGGAGGAGTTCTGATTTCTGCATCACACTCACCCCTGGGCAGTGATTGGAGATAAGGTCTCGGTTCTGAAGCCTGAAAACTGAGGTACAGAAGAGAGGATACCTAAGGCCATGGCGGGTTTTATGTGCTTAGTGTGCAGTCAGCTTTCTCGGTGTTGGTCAGGAGATCCGGGCTCAGGTTGTGTTCGACAGTGCATTAGTGCCCAGGTTAGACTATATAATTTCGGTAAAGTCGAGTGCTGTGTAGGTTGATCCTCATTTAAGGTTCCTGGGCAGCTCATGAGGCACTAATTTTTTTTCTAGAGGGCAGGCAGAGTGCTGCATTGTGGGTCCGGAATTGCCAAACTTGAGGGCTTCGGGGCCAGGAGTGTGAGGACGGAAGTGTGAGAAGACAAGGTAGACTTGGGTTTCAGGGCGAGGGCACGGCAGGTACGCCCTGCAGATCTGAACCAATATCTCATGCATCTGAAGTCAGGGCGAGGATCAGACGTTGGCTGAGGTTGGAGTTTCTGTGCATGACGGCCGCTTCATGAAGGGAGCGGAATCTCGAGGCCATTGAGGTTTTCCCACGTTGGGAGTTGTGGGATGCCCCCTTCAAGGATTCCTTCTGCGGGACAATTGAGACCTGTTGGACAGCTCCAGGACATCCCATATGGAATGACTCCAGAGCACCGTTCGCGGATGGATGCCTGGGAAGCCCGCCTCCCATTCCAATTGTCTCCTAGCAACAAGACAGTTTAGAGTTGATGGCTCTGCCGGAGCAACCAGGGTGGCTGAGTTGAAATGGACTTTCCTGAGGATGGGTCCTAATGTGTTTTTGTGTCCATGAGGGCCTTGGAATGGGGCGGTGGCACCGGGACCCTGAAGTACTCTCCTAAGCTTTGGACATGGCTCCCATGCACAGGTTTCCTTGTGGAGACGAGATGAGTTCTGATGGGTGCCTCAGGAAAACCCCTATGCTCGTATTGGAATCAGGCTTTTGAGGACACATGCCCGTAACCCAAAGCAATGGATCTTAATATGGCCTAGGGTCCTGTCTGGTTCAATCTTCTTCTCTAGGGACATCCAACTATGGTATGAGTGGAGGTCGATTATCAGCTGGTGTCAGACAGCCCTTGTTTGTTCCGAGCGACCTACACTATTGGGATGACCTCAGGGACTTTGGAGGTTTCTCCTAATTTGTACGATTTTGGACCATGGAATGGGCAGAATTCCCATGGATTGGTAGGCACAGTCCTAATGTGTGGCTCTAGGGGCCCAGCCTGGAGGGTGTGTGGCCCAAGACTTTGAGGACAGAAGTCTGAAAACACAAACTCAACTTAGGTTTGGGGACGTAGGTATGGCAGGCCCGATCTACAAACCATGAGAAAAACTCTTCAGGATATGAAGAAAGTGCGAGTCTGAGGCGCTTGCTCAGGCTTTTGTCTCTGGATTTTGTATCAGCGATGGCCGTGGAATGTCGGGGAGGCCTCATGCGCCATGGACGAATCTTCCTCTCTGAGGCTTTGGCCCGAATCCCAATTGCTTTTCGTCAATCTGTGGGATGGGAGGACTCCTTTCAGTTTTGTTACCTCAGGTGTCCCACCAAAAGAGGAATTCCAAAGCAAAGCCGTGGGGAAGACTGAAGGGACAACCCGAACTATGGTTAAAAATTGGGGCCTAGGGGCATGGCAAGCCCAGTATGCTATCTCTTCATCCAGCCACTGAGTGTCCTTACTTGAGGACTGGGCTCAGCCTGAGGGTCACAATGTGTGTTTGTGACCAATGTGGCCCGCGAGCATGGGCGGGGCCTCATGGGCCACACTGGTTTCAACTACTCTGAACGTTGGACAGCATGCCAACCACAAGGTTTCTTGCCATGGGGAAGGAGTTCTGATTTCTGCATCACCTTCAACCCTGGGCAGTGATAGGAGATAAGGTCTAGGTTCTGAAACCTGAAAACCGAGGTTGGGAAGAGATGACGACCTAAGGCCATGGCGGCTCGATGTGCTCAGTGTGCGGCCAGCTGTCTGGGAGGGGCCAGGGGGTCCAGGCTCAGGCTGTGTCAGAAAGGACATTAGTGCCCTGGTCAGCCTATGTATTTGGGGTACAGCCAAGGTCGGTGCAGGTTGATCCTCATTTGGGGTTACTGGGTAGCCCCAGAGGACAATGTTTTTCTTCTGGAGGGCAGGAAGAGTGCTGCATTGTAGTTCTGGATTGCCAAACTGGAGGGCTTGTGGGCCAGTAGTCTGACGACAAAAGTCTGAGAACACAAGCTAGGCTTAGGTTTCTGGGTGAGGCCATGGCAGGCACAATCTACAGACCTGAATTGAGATCTCGTGCATCTGAAGACAGGGCGAGGATCAGACGATCGCTCAGGTTGGAGTTTCTGTCCCTGATGGCCCCTTCATGAATGGGGGGGCATCACGAGGCCATGGGGGTTTTCCCACGATGGGAGTTGTGAGAAGCTCCAAAGTGCAGAGAGTCTTCTGCAGAACAATTGAGACCTGTTGTTTGGCTCCAGGCCAATGATTCTGAGCAGGGTTCTAAGGATGGATGGCTGGGTAGCCCACCTCGCATTCCAATTGTCTCCTAGCAACAAGACAGGTTAGATCTCCTGGATCTGTGGGGAGCAACCGAGGACGCTGAGTTGAAATGGACACCCCTGGGGATGGGTCCTAATGTGCTTTTGTGTCTATGGAGACCTTGGAATGAAGCGGTGGCACTGGGGCCCTAAAGGGTTCTCCTAAACAGAGGCTTTGACACAGCTCCAACGTGCAAGTTTCCCATGTGTAGATGAGATATTTTCTGATGGGTGAGTCAAGAAACAGCTATATGCTGCTTTTGAAATCCAGGCCTCTGAGGAGAGATGCCTGGAAACCAAAGCAATGGATCTGATTAGTGCCTAGGGTCCTGTTCTTTCGTTTTTACCTCTGGGGACATCTGTCTATGGGTCTGAGTGCAGGTAGGTGCTCAGTTGGGCTCAGATTGTCCCTGGATCAGGGACTTTTGAGGTTTATCCTATTAGGAGGGTTGAGGCCATTGGAATGGGCACACACAATTCCCTTGGAGAGGCCAAGTACAGTCCTCAGGTTTGGCTCCAGGGTCCTGAGCCTGTAGGTTGTGTAGGCCAGGGCTGTTTGGACAGTTGTCTGAAAACACAAACTCGGCTTATGTTTCGGGTCATAGGTATGGCAGGACTGATCTACAGACCATGAGGAGAACTCTTCGGGATTTGAAAGAAGGGCGAGTGTGAGGCTCCTGCTCAAGTTTTTGTCTCTGTATATCGTGTCACTCATGGTCGTGGAATTTCTGGGTGACTTCATGGGAAATGGACGAGTCTTACTCTCTGGTGGTTTGGCCCCGTCCAAAGAGTTTGGGGTCATTCTGTGGGCTGGAAGAAGTCCGTTTTTTGTTGTTGTTGTTGTTGTTGTTGTTGTTTTCTTTTTTAACCTCAGGTGTCCCACCAAATGAGGGATTCCAGAGCAGAGCCCTGGGGAGGGGCGACTGGACAATCAGAAATCTGGTTAAAAATTGGGGCCTAGGGACATGTCAAGCCCATTATGACATCTAATGGTCCAGCCACAAAGAGGACTTACTAGAGGACAGGACTCATGCTGAGGGTCACAATGCGTGTGTATGCCCTCGTCGCACTCAAGAATGGGCGGGGCCTCAGGGTGAATGCTGGTTTCTCCTTCACTGAACGTTGGACAAAGTGCCAACCACAAGGGTTCTTGCCATGGGTAAGGAGGAGTTCTGATTTCTGCATCACACTCACCCCTGGGCAGTGATTGGAGATAAGGTCTCGGTTCTGAAGCCTGAAAACTGAGGTACAGAAGAGAGGATACCTAAGGCCATGGCGGGTTTTATGTGCTCAGTGTGCAGTCAGCTTTCTCGGTGTTGGTCAGGAGATCCGGGCTCAGGTTGTGTTCGACAGTGCATTAGTGCCCAGGTTAGACTATATAATTTCGGTAAAGTCGAGTGCTGTGTAGGTTGATCCTCATTTAAGGTTCCTGGGCAGCTCATGAGGCACTAATTTTTTTTCTAGAGGGCAGGCAGAGTGCTGCATTGTGGGTCCGGAATTGCCAAACTTGAGGGCTTCGGGGCCAGGAGTGTGAGGACGGAAGTGTGAGAAGACAAGGTAGACTTGGGTTTCAGGGCGAGGGCACGGCAGGTACCCCCTGCAGATCTGAACCAATATCTCATGCATCTGAAGTCAGGGCGAGGATCAGACGTTGGCTGAGGTTGGAGTTTCTGTGCATGACGGCCGCTTCATGAAGGGAGCGGAATCTCGAGGCCATTGAGGTTTTCCCACGTTGGGAGTTGTGGGATGCCCCCTTCAAGGATTCCTTCTGCGGGACAATTGAGACCTGTTGGACAGCTCCAGGACATCCCATATGGAATGACTCCAGAGCACCGTTCGCGGATGGATGCCTGGGAAGCCCGCCTCCCATTCCAATTGTCTCCTAGCAACAAGACAGTTTAGAGTTGATGGCTCTGCCGGAGCAACCAGGGTGGCTGAGTTGAAATGGACTTTCCTGAGGATGGGTCCTAATGTGTTTTTGTGTCCATGAGGGCCTTGGAATGGGGCGGTGGCACCGGGACCCTGAAGTACTCTCCTAAGCTTTGGACATGGCTCCCATGCACAGGTTTCCTTGTGGAGACGAGATGAGTTCTGATGGGTGCCTCAGGAAAACCCCTATGCTCGTATTGGAATCAGGCTTTTGAGGACACATGCCCGTAACCCAAAGCAATGGATCTTAATATGGCCTAGGGTCCTGTCTGGTTCAATCTTCTTCTCTAGGGACATCCAACTATGGTATGAGTGGAGGTCGATTATCAGCTGGTGTCAGACAGCCCTTGTTTGTTCCGAGCGACCTACACTATTGGGATGACCTCAGGGACTTTGGAGGTTTCTCCTAATTTGTACGATTTTGGACCATGGAATGGGCAGAATTCCCATGGATTGGTAGGCACAGTCCTAATGTGTGGCTCTAGGGGCCCAGCCTGGAGGGTGTGTGGCCCAAGACTTTGAGGACAGAAGTCTGAAAACACAAACTCAACTTAGGTTTGGGGACGTAGGTATGGCAGGCCCGATCTACAAACCATGAGAAAAACTCTTCAGGATATGAAGAAAGTGCGAGTCTGAGGCGCTTGCTCAGGCTTTTGTCTCTGGATTTTGTATCAGCGATGGCCGTGGAATGTCGGGGAGGCCTCATGCGCCATGGACGAATCTTCCTCTCTGAGGCTTTGGCCCGAATCCCAATTGCTTTTCGTCAATCTGTGGGATGGGAGGACTCCTTTCAGTTTTGTTACCTCAGGTGTCCCACCAAAAGAGGAATTCCAAAGCAAAGCCGTGGGGAAGACTGAAGGGACAACCCGAACTATGGTTAAAAATTGGGGCCTAGGGGCATGGCAAGCCCAGTATGCTATCTCTTCATCCAGCCACTGAGTGTCCTTACTTGAGGACTGGGCTCAGCCTGAGGGTCACAATGTGTGTTTGTGACCAATGTGGCCCGCGAGCATGGGCGGGGCCTCATGGGCCACACTGGTTTCAACTACTCTGAACGTTGGACAGCATGCCAACCACAAGGTTTCTTGCCATGGGGAAGGAGTTCTGATTTCTGCATCACCTTCAACCCTGGGCAGTGATAGGAGATAAGGTCTAGGTTCTGAAACCTGAAAACCGAGGTTGGGAAGAGATGACGACCTAAGGCCATGGCGGCTCGATGTGCTCAGTGTGCGGCCAGCTGTCTGGGAGGGGCCAGGGGGTCCAGGCTCAGGCTGTGTCAGAAAGGACATTAGTGCCCTGGTCAGCCTATGTATTTGGGGTACAGCCAAGGTCGGTGCAGGTTGATCCTCATTTGGGGTTACTGGGTAGCCCCAGAGGACAATGTTTTTCTTCTGGAGGGCAGGAAGAGTGCTGCATTGTAGTTCTGGATTGCCAAACTGGAGGGCTTGTGGGCCAGTAGTCTGACGACAAAAGTCTGAGAACACAAGCTAGGCTTAGGTTTCTGGGTGAGGCCATGGCAGGCACAATCTACAGACCTGAATTGAGATCTCGTGCATCTGAAGACAGGGCGAGGATCAGACGATCGCTCAGGTTGGAGTTTCTGTCCCTGATGGCCCCTTCATGAATGGGGGGGCATCACGAGGCCATGGGGGTTTTCCCACGATGGGAGTTGTGAGAAGCTCCAAAGTGCAGAGAGTCTTCTGCAGAACAATTGAGACCTGTTGTTTGGCTCCAGGCCAATGATTCTGAGCAGGGTTCTAAGGATGGATGGCTGGGTAGCCCACCTCGCATTCCAATTGTCTCCTAGCAACAAGACAGGTTAGATCTCCTGGATCTGTGGGGAGCAACCGAGGACGCTGAGTTGAAATGGACACCCCTGGGGATGGGTCCTAATGTGCTTTTGTGTCTATGGAGACCTTGGAATGAAGCGGTGGCACTGGGGCCCTAAAGGGTTCTCCTAAACAGAGGCTTTGACACAGCTCCAACGTGCAAGTTTCCCATGTGTAGATGAGATATTTTCTGATGGGTGAGTCAAGAAACAGCTATATGCTGCTTTTGAAATCCAGGCCTCTGAGGAGAGATGCCTGGAAACCAAAGCAATGGATCTGATTAGTGCCTAGGGTCCTGTTCTTTCGTTTTTACCTCTGGGGACATCTGTCTATGGGTCTGAGTGCAGGTAGGTGCTCAGTTGGGCTCAGATTGTCCCTGGATCAGGGACTTTTGAGGTTTATCCTATTAGGAGGGTTGAGGCCATTGGAATGGGCACACACAATTCCCTTGGAGAGGCCAAGTACAGTCCTCAGGTTTGGCTCCAGGGTCCTGAGCCTGTAGGTTGTGTAGGCCAGGGCTGTTTGGACAGTTGTCTGAAAACACAAACTCGGCTTATGTTTCGGGTCATAGGTATGGCAGGACTGATCTACAGACCATGAGGAGAACTCTTCGGGATTTGAAAGAAGGGCGAGTGTGAGGCTCCTGCTCAAGTTTTTGTCTCTGTATATCGTGTCACTCATGGTCGTGGAATTTCTGGGTGACTTCATGGGAAATGGACGAGTCTTACTCTCTGGTGGTTTGGCCCCGTCCAAAGAGTTTGGGGTCATTCTGTGGGCTGGAAGAATTCCGTTTTTTGTTGTTGTTGTTGTTGTTGTTGTTGTTTTCTTTTTTAACCTCAGGTGTCCCACCAAATGAGGGATTCCAGAGCAGAGCCCTGGGGAGGGGCGACTGGACAATCAGAAATCTGGTTAAAAATTGGGGCCTAGGGACATGTCAAGCCCATTATGACATCTAATGGTCCAGCCACAAAGAGGACTTACTAGAGGACAGGACTCATGCTGAGGGTCACAATGCGTGTGTATGCCCTCGTCGCACTCAAGAATGGGCGGGGCCTCAGGGTGAATGCTGGTTTCTCCTTCACTGAACGTTGGACAAAGTGCCAACCACAAGGGTTCTTGCCATGGGTAAGGAGGAGTTCTGATTTCTGCATCACACTCACCCCTGGGCAGTGATTGGAGATAAGGTCTCGGTTCTGAAGCCTGAAAACTGAGGTACAGAAGAGAGGATACCTAAGGCCATGGCGGGTTTTATGTGCTCAGTGTGCAGTCAGCTTTCTCGGTGTTGGTCAGGAGATCCGGGCTCAGGTTGTGTTCGACAGTGCATTAGTGCCCAGGTTAGACTATATAATTTCGGTAAAGTCGAGTGCTGTGTAGGTTGATCCTCATTTAAGGTTCCTGGGCAGCTCATGAGGCACTAATTTTTTTTCTAGAGGGCAGGCAGAGTGCTGCATTGTGGGTCCGGAATTGCCAAACTTGAGGGCTTCGGGGCCAGGAGTGTGAGGACGGAAGTGTGAGAAGACAAGGTAGACTTGGGTTTCAGGGCGAGGGCACGGCAGGTACCCCCTGCAGATCTGAACCAATATCTCATGCATCTGAAGTCAGGGCGAGGATCAGACGTTGGCTGAGGTTGGAGTTTCTGTGCATGACGGCCGCTTCATGAAGGGAGCGGAATCTCGAGGCCATTGAGGTTTTCCCACGTTGGGAGTTGTGGGATGCCCCCTTCAAGGATTCCTTCTGCGGGACAATTGAGACCTGTTGGACAGCTCCAGGACATCCCATATGGAATGACTCCAGAGCACCGTTCGCGGATGGATGCCTGGGAAGCCCGCCTCCCATTCCAATTGTCTCCTAGCAACAAGACAGTTTAGAGTTGATGGCTCTGCCGGAGCAACCAGGGTGGCTGAGTTGAAATGGACTTTCCTGAGGATGGGTCCTAATGTGTTTTTGTGTCCATGAGGGCCTTGGAATGGGGCGGTGGCACCGGGACCCTGAAGTACTCTCCTAAGCTTTGGACATGGCTCCCATGCACAGGTTTCCTTGTGGAGACGAGATGAGTTCTGATGGGTGCCTCAGGAAAACCCCTATGCTCGTATTGGAATCAGGCTTTTGAGGACACATGCCCGTAACCCAAAGCAATGGATCTTAATATGGCCTAGGGTCCTGTCTGGTTCAATCTTCTTCTCTAGGGACATCCAACTATGGTATGAGTGGAGGTCGATTATCAGCTGGTGTCAGACAGCCCTTGTTTGTTCCGAGCGACCTACACTATTGGGATGACCTCAGGGACTTTGGAGGTTTCTCCTAATTTGTACGATTTTGGACCATGGAATGGGCAGAATTCCCATGGATTGGTAGGCACAGTCCTAATGTGTGGCTCTAGGGGCCCAGCCTGGAGGGTGTGTGGCCCAAGACTTTGAGGACAGAAGTCTGAAAACACAAACTCAACTTAGGTTTGGGGACGTAGGTATGGCAGGCCCGATCTACAAACCATGAGAAAAACTCTTCAGGATATGAAGAAAGTGCGAGTCTGAGGCGCTTGCTCAGGCTTTTGTCTCTGGATTTTGTATCAGCGATGGCCGTGGAATGTCGGGGAGGCCTCATGCGCCATGGACGAATCTTCCTCTCTGAGGCTTTGGCCCGAATCCCAATTGCTTTTCGTCAATCTGTGGGATGGGAGGACTCCTTTCAGTTTTGTTACCTCAGGTGTCCCACCAAAAGAGGAATTCCAAAGCAAAGCCGTGGGGAAGACTGAAGGGACAACCCGAACTATGGTTAAAAATTGGGGCCTAGGGGCATGGCAAGCCCAGTATGCTATCTCTTCATCCAGCCACTGAGTGTCCTTACTTGAGGACTGGGCTCAGCCTGAGGGTCACAATGTGTGTTTGTGACCAATGTGGCCCGCGAGCATGGGCGGGGCCTCATGGGCCACACTGGTTTCAACTACTCTGAACGTTGGACAGCATGCCAACCACAAGGTTTCTTGCCATGGGGAAGGAGTTCTGATTTCTGCATCACCTTCAACCCTGGGCAGTGATAGGAGATAAGGTCTCGGTTGAAACCTGAAAACCGAGGTTGGGAAGAGATGACGACCTAAGGCCATGGCGGCTCGATGTGCTCAGTGTGCGGCCAGCTGTCTGGGAGGGGCCAGGGGGTCCAGGCTCAGGCTGTGTCAGAAAGGACATTAGTGCCCTGGTCAGCCTATGTATTTGGGGTACAGCCAAGGTCGGTGCAGGTTGATCCTCATTTGGGGTTACTGGGTAGCCCCAGAGGACAATGTTTTTCTTCTGGAGGGCAGGAAGAGTGCTGCATTGTAGTTCTGGATTGCCAAACTGGAGGGCTTGTGGGCCAGTAGTCTGACGACAAAAGTCTGAGAACACAAGCTAGGCTTAGGTTTCTGGGTGAGGCCATGGCAGGCACAATCTACAGACCTGAATTGAGATCTCGTGCATCTGAAGACAGGGCGAGGATCAGACGATCGCTCAGGTTGGAGTTTCTGTCCCTGATGGCCCCTTCATGAATGGGGGGGCATCACGAGGCCATGGGGGTTTTCCCACGATGGGAGTTGTGAGAAGCTCCAAAGTGCAGAGAGTCTTCTGCAGAACAATTGAGACCTGTTGTTTGGCTCCAGGCCAATGATTCTGAGCAGGGTTCTAAGGATGGATGGCTGGGTAGCCCACCTCGCATTCCAATTGTCTCCTAGCAACAAGACAGGTTAGATCTCCTGGATCTGTGGGGAGCAACCGAGGACGCTGAGTTGAAATGGACACCCCTGGGGATGGGTCCTAATGTGCTTTTGTGTCTATGGAGACCTTGGAATGAAGCGGTGGCACTGGGGCCCTAAAGGGTTCTCCTAAACAGAGGCTTTGACACAGCTCCAACGTGCAAGTTTCCCATGTGTAGATGAGATATTTTCTGATGGGTGAGTCAAGAAACAGCTATATGCTGCTTTTGAAATCCAGGCCTCTGAGGAGAGATGCCTGGAAACCAAAGCAATGGATCTGATTAGTGCCTAGGGTCCTGTTCTTTCGTTTTTACCTCTGGGGACATCTGTCTATGGGTCTGAGTGCAGGTAGGTGCTCAGTTGGGCTCAGATTGTCCCTGGATCAGGGACTTTTGAGGTTTATCCTATTAGGAGGGTTGAGGCCATTGGAATGGGCACACACAATTCCCTTGGAGAGGCCAAGTACAGTCCTCAGGTTTGGCTCCAGGGTCCTGAGCCTGTAGGTTGTGTAGGCCAGGGCTGTTTGGACAGTTGTCTGAAAACACAAACTCGGCTTATGTTTCGGGTCATAGGTATGGCAGGACTGATCTACAGACCATGAGGAGAACTCTTCGGGATTTGAAAGAAGGGCGAGTGTGAGGCTCCTGCTCAAGTTTTTGTCTCTGTATATCGTGTCACTCATGGTCGTGGAATTTCTGGGTGACTTCATGGGAAATGGACGAGTCTTACTCTCTGGTGGTTTGGCCCCGTCCAAAGAGTTTGGGGTCATTCTGTGGGCTGGAAGAAGTCCGTTTTTTGTTGTTGTTGTTGTTGTTGTTGTTGTTTTCTTTTTTAACCTCAGGTGTCCCACCAAATGAGGGATTCCAGAGCAGAGCCCTGGGGAGGGGCGACTGGACAATCAGAAATCTGGTTAAAAATTGGGGCCTAGGGACATGTCAAGCCCATTATGACATCTAATGGTCCAGCCACAAAGAGGACTTACTAGAGGACAGGACTCATGCTGAGGGTCACAATGCGTGTGTATGCCCTCGTCGCACTCAAGAATGGGCGGGGCCTCAGGGTGAATGCTGGTTTCTCCTTCACTGAACGTTGGACAAAGTGCCAACCACAAGGGTTCTTGCCATGGGTAAGGAGGAGTTCTGATTTCTGCATCACACTCACCCCTGGGCAGTGGTTGGAGATAAGGTCTCGGTTCTGAAGCCTGAAAACTGAGGTACAGAAGAGAGGATACCTAAGGCCATGGCGGGTTTTATGTGCTCAGTGTGCAGTCAGCTTTCTCGGTGTTGGTCAGGAGATCCGGGCTCAGGTTGTGTTCGACAGTGCATTAGTGCCCAGGTTAGACTATATAATTTCGGTAAAGTCGAGTGCTGTGTAGGTTGATCCTCATTTAAGGTTCCTGGGCAGCTCATGAGGCACTAATTTTTTTTCTAGAGGGCAGGCAGAGTGCTGCATTGTGGCTCCGGAATTGCCAAACTTGAGGGCTTCGGGGCCAGGAGTGTGAGGACGGAAGTGTGAGAAGACAAGGTAGACTTGGGTTTCAGGGCGAGGGCACGGCAGGTACCCCCTGCAGATCTGAACCAATATCTCATGCATCTGAAGTCAGGGCGAGGATCAGACGTTGGCTGAGGTTGGAGTTTCTGTGCATGACGGCCGCTTCATGAAGGGAGCGGAATCTCGAGGCCATTGAGGTTTTCCCACGTTGGGAGTTGTGGGATGCCCCCTTCAAGGATTCCTTCTGCGGGACAATTGAGACCTGTTGGACAGCTCCCGGACATCCCATATGGAATGACTCCAGAGCACCGTTCGCGGATGGATGCCTGGGAAGCCCGCCTCCCATTCCAATTGTCTCCTAGCAACAAGACAGTTTAGAGTTGATGGCTCTGCCGGAGCAACCAGGGTGGCTGAGTTGAAATGGACTTTCCTGAGGATGTGTCCTAATGTGTTTTTGTGTCCATGAGGGCCTTGGAATGGGGCGGTGGCACCGGGACCCTGAAGTACTCTCCTAAGCTTTGGACATGGCTCCCATGCACAGGTTTCCTTGTGGAGACGAGATGAGTTCTGATGGGTGCCTCAGGAAAACCCCTATGCTCGTATTGGAATCAGGCTTTTGAGGACACATGCCCGTAACCCAAAGCAATGGATCTTAATATGGCCTAGGGTCCTGTCTGGTTCAATCTTCTTCTCTAGGGACATCCAACTATGGTATGAGTGGAGGTCGATTATCAGCTGGTGTCAGACAGCCCTTGTTTGTTCCGAGCGACCTACACTATTGGGATGACCTCAGGGACTTTGGAGGTTTCTCCTAATTTGTACGATTTTGGACCATGGAATGGGCAGAATTCCCATGGATTGGTAGGCACAGTCCTAATGTGTGGCTCTAGGGGCCCAGCCTGGAGGGTGTGTGGCCCAAGACTTTGAGGACAGAAGTCTGAAAACACAAACTCAACTTAGGTTTGGGGACGTAGGTATGGCAGGCCCGATCTACAAACCATGAGAAAAACTCTTCAGGATATGAAGAAAGTGCGAGTCTGAGGCGCTTGCTCAGGCTTTTGTCTCTGGATTTTGTATCAGCGATGGCCGTGGAATGTCGGGGAGGCCTCATGCGCCATGGACGAATCTTCCTCTCTGAGGCTTTGGCCCGAATCCCAATTGCTTTTCGTCAATCTGTGGGATGGGAGGACTCCTTTCAGTTTTGTTACCTCAGGTGTCCCACCAAAAGAGGAATTCCAAAGCAAAGCCGTGGGGAAGACTGAAGGGACAACCCGAACTATGGTTAAAAATTGGGGCCTAGGGGCATGGCAAGCCCAGTATGCTATCTCTTCATCCAGCCACTGAGTGTCCTTACTTGAGGACTGGGCTCAGCCTGAGGGTCACAATGTGTGTTTGTGACCAATGTGGCCCGCGAGCATGGGCGGGGCCTCATGGGCCACACTGGTTTCAACTACTCTGAACGTTGGACAGCATGCCAACCACAAGGTTTCTTGCCATGGGGAAGGAGTTCTGATTTCTGCATCACCTTCAACCCTGGGCAGTGATAGGAGATAAGGTCTAGGTTCTGAAACCTGAAAACCGAGGTTGGGAAGAGATGACGACCTAAGGCCATGGCGGCTCGATGTGCTCAGTGTGCGGCCAGCTGTCTGGGAGGGGCCAGGGGGTCCAGGCTCAGGCTGTGTCAGAAAGGACATTAGTGCCCTGGTCAGCCTATGTATTTGGGGTACAGCCAAGGTCGGTGCAGGTTGATCCTCATTTGGGGTTACTGGGTAGCCCCAGAGGACAATGTTTTTCTTCTGGAGGGCAGGAAGAGTGCTGCATTGTAGTTCTGGATTGCCAAACTGGAGGGCTTGTGGGCCAGTAGTCTGACGACAAAAGTCTGAGAACACAAGCTAGGCTTAGGTTTCTGGGTGAGGCCATGGCAGGCACAATCTACAGACCTGAATTGAGATCTCGTGCATCTGAAGACAGGGCGAGGATCAGACGATCGCTCAGGTTGGAGTTTCTGTCCCTGATGGCCCCTTCATGAATGGGGGGGCATCACGAGGCCATGGGGGTTTTCCCACGATGGGAGTTGTGAGAAGCTCCAAAGTGCAGAGAGTCTTCTGCAGAACAATTGAGACCTGTTGTTTGGCTCCAGGCCAATGATTCTGAGCAGGGTTCTAAGGATGGATGGCTGGGTAGCCCACCTCGCATTCCAATTTTCTCCTAGCAACAAGACAGGTTAGATCTCCTGGATCTGTGGGGAGCAACCGAGGACGCTGAGTTGGAATGGACACCCCTGGGGATGGGTCCTAATGTGCTTTTGTGTCTATGGAGACCTTGGAATGAAGCGGTGGCACTGGGGCCCTAAAGGGTTCTCCTAAACAGAGGCTTTGACACAGCTCCAACGTGCAAGTTTCCCATGTGTAGATGAGATATTTTCTGATGGGTGAGTCAAGAAACAGCTATATGCTGCTTTTGAAATCCAGGCCTCTGAGGAGAGATGCCTGGAAACCAAAGCAATGGATCTGATTAGTGCCTAGGGTCCTGTTCTTTCGTTTTTACCTCTGGGGACATCTGTCTATGGGTCTGAGTGCAGGTAGGTGCTCAGTTGGGCTCAGATTGTCCCTGGATCAGGGACTTTTGAGGTTTATCCTATTAGGAGGGTTGAGGCCATTGGAATGGGCACACACAATTCCCTTGGAGAGGCCAAGTACAGTCCTCAGGTTTGGCTCCAGGGTCCTGAGCCTGTAGGTTGTGTAGGCCAGGGCTGTTTGGACAGTTGTCTGAAAACACAAACTCGGCTTATGTTTCGGGTCATAGGTATGGCAGGACTGATCTACAGACCATGAGGAGAACTCTTCGGGATTTGAAAGAAGGGCGAGTGTGAGGCTCCTGCTCAAGTTTTTGTCTCTGTATATCGTGTCACTCATGGTCGTGGAATTTCTGGGTGACTTCATGGGAAATGGACGAGTCTTACTCTCTGGTGGTTTGGCCCCGTCCAAAGAGTTTGGGGTCATTCTGTGGGCTGGAAGAATTCCGTTTTTTGTTGTTGTTGTTGTTGTTGTTGTTGTTTTCTTTTTTAACCTCAGGTGTCCCACCAAATGAGGGATTCCAGAGCAGAGCCCTGGGGAGGGGCGACTGGACAATCAGAAATCTGGTTAAAAATTGGGGCCTAGGGACATGTCAAGCCCATTATGACATCTAATGGTCCAGCCACAAAGAGGACTTACTAGAGGACAGGACTCATGCTGAGGGTCACAATGCGTGTGTATGCCCTCGTCGCACTCAAGAATGGGCGGGGCCTCAGGGTGAATGCTGGTTTCTCCTTCACTGAACGTTGGACAAAGTGCCAACCACAAGGGTTCTTGCCATGGGTAAGGAGGAGTTCTGATTTCTGCATCACACTCACCCCTGGGCAGTGATTGGAGATAAGGTCTCGGTTCTGAAGCCTGAAAACTGAGGTACAGAAGAGAGGATACCTAAGGCCATGGCGGGTTTTATGTGCTCAGTGTGCAGTCAGCTTTCTCGGTGTTGGTCAGGAGATCCGGGCTCAGGTTGTGTTCGACAGTGCATTAGTGCCCAGGTTAGACTATATAATTTCGGTAAAGTCGAGTGCTGTGTAGGTTGATCCTCATTTAAGGTTCCTGGGCAGCTCATGAGGCACTAATTTTTTTTCTAGAGGGCAGGCAGAGTGCTGCATTGTGGGTCCGGAATTGCCAAACTTGAGGGCTTCGGGGCCAGGAGTGTGAGGACGGAAGTGTGAGAAGACAAGGTAGACTTGGGTTTCAGGGCGAGGGCACGGCAGGTACCCCCTGCAGATCTGAACCAATATCTCATGCATCTGAAGTCAGGGCGAGGATCAGACGTTGGCTGAGGTTGGAGTTTCTGTGCATGACGGCCGCTTCATGAAGGGAGCGGAATCTCGAGGCCATTGAGGTTTTCCCACGTTGGGAGTTGTGGGATGCCCCCTTCAAGGATTCCTTCTGCGGGACAATTGAGACCTGTTGGACAGCTCCAGGACATCCCATATGGAATGACTCCAGAGCACCGTTCGCGGATGGATGCCTGGGAAGCCCGCCTCCCATTCCAATTGTCTCCTAGCAACAAGACAGTTTAGAGTTGATGGCTCTGCCGGAGCAACCAGGGTGGCTGAGTTGAAATGGACTTTCCTGAGGATGGGTCCTAATGTGTTTTTGTGTCCATGAGGGCCTTGGAATGGGGCGGTGGCACCGGGACCCTGAAGTACTCTCCTAAGCTTTGGACATGGCTCCCATGCACAGGTTTCCTTGTGGAGACGAGATGAGTTCTGATGGGTGCCTCAGGAAAACCCCTATGCTCGTATTGGAATCAGGCTTTTGAGGACACATGCCCGTAACCCAAAGCAATGGATCTTAATATGGCCTAGGGTCCTGTCTGGTTCAATCTTCTTCTCTAGGGACATCCAACTATGGTATGAGTGGAGGTCGATTATCAGCTGGTGTCAGACAGCCCTTGTTTGTTCCGAGCGACCTACACTATTGGGATGACCTCAGGGACTTTGGAGGTTTCTCCTAATTTGTACGATTTTGGACCATGGAATGGGCAGAATTCCCATGGATTGGTAGGCACAGTCCTAATGTGTGGCTCTAGGGGCCCAGCCTGGAGGGTGTGTGGCCCAAGACTTTGAGGACAGAAGTCTGAAAACACAAACTCAACTTAGGTTTGGGGACGTAGGTATGGCAGGCCCGATCTACAAACCATGAGAAAAACTCTTCAGGATATGAAGAAAGTGCGAGTCTGAGGCGCTTGCTCAGGCTTTTGTCTCTGGATTTTGTATCAGCGATGGCCGTGGAATGTCGGGGAGGCCTCATGCGCCATGGACGAATCTTCCTCTCTGAGGCTTTGGCCCGAATCCCAATTGCTTTTCGTCAATCTGTGGGATGGGAGGACTCCTTTCAGTTTTGTTACCTCAGGTGTCCCACCAAAAGAGGAATTCCAAAGCAAAGCCGTGGGGAAGACTGAAGGGACAACCCGAACTATGGTTAAAAATTGGGGCCTAGGGGCATGGCAAGCCCAGTATGCTATCTCTTCATCCAGCCACTGAGTGTCCTTACTTGAGGACTGGGCTCAGCCTGAGGGTCACAATGTGTGTTTGTGACCAATGTGGCCCGCGAGCATGGGCGGGGCCTCATGGACCACACTGGTTTCAACTACTCTGAACGTTGGACAGCATGCCAACCACAAGGTTTCTTGCCATGGGGAAGGAGTTCTGATTTCTGCATCACCTTCAACCCTGGGCAGTGATAGGAGATAAGGTCTCGGTTGAAACCTGAAAACCGAGGTTGGGAAGAGATGACGACCTAAGGCCATGGCGGCTCGATGTGCTCAGTGTGCGGCCAGCTGTCTGGGAGGGGCCAGGGGGTCCAGGCTCAGGCTGTGTCAGAAAGGACATTAGTGCCCTGGTCAGCCTATGTATTTGGGGTACAGCCAAGGTCGGTGCAGGTTGATCCTCATTTGGGGTTACTGGGTAGCCCCAGAGGACAATGTTTTTCTTCTGGAGGGCAGGAAGAGTGCTGCATTGTAGTTCTGGATTGCCAAACTGGAGGGCTTGTGGGCCAGTAGTCTGACGACAAAAGTCTGAGAACACAAGCTAGGCTTAGGTTTCTGGGTGAGGCCATGGCAGGCACAATCTACAGACCTGAATTGAGATCTCGTGCATCTGAAGACAGGGCGAGGATCAGACGATCGCTCAGGTTGGAGTTTCTGTCCCTGATGGCCCCTTCATGAATGGGGGGGCATCACGAGGCCATGGGGGTTTTCCCACGATGGGAGTTGTGAGAAGCTCCAAAGTGCAGAGAGTCTTCTGCAGAACAATTGAGACCTGTTGTTTGGCTCCAGGCCAATGATTCTGAGCAGGGTTCTAAGGATGGATGGCTGGGTAGCCCACCTCGCATTCCAATTGTCTCCTAGCAACAAGACAGGTTAGATCTCCTGGATCTGTGGGGAGCAACCGAGGACGCTGAGTTGAAATGGACACCCCTGGGGATGGGTCCTAATGTGCTTTTGTGTCTATGGAGACCTTGGAATGAAGCGGTGGCACTGGGGCCCTAAAGGGTTCTCCTAAACAGAGGCTTTGACACAGCTCCAACGTGCAAGTTTCCCATGTGTAGATGAGATATTTTCTGATGGGTGAGTCAAGAAACAGCTATATGCTGCTTTTGAAATCCAGGCCTCTGAGGAGAGATGCCTGGAAACCAAAGCAATGGATCTGATTAGTGCCTAGGGTCCTGTTCTTTCGTTTTTACCTCTGGGGACATCTGTCTATGGGTCTGAGTGCAGGTAGGTGCTCAGTTGGGCTCAGATTGTCCCTGGATCAGGGACTTTTGAGGTTTATCCTATTAGGAGGGTTGAGGCCATTGGAATGGGCACACACAATTCCCTTGGAGAGGCCAAGTACAGTCCTCAGGTTTGGCTCCAGGGTCCTGAGCCTGTAGGTTGTGTAGGCCAGGGCTGTTTGGACAGTTGTCTGAAAACACAAACTCGGCTTATGTTTCGGGTCATAGGTATGGCAGGACTGATCTACAGACCATGAGGAGAACTCTTCGGGATTTGAAAGAAGGGCGAGTGTGAGGCTCCTGCTCAAGTTTTTGTCTCTGTATATCGTGTCACTCATGGTCGTGGAATTTCTGGGTGACTTCATGGGAAATGGACGAGTCTTACTCTCTGGTGGTTTGGCCCCGTCCAAAGAGTTTGGGGTCATTCTGTGGGCTGGAAGAAGTCCGTTTTTTGTTGTTGTTGTTGTTGTTGTTGTTGTTTTCTTTTTTAACCTCAGGTGTCCCACCAAATGAGGGATTCCAGAGCAGAGCCCTGGGGAGGGGCGACTGGACAATCAGAAATCTGGTTAAAAATTGGGGCCTAGGGACATGTCAAGCCCATTATGACATCTAATGGTCCAGCCACAAAGAGGACTTACTAGAGGACAGGACTCATGCTGAGGGTCACAATGCGTGTGTATGCCCTCGTCGCACTCAAGAATGGGCGGGGCCTCAGGGTGAATGCTGGTTTCTCCTTCACTGAACGTTGGACAAAGTGCCAACCACAAGGGTTCTTGCCATGGGTAAGGAGGAGTTCTGATTTCTGCATCACACTCACCCCTGGGCAGTGGTTGGAGATAAGGTCTCGGTTCTGAAGCCTGAAAACTGAGGTACAGAAGAGAGGATACCTAAGGCCATGGCGGGTTTTATGTGCTCAGTGTGCAGTCAGCTTTCTCGGTGTTGGTCAGGAGATCCGGGCTCAGGTTGTGTTCGACAGTGCATTAGTGCCCAGGTTAGACTATATAATTTCGGTAAAGTCGAGTGCTGTGTAGGTTGATCCTCATTTAAGGTTCCTGGGCAGCTCATGAGGCACTAATTTTTTTTCTAGAGGGCAGGCAGAGTGCTGCATTGTGGCTCCGGAATTGCCAAACTTGAGGGCTTCGGGGCCAGGAGTGTGAGGACGGAAGTGTGAGAAGACAAGGTAGACTTGGGTTTCAGGGCGAGGGCACGGCAGGTACCCCCTGCAGATCTGAACCAATATCTCATGCATCTGAAGTCAGGGCGAGGATCAGACGTTGGCTGAGGTTGGAGTTTCTGTGCATGACGGCCGCTTCATGAAGGGAGCGGAATCTCGAGGCCATTGAGGTTTTCCCACGTTGGGAGTTGTGGGATGCCCCCTTCAAGGATTCCTTCTGCGGGACAATTGAGACCTGTTGGACAGCTCCCGGACATCCCATATGGAATGACTCCAGAGCACCGTTCGCGGATGGATGCCTGGGAAGCCCGCCTCCCATTCCAATTGTCTCCTAGCAACAAGACAGTTTAGAGTTGATGGCTCTGCCGGAGCAACCAGGGTGGCTGAGTTGAAATGGACTTTCCTGAGGATGGGTCCTAATGTGTTTTTGTGTCCATGAGGGCCTTGGAATGGGGCGGTGGCACCGGGACCCTGAAGTACTCTCCTAAGCTTTGGACATGGCTCCCATGCACAGGTTTCCTTGTGGAGACGAGATGAGTTCTGATGGGTGCCTCAGGAAAACCCCTATGCTCGTATTGGAATCAGGCTTTTGAGGACACATGCCCGTAACCCAAAGCAATGGATCTTAATATGGCCTAGGGTCCTGTCTGGTTCAATCTTCTTCTCTAGGGACATCCAACTATGGTATGAGTGGAGGTCGATTATCAGCTGGTGTCAGACAGCCCTTGTTTGTTCCGAGCGACCTACACTATTGGGATGACCTCAGGGACTTTGGAGGTTTCTCCTAATTTGTACGATTTTGGACCATGGAATGGGCAGAATTCCCATGGATTGGTAGGCACAGTCCTAATGTGTGGCTCTAGGGGCCCAGCCTGGAGGGTGTGTGGCCCAAGACTTTGAGGACAGAAGTCTGAAAACACAAACTCAACTTAGGTTTGGGGACGTAGGTATGGCAGGCCCGATCTACAAACCATGAGAAAAACTCTTCAGGATATGAAGAAAGTGCGAGTCTGAGGCGCTTGCTCAGGCTTTTGTCTCTGGATTTTGTATCAGCGATGGCCGTGGAATGTCGGGGAGGCCTCATGCGCCATGGACGAATCTTCCTCTCTGAGGCTTTGGCCCGAATCCCAATTGCTTTTCGTCAATCTGTGGGATGGGAGGACTCCTTTCAGTTTTGTTACCTCAGGTGTCCCACCAAAAGAGGAATTCCAAAGCAAAGCCGTGGGGAAGACTGAAGGGACAACCCGAACTATGGTTAAAAATTGGGGCCTAGGGGCATGGCAAGCCCAGTATGCTATCTCTTCATCCAGCCACTGAGTGTCCTTACTTGAGGACTGGGCTCAGCCTGAGGGTCACAATGTGTGTTTGTGACCAATGTGGCCCGCGAGCATGGGCGGGGCCTCATGGGCCACACTGGTTTCAACTACTCTGAACGTTGGACAGCATGCCAACCACAAGGTTTCTTGCCATGGGGAAGGAGTTCTGATTTCTGCATCACCTTCAACCCTGGGCAGTGATAGGAGATAAGGTCTCGGTTGAAACCTGAAAACCGAGGTTGGGAAGAGATGACGACCTAAGGCCATGGCGGCTCGATGTGCTCAGTGTGCGGCCAGCTGTCTGGGAGGGGCCAGGGGGTCCAGGCTCAGGCTGTGTCAGAAAGGACATTAGTGCCCTGGTCAGCCTATGTATTTGGGGTACAGCCAAGGTCGGTGCAGGTTGATCCTCATTTGGGGTTACTGGGTAGCCCCAGAGGACAATGTTTTTCTTCTGGAGGGCAGGAAGAGTGCTGCATTGTAGTTCTGGATTGCCAAACTGGAGGGCTTGTGGGCCAGTAGTCTGACGACAAAAGTCTGAGAACACAAGCTAGGCTTAGGTTTCTGGGTGAGGCCATGGCAGGCACAATCTACAGACCTGAATTGAGATCTCGTGCATCTGAAGACAGGGCGAGGATCAGACGATCGCTCAGGTTGGAGTTTCTGTCCCTGATGGCCCCTTCATGAATGGGGGGGCATCACGAGGCCATGGGGGTTTTCCCACGATGGGAGTTGTGAGAAGCTCCAAAGTGCAGAGAGTCTTCTGCAGAACAATTGAGACCTGTTGTTTGGCTCCAGGCCAATGATTCTGAGCAGGGTTCTAAGGATGGATGGCTGGGTAGCCCACCTCGCATTCCAATTTTCTCCTAGCAACAAGACAGGTTAGATCTCCTGGATCTGTGGGGAGCAACCGAGGACGCTGAGTTGGAATGGACACCCCTGGGGATGGGTCCTAATGTGCTTTTGTGTCTATGGAGACCTTGGAATGAAGCGGTGGCACTGGGGCCCTAAAGGGTTCTCCTAAACAGAGGCTTTGACACAGCTCCAACGTGCAAGTTTCCCATGTGTAGATGAGATATTTTCTGATGGGTGAGTCAAGAAACAGCTATATGCTGCTTTTGAAATCCAGGCCTCTGAGGAGAGATGCCTGGAAACCAAAGCAATGGATCTGATTAGTGCCTAGGGTCCTGTTCTTTCGTTTTTACCTCTGGGGACATCTGTCTATGGGTCTGAGTGCAGGTAGGTGCTCAGTTGGGCTCAGATTGTCCCTGGATCAGGGACTTTTGAGGTTTATCCTATTAGGAGGGTTGAGGCCATTGGAATGGGCACACACAATTCCCTTGGAGAGGCCAAGTACAGTCCTCAGGTTTGGCTCCAGGGTCCTGAGCCTGTAGGTTGTGTAGGCCAGGGCTGTTTGGACAGTTGTCTGAAAACACAAACTCGGCTTATGTTTCGGGTCATAGGTATGGCAGGACTGATCTACAGACCATGAGGAGAACTCTTCGGGATTTGAAAGAAGGGCGAGTGTGAGGCTCCTGCTCAAGTTTTTGTCTCTGTATATCGTGTCACTCATGGTCGTGGAATTTCTGGGTGACTTCATGGGAAATGGACGAGTCTTACTCTCTGGTGGTTTGGCCCCGTCCAAAGAGTTTGGGGTCATTCTGTGGGCTGGAAGAAGTCCGTTTTTTGTTGTTGTTGTTGTTGTTGTTGTTGTTTTCTTTTTTAACCTCAGGTGTCCCACCAAATGAGGGATTCCAGAGCAGAGCCCTGGGGAGGGGCGACTGGACAATCAGAAATCTGGTTAAAAATTGGGGCCTAGGGACATGTCAAGCCCATTATGACATCTAATGGTCCAGCCACAAAGAGGACTTACTAGAGGACAGGACTCATGCTGAGGGTCACAATGCGTGTGTATGCCCTCGTCGCACTCAAGAATGGGCGGGGCCTCAGGGTGAATGCTGGTTTCTCCTTCACTGAACGTTGGACAAAGTGCCAACCACAAGGGTTCTTGCCATGGGTAAGGAGGAGTTCTGATTTCTGCATCACACTCACCCCTGGGCAGTGGTTGGAGATAAGGTCTCGGTTCTGAAGCCTGAAAACTGAGGTACAGAAGAGAGGATACCTAAGGCCATGGCGGGTTTTATGTGCTCAGTGTGCAGTCAGCTTTCTCGGTGTTGGTCAGGAGATCCGGGCTCAGGTTGTGTTCGACAGTGCATTAGTGCCCAGGTTAGACTATATAATTTCGGTAAAGTCGAGTGCTGTGTAGGTTGATCCTCATTTAAGGTTCCTGGGCAGCTCATGAGGCACTAATTTTTTTTCTAGAGGGCAGGCAGAGTGCTGCATTGTGGCTCCGGAATTGCCAAACTTGAGGGCTTCGGGGCCAGGAGTGTGAGGACGGAAGTGTGAGAAGACAAGGTAGACTTGGGTTTCAGGGCGAGGGCACGGCAGGTACCCCCTGCAGATCTGAACCAATATCTCATGCATCTGAAGTCAGGGCGAGGATCAGACGTTGGCTGAGGTTGGAGTTTCTGTGCATGACGGCCGCTTCATGAAGGGAGCGGAATCTCGAGGCCATTGAGGTTTTCCCACGTTGGGAGTTGTGGGATGCCCCCTTCAAGGATTCCTTCTGCGGGACAATTGAGACCTGTTGGACAGCTCCCGGACATCCCATATGGAATGACTCCAGAGCACCGTTCGTGGATGGATGCCTGGGAAGCCCGCCTCCCATTCCAATTGTCTCCTAGCAACAAGACAGTTTAGAGTTGATGGCTCTGCCGGAGCAACCAGGGTGGCTGAGTTGAAATGGACTTTCCTGAGGATGGGTCCTAATGTGTTTTTGTGTCCATGAGGGCCTTGGAATGGGGCGGTGGCACCGGGACCCTGAAGTACTCTCCTAAGCTTTGGACATGGCTCCCATGCACAGGTTTCCTTGTGGAGACGAGATGAGTTCTGATGGGTGCCTCAGGAAAACCCCTATGCTCGTATTGGAATCAGGCTTTTGAGGACACATGCCCGTAACCCAAAGCAATGGATCTTAATATGGCCTAGGGTCCTGTCTGGTTCAATCTTCTTCTCTAGGGACATCCAACTATGGTATGAGTGGAGGTCGATTATCAGCTGGTGTCAGACAGCCCTTGTTTGTTCCGAGCGACCTACACTATTGGGATGACCTCAGGGACTTTGGAGGTTTCTCCTAATTTGTACGATTTTGGACCATGGAATGGGCAGAATTCCCATGGATTGGTAGGCACAGTCCTAATGTGTGGCTCTAGGGGCCCAGCCTGGAGGGTGTGTGGCCCAAGACTTTGAGGACAGAAGTCTGAAAACACAAACTCAACTTAGGTTTGGGGACGTAGGTATGGCAGGCCCGATCTACAAACCATGAGAAAAACTCTTCAGGATATGAAGAAAGTGCGAGTCTGAGGCGCTTGCTCAGGCTTTTGTCTCTGGATTTTGTATCAGCGATGGCCGTGGAATGTCGGGGAGGCCTCATGCGCCATGGACGAATCTTCCTCTCTGAGGCTTTGGCCCGAATCCCAATTGCTTTTCGTCAATCTGTGGGATGGGAGGACTCCTTTCAGTTTTGTTACCTCAGGTGTCCCACCAAAAGAGGAATTCCAAAGCAAAGCCGTGGGGAAGACTGAAGGGACAACCCGAACTATGGTTAAAAATTGGGGCCTAGGGGCATGGCAAGCCCAGTATGCTATCTCTTCATCCAGCCACTGAGTGTCCTTACTTGAGGACTGGGCTCAGCCTGAGGGTCACAATGTGTGTTTGTGACCAATGTGGCCCGCGAGCATGGGCGGGGCCTCATGGGCCACACTGGTTTCAACTACTCTGAACGTTGGACAGCATGCCAACCACAAGGTTTCTTGCCATGGGGAAGGAGTTCTGATTTCTGCATCACCTTCAACCCTGGGCAGTGATAGGAGATAAGGTCTAGGTTCTGAAACCTGAAAACCGAGGTTGGGAAGAGATGACGACCTAAGGCCATGGCGGCTCGATGTGCTCAGTGTGCGGCCAGCTGTCTGGGAGGGGCCAGGGGGTCCAGGCTCAGGCTGTGTCAGAAAGGACATTAGTGCCCTGGTCAGCCTATGTATTTGGGGTACAGCCAAGGTCGGTGCAGGTTGATCCTCATTTGGGGTTACTGGGTAGCCCCAGAGGACAATGTTTTTCTTCTGGAGGGCAGGAAGAGTGCTGCATTGTAGTTCTGGATTGCCAAACTGGAGGGCTTGTGGGCCAGTAGTCTGACGACAAAAGTCTGAGAACACAAGCTAGGCTTAGGTTTCTGGGTGAGGCCATGGCAGGCACAATCTACAGACCTGAATTGAGATCTCGTGCATCTGAAGACAGGGCGAGGATCAGACGATCGCTCAGGTTGGAGTTTCTGTCCCTGATGGCCCCTTCATGAATGGGGGGGCATCACGAGGCCATGGGGGTTTTCCCACGATGGGAGTTGTGAGAAGCTCCAAAGTGCAGAGAGTCTTCTGCAGAA
Source organism: Mustela nivalis (assembly GCF_964662115.1). NCBI lineage: Eukaryota > Metazoa > Chordata > Mammalia > Carnivora > Mustelidae > Mustela > Mustela nivalis. The sequence continues at coordinate 443,227 of NW_028136325.1, forward strand.
CAATTGAGACCTGTTGTTTGGCTCCAGGCCAATGATTCTGAGCAGGGTTCTAAGGATGGATGGCTGGGTAGCCCACCTCGCATTCCAATTGTCTCCTAGCAACAAGACAGGTTAGATCTCCTGGATCTGTGGGGAGCAACCGAGGACGCTGAGTTGGAATGGACACCCCTGGGGATGGGTCCTAATGTGCTTTTGTGTCTATGGAGACCTTGGAATGAAGCGGTGGCACTGGGGCCCTAAAGGGTTCTCCTAAACAGAGGCTTTGACACAGCTCCAACGTGCAAGTTTCCCATGTGTAGATGAGATGTTTTCTGATGGGTGAGTCAAGAAACAGCTATATGCTGCTTTTGAAATCCAGGCCTCTGAGGAGAGATGCCTGGAAACCAAAGCAATGGATCTGATTAGTGCCTAGGGTCCTGTTCTTTCCTTTTTACCTCTGGGGACATCTGTCTATGGGTCTGAGTGCAGGTAGGTGCTCAGTTGGGCTCAGATTGTCCCTGGATCAGGGACTTTTGAGGTTTATCCTATTAGGAGGGTTGAGGCCATTGGAATGGGCACACACAATTCCCTTGGAGAGGCCAAGTACAGTCCTCAGGTTTGGCTCCAGGGTCCAGAGCCTGTAGGTTGTGTAGGCCAGGGCTGTTTGGACAGTTGTCTGAAAACACAAACTCGGCTTATGTTTCGGGTCATAGGTATGGCAGGACTGATCTACAGACCATGAGGAGAACTCTTCGGGATTTGAAAGAAGGGCGAGTGTGAGGCTCCTGCTCAAGTTTTTGTCTCTGTATATCGTGTCACTCATGGTCGTGGAATTTCTGGGTGACTTCATGGGAAATGGACGAGTCTTACTCTCTGGTGGTTTGGCCCCGTCCAAAGAGTTTGGGGTCATTCTGTGGGCTGGAAGAAGTCCGTTTTTTGTTGTTGTTGTTGTTGTTGTTGTTGTTTTCTTTTTTAACCTCAGGTGTCCCACCAAATGAGGGATTCCAGAGCAGAGCCCTGGGGAGGGGCGACTGGACAATCAGAAATCTGGTTAAAAATTGGGGCCTAGGGACATGTCAAGCCCATTATGACATCTAATGGTCCAGCCACAAAGAGGACTTACTAGAGGACAGGACTCATGCTGAGGGTCAAAATGCGTGTGTATGCCCTCGTCGCACTCAAGAATGGGCGGGGCCTCAGGGTGAATGCTGGTTTCTCCTTCACTGAACGTTGGACAAAGTGCCAACCACAAGGGTTCTTGCCATGGGTAAGGAGGAGTTCTGATTTCTGCATCACACTCACCCCTGGGCAGTGGTTGGTGATAAGGTCTCGGTTCTGAAGCCTGAAAACTGAGGTACAGAAGAGAGGATACCTAAGGCCATGGCGGGTTTTATGTGCTCAGTGTGCAGTCAGCTTTCTCGGTGTTGGTCAGGAGATCCGGGCTCAGGTTGTGTTCGACAGTGCATTAGTGCCCAGGTTAGACTATATAATTTCGGTAAAGTCGAGTGCTGTGTAGGTTGATCCTCATTTAAGGTTCCTGGGCAGCTCATGAGGCACTAATTTTTTTTCTAGAGGGCAGGCAGAGTGCTGCATTGTGGCTCCGGAATTGCCAAACTTGAGGGCTTCGGGGCCAGGAGTGTGAGGACGGAAGTGTGAGAAGACAAGGTAGACTTGGGTTTCAGGGCGAGGGCACGGCAGGTACCCCCTGCAGATCTGAACCAATATCTCATGCATCTGAAGTCAGGGCGAGGATCAGACGTTGGCTCAGGTTGGAGTTTCTGTGCATGACGGCCGCTTCATGAAGGGAGCGGAATCTCGAGGCCATTGAGGTTTTCCCACGTTGGGAGTTGTGGGATGCCCCCTTCAAGGATTCCTTCTGCGGGACAATTGAGACCTGTTGGACAGCTCCCGGACATCCCATATGGAATGACTCCAGAGCACCGTTCGCGGATGGATGCCTGGGAAGCCCGCCTCCCATTCCAATTGTCTCCTAGCAACAAGACAGTTTAGAGTTGATGGCTCTGCCGGAGCAACCAGGGTGGCTGAGTTGAAATGGACTTTCCTGAGGATGGGTCCTAATGTGTTTTTGTGTCCATGAGGGCCTTGGAATGGGGCGGTGGCACCGGGACCCTGAAGTACTCTCCTAAGCTTTGGACATGGCTCCCATGCACAGGTTTCCTTGTGGAGACGAGATGAGTTCTGATGGGTGCCTCAGGAAAACCCCTATGCTCGTATTGGAATCAGGCTTTTGAGGACACATGCCCGTAACCCAAAGCAATGGATCTTAATATGGCCTAGGGTCCTGTCTGGTTCAATCTTCTTCTCTAGGGACATCCAACTATGGTATGAGTGGAGGTCGATTATCAGCTGGTGTCAGACAGCCCTTGTTTGTTCCGAGCGACCTACACTATTGGGATGACCTCAGGGACTTTGGAGGTTTCTCCTAATTTGTACGATTTTGGACCATGGAATGGGCAGAATTCCCATGGATTGGTAGGCACAGTCCTAATGTGTGGCTCTAGGGGCCCAGCCTGGAGGGTGTGTGGCCCAAGACTTTGAGGACAGAAGTCTGAAAACACAAACTCAACTTAGGTTTGGGGACGTAGGTATGGCAGGCCCGATCTACAAACCATGAGAAAAACTCTTCAGGATATGAAGAAAGTGCGAGTCTGAGGCGCTTGCTCAGGCTTTTGTCTCTGGATTTTGTATCAGCGATGGCCGTGGAATGTCGGGGAGGCCTCATGCGCCATGGACGAATCTTCCTCTCTGAGGCTTTGGCCCGAATCCCAATTGCTTTTCGTCAATCTGTGGGATGGGAGGACTCCTTTCAGTTTTGTTACCTCAGGTGTCCCACCAAAAGAGGAATTCCAAAGCAAAGCCGTGGGGAAGACTGAAGGGACAACCCGAACTATGGTTAAAAATTGGGGCCTAGGGGCATGGCAAGCCCAGTATGCTATCTCTTCATCCAGCCACTGAGTGTCCTTACTTGAGGACTGGGCTCAGCCTGAGGGTCACAATGTGTGTTTGTGACCAATGTGGCCCGCGAGCATGGGCGGGGCCTCATGGGCCACACTGGTTTCAACTACTCTGAACGTTGGACAGCATGCCAACCACAAGGTTTCTTGCCATGGGGAAGGAGTTCTGATTTCTGCATCACCTTCAACCCTGGGCAGTGATAGGAGATAAGGTCTAGGTTCTGAAACCTGAAAACCGAGGTTGGGAAGAGATGACGACCTAAGGCCATGGCGGCTCGATGTGCTCAGTGTGCGGCCAGCTGTCTGGGAGGGGCCAGGGGGTCCAGGCTCAGGCTGTGTCAGAAAGGACATTAGTGCCCTGGTCAGCCTATGTATTTGGGGTACAGCCAAGGTCGGTGCAGGTTGATCCTCATTTGGGGTTACTGGGTAGCCCCAGAGGACAATGTTTTTCTTCTGGAGGGCAGGAAGAGTGCTGCATTGTAGTTCTGGATTGCCAAACTGGAGGGCTTGTGGGCCAGTAGTCTGACGACAAAAGTCTGAGAACACAAGCTAGGCTTAGGTTTCTGGGTGAGGCCATGGCAGGCACAATCTACAGACCTGAATTGAGATCTCGTGCATCTGAAGACAGGGCGAGGATCAGACGATCGCTCAGGTTGGAGTTTCTGTCCCTGATGGCCCCTTCATGAATGGGGGGGCATCACGAGGCCATGGGGGTTTTCCCACGATGGGAGTTGTGAGAAGCTCCAAAGTGCAGAGAGTCTTCTGCAGAACAATTGAGACCTGTTGTTTGGCTCCAGGCCAATGATTCTGAGCAGGGTTCTAAGGATGGATGGCTGGGTAGCCCACCTCGCATTCCAATTGTCTCCTAGCAACAAGACAGGTTAGATCTCCTGGATCTGTGGGGAGCAACCGAGGACGCTGAGTTGAAATGGACACCCCTGGGGATGGGTCCTAATGTGCTTTTGTGTCTATGGAGACCTTGGAATGAAGCGGTGGCACTGGGGCCCTAAAGGGTTCTCCTAAACAGAGGCTTTGACACAGCTCCAACGTGCAAGTTTCCCATGTGTAGATGAGATGTTTTCTGATGGGTGAGTCAAGAAACAGCTATATGCTGCTTTTGAAATCCAGGCCTCTGAGGAGAGATGCCTGGAAACCAAAGCAATGGATCTGATTAGTGCCTAGGGTCCTGTTCTTTCCTTTTTACCTCTGGGGACATCTGTCTATGGGTCTGAGTGCAGGTAGGTGCTCAGTTGGGCTCAGATTGTCCCTGGATCAGGGACTTTTGAGGTTTATCCTTTTAGGAGGGTTGAGGCCATTGGAATGGGCACACACAATTCCCTTGGAGAGGCCAAGTACAGTCCTCAGGTTTGGCTCCAGGGTCCTGAGCCTGTAGGTTGTGTAGGCCAGGGCTGTTTGGACAGTTGTCTGAAAACACAAACTCGGCTTATGTTTCGGGTCATAGGTATGGCAGGACTGATCTACAGACCATGAGGAGAACTCTTCGGGATTTGAAAGAAGGGCGAGTGTGAGGCTCCTGCTCAAGTTTTTGTCTCTGTATATCGTGTCACTCATGGTCGTGGAATTTCTGGGTGACTTCATGGGAAATGGACGAGTCTTACTCTCTGGTGGTTTGGCCCCGTCCAAAGAGTTTGGGGTCATTCTGTGGGCTGGAAGAAGTCCGTTTTTTGTTGTTGTTGTTGTTGTTGTTGTTTTCTTTTTTAACCTCAGGTGTCCCACCAAATGAGGGATTCCAGAGCAGAGCCCTGGGGAGGGGCGACTGGACAATCAGAAATCTGGTTAAAAATTGGGGCCTAGGGACATGTCAAGCCCATTATGACATCTAATGGTCCAGCCACAAAGAGGACTTACTAGAGGACAGGACTCATGCTGAGGGTCACAATGCGTGTGTATGCCCTCGTCGCACTCAAGAATGGGCGGGGCCTCAGGGTGAATGCTGGTTTCTCCTTCACTGAACGTTGGACAAAGTGCCAACCACAAGGGTTCTTGCCATGGGTAAGGAGGAGTTCTGATTTCTGCATCACACTCACCCCTGGGCAGTGATTGGAGATAAGGTCTCGGTTCTGAAGCCTGAAAACTGAGGTACAGAAGAGAGGATACCTAAGGCCATGGCGGGTTTTATGTGCTCAGTGTGCAGTCAGCTTTCTCGGTGTTGGTCAGGAGATCCGGGCTCAGGTTGTGTTCGACAGTGCATTAGTGCCCAGGTTAGACTATATAATTTCGGTAAAGTTGAGTGCTGTGTAGGTTGATCCTCATTTAAGGTTCCTGGGCAGCTCATGAGGCACTAATTTTTTTTCTAGAGGGCAGGCAGAGTGCTGCATTGTGGGTCCGGAATTGCCAAACTTGAGGGCTTCGGGGCCAGGAGTGTGAGGACGGAAGTGTGAGAAGACAAGGTAGACTTGGGTTTCAGGGCGAGGGCACGGCAGGTACCCCCTGCAGATCTGAACCAATATCTCATGCATCTGAAGTCAGGGCGAGGATCAGACGTTGGCTGAGGTTGGAGTTTCTGTGCATGACGGCCGCTTCATGAAGGGAGCGGAATCTCGAGGCCATTGAGGTTTTCCCACGTTGGGAGTTGTGGGATGCCCCCTTCAAGGATTCCTTCTGCGGGACAATTGAGACCTGTTGGACAGCTCCAGGACATCCCATATGGAATGACTCCAGAGCACCGTTCACGGATGGATGGCTGGGAAGCCCGCCTCCCATTCCAATTGTCTCCTAGCAACAAGACAGTTTAGAGTTGATGGCTCTGCCGGAGCAACCAGGGTGGCTGAGTTGAAATGGACTTTCCTGAGGATGGGTCCTAATGTGTTTTTGTGTCCATGAGGGCCTTGGAATGGGGCGGTGGCACCGGGACCCTGAAGTACTCTCCTAAGCTTTGGACATGGCTCCCATGCACAGGTTTCCTTGTGGAGACGAGATGAGTTCTGATGGGTGCCTCAGGAAAACCCCTATGCTCGTATTGGAATCAGGCTTTTGAGGACACATGCCCGTAACCCAAAGCAATGGATCTTAATATGGCCTAGGGTCCTGTCTGGTTCAATCTTCTTCTCTAGGGACATCCAACTATGGTATGAGTGGAGGTCGATTATCAGCTGGTGTCAGACAGCCCTTGTTTGTTCCGAGCGACCTACACTATTGGGATGACCTCAGGGACTTTGGAGGTTTCTCCTAATTTGTACGATTTTGGACCATGGAATGGGCAGAATTCCCATGGATTGGTAGGCACAGTCCTAATGTGTGGCTCTAGGGGCCCAGCCTGGAGGGAGTGTGGCCCAAGACTTTGAGGACAGAAGTCTGAAAACACAAACTCAACTTAGGTTTGGGGACGTAGGTATGGCAGGCCCGATCTACAAACCATGAGAAAAACTCTTCAGGATATGAAGAAAGTGCGAGTCTGAGGCGCTTGCTCAGGCTTTTGTCTCTGGATTTTGTATCAGCGATGGCCGTGGAATGTCGGGGAGGCCTCATGCGCCATGGACGAATCTTCCTCTCTGAGGCTTTGGCCCGAATCCCAATTGCTTTTCGTCAATCTGTGGGATGGGAGGACTCCTTTCAGTTTTGTTACCTCAGGTGTCCCACCAAAAGAGGAATTCCAAAGCAAAGCCGTGGGGAAGACTGAAGGGACAACCCGAACTATGGTTAAAAATTGGGGCCTAGGGGCATGGCAAGCCCAGTATGCTATCTCTTCATCCAGCCACTGAGTGTCCTTACTTGAGGACTGGGCTCAGCCTGAGGGTCACAATGTGTGTTTGTGACCAATGTGGCCCGCGAGCATGGGCGGGGCCTCATGGGCCACACTGGTTTCAACTACTCTGAACGTTGGACAGCATGCCAACCACAAGGTTTCTTGCCATGGGGAAGGAGTTCTGATTTCTGCATCACCTTCAACCCTGGGCAGTGATAGGAGATAAGGTCTAGGTTCTGAAACCTGAAAACCGAGGTTGGGAAGAGATGACGACCTAAGGCCATGGCGGCTCGATGTGCTCAGTGTGCGGCCAGCTGTCTGGGAGGGGCCAGGGGGTCCAGGCTCAGGCTGTGTCAGAAAGGACATTAGTGCCCTGGTCAGCCTATGTATTTGGGGTACAGCCAAGGTCGGTGCAGGTTGATCCTCATTTGGGGTTACTGGGTAGCCCCAGAGGACAATGTTTTTCTTCTGGAGGGCAGGAAGAGTGCTGCATTGTAGTTCTGGATTGCCAAACTGGAGGGCTTGTGGGCCAGTAGTCTGACGACAAAAGTCTGAGAACACAAGCTAGGCTTAGGTTTCTGGGTGAGGCCATGGCAGGCACAATCTACAGACCTGAATTGAGATCTCGTGCATCTGAAGACAGGGCGAGGATCAGACGATCGCTCAGGTTGGAGTTTCTGTCCCTGATGGCCCCTTCATGAATGGGGGGGCATCACGAGGCCATGGGGGTTTTCCCACGATGGGAGTTGTGAGAAGCTCCAAAGTGCAGAGAGTCTTCTGCAGAACAATTGAGACCTGTTGTTTGGCTCCAGGCCAATGATTCTGAGCAGGGTTCTAAGGATGGATGGCTGGGTAGCCCACCTCGCATTCCAATTGTCTCCTAGCAACAAGACAGGTTAGATCTCCTGGATCTGTGGGGAGCAACCGAGGACGCTGAGTTGAAATGGACACCGCTGGGGATGGGTCCTAATGTGCTTTTGTGTCTATGGAGACCTTGGAATGAAGCGGTGGCACTGGGGCCCTAAAGGGTTCTCCTAAACAGAGGCTTTGACACAGCTCCAACGTGCAAGTTTCCCATGTGTAGATGAGATATTTTCTGATGGGTGAGTCAAGAAACAGCTATATGCTGCTTTTGAAATCCAGGCCTCTGAGGAGAGATGCCTGGAAACCAAAGCAATGGATCTGATTAGTGCCTAGGGTCCTGTTCTTTCCTTTTTACCTCTGGGGACATCTGTCTATGGGTCTGAGTGCAGGTAGGTGCTCAGTTGGGCTCAGATTGTCCCTGGATCAGGGACTTTTGAGGTTTATCCTATTAGGAGGGTTGAGGCCATTGGAATGGGCACACACAATTCCCTTGGAGAGGCCAAGTACAGTCCTCAGGTTTGGCTCCAGGGTCCTGAGCCTGTAGGTTGTGTAGGCCAGGGCTGTTTGGACAGTTGTCTGAAAACACAAACTCGGCTTATGTTTCGGGTCATAGGTATGGCAGGACTGATCTACAGACCATGAGGAGAACTCTTCGGGATTTGAAAGAAGGGCGAGTGTGAGGCTCCTGCTCAAGTTTTTGTCTCTGTATATCGTGTCACTCATGGTCGTGGAATTTCTGGGTGACTTCATGGGAAATGGACGAGTCTTACTCTCTGGTGGTTTGGCCCCGTCCAAAGAGTTTGGGGTCATTCTGTGGGCTGGAAGAAGTCCGTTTTTTGTTGTTGTTGTTGTTGTTGTTGTTGTTTTCTTTTTTAACCTCAGGTGTCCCACCAAATGAGGGATTCCAGAGCAGAGCCCTGGGGAGGGGCGACTGGACAATCAGAAATCTGGTTAAAAATTGGGGCCTAGGGACATGTCAAGCCCATTATGACATCTAATGGTCCAGCCACAAAGAGGACTTACTAGAGGACAGGACTCATGCTGAGGGTCACAATGCGTGTGTATGCCCTCGTCGCACTCAAGAATGGGCGGGGCCTCAGGGTGAATGCTGGTTTCTCCTTCACTGAACGTTGGACAAAGTGCCAACCACAAGGGTTCTTGCCATGGGTAAGGAGGAGTTCTGATTTCTGCATCACACTCACCCCTGGGCAGTGATTGGAGATAAGGTCTCGGTTCTGAAGCCTGAAAACTGAGGTACAGAAGAGAGGATACCTAAGGCCATGGCGGGTTTTATGTGCTCAGTGTGCAGTCAGCTTTCTCGGTGTTGGTCAGGAGATCCGGGCTCAGGTTGTGTTCGACAGTGCATTAGTGCCCAGGTTAGACTATATAATTTCGGTAAAGTCGAGTGCTGTGTAGGTTGATCCTCATTTAAGGTTCCTGGGCAGCTCATGAGGCACTAATTTTTTTTCTAGAGGGCAGGCAGAGTGCTGCATTGTGGGTCCGGAATTGCCAAACTTGAGGGCTTCGGGGCCAGGAGTGTGAGGACGGAAGTGTGAGAAGACAAGGTAGACTTGGGTTTCAGGGCGAGGGCACGGCAGGTACCCCCTGCAGATCTGAACCAATATCTCATGCATCTGAAGTCAGGGCGAGGATCAGACGTTGGCTGAGGTTGGAGTTTCTGTGCATGACGGCCGCTTCATGAAGGGAGCGGAATCTCGAGGCCATTGAGGTTTTCCCACGTTGGGAGTTGTGGGATGCCCCCTTCAAGGATTCCTTCTGCGGGACAATTGAGACCTGTTGGACAGCTCCCGGACATCCCATATGGAATGACTCCAGAGCACCGTTCGCGGATGGATGCCTGGGAAGCCCGCCTCCCATTCCAATTGTCTCCTAGCAACAAGACAGTTTAGAGTTGATGGCTCTGCCGGAGCAACCAGGGTGGCTGAGTTGAAATGGACTTTCCTGAGGATGGGTCCTAATGTGTTTTTGTGTCCATGAGGGCCTTGGAATGGGGCGGTGGCACCGGGACCCTGAAGTACTCTCCTAAGCTTTGGACATGGCTCCCATGCACAGGTTTCCTTGTGGAGACGAGATGAGTTCTGATGGGTGCCTCAGGAAAACCCCTATGCTCGTATTGGAATCAGGCTTTTGAGGACACATGTCCGTAACCCAAAGCAATGGATCTTAATATGGCCTAGGGTCCTGTCTGGTTCAATCTTCTTCTCTAGGGACATCCAACTATGGTATGAGTGGAGGTCGATTATCAGCTGGTGTCAGACAGCCCTTGTTTGTTCCGAGCGACCTACACTATTGGGATGACCTCAGGGACTTTGGAGGTTTCTCCTAATTTGTACGATTTTGGACCATGGAATGGGCAGAATTCCCATGGATTGGTAGGCACAGTCCTAATGTGTGGCTCTAGGGACCCAGCCTGGTGGGTGTGTGGCCCAAGACTTTGAGGACAGAAGTCTGAAAACACAAACTCAACTTAGGTTTGGGGACGTAGGTATGGCAGGCCCGATCTACAAACCATGAGAAAAACTCTTCAGGATATGAAGAAAGTGCGAGTCTGAGGCGCTTGCTCAGGCTTTTGTCTCTGGATTTTGTATCAGCGATGGCCGTGGAATGTCGGGGAGGCCTCATGCGCCATGGACGAATCTTCCTCTCTGAGGCTTTGGCCAGAATCCCAATTGCTTTTCGTCAATCTGTGGGATGGGAGGACTCCTTTCAGTTTTGTTACCTCAGGTGTCCCACCAAAAGAGGAATTCCAAAGCAAAGCCGTGGGGAAGACTGAAGGGACAACCCGAACTATGGTTAAAAATTGGGGCCTAGGGGCATGGCAAGCCCAGTATGCTATCTCTTCATCCAGCCACTGAGTGTCCTTACTTGAGGACTGGGCTCAGCCTGAGGGTCACAATGTGTGTTTGTGACCAATGTGGCCCGCGAGCATGGGCGGGGCCTCATGGGCCACACTGGTTTCAACTACTCTGAACGTTGGACAGCATGCCAACCACAAGGTTTCTTGCCATGGGGAAGGAGTTCTGATTTCTGCATCACCTTCAACCCTGGGCAGTGATAGGAGATAAGGTCTAGGTTCTGAAACCTGAAAACCGAGGTTGGGAAGAGATGACGACCTAAGGCCATGGCGGCTCGATGTGCTCAGTGTGCGGCCAGCTGTCTGGGAGGGGCCAGGGGGTCCAGGCTCAGGCTGTGTCAGAAAGGACATTAGTGCCCTGGTCAGCCTATGTATTTGGGGTACAGCCAAGGTCGGTGCAGGTTGATCCTCATTTGGGGTTACTGGGTAGCCCCAGAGGACAATGTTTTTCTTCTGGAGGGCAGGAAGAGTGCTGCATTGTAGTTCTGGATTGCCAAACTGGAGGGCTTGTGGGCCAGTAGTCTGACGACAAAAGTCTGAGAACACAAGCTAGGCTTAGGTTTCTGGGTGAGGCCATGGCAGGCACAATCTACAGACCTGAATTGAGATCTCGTGCATCTGAAGACAGGGCGAGGATCAGACGATCGCTCAGGTTGGAGTTTCTGTCCCTGATGGCCCCTTCATGAATGGGGGGGCATCACGAGGCCATGGGGGTTTTCCCACGATGGGAGTTGTGAGAAGCTCCAAAGTGCAGAGAGTCTTCTGCAGAACAATTGAGACCTGTTGTTTGGCTCCAGGCCAATGATTCTGAGCAGGGTTCTAAGGATGGATGGCTGGGTAGCCCACCTCGCATTCCAATTGTCTCCTAGCAACAAGACAGGTTAGATCTCCTGGATCTGTGGGGAGCAACCGAGGACGCTGAGTTGAAATGGACACCCCTGGGGATGGGTCCTAATGTGCTTTTGTGTCTATGGAGACCTTGGAATGAAGCGGTGGCACTGGGGCCCTAAAGGGTTCTCCTAAACAGAGGCTTTGACACAGCTCCAACGTGCAAGTTTCCCATGTGTAGATGAGATATTTTCTGATGGGTGAGTCAAGAAACAGCTATATGCTGCTTTTGAAATCCAGGCCTCTGAGGAGAGATGCCTGGAAACCAAAGCAATGGATCTGATTAGTGCCTAGGGTCCTGTTCTTTCCTTTTTACCTCTGGGGACATCTGTCTATGGGTCTGAGTGCAGGTAGGTGCTCAGTTGGGCTCAGATTGTCCCTGGATCAGGGACTTTTGAGGTTTATCCTATTAGGAGGGTTGAGGCCATTGGAATGGGCACACACAATTCCCTTGGAGAGGCCAAGTACAGTCCTCAGGTTTGGCTCCAGGGTCCAGAGCCTGTAGGTTGTGTAGGCCAGGGCTGTTTGGACAGTTGTCTGAAAACACAAACTCGGCTTATGTTTCGGGTCATAGGTATGGCAGGACTGATCTACAGACCATGAGGAGAACCCTTCGGGATTTGAAAGAAGGGCGAGTGTGAGGCTCCTGCTCAAGTTTTTGTCTCTGTATATCGTGTCACTCATGGTCGTGGAATTTCTGGGTGACTTCATGGGAAATGGACGAGTCTTACTCTCTGGTGGTTTGGCCCCGTCCAAAGAGTTTGGGGTCATTCTGTGGGCTGGAAGAAGTCCGTTTTTTGTTGTTGTTGTTGTTGTTGTTGTTGTTGTTGTTGTTTTCTTTTTTAACCTCAGGTGTCCCACCAAATGAGGGATTCCAGAGCAGAGCCCTGAGGAGGGGCGACTGGACAATCAGAAATCTGGTTAAAAATTGGGGCCTAGGGACATGTCAAGCCCATTATGACATCTAATGGTCCAGCCACAAAGAGGACTTACTAGAGGACAGGACTCATGCTGAGGGTCACAATGCGTGTGTATGCCCTCGTCGCACTCAAGAATGGGCGGGGCCTCAGGGTGAATGCTGGTTTCTCCTTCACTGAACGTTGGACAAAGTGCCAACCACAAGGGTTCTTGCCATGGGTAAGGAGGAGTTCTGATTTCTGCATCACACTCACCGCTGGGCAGTGATTGGAGATAAGGTCTCGGTTCTGAAGCCTGAAAACTGAGGTACAGAAGAGAGGATACCTAAGGCCATGGCGGGTTTTATGTGCTCAGTGTGCAGTCAGCTTTCTCGGTGTTGGTCAGGAGATCCGGGCTCAGGTTGTGTTCGACAGTGCATTAGTGCCCAGGTTAGACTATATAATTTCGGTAAAGTCGAGTGCTGTGTAGGTTGATCCTCATTTAAGGTTCCTGGGCAGCTCATGAGGCACTAATTTTTTTTCTAGAGGGCAGGCAGAGTGCTGCATTGTGGGTCCGGAATTGCCAAACTTGAGGGCTTCGGGGCCAGGAGTGTGAGGACGGAAGTGTGAGAAGACAAGGTAGACTTGGGTTTCAGGGCGAGGGCACGGCAGGTACCCCCTGCAGATCTGAACCAATATCTCATGCATCTGAAGTCAGGGCGAGGATCAGACGTTGGCTGAGGTTGGAGTTTCTGTGCATGACGGCCGCTTCATGAAGGGAGCGGAATCTCGAGGCCATTGAGGTTTTCCCACGTTGGGAGTTGTGGGATGCCCCCTTCAAGGATTCCTTCTGCGGGACAATTGAGACCTGTTGGACAGCTCCAGGACATCCCATATGGAATGACTCCAGAGCACCGTTCGCGGATGGATGCCTGGGAAGCCCGCCTCCCATTCCAATTGTCTCCTAGCAACAAGACAGTTTAGAGTTGATGGCTCTGCCGGAGCAACCAGGGTGGCTGAGTTGAAATGGACTTTCCTGAGGATGGGTCCTAATGTGTTTTTGTGTCCATGAGGGCCTTGGAATGGGGCGGTGGCACCGGGACCCTGAAGTACTCTCCTAAGCTTTGGACATGGCTCCCATGCACAGGTTTCCTTGTGGAGACGAGATGAGTTCTGATGGGTGCCTCAGGAAAACCCCTATGCTCGTATTGGAATCAGGCTTTTGAGGACACATGCCCGTAACCCAAAGCAATGGATCTTAATATGGCCTAGGGTCCTGTCTGGTTCAATCTTCTTCTCTAGGGACATCCAACTATGGTATGAGTGGAGGTCGATTATCAGCTGGTGTCAGACAGCCCTTGTTTGTTCCGAGCGACCTACACTATTGGGATGACCTCAGGGACTTTGGAGGTTTCTCCTAATTTGTACGATTTTGGACCATGGAATGGGCAGAATTCCCATGGATTGGTAGGCACAGTCCTAATGTGTGGCTCTAGGGGCCCAGCCTGGAGGGTGTGTGGCCCAAGACTTTGAGGACAGAAGTCTGAAAACACAAACTCAACTTAGGTTTGGGGACGTAGGTATGGCAGGCCCGATCTACAAACCATGAGAAAAACTCTTCAGGATATGAAGAAAGTGCGAGTCTGAGGCGCTTGCTCAGGCTTTTGTCTCTGGATTTTGTATCAGCGATGGCCGTGGAATGTCGGGGAGGCCTCATGCGCCATGGACGAATCTTCCTCTCTGAGGCTTTGGCCCGAATCCCAATTGCTTTTCGTCAATCTGTGGGATGGGAGGACTCCTTTCAGTTTTGTTACCTCAGGTGTCCCACCAAAAGAGGAATTCCAAAGCAAAGCCGTGGGGAAGACTGAAGGGACAACCCGAACTATGGTTAAAAATTGGGGCCTAGGGGCATGGCAAGCCCAGTATGCTATCTCTTCATCCAGCCACTGAGTGTCCTTACTTGAGGACTGGGCTCAGCCTGAGGGTCACAATGTGTGTTTGTGACCAATGTGGCCCGCGAGCATGGGCGGGGCCTCATGGGCCACACTGGTTTCAACTACTCTGAACGTTGGACAGCATGCCAACCACAAGGTTTCTTGCCATGGGGAAGGAGTTCTGATTTCTGCATCACCTTCAACCCTGGGCAGTGATAGGAGATAAGGTCTAGGTTCTGAAACCTGAAAACCGAGGTTGGGAAGAGATGACGACCTAAGGCCATGGCGGCTCGATGTGCTCAGTGTGCGGCCAGCTGTCTGGGAGGGGCCAGGGGGTCCAGGCTCAGGCTGTGTCAGAAAGGACATTAGTGCCCTGGTCAGCCTATGTATTTGGGGTACAGCCAAGGTCGGTGCAGGTTGATCCTCATTTGGGGTTACTGGGTAGCCCCAGAGGACAATGTTTTTCTTCTGGAGGGCAGGAAGAGTGCTGCATTGTAGTTCTGGATTGCCAAACTGGAGGGCTTGTGGGCCAGTAGTCTGACGACAAAAGTCTGAGAACACAAGCTAGGCTTAGGTTTCTGGGTGAGGCCATGGCAGGCACAATCTACAGACCTGAATTGAGATCTCGTGCATCTGAAGACAGGGCGAGGATCAGACGATCGCTCAGGTTGGAGTTTCTGTCCCTGATGGCCCCTTCATGAATGGGGGGGCATCACGAGGCCATGGGGGTTTTCCCACGATGGGAGTTGTGAGAAGCTCCAAAGTGCAGAGAGTCTTCTGCAGAACAATTGAGACCTGTTGTTTGGCTCCAGGCCAATGATTCTGAGCAGGGTTCTAAGGATGGATGGCTGGGTAGCCCACCTCGCATTCCAATTGTCTCCTAGCAACAAGACAGGTTAGATCTCCTGGATCTGTGGGGAGCAACCGAGGACGCTGAGTTGAAATGGACACCGCTGGGGATGGGTCCTAATGTGCTTTTGTGTCTATGGAGACCTTGGAATGAAGCGGTGGCACTGGGGCCCTAAAGGGTTCTCCTAAACAGAGGCTTTGACACAGCTCCAACGTGCAAGTTTCCCATGTGTAGATGAGATATTTTCTGATGGGTGAGTCAAGAAACAGCTATATGCTGCTTTTGAAATCCAGGCCTCTGAGGAGAGATGCCTGGAAACCAAAGCAATGGATCTGATTAGTGCCTAGGGTCCTGTTCTTTCGTTTTTACCTCTGGGGACATCTGTCTATGGGTCTGAGTGCAGGTAGGTGCTCAGTTGGGCTCAGATTGTCCCTGGATCAGGGACTTTTGAGGTTTATCCTATTAGGAGGGTTGAGGCCATTGGAATGGGCACACACAATTCCCTTGGAGAGGCCAAGTACAGTCCTCAGGTTTGGCTCCAGGGTCCTGAGCCTGTAGGTTGTGTAGGCCAGGGCTGTTTGGACAGTTGTCTGAAAACACAAACTCGGCTTATGTTTCGGGTCATAGGTATGGCAGGACTGATCTACAGACCATGAGGAGAACTCTTCGGGATTTGAAAGAAGGGCGAGTGTGAGGCTCCTGCTCAAGTTTTTGTCTCTGTATATCGTGTCACTCATGGTCGTGGAATTTCTGGGTGACTTCATGGGAAATGGACGAGTCTTACTCTCTGGTGGTTTGGCCCCGTCCAAAGAGTTTGGGGTCATTCTGTGGGCTGGAAGAAGTCCGTTTTTTGTTGTTGTTGTTGTTGTTTTCTTTTTTAACCTCAGGTGTCCCACCAAATGAGGGATTCCAGAGCAGAGCCCTGGGGAGGGGCGACTGGACAATCAGAAATCTGGTTAAAAATTGGGGCCTAGGGACATGTCAAGCCCATTATGACATCTAATGGTCCAGCCACAAAGAGGACTTACTAGAGGACAGGACTCATGCTGAGGGTCACAATGCGTGTGTATGCCCTCGTCGCACTCAAGAATGGGCGGGGCCTCAGGGTGAATGCTGGTTTCTCCTTCACTGAACGTTGGACAAAGTGCCAACCACAAGGGTTCTTGCCATGGGTAAGGAGGAGTTCTGATTTCTGCATCACACTCACCCCTGGGCAGTGATTGGAGATAAGGTCTCGGTTCTGAAGCCTGAAAACTGAGGTACAGAAGAGAGGATACCTAAGGCCATGGCGGGTTTTATGTGCTCAGTGTGCAGTCAGCTTTCTCGGTGTTGGTCAGGAGATCCGGGCTCAGGTTGTGTTCGACAGTGCATTAGTGCCCAGGTTAGACTATATAATTTCGGTAAAGTCGAGTGCTGTGTAGGTTGATCCTCATTTAAGGTTCCTGGGCAGCTCATGAGGCACTAATTTTTTTTCTAGAGGGCAGGCAGAGTGCTGCATTGTGGGTCCGGAATTGCCAAACTTGAGGGCTTCGGGGCCAGGAGTGTGAGGACGGAAGTGTGAGAAGACAAGGTAGACTTGGGTTTCAGGGCGAGGGCACGGCAGGTACCCCCTGCAGATCTGAACCAATATCTCATGCATCTGAAGTCAGGGCGAGGATCAGACGTTGGCTGAGGTTGGAGTTTCTGTGCATGACGGCCGCTTCATGAAGGGAGCGGAATCTCGAGGCCATTGAGGTTTTCCCACGTTGGGAGTTGTGGGATGCCCCCTTCAAGGATTCCTTCTGCGGGACAATTGAGACCTGTTGGACAGCTCCAGGACATCCCATATGGAATGACTCCAGAGCACCGTTCGCGGATGGATGCCTGGGAAGCCCGCCTCCCATTCCAATTGTCTCCTAGCAACAAGACAGTTTAGAGTTGATGGCTCTGCCGGAGCAACCAGGGTGGCTGAGTTGAAATGGACTTTCCTGAGGATGGGTCCTAATGTGTTTTTGTGTCCATGAGGGCCTTGGAATGGGGCGGTGGCACCGGGACCCTGAAGTACTCTCCTAAGCTTTGGACATGGCTCCCATGCACAGGTTTCCTTGTGGAGACGAGATGAGTTCTGATGGGTGCCTCAGGAAAACCCCTATGCTCGTATTGGAATCAGGCTTTTGAGGACACATGCCCGTAACCCAAAGCAATGGATCTTAATATGGCCTAGGGTCCTGTCTGGTTCAATCTTCTTCTCTAGGGACATCCAACTATGGTATGAGTGGAGGTCGATTATCAGCTGGTGTCAGACAGCCCTTGTTTGTTCCGAGCGACCTACACTATTGGGATGACCTCAGGGACTTTGGAGGTTTCTCCTAATTTGTACGATTTTGGACCATGGAATGGGCAGAATTCCCATGGATTGGTAGGCACAGTCCTAATGTGTGGCTCTAGGGGCCCAGCCTGGAGGGTGTGTGGCCCAAGACTTTGAGGACAGAAGTCTGAAAACACAAACTCAACTTAGGTTTGGGGACGTAGGTATGGCAGGCCCGATCTACAAACCATGAGAAAAACTCTTCAGGATATGAAGAAAGTGCGAGTCTGAGGCGCTTGCTCAGGCTTTTGTCTCTGGATTTTGTATCAGCGATGGCCGTGGAATGTCGGGGAGGCCTCATGCGCCATGGACGAATCATCCTCTCTGAGGCTTTGGCCCGAATCCCAATTGCTTTTCGTCAATCTGTGGGATGGGAGGACTCCTTTCAGTTTTGTTACCTCAGGTGTCCCACCAAAAGAGGAATTCCAAAGCAAAGCCGTGGGGAAGACTGAAGGGACAACCCGAACTATGGTTAAAAATTGGGGCCTAGGGGCATGGCAAGCCCAGTATGCTATCTCTTCATCCAGCCACTGAGTGTGCTTACTTGAGGACTGGGCTCAGCCTGAGGGTCACAATGTGTGTTTGTGACCAATGTGGCCCGCGAGCATGGGCGGGGCCTCATGGGCCACACTGGTTTCAACTACTCTGAACGTTGGACAGCATGCCAACCACAAGGTTTCTTGCCATGGGGAAGGAGTTCTGATTTCTGCATCACCTTCAACCCTGGGCCGTGATAGGAGATAAGGTCTAGGTTCTGAAACCTGAAAACCGAGGTTGGGAAGAGATGACGACCTAAGGCCATGGCGGCTCGATGTGCTCAGTGTGCGGCCAGCTGTCTGGGAGGGGCCAGGGGGTCCAGGCTCAGGCTGTGTCAGAAAGGACATTAGTGCCCTGGTCAGCCTATGTATTTGGGGTACAGCCAAGGTCGGTGCAGGTTGATCCTCATTTGGGGTTACTGGGTAGCCCCAGAGGACAATGTTTTTCTTCTGGAGGGCAGGAAGAGTGCTGCATTGTAGTTCTGGATTGCCAAACTGGAGGGCTTGTGGGCCAGTAGTCTGACGACAAAAGTCTGAGAACACAAGCTAGGCTTAGGTTTCTGGGTGAGGCCATGGCAGGCACAATCTACAGACCTGAATTGAGATCTCGTGCATCTGAAGACAGGGCGAGGATCAGACGATCGCTCAGGTTGGAGTTTCTGTCCCTGATGGCCCCTTCATGAATGGGGGGGCATCACGAGGCCATGGGGGTTTTCCCACGATGGGAGTTGTGAGAAGCTCCAAAGTGCAGAGAGTCTTCTGCAGAACAATTGAGACCTGTTGTTTGGCTCCAGGCCAATGATTCTGAGCAGGGTTCTAAGGATGGATGGCTGGGTAGCCCACCTCGCATTCCAATTGTCTCCTAGCAACAAGACAGGTTAGATCTCCTGGATCTGTGGGGAGCAACCGAGGACGCTGAGTTGAAATGGACACCCCTGGGGATGGGTCCTAATGTGCTTTTGTGTCTATGGAGACCTTGGAATGAAGCGGTGGCACTGGGGCCCTAAAGGGTTCTCCTAAACAGAGGCTTTGACACAGCTCCAACGTGCAAGTTTCCCATGTGTAGATGAGATATTTTCTGATGGGTGAGTCAAGAAACAGCTATATGCTGCTTTTGAAATCCAGGCCTCTGAGGAGAGATGCCTGGAAACCAAAGCAATGGATCTGATTAGTGCCTAGGGTCCTGTTCTTTCGTTTTTACCTCTGGGGACATCTGTCTATGGGTCTGAGTGCAGGTAGGTGCTCAGTTGGGCTCAGATTGTCCCTGGATCAGGGACTTTTGAGGTTTATCCTATTAGGAGGGTTGAGGCCATTGGAATGGGCACACACAATTCCCTTGGAGAGGCCAAGTACAGTCCTCAGGTTTGGCTCCAGGGTCCTGAGCCTGTAGGTTGTGTAGGCCAGGGCTGTTTGGACAGTTGTCTGAAAACACAAACTCGGCTTATGTTTCGGGTCATAGGTATGGCAGGACTGATCTACAGACCATGAGGAGAACTCTTCGGGATTTGAAAGAAGGGCGAGTGTGAGGCTCCTGCTCAAGTTTTTGTCTCTGTATATCGTGTCACTCATGGTCGTGGAATTTCTGGGTGACTTCATGTGAAATGGACGAGTCTTACTCTCTGGTGGTTTGGCCCCGTCCAAAGAGTTTGGGGTCATTCTGTGGGCTGGAAGAAGTCCGTTTTTTGTTGTTGTTGTTGTTGTTGTTGTTGTTTTCTTTTTTAACCTCAGGTGTCCCACCAAATGAGGGATTCCAGAGCAGAGCCCTGGGGAGGGGCGACTGGACAATCAGAAATCTGGTTAAAAATTGGGGCCTAGGGACATGTCAAGCCCATTATGACATCTAATGGTCCAGCCACTGAGAGGACTTACTAGAGGACAGGACTCATGCTGAGGGTCACAATGCGTGTGTATGCCCTCGTCGCACTCAAGAATGGGCGGGGCCTCAGGGTGAATGCTGGTTTCTCCTTCACTGAACGTTGGACAAAGTGCCAACCACAAGGGTTCTTGCCATGGGTAAGGAGGAGTTCTGATTTCTGCATCACACTCACCCCTGGGCAGTGGTTGGAGATAAGGTCTCGGTTCTGAAGCCTGAAAACTGAGGTACAGAAGAGAGGATACCTAAGGCCATGGCGGGTTTTATGTGCTCAGTGTGCAGTCAGCTTTCTCGGTGTTGGTCAGGAGATCCGGGCTCAGGTTGTGTTCGACAGTGCATTAGTGCCCAGGTTAGACTATATAATTTCGGTAAAGTCGAGTGCTGTGTAGGTTGATCCTCATTTAAGGTTCCTGGGCAGCTCATGAGGCACTAATTTTTTTTCTAGAGGGCAGGCAGAGTGCTGCATTGTGGGTCCGGAATTGCCAAACTTGAGGGCTTCGGGGCCAGGAGTGTGAGGACGGAAGTGTGAGAAGACAAGGTAGACTTGGGTTTCAGGGCGAGGGCACGGCAGGTACCCCCTGCAGATCTGAACCAATATCTCATGCATCTGAAGTCAGGGCGAGGATCAGACGTTGGCTCAGGTTGGAGTTTCTGTGCATGACGGCCGCTTCATGAAGGGAGCGGAATCTCGAGGCCATTGAGGTTTTCCCACGTTGGGAGTTGTGGGATGCCCCCTTCAAGGATTCCTTCTGCGGGACAATTGAGACCTGTTGGACAGCTCCCGGACATCCCATATGGAATGACTCCAGAGCACCGTTCGCGGATGGATGCCTGGGAAGCCCGCCTCCCATTCCAATTGTCTCCTAGCAACAAGACAGTTTAGAGTTGATGGCTCTGCCGGAGCAACCAGGGTGGCTGAGTTGAAATGGACTTTCCTGAGGATGGGTCCTAATGTGTTTTTGTGTCCATGAGGGCCTTGGAATGGGGCGGTGGCACCGGGACCCTGAAGTACTCTCCTAAGCTTTGGACATGGCTCCCATGCACAGGTTTCCTTGTGGAGACGAGATGAGTTCTGATGGGTGCCTCAGGAAAACCCCTATGCTCGTATTGGAATCAGGCTTTTGAGGACACATGCCCGTAACCCAAAGCAATGGATCTTAATATGGCCTAGGGTCCTGTCTGGTTCAATCTTCTTCTCTAGGGACATCCAACTATGGTATGAGTGGAGGTCGATTATCAGCTGGTGTCAGACAGCCCTTGTTTGTTCCGAGCGACCTACACTATTGGGATGACCTCAGGGACTTTGGAGGTTTCTCCTAATTTGTACGATTTTGGACCATGGAATGGGCAGAATTCCCATGGATTGGTAGGCACAGTCCTAATGTGTGGCTCTAGGGGCCCAGCCTGGAGGGTGTGTGGCCCAAGACTTTGAGGACAGAAGTCTGAAAACACAAACTCAACTTAGGTTTGGGGACGTAGGTATGGCAGGCCCGATCTACAAACCATGAGAAAAACTCTTCAGGATATGAAGAAAGTGCGAGTCTGAGGCGCTTGCTCAGGCTTTTGTCTCTGGATTTTGTATCAGCGATGGCCGTGGAATGTCGGGGAGGCCTCATGCGCCATGGACGAATCTTCCTCTCTGAGGCTTTGGCCCGAATCCCAATTGCTTTTCGTCAATCTGTGGGATGGGAGGACTCCTTTCAGTTTTGTTACCTCAGGTGTCCCACCAAAAGAGGAATTCCAAAGCAAAGCCGTGGGGAAGACTGAAGGGACAACCCGAACTATGGTTAAAAATTGGGGCCTAGGGGCATGGCAAGCCCAGTATGCTATCTCTTCATCCAGCCACTGAGTGTCCTTACTTGAGGACTGGGCTCAGCCTGAGGGTCACAATGTGTGTTTGTGACCAATGTGGCCCGCGAGCATGGGCGGGGCCTCATGGGCCACACTGGTTTCAACTACTCTGAACGTTGGACAGCATGCCAACCACAAGGTTTCTTGCCATGGGGAAGGAGTTCTGATTTCTGCATCACCTTCAACCCTGGGCAGTGATAGGAGATAAGGTCTAGGTTCTGAAACCTGAAAACCGAGGTTGGGAAGAGATGACGACCTAAGGCCATGGCGGCTCGATGTGCTCAGTGTGCGGCCAGCTGTCTGGGAGGGGCCAGGGGGTCCAGGCTCAGGCTGTGTCAGAAAGGACATTAGTGCCCTGGTCAGCCTATGTATTTGGGGTACAGCCAAGGTCGGTGCAGGTTGATCCTCATTTGGGGTTACTGGGTAGCCCCAGAGGACAATGTTTTTCTTCTGGAGGGCAGGAAGAGTGCTGCATTGTAGTTCTGGATTGCCAAACTGGAGGGCTTGTGGGCCAGTAGTCTGACGACAAAAGTCTGAGAACACAAGCTAGGCTTAGGTTTCTGGGTGAGGCCATGGCAGGCACAATCTACAGACCTGAATTGAGATCTCGTGCATCTGAAGACAGGGCGAGGATCAGACGATCGCTCAGGTTGGAGTTTCTGTCCCTGATGGCCCCTTCATGAATGGGGGGGCATCACGAGGCCATGGGGGTTTTCCCACGATGGGAGTTGTGAGAAGCTCCAAAGTGCAGAGAGTCTTCTGCAGAACAATTGAGACCTGTTGTTTGGCTCCAGGCCAATGATTCTGAGCAGGGTTCTAAGGATGGATGGCTGGGTAGCCCACCTCGCATTCCAATTTTCTCCTAGCAACAAGACAGGTTAGATCTCCTGGATCTGTGGGGAGCAACCGAGGACGCTGAGTTGAAATGGACACCCCTGGGGATGGGTCCTAATGTGCTTTTGTGTCTATGGAGACCTTGGAATGAAGCGGTGGCACTGGGGCCCTAAAGGGTTCTCCTAAACAGAGGCTTTGACACAGCTCCAACGTGCAAGTTTCCCATGTGTAGATGAGATGTTTTCTGATGGGTGAGTCAAGAAACAGCTATATGCTGCTTTTGAAATCCAGGCCTCTGAGGAGAGATGCCTGGAAACCAAAGCAATGGATCTGATTAGTGCCTAGGGTCCTGTTCTTTCCTTTTTACCTCTGGGGACATCTGTCTATGGGTCTGAGTGCAGGTAGGTGCTCAGTTGGGCTCAGATTGTCCCTGGATCAGGGACTTTTGAGGTTTATCCTATTAGGAGGGTTGAGGCCATTGGAATGGGCACACACAATTCCCTTGGAGAGGCCAAGTACAGTCCTCAGGTTTGGCTCCAGGGTCCAGAGCCTGTAGGTTGTGTAGGCCAGGGCTGTTTGGACAGTTGTCTGAAAACACAAACTCGGCTTATGTTTCGGGTCATAGGTATGGCAGGACTGATCTACAGACCATGAGGAGAACTCTTCGGGATTTGAAAGAAGGGCGAGTGTGAGGCTCCTGCTCAAGTTTTTGTCTCTGTATATCGTGTCACTCATGGTCGTGGAATTTCTGGGTGACTTCATGGGAAATGGACGAGTCTTACTCTCTGGTGGTTTGGCCCCGTCCAAAGAGTTTGGGGTCATTCTGTGGGCTGGAAGAAGTCCGTTTTTTGTTGTTGTTGTTGTTGTTGTTGTTGTTTTCTTTTTTAACCTCAGGTGTCCCACCAAATGAGGGATTCCAGAGCAGAGCCCTGGGGAGGGGCGACTGGACAATCAGAAATCTGGTTAAAAATTGGGGCCTAGGGACATGTCAAGCCCATTATGACATCTAATGGTCCAGCCACAAAGAGGACTTACTAGAGGACAGGACTCATGCTGAGGGTCAAAATGCGTGTGTATGCCCTCGTCGCACTCAAGAATGGGCGGGGCCTCAGGGTGAATGCTGGTTTCTCCTTCACTGAACGTTGGACAAAGTGCCAACCACAAGGGTTCTTGCCATGGATAAGGAGGAGTTCTGATTTCTGCATCACACTCACCCCTGGGCAGTGGTTGGAGATAAGGTCTCGGTTCTGAAGCCTGAAAACTGAGGTACAGAAGAGAGGATACCTAAGGCCATGGCGGGTTTTATGTGCTCAGTGTGCAGTCAGCTTTCTCGGTGTTGGTCAGGAGATCCGGGCTCAGGTTGTGTTCGACAGTGCATTAGTGCCCAGGTTAGACTATATAATTTCGGTAAAGTCGAGTGCTGTGTAGGTTGATCCTCATTTAAGGTTCCTGGGCAGCTCATGAGGCACTAATTTTTTTTCTAGAGGGCAGGCAGAGTGCTGCATTGTGGCTCCGGAATTGCCAAACTTGAGGGCTTCGGGGCCAGGAGTGTGAGGACGGAAGTGTGAGAAGACAAGGTAGACTTGGGTTTCAGGGCGAGGGCACGGCAGGTACCCCCTGCAGATCTGAACCAATATCTCATGCATCTGAAGTCAGGGCGAGGATCAGACGTTGGCTCAGGTTGGAGTTTCTGTGCATGACGGCCGCTTCATGAAGGGAGCGGAATCTCGAGGCCATTGAGGTTTTCCCACGTTGGGAGTTGTGGGATGCCCCCTTCAAGGATTCCTTCTGCGGGACAATTGAGACCTGTTGGACAGCTCCCGGACATCCCATATGGAATGACTCCAGAGCACCGTTCGCGGATGGATGCCTGGGAAGCCCGCCTCCCATTCCAA
The DNA here is from genome assembly GCF_964662115.1 of Mustela nivalis. Lineage (NCBI taxonomy): Eukaryota > Metazoa > Chordata > Mammalia > Carnivora > Mustelidae > Mustela > Mustela nivalis. The sequence goes on from NW_028136325.1 coordinate 467,530, forward strand.
TTGTCTCCTAGCAACAAGACAGTTTAGAGTTGATGGCTCTGCCGGAGCAACCAGGGTGGCTGAGTTGAAATGGACTTTCCTGAGGATGGGTCCTAATGTGTTTTTGTGTCCATGAGGGCCTTGGAATGGGGCGGTGGCACCGGGACCCTGAAGTACTCTCCTAAGCTTTGGACATGGCTCCCATGCACAGGTTTCCTTGTGGAGACGAGATGAGTTCTGATGGGTGCCTCAGGAAAACCCCTATGCTCGTATTGGAATCAGGCTTTTGAGGACACATGCCCGTAACCCAAAGCAATGGATCTTAATATGGCCTAGGGTCCTGTCTGGTTCAATCTTCTTCTCTAGGGACATCCAACTATGGTATGAGTGGAGGTCGATTATCAGCTGGTGTCAGACAGCCCTTGTTTGTTCCGAGCGACCTACACTATTGGGATGACCTCAGGGACTTTGGAGGTTTCTCCTAATTTGTACGATTTTGGACCATGGAATGGGCAGAATTCCCATGGATTGGTAGGCACAGTCCTAATGTGTGGCTCTAGGGGCCCAGCCTGGAGGGTGTGTGGCCCAAGACTTTGAGGACAGAAGTCTGAAAACACAAACTCAACTTAGGTTTGGGGACGTAGGTATGGCAGGCCCGATCTACAAACCATGAGAAAAACTCTTCAGGATATGAAGAAAGTGCGAGTCTGAGGCGCTTGCTCAGGCTTTTGTCTCTGGATTTTGTATCAGCGATGGCCGTGGAATGTCGGGGAGGCCTCATGCGCCATGGACGAATCTTCCTCTCTGAGGCTTTGGCCCGAATCCCAATTGCTTTTCGTCAATCTGTGGGATGGGAGGACTCCTTTCAGTTTTGTTACCTCAGGTGTCCCACCAAAAGAGGAATTCCAAAGCAAAGCCGTGGGGAAGACTGAAGGGACAACCCGAACTATGGTTAAAAATTGGGGCCTAGGGGCATGGCAAGCCCAGTATGCTATCTCTTCATCCAGCCACTGAGTGTCCTTACTTGAGGACTGGGCTCAGCCTGAGGGTCACAATGTGTGTTTGTGACCAATGTGGCCCGCGAGCATGGGCGGGGCCTCATGGGCCACACTGGTTTCAACTACTCTGAACGTTGGACAGCATGCCAACCACAAGGTTTCTTGCCATGGGGAAGGAGTTCTGATTTCTGCATCACCTTCAACCCTGGGCAGTGATAGGAGATAAGGTCTAGGTTCTGAAACCTGAAAACCGAGGTTGGGAAGAGATGACGACCTAAGGCCATGGCGGCTCGATGTGCTCAGTGTGCGGCCAGCTGTCTGGGAGGGGCCAGGGGGTCCAGGCTCAGGCTGTGTCAGAAAGGACATTAGTGCCCTGGTCAGCCTATGTATTTGGGGTACAGCCAAGGTCGGTGCAGGTTGATCCTCATTTGGGGTTACTGGGTAGCCCCAGAGGACAATGTTTTTCTTCTGGAGGGCAGGAAGAGTGCTGCATTGTAGTTCTGGATTGCCAAACTGGAGGGCTTGTGGGCCAGTAGTCTGACGACAAAAGTCTGAGAACACAAGCTAGGCTTAGGTTTCTGGGTGAGGCCATGGCAGGCACAATCTACAGACCTGAATTGAGATCTCGTGCATCTGAAGACAGGGCGAGGATCAGACGATCGCTCAGGTTGGAGTTTCTGTCCCTGATGGCCCCTTCATGAATGGGGGGGCATCACGAGGCCATGGGGGTTTTCCCACGATGGGAGTTGTGAGAAGCTCCAAAGTGCAGAGAGTCTTCTGCAGAACAATTGAGACCTGTTGTTTGGCTCCAGGCCAATGATTCTGAGCAGGGTTCTAAGGATGGATGGCTGGGTAGCCCACCTCGCATTCCAATTTTCTCCTAGCAACAAGACAGGTTAGATCTCCTGGATCTGTGGGGAGCAACCGAGGACGCTGAGTTGAAATGGACACCCCTGGGGATGGGTCCTAATGTGCTTTTGTGTCTATGGAGACCTTGGAATGAAGCGGTGGCACTGGGGCCCTAAAGGGTTCTCCTAAACAGAGGCTTTGACACAGCTCCAACGTGCAAGTTTCCCATGTGTAGATGAGATGTTTTCTGATGGGTGAGTCAAGAAACAGCTATATGCTGCTTTTGAAATCCAGGCCTCTGAGGAGAGATGCCTGGAAACCAAAGCAATGGATCTGATTAGTGCCTAGGGTCCTGTTCTTTCCTTTTTACCTCTGGGGACATCTGTCTATGGGTCTGAGTGCAGGTAGGTGCTCAGTTGGGCTCAGATTGTCCCTGGATCAGGGACTTTTGAGGTTTATCCTATTAGGAGGGTTGAGGCCATTGGAATGGGCACACACAATTCCCTTGGAGAGGCCAAGTACAGTCCTCAGGTTTGGCTCCAGGGTCCTGAGCCTGTAGGTTGTGTAGGCCAGGGCTGTTTGGACAGTTGTCTGAAAACACAAACTCGGCTTATGTTTCGGGTCATAGGTATGGCAGGACTGATCTACAGACCATGAGGAGAACTCTTCGGGATTTGAAAGAAGGGCGAGTGTGAGGCTCCTGCTCAAGTTTTTGTCTCTGTATATCGTGTCACTCATGGTCGTGGAATTTCTGGGTGACTTCATGGGAAATGGACGAGTCTTACTCTCTGGTGGTTTGGCCCCGTCCAAAGAGTTTGGGGTCATTCTGTGGGCTGGAAGAAGTCCGTTTTTTGTTGTTGTTGTTGTTGTTGTTGTTTTCTTTTTTAACCTCAGGTGTCCCACCAAATGAGGGATTCCAGAGCAGAGCCCTGGGGAGGGGCGACTGGACAATCAGAAATCTGGTTAAAAATTGGGTCCTAGGGACATGTCAAGCCCATTATGACATCTAATGGTCCAGCCACAAAGAGGACTTACTAGAGGACAGGACTCATGCTGAGGGTCACAATGCGTGTGTATGCCCTCGTCGCACTCAAGAATGGGCGGGGCCTCAGGGTGAATGCTGGTTTCTCCTTCACTGAACGTTGGACAAAGTGCCAACCACAAGGGTTCTTGCCATGGGTAAGGAGGAGTTCTGATTTCTGCATCACACTCACCCCTGGGCAGTGATTGGAGATAAGGTCTCGGTTCTGAAGCCTGAAAACTGAGGTACAGAAGAGAGGATACCTAAGGCCATGGCGGGTTTTATGTGCTCAGTGTGCAGTCAGCTTTCTCGGTGTTGGTCAGGAGATCCGGGCTCAGGTTGTGTTCGACAGTGCATTAGTGCCCAGGTTAGACTATATAATTTCGGTAAAGTTGAGTGCTGTGTAGGTTGATCCTCATTTAAGGTTCCTGGGCAGCTCATGAGGCACTAATTTTTTTTCTAGAGGGCAGGCAGAGTGCTGCATTGTGGGTCCGGAATTGCCAAACTTGAGGGCTTCGGGGCCAGGAGTGTGAGGACGGAAGTGTGAGAAGACAAGGTAGACTTGGGTTTCAGGGCGAGGGCACGGCAGGTACCCCCTGCAGATCTGAACCAATATCTCATGCATCTGAAGTCAGGGCGAGGATAGACGTTGGCTGAGGTTGGAGTTTCTGTGCATGACGGCCGCTTCATGAAGGGAGCGGAATCTCGAGGCCATTGAGGTTTTCCCACGTTGGGAGTTGTGGGATGCCCCCTTCAAGGATTCCTTCTGCGGGACAATTGAGACCTGTTGGACAGCTCCAGGACATCCCATATGGAATGACTCCAGAGCACCGTTCACGGATGGATGGCTGGGAAGCCCGCCTCCCATTCCAATTGTCTCCTAGCAACAAGACAGTTTAGAGTTGATGGCTCTGCCGGAGCAACCAGGGTGGCTGAGTTGAAATGGACTTTCCTGAGGATGGGTCCTAATGTGTTTTTGTGTCCATGAGGGCCTTGGAATGGGGCGGTGGCACCGGGACCCTGAAGTACTCTCCTAAGCTTTGGACATGGCTCCCATGCACAGGTTTCCTTGTGGAGACGAGATGAGTTCTGATGGGTGCCTCAGGAAAACCCCTATGCTCGTATTGGAATCAGGCTTTTGAGGACACATGCCCGTAACCCAAAGCAATGGATCTTAATATGGCCTAGGGTCCTGTCTGGTTCAATCTTCTTCTCTAGGGACATCCAACTATGGTATGAGTGGAGGTCGATTATCAGCTGGTGTCAGACAGCCCTTGTTTGTTCCGAGCGACCTACACTATTGGGATGACCTCAGGGACTTTGGAGGTTTCTCCTAATTTGTACGATTTTGGACCATGGAATGGGCAGAATTCCCATGGATTGGTAGGCACAGTCCTAATGTGTGGCTCTAGGGGCCCAGCCTGGAGGGAGTGTGGCCCAAGACTTTGAGGACAGAAGTCTGAAAACACAAACTCAACTTAGGTTTGGGGACGTAGGTATGGCAGGCCCGATCTACAAACCATGAGAAAAACTCTTCAGGATATGAAGAAAGTGCGAGTCTGAGGCGCTTGCTCAGGCTTTTGTCTCTGGATTTTGTATCAGCGATGGCCGTGGAATGTCGGGGAGGCCTCATGCGCCATGGACGAATCTTCCTCTCTGAGGCTTTGGCCCGAATCCCAATTGCTTTTCGTCAATCTGTGGGATGGGAGGACTCCTTTCAGTTTTGTTACCTCAGGTGTCCCACCAAAAGAGGAATTCCAAAGCAAAGCCGTGGGGAAGACTGAAGGGACAACCCGAACTATGGTTAAAAATTGGGGCCTAGGGGCATGGCAAGCCCAGTATGCTATCTCTTCATCCAGCCACTGAGTGTCCTTACTTGAGGACTGGGCTCAGCCTGAGGGTCACAATGTGTGTTTGTGACCAATGTGGCCCGCGAGCATGGGCGGGGCCTCATGGGCCACACTGGTTTCAACTACTCTGAACGTTGGACAGCATGCCAACCACAAGGTTTCTTGCCATGGGGAAGGAGTTCTGATTTCTGCATCACCTTCAACCCTGGGCAGTGATAGGAGATAAGGTCTAGGTTCTGAAACCTGAAAACCGAGGTTGGGAAGAGATGACGACCTAAGGCCATGGCGGCTCGATGTGCTCAGTGTGCGGCCAGCTGTCTGGGAGGGGCCAGGGGGTCCAGGCTCAGGCTGTGTCAGAAAGGACATTAGTGCCCTGGTCAGCCTATGTATTTGGGGTACAGCCAAGGTCGGTGCAGGTTGATCCTCATTTGGGGTTACTGGGTAGCCCCAGAGGACAATGTTTTTCTTCTGGAGGGCAGGAAGAGTGCTGCATTGTAGTTCTGGATTGCCAAACTGGAGGGCTTGTGGGCCAGTAGTCTGACGACAAAAGTCTGAGAACACAAGCTAGGCTTAGGTTTCTGGGTGAGGCCATGGCAGGCACAATCTACAGACCTGAATTGAGATCTCGTGCATCTGAAGACAGGGCGAGGATCAGACGATCGCTCAGGTTGGAGTTTCTGTCCCTGATGGCCCCTTCATGAATGGGGGGGCATCACGAGGCCATGGGGGTTTTCCCACGATGGGAGTTGTGAGAAGCTCCAAAGTGCAGAGAGTCTTCTGCAGAACAATTGAGACCTGTTGTTTGGCTCCAGGCCAATGATTCTGAGCAGGGTTCTAAGGATGGATGGCTGGGTAGCCCACCTCGCATTCCAATTGTCTCCTAGCAACAAGACAGGTTAGATCTCCTGGATCTGTGGGGAGCAACCGAGGACGCTGAGTTGAAATGGACACCGCTGGGGATGGGTCCTAATGTGCTTTTGTGTCTATGGAGACCTTGGAATGAAGCGGTGGCACTGGGGCCCTAAAGGGTTCTCCTAAACAGAGGCTTTGACACAGCTCCAACGTGCAAGTTTCCCATGTGTAGATGAGATATTTTCTGATGGGTGAGTCAAGAAACAGCTATATGCTGCTTTTGAAATCCAGGCCTCTGAGGAGAGATGCCTGGAAACCAAAGCAATGGATCTGATTAGTGCCTAGGGTCCTGTTCTTTCCTTTTTACCTCTGGGGACATCTGTCTATGGGTCTGAGTGCAGGTAGGTGCTCAGTTGGGCTCAGATTGTCCCTGGATCAGGGACTTTTGAGGTTTATCCTATTAGGAGGGTTGAGGCCATTGGAATGGGCACACACAATTCCCTTGGAGAGGCCAAGTACAGTCCTCAGGTTTGGCTCCAGGGTCCTGAGCCTGTAGGTTGTGTAGGCCAGGGCTGTTTGGACAGTTGTCTGAAAACACAAACTCGGCTTATGTTTCGGGTCATAGGTATGGCAGGACTGATCTACAGACCATGAGGAGAACTCTTCGGGATTTGAAAGAAGGGCGAGTGTGAGGCTCCTGCTCAAGTTTTTGTCTCTGTATATCGTGTCACTCATGGTCGTGGAATTTCTGGGTGACTTCATGGGAAATGGACGAGTCTTACTCTCTGGTGGTTTGGCCCCGTCCAAAGAGTTTGGGGTCATTCTGTGGGCTGGAAGAATTCCGTTTTTTGTTGTTGTTGTTGTTGTTGTTGTTGTTTTCTTTTTTAACCTCAGGTGTCCCACCAAATGAGGGATTCCAGAGCAGAGCCCTGGGGAGGGGCGACTGGACAATCAGAAATCTGGTTAAAAATTGGGGCCTAGGGACATGTCAAGCCCATTATGACATCTAATGGTCCAGCCACAAAGAGGACTTACTAGAGGACAGGACTCATGCTGAGGGTCACAATGCGTGTGTATGCCCTCGTCGCACTCAAGAATGGGCGGGGCCTCAGGGTGAATGCTGGTTTCTCCTTCACTGAACGTTGGACAAAGTGCCAACCACAAGGGTTCTTGCCATGGGTAAGGAGGAGTTCTGATTTCTGCATCACACTCACCCCTGGGCAGTGATTGGAGATAAGGTCTCGGTTCTGAAGCCTGAAAACTGAGGTACAGAAGAGAGGATACCTAAGGCCATGGCGGGTTTTATGTGCTCAGTGTGCAGTCAGCTTTCTCGGTGTTGGTCAGGAGATCCGGGCTCAGGTTGTGTTCGACAGTGCATTAGTGCCCAGGTTAGACTATATAATTTCGGTAAAGTCGAGTGCTGTGTAGGTTGATCCTCATTTAAGGTTCCTGGGCAGCTCATGAGGCACTAATTTTTTTTCTAGAGGGCAGGCAGAGTGCTGCATTGTGGGTCCGGAATTGCCAAACTTGAGGGCTTCGGGGCCAGGAGTGTGAGGACGGAAGTGTGAGAAGACAAGGTAGACTTGGGTTTCAGGGCGAGGGCACGGCAGGTACCCCCTGCAGATCTGAACCAATATCTCATGCATCTGAAGTCAGGGCGAGGATCAGACGTTGGCTGAGGTTGGAGTTTCTGTGCATGACGGCCGCTTCATGAAGGGAGCGGAATCTCGAGGCCATTGAGGTTTTCCCACGTTGGGAGTTGTGGGATGCCCCCTTCAAGGATTCCTTCTGCGGGACAATTGAGACCTGTTGGACAGCTCCCGGACATCCCATATGGAATGACTCCAGAGCACCGTTCGCGGATGGATGCCTGGGAAGCCCGCCTCCCATTCCAATTGTCTCCTAGCAACAAGACAGTTTAGAGTTGATGGCTCTGCCGGAGCAACCAGGGTGGCTGAGTTGAAATGGACTTTCCTGAGGATGGGTCCTAATGTGTTTTTGTGTCCATGAGGGCCTTGGAATGGGGCGGTGGCACCGGGACCCTGAAGTACTCTCCTAAGCTTTGGACATGGCTCCCATGCACAGGTTTCCTTGTGGAGACGAGATGAGTTCTGATGGGTGCCTCAGGAAAACCCCTATGCTCGTATTGGAATCAGGCTTTTGAGGACACATGTCCGTAACCCAAAGCAATGGATCTTAATATGGCCTAGGGTCCTGTCTGGTTCAATCTTCTTCTCTAGGGACATCCAACTATGGTATGAGTGGAGGTCGATTATCAGCTGGTGTCAGACAGCCCTTGTTTGTTCCGAGCGACCTACACTATTGGGATGACCTCAGGGACTTTGGAGGTTTCTCCTAATTTGTACGATTTTGGACCATGGAATGGGCAGAATTCCCATGGATTGGTAGGCACAGTCCTAATGTGTGGCTCTAGGGACCCAGCCTGGTGGGTGTGTGGCCCAAGACTTTGAGGACAGAAGTCTGAAAACACAAACTCAACTTAGGTTTGGGGACGTAGGTATGGCAGGCCCGATCTACAAACCATGAGAAAAACTCTTCAGGATATGAAGAAAGTGCGAGTCTGAGGCGCTTGCTCAGGCTTTTGTCTCTGGATTTTGTATCAGCGATGGCCGTGGAATGTCGGGGAGGCCTCATGCGCCATGGACGAATCTTCCTCTCTGAGGCTTTGGCCAGAATCCCAATTGCTTTTCGTCAATCTGTGGGATGGGAGGACTCCTTTCAGTTTTGTTACCTCAGGTGTCCCACCAAAAGAGGAATTCCAAAGCAAAGCCGTGGGGAAGACTGAAGGGACAACCCGAACTATGGTTAAAAATTGGGGCCTAGGGGCATGGCAAGCCCAGTATGCTATCTCTTCATCCAGCCACTGAGTGTCCTTACTTGAGGACTGGGCTCAGCCTGAGGGTCACAATGTGTGTTTGTGACCAATGTGGCCCGCGAGCATGGGCGGGGCCTCATGGGCCACACTGGTTTCAACTACTCTGAACGTTGGACAGCATGCCAACCACAAGGTTTCTTGCCATGGGGAAGGAGTTCTGATTTCTGCATCACCTTCAACCCTGGGCAGTGATAGGAGATAAGGTCTAGGTTCTGAAACCTGAAAACCGAGGTTGGGAAGAGATGACGACCTAAGGCCATGGCGGCTCGATGTGCTCAGTGTGCGGCCAGCTGTCTGGGAGGGGCCAGGGGGTCCAGGCTCAGGCTGTGTCAGAAAGGACATTAGTGCCCTGGTCAGCCTATGTATTTGGGGTACAGCCAAGGTCGGTGCAGGTTGATCCTCATTTGGGGTTACTGGGTAGCCCCAGAGGACCATGTTTTTCTTCTGGAGGGCAGGAAGAGTGCTGCATTGTAGTTCTGGATTGCCAAACTGGTGGGCTTGTGGGCCAGTAGTCTGACGACAAAAGTCTGAGAACACAAGCTAGGCTTAGGTTTCTGGGTGAGGCCATGGCAGGCACAATCTACAGACCTGAATTGAGATCTCGTGCATCTGAAGACAGGGCGAGGATCAGACGATCGCTCAGGTTGGAGTTTCTGTCCCTGATGGCCCCTTCATGAATGGGGGGGCATCACGAGGCCATGGGGGTTTTCCCACGATGGGAGTTGTGAGAAGCTCCAAAGTGCAGAGAGTCTTCTGCAGAACAATTGAGACCTGTTGTTTGGCTCCAGGCCAATGATTCTGAGCAGGGTTCTAAGGATGGATGGCTGGGTAGCCCACCTCGCATTCCAATTTTCTCCTAGCAACAAGACAGGTTAGATCTCCTGGATCTGTGGGGAGCAACCGAGGACGCTGAGTTGAAATGGACACCCCTGGGGATGGGTCCTAATGTGCTTTTGTGTCTATGGAGACCTTGGAATGAAGCGGTGGCACTGGGGCCCTAAAGGGTTCTCCTAAACAGAGGCTTTGACACAGCTCCAACGTGCAAGTTTCCCATGTGTAGATGAGATGTTTTCTGATGGGTGAGTCAAGAAACAGCTATATGCTGCTTTTGAAATCCAGGCCTCTGAGGAGAGATGCCTGGAAACCAAAGCAATGGATCTGATTAGTGCCTAGGGTCCTGTTCTTTCCTTTTTACCTCTGGGGACATCTGTCTATGGGTCTGAGTGCAGGTAGGTGCTCAGTTGGGCTCAGATTGTCCCTGGATCAGGGACTTTTGAGGTTTATCCTATTAGGAGGGTTGAGGCCATTGGAATGGGCACACACAATTCCCTTGGAGAGGCCAAGTACAGTCCTCAGGTTTGGCTCCAGGGTCCAGAGCCTGTAGGTTGTGTAGGCCAGGGCTGTTTGGACAGTTGTCTGAAAACACAAACTCGGCTTATGTTTCGGGTCATAGGTATGGCAGGACTGATCTACAGACCATGAGGAGAACCCTTCGGGATTTGAAAGAAGGGCGAGTGTGAGGCTCCTGCTCAAGTTTTTGTCTCTGTATATCGTGTCACTCATGGTCGTGGAATTTCTGGGTGACTTCATGGGAAATGGACGAGTCTTACTCTCTGGTGGTTTGGCCCCGTCCAAAGAGTTTGGGGTCATTCTGTGGGCTGGAAGAAGTCCGTTTTTTGTTGTTGTTGTTGTTGTTGTTGTTGTTGTTGTTGTTTTCTTTTTTAACCTCAGGTGTCCCACCAAATGAGGGATTCCAGAGCAGAGCCCTGGGGAGGGGCGACTGGACAATCAGAAATCTGGTTAAAAATTGGGGCCTAGGGACATGTCAAGCCCATTATGACATCTAATGGTCCAGCCACAAAGAGGACTTACTAGAGGACAGGACTCATGCTGAAGGGTCACAATGCGTGTGTATGCCCTCGTCGCACTCAAGAATGGGCGGGGCCTCAGGGTGAATGCTGGTTTCTCCTTCACTGAACGTTGGACAAAGTGCCAACCACAAGGGTTCTTGCCATGGGTAAGGAGGAGTTCTGATTTCTGCATCACACTCACCCCTGGGCAGTGATTGGAGATAAGGTCTCGGTTCTGAAGCCTGAAAACTGAGGTACAGAAGAGAGGATACCTAAGGCCATGGCGGGTTTTATGTGCTCAGTGTGCAGTCAGCTTTCTCGGTGTTGGTCAGGAGATCCGGGCTCAGGTTGTGTTCGACAGTGCATTAGTGCCCAGGTTAGACTATATAATTTCGGTAAAGTCGAGTGCTGTGTAGGTTGATTCTCATTTAAGGTTCCTGGGCAGCTCATGAGGCACTAATTTTTTTTCTAGAGGGCAGGCAGAGTGCTGCATTGTGGGTCCGGAATTGCCAAACTTGAGGGCTTCGGGGCCAGGAGTGTGAGGACGGAAGTGTGAGAAGACAAGGTAGACTTGGGTTTCAGGGCGAGGGCACGGCAGGTACCCCCTGCAGATCTGAACCAATATCTCATGCATCTGAAGTCAGGGCGAGGATCAGACGTTGGCTGAGGTTGGAGTTTCTGTGCATGACGGCCGCTTCATGAAGGGAGCGGAATCTCGAGGCCATTGAGGTTTTCCCACGTTGGGAGTTGTGGGATGCCCCCTTCAAGGATTCCTTCTGCGGGACAATTGAGACCTGTTGGACAGCTCCCGGACATCCCATATGGAATGACTCCAGAGCACCGTTCGCGGATGGATGCCTGGGAAGCCCGCCTCCCATTCCAATTGTCTCCTAGCAACAAGACAGTTTAGAGTTGATGGCTCTGCCGGAGCAACCAGGGTGGCTGAGTTGAAATGGACTTTCCTGAGGATGGGTCCTAATGTGTTTTTGTGTCCATGAGGGCCTTGGAATGGGGCGGTGGCACCGGGACCCTGAAGTACTCTCCTAAGCTTTGGACATGGCTCCCATGCACAGGTTTCCTTGTGGAGACGAGATGAGTTCTGATGGGTGCCTCAGGAAAACCCCTATGCTCGTATTGGAATCAGGCTTTTGAGGACACATGCCCGTAACCCAAAGCAATGGATCTTAATATGGCCTAGGGTCCAGTCTGGTTCAATCTTCTTCTCTAGGGACATCCAACTATGGTATGAGTGGAGGTCGATTATCAGCTGGTATCAGACAGCCCTTGTTTGTTCTGAGCGACCTAAACTATTGGGATGACCTCAGGGACTTTGGAGGTTTCTCCTAATTTGTACAATTTTGGACCATGGAATGGGCAGAATTCCCATGGATTGGTAGGCACAGTCCTAATGTTTGGCTCTAGGGGCCCAGCCTGGAGGGTGTGTGGCCCAAGACTTTGAGGACAGAAGTCTGAAAACACAAACTCAACTTAGGTTTGGGGACATAGGTATGGCAGGCCCGATCTACAAAACATGAGAAAAACTCTTCAGGATATGAAGAAAGTGCGAGTCTGAGGCGCTTGCTCAGGCTTTTGTCTCTGGATTTTGTATCAGCGATGGCCGTGGAATGTCGGGGAGGCCTCATGCGCCATGGACGAATCATCCTCTCTGAGGCTTTGGCCCGATTCCCAATTGCTTTTCGTCAATCTGTGGGATGGGAGGACTCCTTTCAGTTTTGTTACCTCAGGTGTCCCACCAAAAGAGGAATTCCAAAGCAAAGCCGTGGGGAAGACTGAAGGGACAACCCGAACTATGGTTAAAAATTGGGGCCTAGGGGCATGGCAAGCCCAATATGCTATCTCTTCATCCAGCCACTGAGTGGCGTTACTTGAGGACTGGGCTCAGCCTGAGGGTCACAATGTGTGTTTGTGACCAATGTGGCCCGCGAGCATGGGCGGGGCCTCATGGGCCACACTGGTTTCAACTACTCTGAACGTTGGACAGCATGCCAACCACAAGGTTTCTTGCCATGGGGAAGGAGTTCTGATTTCTGCATCACCTTCAACCCTGGGCAGTGATAGGAGATAAGGTCTAGGTTCTGAAACCTGAAAACCGAGGTTGGGAAGAGATGACGACCTAAGGCCATGGCGGCTCGATGTGCTCAGTGTGCGGCCAGCTGTCTGGGAGGGGCCAGGGGGTCCAGGCTCAGGCTGTGTCAGAAAGGACATTAGTGCCCTGGTCAGCCTATGTATTTGGGGTACAGCCAAGGTCGGTGCAGGTTGATCCTCATTTGGGGTTACTGGGTAGCCCCAGAGGACAATGTTTTTCTTCTGGAGGGCAGGAAGAGTGCTGCATTGTAGTTCTGGATTGCCAAACTGGAGGGCTTGTGGGCCAGTAGTCTGACGACAAAAGTCTGAGAACACAAGCTAGGCTTAGGTTTCTGGGTGAGGCCATGGCAGGCACAATCTACAGACCTGAATTGAGATCTCGTGCATCTGAAGACAGGGCGAGGATCAGACGATCGCTCAGGTTGGAGTTTCTGTCCCTGATGGCCCCTTCATGAATGGGGGGGCATCACGAGGCCATGGGGGTTTTCCCACGATGGGAGTTGTGAGAAGCTCCAAAGTGCAGAGAGTCTTCTGCAGAACAATTGAGACCTGTTGTTTGGCTCCAGGCCAATGATTCTGAGCAGGGTTCTAAGGATGGATGGCTGGGTAGCACACCTCGCATTCCAATTGTCTCCTAGCAACAAGACAGGTTAGATCTCCTGGATCTGTGGGGAGCAACCGAGGACGCTGAGTTGAAATGGACACCCCTGGGGATGGGTCCTAATGTGCTTTTGTGTCTATGGAGACCTTGGAATGAAGCGGTGGCAATGGGGCCCTAAAGGGTTCTCCTAAACAGAGGCTTTGACACAGCTCCAACGTGCAAGTTTCCCATGTGTAGATGAGATATTTTCTGATGGGTGAGTCAAGAAACAGCTATATGCTGCTTTTGAAATCCAGGCCTCTGAGGAGAGATTCCTGGAAACCAAAGCAATGGATCTGATTAGTGCCTAGGGTCCTGTTCTTTCCTTTTTACCTCTGGGGACATCTGTCTATGGGTCTGAGTGCAGGTAGGTGCTCAGTTGGGCTCAGATTGTCCCTGGATCAGGGACTTTTGAGGTTTATCCTATTAGGAGGGTTGAGGCCATTGGAATGGGCACACACAATTCCCTTGGAGAGGCCAAGTACAGTCCTCAGGTTTGGCTCCAGGGTCCTGAGCCTGTAGGTTGTGTAGGCCAGGGCTGTTTGGACAGTTGTCTGAAAACACAAACTCGGCTTATGTTTCGGGTCATAGGTATGGCAGGACTGATCTACAGACCATGAGGAGAACTCTTCGGGATTTGAAAGAAGGGCGAGTGTGAGGGTCCTGCTCAAGTTTTTGTCTCTGTATATCGTGTCACTCATGGTCGTGGAATTTCTGGGTGACTTCATGGGAAATGGACGAGTCTTACTCTCTGGTGGTTTGGCCCCGTCCAAAGAGTTTGGGGTCATTCTGTGGGCTGGAAGAAGTCCGTTTTTTGTTGTTGTTGTTGTTGTTGTTGTTGTTGTTGTTGTTTTCTTTTTTAACCTCAGGTGTCCCACCAAATGAGGGATTCCAGAGCAGAGCCCTGGGGAGGGGCGACTGGACAATCAGAAATCTGGTTAAAAATTGGGGCCTAGGGACATGTCAAGCCCATTATGACATCTAATGGTCCAGCCACAAAGAGGACTTACTAGAGGACAGGACTCATGCTGAGGGTCACAATGCGTGTGTATGCCCTCGTCGCACTCAAGAATGGGCGGGGCCTCAGGGTGAATGCTGGTTTCTCCTTCACTGAACGTTGGACAAAGTGCCAACCACAAGGGTTCTTGCCATGGGTAAGGAGGAGTTCTGATTTCTGCATCACACTCACCCCTGGGCCGTGATTGGAGATAAGGTCTCGGTTCTGAAGCCTGAAAACTGAGGTACAGAAGAGAGGATACCTAAGGCCATGGCGGGTTTTATGTGCTCAGTGTGCAGTCAGCTTTCTCGGTGTTGGTCAGGAGATCCGGGCTCAGGTTGTGTTCGACAGTGCATTAGTGCCCAGGTTAGACTATATAATTTCGGTAAAGTCGAGTGCTGTGTAGGTTGATCCTCATTTAAGGTGCCTGGGCAGCTCATGAGGCACTAATTTTTTTTCTAGAGGGCAGGCAGAGTGCTGCATTGTGGGTCCGGAATTGCCAAACTTGAGGGCTTCGGGGCCAGGAGTGTGAGGACGGAAGTGTGAGAAGACAAGGTAGACTTGGGTTTCAGGGCGAGGGCACGGCAGGTACCCCCTGCAGATCTGAACCAATATCTCATGCATCTGAAGTCAGGGCGAGGATCAGACGTTGGCTGAGGTTGGAGTTTCTGTGCATGACGGCCGCTTCATGAAGGGAGCGGAATCTCGAGGCCATTGAGGTTTTCCCACGTTGGGAGTTGTGGGATGCCCCCTTCAAGGATTCCTTCTGCGGGACAATTGAGACCTGTTGGACAGCTCCAGGACATCCCATATGGAATGACTCCAGAGCACCGTTCGCGGATGGATGCCTGGGAAGCCCGCCTCCCATTCCAATTGTCTCCTAGCAACAAGACAGTTTAGAGTTGATGGCTCTGCCGGAGCAACCAGGGTGGCTGAGTTGAAATGGACTTTCCTGAGGATGGGTCCTAATGTGTTTTTGTGTCCATGAGGGCCTTGGAATGGGGCGGTGGCACCGGGACCCTGAAGTACTCTCCTAAGCTTTGGACATGGCTCCCATGCACAGGTTTCCTTGTGGAGACGAGATGAGTTCTGATGGGTGCCTCAGGAAAACCCCTATGCTCGTATTGGAATCAGGCTTTTGAGGACACATGCCCGTAACCCAAAGCAATGGATGTTAATATGGCCTAGGGTCCTGTCTGGTTCAATCTTCTTCTCTAGGGACATCCAACTATGGTATGAGTGGAGGTCGCTTATCAGCTGGTGTCAGACAGCCCTTGTTTGTTCCGAGCGACCTACACTATTGGGATGACCTCAGGGACTTTGGAGGTTTCTCCTAATTTGTACGATTTTGGACCATGGAATGGGCAGAATTCCCATGGATTGGTAGGCACAGTCCTAATGTGTGGCTCTAGGGGCCCAGCCTGGAGGGTGTGTGGCCCAAGACTTTGAGGACAGAAGTCTGAAAACACAAACTCAACTTAGGTTTGGGGACGTAGGTATGGCAGGCCCGATCTACAAACCATGAGAAAAACTCTTCAGGATATGAAGAAAGTGCGAGTCTGAGGCGCTTGCTCAGGCTTTTGTCTCTGGATTTTGTATCAGCGATGGCCGTGGAATGTCGGGGAGGCCTCATGCGCCATGGACGAATCATCCTCTCTGAGGCTTTGGCCCGAATCCCAATTGCTTTTCGTCAATCTGTGGGATGGGAGGACTCCTTTCAGTTTTGTTACCTCAGGTGTCCCACAAAAGAGGAATTCCAAAGCAAAGCCGTGGGGAAGACTGAAGGGACAACCCGAACTATGGTTAAAAATTGGGGCCTAGGGGCATGGCAAGCCCAATATGCTATCTCTTCATCCAGCCACTGAGTGGCCTTACTTGAGGACTGGGCTCAGCCTGAGGGTCACAATGTGTGTTTGTGACCAATGTGGCCCGCGAGCATGGGCGGGGCCTCATGGGCCACACTGGTTTCAACTACTCTGAACGTTGGACAGCATGCCAACCACAAGGTTTCTTGCCATGGGGAAGGAGTTCTGATTTCTGCATCACCTTCAACCCTGGTCAGTGATAGGATATAAGGTCTAGGTTCTGAAACCTGAAAACCGAGGTTGGGAAGAGATGACGACCTAAGGCCATGGCGGCTCGATGTGCTCAGTGTGCGGCCAGCTGTCTGGGAGGGGCCAGGGGGTCCAGGCTCAGGCTGTGTCAGAAAGGACATTAGTGCCCTGGTCAGCCTATGTATTTGGGGTACAGCCAAGGTCGGTGCAGGTTGATCCTCATTTGGGGTTACTGGGTAGCCCCAGAGGACAATGTTTTTCTTCTGGAGGGCAGGAAGAGTGCTGCATTGTAGTTCTGGATTGCCAAACTGGAGGGCTTGTGGGCCAGTAGTCTGACGACAAAAGTCTGAGAACACAGCCAGGCTTAGGTTTCTGGGTGAGGCCATGGCAGGCACAATCTACAGACCTGAATTGAGATCTCGTGCATCTGAAGACAGGGCGAGGATCAGACGATCGCTCAGGTTGGAGTTTCTGTCCCTGATGGCCCCTTCATGAATGGGGGGGCATCACGAGGCCATGGGGGTTTTCCCACGATGGGAGTTGTGAGAAGCTCCAAAGTGCAGAGAGTCTTCTGCAGAACAATTGAGACCTGTTGTTTGGCTCCAGGCCAATGATTCTGAGCAGGGTTCTAAGGATGGATGGCTGGGTAGCCCACCTCGCATTCCAATTGTCTCCTAGCAACAAGACAGGTTAGATCTCCTGGATCTGTGGGGAGCACCCGAGGACGCTGAGTTGAAATGGACACCCCTGGGGATGGGTCCTAATGTGCTTTTGTGTCTATGGAGACCTTGGAATGAAGCGGTGGCAATGGGGCCCTAAAGGGTTCTCCTAAACAGAGGCTTTGACACAGCTCCAACGTGCAAGTTTCCCATGTGTAGATGAGATATTTTCTGATGGGTGAGTCAAGAAACAGCTATATGCTGCTTTTGAAATCCAGGCCTCTGAGGAGAGATTCCTGGAAACCAAAGCAATGGATCTGATTAGTGCCTAGGGTCCTGTTCTTTCCTTTTTACCTCTGGGGACATCTGTCTATGGGTCTGAGTGCAGGTAGGTGCTCAGTTGGGCTCAGATTGTCCCTGGATCAGGGACTTTTGAGGTTTATCCTATTAGGAGGTTTGAGGCCATTGGAATGGGCACACACAATTCCCTTGGAGAGGCCAAGTACAGTCCTCAGGTTTGGCTCCAGGGTCCTGAGCCTGTAGGTTGTGTAGGCCAGGGCTGTTTGGACAGTTGTCTGAAAACACAAACTCGGCTTATGTTTCGGGTCATAGGTATGGCAGGACTGATCTACAGACCATGAGGAGAACTCTTCGGGATTTGAAAGAAGGGCGAGTGTGAGGCTCCTGCTCAAGTTTTTGTCTCTGTATATCGTGTCACTCATGGTCGTGGAATTTCTGGGTGACTTCATGGGAAATGGACGAGTCTTACTCTCTGGTGGTTTGGCCCCGTCCAAAGAGTTTGGGGTCATTCTGTGGGCTGGAAGAAGTCCGTTTTTTGTTGTTGTTGTTGTTGTTGTTGTTGTTGTTTTCTTTTTTAACCTCAGGTGTCCCACCAAATGAGGGATTCCAGAGCAGAGCCCTGGGGAGGGGCGACTGGACAATCAGAAATCTGGTTAAAAATTGGGGCCTAGGGACATGTCAAGCCCATTATGACATCTAATGGTCCAGCCACAAAGAGGACTTACTAGAGGACAGGACTCATGCTGAGGGTCACAATGCGTGTGTATGCCCTCGTCGCACTCAAGAATGGGCGGGGCCTCAGGGTGAATGCTGGTTTCTCCTTCACTGAACGTTGGACAAAGTGCCAACCACAAGGGTTCTTGCCATGGGTAAGGAGGAGTTCTGATTTCTGCATCACACTCACCCCTGGGCCGTGATTGGAGATAAGGTCTCGGTTCTGAAGCCTGAAAACTGAGGTACAGAAGAGAGGATACCTAAGGCCATGGCGGGTTTTATGTGCTCAGTGTGCAGTCAGCTTTCTCGGTGTTGGTCAGGAGATCCGGGCTCAGGTTGTGTTCGACAGTGCATTAGTGCCCAGGTTAGACTATATAATTTCGGTAAAGTCGAGTGCTGTGTAGGTTGATCCTCATTTAAGGTGCCTGGGCAGCTCATGAGGCACTAATTTTTTTTCTAGAGGGCAGGCAGAGTGCTGCATTGTGGGTCCGGAATTGCCAAACTTGAGGGCTTCGGGGCCAGGAGTGTGAGGACGGAAGTGTGAGAAGACAAGGTAGACTTGGGTTTCAGGGCGAGGGCACGGCAGGTACCCCCTGCAGATCTGAACCAATATCTCATGCATCTGAAGTCAGGGCGAGGATCAGACGTTGGCTGAGGTTGGAGTTTCTGTGCATGACGGCCGCTTCATGAAGGGAGCGGAATCTCGAGGCCATTGAGGTTTTCCCACGTTGGGAGTTGTGGGATGCCCCCTTCAAGGATTCCTTCTGCGGGACAATTGAGACCTGTTGGACAGCTCCAGGACATCCCATATGGAATGACTCCAGAGCACCGTTCGCGGATGGATGCCTGGGAAGCCCGCCTCCCATTCCAATTGTCTCCTAGCAACAAGACAGTTTAGAGTTGATGGCTCTGCCGGAGCAACCAGGGTGGCTGAGTTGAAATGGACTTTCCTGAGGATGTGTCCTAATGTGTTTTTGTGTCCATGAGGGCCTTGGAATGGGGCGGTGGCACCGGGACCCTGAAGTACTCTCCTAAGCTTTGGACATGGCTCCCATGCACAGGTTTCCTTGTGGAGACGAGATGAGTTCTGATGGGTGCCTCAGGAAAACCCCTATGCTCGTATTGGAATCAGGCTTTTGAGGACACATGCCCGTAACCCAAAGCAATGGATCTTAATATGGCCTAGGGTCCTGTCTGGTTCAATCTTCTTCTCTAGGGACATCCAACTATGGTATGAGTGGAGGTCGATTATCAGCTGGTGTCAGACAGCCCTTGTTTGTTCCGAGCGACCTACACTATTGGGATGACCTCAGGGACTTTGGAGGTTTCTCCTAATTTGTACGATTTTGGACCATGGAATGGGCAGAATTCCCATGGATTGGTAGGCACAGTCCTAATGTGTGGCTCTAGGGGCCCAGCCTGGAGGGTGTGTGGCCCAAGACTTTGAGGACAGAAGTCTGAAAACACAAACTCAACTTAGGTTTGGGGACGTAGGTATGGCAGGCCCGATCTACAAACCATGAGAAAAACTCTTCAGGATATGAAGAAAGTGCGAGTCTGAGGCGCTTGCTCAGGCTTTTGTCTCTGGATTTTGTATCAGCGATGGCCGTGGAATGTCAGGGAGGCCTCTTGCGCCATGGACGAATCTTCCTCTCTGAGGCTTTGGCCCGAATCCCAATTGCTTTTCGTCAATCTGTGGGATGGGAGGACTCCTTTCAGTTTTGTTACCTCAGGTGTCCCACCAAAAGAGGAATTCCAAAGCAAAGCCGTGGGGAAGACTGAAGGGACAACCCGAACTATGGTTAAAAATTGGGGCCTAGGGGCATGGCAAGCCCAGTATGCTATCTCTTCATCCAGCCACTGAGTGTCCTTACTTGAGGACTGGGCTCAGCCTGAGGGTCACAATGTGTGTTTGTGACCAATGTGGCCCGCGAGCATGGGCGGGGCCTCATGGGCCACACTGGTTTCAACTACTCTGAACGTTGGACAGCATGCCAACCACAAGGTTTCTTGCCATGGGGAAGGAGTTCTGATTTCTGCATCACCTTCAACCCTGGGCAGTGATAGGAGATAAGGTCTATGTTCTGAAACCTGAAAACCGAGGTTGGGAAGAGATGACGACCTAAGGCCATGGCGGCTCGATGTGCTCAGTGTGCGGCCAGCTGTCTGGGAGGCGCCAGGGGGTCCAGGCTCAGGCTGTGTCAGAAAGGACATTAGTGCCCTGGTCAGCCTATGTATTTGGGGTACAGCCAAGGTCGGTGCAGGTTGATCCTCATTTGGGGTTACTGGTAGCCCCAGAGGACAATGTTTTTCTTCTGGAGGGCAGGAAGAGTGCTGCATTGTAGTTCTGGATTGCCAAACTGGAGGGCTTGTGGGCCAGTAGTCTGACGACAAAAGTCTGAGAACACAAGCTAGGCTTAGGTTTCTGGGTGAGGCCATGGCAGGCACAATCTACAGACCTGAATTGAGATCTCGTGCATCTGAAGACAGGGCGAGGATCAGACGATCGCTCAGGTTGGAGTTTCTGTCCCTGATGGCCCCTTCATGAATGGGGGGGCATCACGAGGCCATGGGGGTTTTCCCACGATGGGAGTTGTGAGAAGCTCCAAAGTGCAGAGAGTCTTCTGCAGAACAATTGAGACCTGTTGTTTGGCTCCAGGCCAATGATTCTGAGCAGGGTTCTAAGGATGGATGGCTGGGTAGCCCACCTCGCATTCCAATTGTCTCCTAGCAACAAGACAGGTTAGATCTCCTGGATCTGTGGGGAGCACCCGAGGACGCTGAGTTGAAATGGACACCCCTGGGGATGGGTCCTAATGTGCTTTTGTGTCTATGGAGACCTTGGAATGAAGCGGTGGCACTGGGGCCCTAAAGGGTTCTCCTAAACAGAGGCTTTGACACAGCTCCAACGTGCAAGTTTCCCATGTGTAGATGAGATATTTTCTGATGGGTGAGTCAAGAAACAGCTATATGCTGCTTTTGAAATCCAGGCCTCTGAGGAGAGATGCCTGGAAACCAAAGCAATGGATCTGATTAGTGCCTAGGGTCCTGTTCTTTCCTTTTTACCTCTGGGGACATCTGTCTATGGGTCTGAGTGCAGGTAGGTGCTCAGTTGGGCTCAGATTGTCCCTGGATCAGGGACTTTTGAGGTTTATCCTATTAGGAGGGTTGAGGCCATTGGAATGGGCACACACAATTCCCTTGGAGAGGCCAAGTACAGTCCTCAGGTTTGGCTCCAGGGTCCTGAGCCTGTAGGTTGTGTAGGCCAGGGCTGTTTGGACAGTTGTCTGAAAACACAAACTCGGCTTATGTTTCGGGTCATAGGTATGGCAGGACTGATCTACAGACCATGAGGAGAACTCTTCGGGATTTGAAAGAAGGGCGAGTGTGAGGCTCCTGCTCAAGTTTTTGTCTCTGTATATCGTGTCACTCATGGTCGTGGAATTTCTGGGTGACTTCATGGGAAATGGACGAGTCTTACTCTCTGGTGGTTTGGCCCCGTCCAAAGAGTTTGGGGTCATTCTGTGGGCTGGAAGAAGTCCGTTTTTTGTTGTTGTTGTTGTTGTTGTTGTTGTTGTTTTCTTTTTTAACCTCAGGTGTCCCACCAAATGAGGGATTCCAGAGCAGAGCCCTGGGGAGGGGCGACTGGACAATCAGAAATCTGGTTAAAAATTGGGGCCTAGGGACATGTCAAGCCCATTATGACATCTAATGGTCCAGCCACAAAGAGGACTTACTAGAGGACAGGACTCATGCTGAGGGTCACAATGCGTGTGTATGCCCTCGTCGCACTCAAGAATGGGCGGGGCCTCAGGGTGAATGCTGGTTTCTCCTTCACTGAACGTTGGACAAAGTGCCAACCACAAGGGTTCTTGCCATGGGTAAGGAGGAGTTCTGATTTCTGCATCACACTCACCCCTGGGCAGTGATTGGAGATAAGGTCTCGGTTCTGAAGCCTGAAAACTGAGGTACAGAAGAGAGGATACCTAAGGCCATGGCGGGTTTTATGTGCTCAGTGTGCAGTCAGCTTTCTCGGTGTTGGTCAGGAGATCCGGGCTCAGGTTGTGTTCGACAGTGCATTAGTGCCCAGGTTAGACTATATAATTTCGGTAAAGTCGAGTGCTGTGTAGGTTGATCCTCATTTAAGGTGCCTGGGCAGCTCATGAGGCACTAATTTTTTTTCTAGAGGGCAGGCAGAGTGCTGCATTGTGGGTCCGGAATTGCCAAACTTGAGGGCTTCGGGGCCAGGAGTGTGAGGACGGAAGTGTGAGAAGACAAGGTAGACTTGGGTTTCAGGGCGAGGGCACGGCAGGTACCCCCTGCAGATCTGAACCAATATCTCATGCATCTGAAGTCAGGGCGAGGATCAGACGTTGGCTCAGGTTGGAGTTTCTGTGCATGACGGCCGCTTCATGAAGGGAGCGGAATCTCGAGGCCATTGAGGTTTTCCCACGTTGGGAGTTGTGGGATGCCCCCTTCAAGGATTCCTTCTGCGGGACAATTGAGACCTGTTGGACAGCTCCCGGACATCCCATATGGAATGACTCCAGAGCACCGTTCGCGGATGGATGCCTGGGAAGCCCGCCTCCCATTCCAATTGTCTCCTAGCAACAAGACAGTTTAGAGTTGATGGCTCTGCCGGAGCAACCAGGGTGGCTGAGTTGAAATGGACTTTCCTGAGGATGGGTCCTAATGTGTTTTTGTGTCCATGAGGGCCTTGGAATGGGGCGGTGGCACCGGGACCCTGAAGTACTCTCCTAAGCTTTGGACATGGCTCCCATGCACAGGTTTCCTTGTGGAGACGAGATGAGTTCTGATGGGTGCCTCAGGAAAACCCCTATGCTCGTATTGGAATCAGGCTTTTGAGGACACATGTCCGTAACCCAAAGCAATGGATCTTAATATGGCCTAGGGTCCTGTCTGGTTCAATCTTCTTCTCTAGGGACATCCAACTATGGTATGAGTGGAGGTCGATTATCAGCTGGTGTCAGACAGCCCTTGTTTGTTCCGAGCGACCTACACTATTGGGATGACTCAGGGACTTTGGAGGTTTCTCCTAATTTGTACGATTTTGGACCATGGAATGGGCAGAATTCCCATGGATTGGTAGGCACAGTCCTAATGTGTGGCTCTAGGGACCCAGCCTGGTGGGTGTGTGGCCCAAGACTTTGAGGACAGAAGTCTGAAAACACAAACTCAACTTAGGTTTGGGGACGTAGGTATGGCAGGCCCGATCTACAAACCATGAGAAAAACTCTTCAGGATATGAAGAAAGTGCGAGTCTGAGGCGCTTGCTCAGGCTTTTGTCTCTGGATTTTGTATCAGCGATGGCCGTGGAATGTCGGGGAGGCCTCATGCGCCATGGACGAATCTTCCTCTCTGAGGCTTTGGCCAGAATCCCAATTGCTTTTCGTCAATCTGTGGGATGGGAGGACTCCTTTCAGTTTTGTTACCTCAGGTGTCCCACCAAAAGAGGAATTCCAAAGCAAAGCCGTGGGGAAGACTGAAGGGACAACCCGAACTATGGTTAAAAATTGGGGCCTAGGGGCATGGCAAGCCCAGTATGCTATCTCTTCATCCAGCCACTGAGTGTCCTTACTTGAGGACTGGGCTCAGCCTGAGGGTCACAATGTGTGTTTGTGACCAATGTGGCCCGCGAGCATGGGCGGGGCCTCATGGGCCACACTGGTTTCAACTACTCTGAACGTTGGACAGCATGCCAACCACAAGGTTTCTTGCCATGGGGAAGGAGTTCTGATTTCTGCATCACCTTCAACCCTGGGCAGTGATAGGAGATAAGGTCTAGGTTCTGAAACCTGAAAACCGAGGTTGGGAAGAGATGACGACCTAAGGCCATGGCGGCTCGATGTGCTCAGTGTGCGGCCAGCTGTCTGGGAGGGGCCAGGGGGTCCAGGCTCAGGCTGTGTCAGAAAGGACATTAGTGCCCTGGTCAGCCTATGTATTTGGGGTACAGCCAAGGTCGGTGCAGGTTGATCCTCATTTGGGGTTACTGGGTAGCCCCAGAGGACAATGTTTTTCTTCTGGAGGGCAGGAAGAGTGCTGCATTGTAGTTCTGGATTGCCAAACTGGAGGGCTTGTGGGCCAGTAGTCTGACGACAAAAGTCTGAGAACACAAGCTAGGCTTAGGTTTCTGGGTGAGGCCATGGCAGGCACAATCTACAGACCTGAATTGAGATCTCGTGCATCTGAAGACAGGGCGAGGATCAGACGATCGCTCAGGTTGGAGTTTCTGTCCCTGATGGCCCCTTCATGAATGGGGGGGCATCACGAGGCCATGGGGGTTTTCCCACGATGGGAGTTGTGAGAAGCTCCAAAGTGCAGAGAGTCTTCTGCAGAACAATTGAGACCTGTTGTTTGGCTCCAGGCCAATGATTCTGAGCAGGGTTCTAAGGATGGATGGCTGGGTAGCCCACCTCGCATTCCAATTTTCTCCTAGCAACAAGACAGGTTAGATCTCCTGGATCTGTGGGGAGCAACCGAGGACGCTGAGTTGAAATGGACACCCCTGGGGATGGGTCCTAATGTGCTTTTGTGTCTATGGAGACCTTGGAATGAAGCGGTGGCACTGGGGCCCTAAAGGGTTCTCCTAAACAGAGGCTTTGACACAGCTCCAACGTGCAAGTTTCCCATGTGTAGATGAGATGTTTTCTGATGGGTGAGTCAAGAAACAGCTATATGCTGCTTTTGAAATCCAGGCCTCTGAGGAGAGATGCCTGGAAACCAAAGCAATGGATCTGATTAGTGCCTAGGGTCCTGTTCTTTCCTTTTTACCTCTGGGGACATCTGTCTATGGGTCTGAGTGCAGGTAGGTGCTCAGTTGGGCTCAGATTGTCCCTGGATCAGGGACTTTTGAGGTTTATCCTATTAGGAGGGTTGAGGCCATTGGAATGGGCACACACAATTCCCTTGGAGAGGCCAAGTACAGTCCTCAGGTTTGGCTCCAGGGTCCAGAGCCTGTAGGTTGTGTAGGCCAGGGCTGTTTGGACAGTTGTCTGAAAACACAAACTCGGCTTATGTTTCGGGTCATAGGTATGGCAGGACTGATCTACAGACCATGAGGAGAACCCTTCGGGATTTGAAAGAAGGGCGAGTGTGAGGCTCCTGCTCAAGTTTTTGTCTCTGTATATCGTGTCACTCATGGTCGTGGAATTTCTGGGTGACTTCATGGGAAATGGACGAGTCTTACTCTCTGGTGGTTTGGCCCCGTCCAAAGAGTTTGGGGTCATTCTGTGGGCTGGAAGAAGTCCGTTTTTTGTTGTTGTTGTTGTTGTTGTTGTTGTTGTTGTTGTTTTCTTTTTTAACCTCAGGTGTCCCACCAAATGAGGGATTCCAGAGCAGAGCCCTGGGGAGGGGCGACTGGACAATCAGAAATCTGGTTAAAAATTGGGGCCTAGGGACATGTCAAGCCCATTATGACATCTAATGGTCCAGCCACAAAGAGGACTTACTAGAGGACAGGACTCATGCTGAAGGGTCACAATGCGTGTGTATGCCCTCGTCGCACTCAAGAATGGGCGGGGCCTCAGGGTGAATGCTGGTTTCTCCTTCACTGAACGTTGGACAAAGTGCCAACCACAAGGGTTCTTGCCATGGGTAAGGAGGAGTTCTGATTTCTGCATCACACTCACCCCTGGGCAGTGATTGGAGATAAGGTCTCGGTTCTGAAGCCTGAAAACTGAGGTACAGAAGAGAGGATACCTAAGGCCATGGCGGGTTTTATGTGCTCAGTGTGCAGTCAGCTTTCTCGGTGTTGGTCAGGAGATCCGGGCTCAGGTTGTGTTCGACAGTGCATTAGTGCCCAGGTTAGACTATATAATTTCGGTAAAGTCGAGTGCTGTGTAGGTTGATTCTCATTTAAGGTTCCTGGGCAGCTCATGAGGCACTAATTTTTTTTCTAGAGGGCAGGCAGAGTGCTGCATTGTGGGTCCGGAATTGCCAAACTTGAGGGCTTCGGGGCCAGGAGTGTGAGGACGGAAGTGTGAGAAGACAAGGTAGACTTGGGTTTCAGGGCGAGGGCACGGCAGGTACCCCCTGCAGATCTGAACCAATATCTCATGCATCTGAAGTCAGGGCGAGGATCAGACGTTGGCTGAGGTTGGAGTTTCTGTGCATGACGGCCGCTTCATGAAGGGAGCGGAATCTCGAGGCCATTGAGGTTTTCCCACGTTGGGAGTTGTGGGATGCCCCCTTCAAGGATTCCTTCTGCGGGACAATTGAGACCTGTTGGACAGCTCCCGGACATCCCATATGGAATGACTCCAGAGCACCGTTCGCGGATGGATGCCTGGGAAGCCCGCCTCCCATTCCAATTGTCTCCTAGCAACAAGACAGTTTAGAGTTGATGGCTCTGCCGGAGCAACCAGGGTGGCTGAGTTGAAATGGACTTTCCTGAGGATGGGTCCTAATGTGTTTTTGTGTCCATGAGGGCCTTGGAATGGGGCGGTGGCACCGGGACCCTGAAGTACTCTCCTAAGCTTTGGACATGGCTCCCATGCACAGGTTTCCTTGTGGAGACGAGATGAGTTCTGATGGGTGCCTCAGGAAAACCCCTATGCTCGTATTGGAATCAGGCTTTTGAGGACACATGCCCGTAACCCAAAGCAATGGATCTTAATATGGCCTAGGGTCCAGTCTGGTTCAATCTTCTTCTCTAGGGACATCCAACTATGGTATGAGTGGAGGTCGATTATCAGCTGGTATCAGACAGCCCTTGTTTGTTCTGAGCGACCTAAACTATTGGGATGACCTCAGGGACTTTGGAGGTTTCTCCTAATTTGTACAATTTTGGACCATGGAATGGGCAGAATTCCCATGGATTGGTAGGCACAGTCCTAATGTTTGGCTCTAGGGGCCCAGCCTGGAGGGTGTGTGGCCCAAGACTTTGAGGACAGAAGTCTGAAAACACAAACTCAACTTAGGTTTGGGGACATAGGTATGGCAGGCCCGATCTACAAAACATGAGAAAAACTCTTCAGGATATGAAGAAAGTGCGAGTCTGAGGCGCTTGCTCAGGCTTTTGTCTCTGGATTTTGTATCAGCGATGGCCGTGGAATGTCGGGGAGGCCTCATGCGCCATGGACGAATCATCCTCTCTGAGGCTTTGGCCCGATTCCCAATTGCTTTTCGTCAATCTGTGGGATGGGAGGACTCCTTTCAGTTTTGTTACCTCAGGTGTCCCACCAAAAGAGGAATTCCAAAGCAAAGCCGTGGGGAAGACTGAAGGGACAACCCGAACTATGGTTAAAAATTGGGGCCTAGGGGCATGGCAAGCCCAATATGCTATCTCTTCATCCAGCCACTGAGTGGCCTTACTTGAGGACTGGGCTCAGCCTGAGGGTCACAATGTGTGTTTGTGACCAATGTGGCCCGCGAGCATGGGCGGGGCCTCATGGGCCACACTGGTTTCAACTACTCTGAACGTTGGACAGCATGCCAACCACAAGGTTTCTTGCCATGGGGAAGGAGTTCTGATTTCTGCATCACCTTCAACCCTGGGCAGTGATAGGAGATAAGGTCTAGGTTCTGAAACCTGAAAACCGAGGTTGGGAAGAGATGACGACCTAAGGCCATGGCGGCTCGATGTGCTCAGTGTGCGGCCAGCTGTCTGGGAGGGGCCAGGGGGTCCAGGCTCAGGCTGTGTCAGAAAGGACATTAGTGCCCTGGTCAGCCTATGTATTTGGGGTACAGCCAAGGTCGGTGCAGGTTGATCCTCATTTGGGGTTACTGGGTAGCCCCAGAGGACAATGTTTTTCTTCTGGAGGGCAGGAAGAGTGCTGCATTGTAGTTCTGGATTGCCAAACTGGAGGGCTTGTGGGCCAGTAGTCTGACGACAAAAGTCTGAGAACACAAGCTAGGCTTAGGTTTCTGGGTGAGGCCATGGCAGGCACAATCTACAGACCTGAATTGAGATCTCGTGCATCTGAAGACAGGGCGAGGATCAGACGATCGCTCAGGTTGGAGTTTCTGTCCCTGATGGCCCCTTCATGAATGGGGGGGCATCACGAGGCCATGGGGGTTTTCCCACGATGGGAGTTGTGAGAAGCTCCAAAGTGCAGAGAGTCTTCTGCAGAACAATTGAGACCTGTTGTTTGGCTCCAGGCCAATGATTCTGAGCAGGGTTCTAAGGATGGATGGCTGGGTAGCCCACCTCGCATTCCAATTTTCTCCTAGCAACAAGACAGGTTAGATCTCCTGGATCTGTGGGGAGCAACCGAGGACGCTGAGTTGAAATGGACACCCCTGGGGATGGGTCCTAATGTGCTTTTGTGTCTATGGAGACCTTGGAATGAAGCGGTGGCACTGGGGCCCTAAAGGGTTCTCCTAAACAGAGGCTTTGACACAGCTCCAACGTGCAAGTTTCCCATGTGTAGATGAGATGTTTTCTGATGGGTGAGTCAAGAAACAGCTATATGCTGCTTTTGAAATCCAGGCCTCTGAGGAGAGATGCCTGGAAACCAAAGCAATGGATCTGATTAGTGCCTAGGGTCCTGTTCTTTCCTTTTTACCTCTGGGGACATCTGTCTATGGGTCTGAGTGCAGGTAGGTGCTCAGTTGGGCTCAGATTGTCCCTGGATCAGGGACTTTTGAGGTTTATCCTATTAGGAGGGTTGAGGCCATTGGAATGGGCACACACAATTCCCTTGGAGAGGCCAAGTACAGTCCTCAGGTTTGGCTCCAGGGTCCAGAGCCTGTAGGTTGTGTAGGCCAGGGCTGTTTGGACAGTTGTCTGAAAACACAAACTCGGCTTATGTTTCGGGTCATAGGTATGGCAGGACTGATCTACAGACCATGAGGAGAACCCTTCGGGATTTGAAAGAAGGGCGAGTGTGAGGCTCCTGCTCAAGTTTTTGTCTCTGTATATCGTGTCACTCATGGTCGTGGAATTTCTGGGTGACTTCATGGGAAATGGACGAGTCTTACTCTCTGGTGGTTTGGCCCCGTCCAAAGAGTTTGGGGTCATTCTGTGGGCTGGAAGAAGTCCGTTTTTTGTTGTTGTTGTTGTTGTTGTTGTTGTTGTTGTTGTTTTCTTTTTTAACCTCAGGTGTCCCACCAAATGAGGGATTCCAGAGCAGAGCCCTGGGGAGGGGCGACTGGACAATCAGAAATCTGGTTAAAAATTGGGGCCTAGGGACATGTCAAGCCCATTATGACATCTAATGGTCCAGCCACAAAGAGGACTTACTAGAGGACAGGACTCATGCTGAAGGGTCACAATGCGTGTGTATGCCCTCGTCGCACTCAAGAATGGGCGGGGCCTCAGGGTGAATGCTGGTTTCTCCTTCACTGAACGTTGGACAAAGTGCCAACCACAAGGGTTCTTGCCATGGGTAAGGAGGAGTTCTGATTTCTGCATCACACTCACCCCTGGGCAGTGATTGGAGATAAGGTCTCGGTTCTGAAGCCTGAAAACTGAGGTACAGAAGAGAGGATACCTAAGGCCATGGCGGGTTTTATGTGCTCAGTGTGCAGTCAGCTTTCTCGGTGTTGGTCAGGAGATCCGGGCTCAGGTTGTGTTCGACAGTGCATTAGTGCCCAGGTTAGACTATATAATTTCGGTAAAGTCGAGTGCTGTGTAGGTTGATTCTCATTTAAGGTTCCTGGGCAGCTCATGAGGCACTAATTTTTTTTCTAGAGGGCAGGCAGAGTGCTGCATTGTGGGTCCGGAATTGCCAAACTTGAGGGCTTCGGGGCCAGGAGTGTGAGGACGGAAGTGTGAGAAGACAAGGTAGACTTGGGTTTCAGGGCGAGGGCACGGCAGGTACCCCCTGCAGATCTGAACCAATATCTCATGCATCTGAAGTCAGGGCGAGGATCAGACGTTGGCTGAGGTTGGAGTTTCTGTGCATGACGGCCGCTTCATGAAGGGAGCGGAATCTCGAGGCCATTGAGGTTTTCCCACGTTGGGAGTTGTGGGATGCCCCCTTCAAGGATTCCTTCTGCGGGACAATTGAGACCTGTTGGACAGCTCCCGGACATCCCATATGGAATGACTCCAGAGCACCGTTCGCGGATGGATGCCTGGGAAGCCCGCCTCCCATTCCAATTGTCTCCTAGCAACAAGACAGTTTAGAGTTGATGGCTCTGCCGGAGCAACCAGGGTGGCTGAGTTGAAATGGACTTTCCTGAGGATGGGTCCTAATGTGTTTTTGTGTCCATGAGGGCCTTGGAATGGGGCGGTGGCACCGGGACCCTGAAGTACTCTCCTAAGCTTTGGACATGGCTCCCATGCACAGGTTTCCTTGTGGAGACGAGATGAGTTCTGATGGGTGCCTCAGGAAAACCCCTATGCTCGTATTGGAATCAGGCTTTTGAGGACACATGCCCGTAACCCAAAGCAATGGATCTTAATATGGCCTAGGGTCCAGTCTGGTTCAATCTTCTTCTCTAGGGACATCCAACTATGGTATGAGTGGAGGTCGATTATCAGCTGGTATCAGACAGCCCTTGTTTGTTCTGAGCGACCTAAACTATTGGGATGACCTCAGGGACTTTGGAGGTTTCTCCTAATTTGTACAATTTTGGACCATGGAATGGGCAGAATTCCCATGGATTGGTAGGCACAGTCCTAATGTTTGGCTCTAGGGGCCCAGCCTGGAGGGTGTGTGGCCCAAGACTTTGAGGACAGAAGTCTGAAAACACAAACTCAACTTAGGTTTGGGGACATAGGTATGGCAGGCCCGATCTACAAAACATGAGAAAAACTCTTCAGGATATGAAGAAAGTGCGAGTCTGAGGCGCTTGCTCAGGCTTTTGTCTCTGGATTTTGTATCAGCGATGGCCGTGGAATGTCGGGGAGGCCTCATGCGCCATGGACGAATCATCCTCTCTGAGGCTTTGGCCCGATTCCCAATTGCTTTTCGTCAATCTGTGGGATGGGAGGACTCCTTTCAGTTTTGTTACCTCAGGTGTCCCACCAAAAGAGGAATTCCAAAGCAAAGCCGTGGGGAAGACTGAAGGGACAACCCGAACTATGGTTAAAAATTGGGGCCTAGGGGCATGGCAAGCCCAATATGCTATCTCTTCATCCAGCCACTGAGTGGCCTTACTTGAGGACTGGGCTCAGCCTGAGGGTCACAATGTGTGTTTGTGACCAATGTGGCCCGCGAGCATGGGCGGGGCCTCATGGGCCACACTGGTTTCAACTACTCTGAACGTTGGACAGCATGCCAACCACAAGGTTTCTTGCCATGGGGAAGGAGTTCTGATTTCTGCATCACCTTCAACCCTGGTCAGTGATAGGAGATAAGGTCTAGGTTCTGAAACCTGAAAACCGAGGTTGGGAAGAGATGACGACCTAAGGCCATGGCGGCTCGATGTGCTCAGTGTGCGGCCAGCTGTCTGGGAGGGGCCAGGGGGTCCAGGCTCAGGCTGTGTCAGAAAGGACATTAGTGCCCTGGTCAGCCTATGTATTTGGGGTACAGCCAAGGTCGGTGCAGGTTGATCCTCATTTGGGGTTACTGGGTAGCCCCAGAGGACAATGTTTTTCTTCTGGAGGGCAGGAAGAGTGCTGCATTGTAGTTCTGGATTGCCAAACTGGAGGGCTTGTGGGCCAGTAGTCTGACGACAAAAGTCTGAGAACACAAGCTAGGCTTAGGTTTCTGGGTGAGGCCATGGCAGGCACAATCTACAGACCTGAATTGAGATCTCGTGCATCTGAAGACAGGGCGAGGATCAGACGATCGCTCAGGTTGGAGTTTCTGTCCCTGATGGCCCCTTCATGAATGGGGGGGCATCACGAGGCCATGGGGGTTTTCCCACGATGGGAGTTGTGAGAAGCTCCAAAGTGCAGAGAGTCTTCTGCAGAACAATTGAGACCTGTTGTTTGGCTCCAGGCCAATGATTCTGAGCAGGGTTCTAAGGATGGATGGCTGGGTAGCCCACCTCGCATTCCAATTGTCTCCTAGCAACAAGACAGGTTAGATCTCCTGGATCTGTGGGGAGCAACCGAGGACGCTGAGTTGAAATGGACACCCCTGGGGATGGGTCCTAATGTGCTTTTGTGTCTATGGAGACCTTGGAATGAAGCGGTGGCAATGGGGCCCTAAAGGGTTCTCCTAAACAGAGGCTTTGACACAGCTCCAACGTGCAAGTTTCCCATGTGTAGATGAGATATTTTCTGATGGGTGAGTCAAGAAACAGCTATATGCTGCTTTTGAAATCCAGGCCTCTGAGGAGAGATTCCTGGAAACCAAAGCAATGGATCTGATTAGTGCCTAGGGTCCTGTTCTTTCCTTTTTACCTCTGGGGACATCTGTCTATGGGTCTGAGTGCAGGTAGGTGCTCAGTTGGGCTCAGATTGTCCCTGGATCAGGGACTTTTGAGGTTTATCCTATTAGGAGGGTTGAGGCCATTGGAATGGGCACACACAATTCCCTTGGAGAGGCCAAGTACAGTCCTCAGGTTTGGCTCCAGGGTCCTGAGCCTGTAGGTTGTGTAGGCCAGGGCTGTTTGGACAGTTGTCTGAAAACACAAACTCGGCTTATGTTTCGGGTCATAGGTATGGCAGGACTGATCTACAGACCATGAGGAGAACTCTTCGGGATTTGAAAGAAGGGCGAGTGTGAGGCTCCTGCTCAAGTTTTTGTCTCTGTATATCGTGTCACTCATGGTCGTGGAATTTCTGGGTGACTTCATGGGAAATGGACGAGTCTTACTCTCTGGTGGTTTGGCCCCGTCCAAAGAGTTTGGGGTCATTCTGTGGGCTGGAAGAAGTCCGTTTTTTGTTGTTGTTGTTGTTGTTGTTGTTGTTGTTGTTTTCTTTTTTAACCTCAGGTGTCCCACCAAATGAGGGATTCCAGAGCAGAGCCCTGGGGAGGGGCGACTGGACAATCAGAAATCTGGTTAAAAATTGGGGCCTAGGGACATGTCAAGCCCATTATGACATCTAATGGTCCAGCCACAAAGAGGACTTACTAGAGGACAGGACTCATGCTGAGGGTCACAATGCGTGTGTATGCCCTCGTCGCACTCAAGAATGGGCGGGGCCTCAGGGTGAATGCTGGTTTCTCCTTCACTGAACGTTGGACAAAGTGCCAACCACAAGGGTTCTTGCCATGGGTAAGGAGGAGTTCTGATTTCTGCATCACACTCACCCCTGGGCCGTGATTGGAGATAAGGTCTCGGTTCTGAAGCCTGAAAACTGAGGTACAGAAGAGAGGATACCTAAGGCCATGGCGGGTTTTATGTGCTCAGTGTGCAGTCAGCTTTCTCGGTGTTGGTCAGGAGATCCGGGCTCAGGTTGTGTTCGACAGTGCATTAGTGCCCAGGTTAGACTATATAATTTCGGTAAAGTCGAGTGCTGTGTAGGTTGATCCTCATTTAAGGTGCCTGGGCAGCTCATGAGGCACTAATTTTTTTTCTAGAGGGCAGGCAGAGTGCTGCATTGTGGGTCCGGAATTGCCAAACTTGAGGGCTTCGGGGCCAGGAGTGTGAGGACGGAAGTGTGAGAAGACAAGGTAGACTTGGGTTTCAGGGCGAGGGCACGGCAGGTACCCCCTGCAGATCTGAACCAATATCTCATGCATCTGAAGTCAGGGCGAGGATCAGACGTTGGCTCAGGTTGGAGTTTCTGTGCATGACGGCCGCTTCATGAAGGGAGCGGAATCTCGAGGCCATTGAGGTTTTCCCACGTTGGGAGTTGTGGGATGCCCCCTTCAAGGATTCCTTCTGCGGGACAATTGAGACCTGTTGGACAGCTCCAGGACATCCCATATGGAATGACTCCAGAGCACCGTTCGCGGATGGATGCCTGGGAAGCCCGCCTCCCATTCCAATTGTCTCCTAGCAACAAGACAGTTTAGAGTTGATGGCTCTGCCGGAGCAACCAGGGTGGCTGAGTTGAAATGGACTTTCCTGAGGATGGGTCCTAATGTGTTTTTGTGTCCATGAGGGCCTTGGAATGGGGCGGTGGCACCGGGACCCTGAAGTACTCTCCTAAGCTTTGGACATGGCTCCCATGCACAGGTTTCCTTGTGGAGACGAGATGAGTTCTGATGGGTGCCTCAGGAAAACCCCTATGCTCGTATTGGAATCAGGCTTTTGAGGACACATGCCCGTAACCCAAAGCAATGGATGTTAATATGGCCTAGGGTCCTGTCTGGTTCAATCTTCTTCTCTAGGGACATCCAACTATGGTATGAGTGGAGGTCGCTTATCAGCTGGTGTCAGACAGCCCTTGTTTGTTCCGAGCGACCTACACTATTGGGATGACCTCAGGGACTTTGGAGGTTTCTCCTAATTTGTACGATTTTGGACCATGGAATGGGCAGAATTCCCATGGATTGGTAGGCACAGTCCTAATGTGTGGCTCTAGGGGCCCAGCCTGGAGGGTGTGTGGCCCAAGACTTTGAGGACAGAAGTCTGAAAACACAAACTCAACTTAGGTTTGGGGACGTAGGTATGGCAGGCCCGATCTACAAACCATGAGAAAAACTCTTCAGGATATGAAGAAAGTGCGAGTCTGAGGCGCTTGCTCAGGCTTTTGTCTCTGGATTTTGTATCAGCGATGGCCGTGGAATGTCGGGGAGGCCTCATGCGCCATGGACGAATCATCCTCTCTGAGGCTTTGGCCCGATTCCCAATTGCTTTTCGTCAATCTGTGGGATGGGAGGACTCCTTTCAGTTTTGTTACCTCAGGTGTCCCACAAAAGAGGAATTCCAAAGCAAAGCCGTGGGGAAGACTGAAGGGACAACCCGAACTATGGTTAAAAATTGGGGCCTAGGGGCATGGCAAGCCCAATATGCTATCTCTTCATCCAGCCACTGAGTGGCCTTACTTGAGGACTGGGCTCAGCCTGAGGGTCACAATGTGTGTTTGTGACCAATGTGGCCCGCGAGCATGGGCGGGGCCTCATGGGCCACACTGGTTTCAACTACTCTGAACGTTGGACAGCATGCCAACCACAAGGTTTCTTGCCATGGGGAAGGAGTTCTGATTTCTGCATCACCTTCAACCCTGGTCAGTGATAGGAGATAAGGTCTAGGTTCTGAAACCTGAAAACCGAGGTTGGGAAGAGATGACGACCTAAGGCCATGGCGGCTCGATGTGCTCAGTGTGCGGCCAGCTGTCTGGGAGGGGCCAGGGGGTCCAGGCTCAGGCTGTGTCAGAAAGGACATTAGTGCCCTGGTCAGCCTATGTATTTGGGGTACAGCCAAGGTCGGTGCAGGTTGATCCTCATTTGGGGTTACTGGGTAGCCCCAGAGGACAATGTTTTTCTTCTGGAGGGCAGGAAGAGTGCTGCATTGTAGTTCTGGATTGCCAAACTGGAGGGCTTGTGGGCCAGTAGTCTGACGACAAAAGTCTGAGAACACAGCCAGGCTTAGGTTTCTGGGTGAGGCCATGGCAGGCACAATCTACAGACCTGAATTGAGATCTCGTGCATCTGAAGACAGGGCGAGGATCAGACGATCGCTCAGGTTGGAGTTTCTGTCCCTGATGGCCCCTTCATGAATGGGGGGGCATCACGAGGCCATGGGGGTTTTCCCACGATGGGAGTTGTGAGAAGCTCCAAAGTGCAGAGAGTCTTCTGCAGAACAATTGAGACCTGTTGTTTGGCTCCAGGCCAATGATTCTGAGCAGGGTTCTAAGGATGGATGGCTGGGTAGCCCACCTCGCATTCCAATTGTCTCCTAGCAACAAGACAGGTTAGATCTCCTGGATCTGTGGGGAGCACCCGAGGACGCTGAGTTGAAATGGACACCCCTGGGGATGGGTCCTAATGTGCTTTTGTGTCTATGGAGACCTTGGAATGAAGCGGTGGCAATGGGGCCCTAAAGGGTTCTCCTAAACAGAGGCTTTGACACAGCTCCAACGTGCAAGTTTCCCATGTGTAGATGAGATATTTTCTGATGGGTGAGTCAAGAAACAGCTATATGCTGCTTTTGAAATCCAGGCCTCTGAGGAGAGATTCCTGGAAACCAAAGCAATGGATCTGATTAGTGCCTAGGGTCCTGTTCTTTCCTTTTTACCTCTGGGGACATCTGTCTATGGGTCTGAGTGCAGGTAGGTGCTCAGTTGGGCTCAGATTGTCCCTGGATCAGGGACTTTTGAGGTTTATCCTATTAGGAGGTTTGAGGCCATTGGAATGGGCACACACAATTCCCTTGGAGAGGCCAAGTACAGTCCTCAGGTTTGGCTCCAGGGTCCTGAGCCTGTAGGTTGTGTAGGCCAGGGCTGTTTGGACAGTTGTCTGAAAACACAAACTCGGCTTATGTTTCGGGTCATAGGTATGGCAGGACTGATCTACAGACCATGAGGAGAACTCTTCGGGATTTGAAAGAAGGGCGAGTGTGAGGCTCCTGCTCAAGTTTTTGTCTCTGTATATCGTGTCACTCATGGTCGTGGAATTTCTGGGTGACTTCATGGGAAATGGACGAGTCTTACTCTCTGGTGGTTTGGCCCCGTCCAAAGAGTTTGGGGTCATTCTGTGGGCTGGAAGAAGTCCGTTTTTTGTTGTTGTTGTTGTTGTTGTTGTTGTTGTTTTCTTTTTTAACCTCAGGTGTCCCACCAAATGAGGGATTCCAGAGCAGAGCCCTGGGGAGGGGCGACTGGACAATCAGAAATCTGGTTAAAAATTGGGGCCTAGGGACATGTCAAGCCCATTATGACATCTAATGGTCCAGCCACAAAGAGGACTTACTAGAGGACAGGACTCATGCTGAGGGTCACAATGCGTGTGTATGCCCTCGTCGCACTCAAGAATGGGCGGGGCCTCAGGGTGAATGCTGGTTTCTCCTTCACTGAACGTTGGACAAAGTGCCAACCACAAGGGTTCTTGCCATGGGTAAGGAGGAGTTCTGATTTCTGCATCACACTCACCCCTGGGCCGTGATTGGAGATAAGGTCTCGGTTCTGAAGCCTGAAAACTGAGGTACAGAAGAGAGGATACCTAAGGCCATGGCGGGTTTTATGTGCTCAGTGTGCAGTCAGCTTTCTCGGTGTTGGTCAGGAGATCCGGGCTCAGGTTGTGTTCGACAGTGCATTAGTGCCCAGGTTAGACTATATAATTTCGGTAAAGTCGAGTGCTGTGTAGGTTGATCCTCATTTAAGGTGCCTGGGCAGCTCATGAGGCACTAATTTTTTTTCTAGAGGGCAGGCAGAGTGCTGCATTGTGGGTCCGGAATTGCCAAACTTGAGGGCTTCGGGGCCAGGAGTGTGAGGACGGAAGTGTGAGAAGACAAGGTAGACTTGGGTTTCAGGGCGAGGGCACGGCAGGTACCCCCTGCAGATCTGAACCAATATCTCATGCATCTGAAGTCAGGGCGAGGATCAGACGTTGGCTGAGGTTGGAGTTTCTGTGCATGACGGCCGCTTCATGAAGGGAGCGGAATCTCGAGGCCATTGAGGTTTTCCCACGTTGGGAGTTGTGGGATGCCCCCTTCAAGGATTCCTTCTGCGGGACAATTGAGACCTGTTGGACAGCTCCAGGACATCCCATATGGAATGACTCCAGAGCACCGTTCGCGGATGGATGCCTGGGAAGCCCGCCTCCCATTCCAATTGTCTCCTAGCAACAAGACAGTTTAGAGTTGATGGCTCTGCCGGAGCAACCAGGGTGGCTGAGTTGAAATGGACTTTCCTGAGGATGGGTCCTAATGTGTTTTTGTGTCCATGAGGGCCTTGGAATGGGGCGGTGGCACCGGGACCCTGAAGTACTCTCCTAAGCTTTGGACATGGCTCCCATGCACAGGTTTCCTTGTGGAGACGAGATGAGTTCTGATGGGTGCCTCAGGAAAACCCCTATGCTCGTATTGGAATCAGGCTTTTGAGGACACATGCCCGTAACCCAAAGCAATGGATCTTAATATGGCCTAGGGTCCTGTCTGGTTCAATCTTCTTCTCTAGGGACATCCAACTATGGTATGAGTGGAGGTCGATTATCAGCTGGTGTCAGACAGCCCTTGTTTGTTCCGAGCGACCTACACTATTGGGATGACCTCAGGGACTTTGGAGGTTTCTCCTAATTTGTACGATTTTGGACCATGGAATGGGCAGAATTCCCATGGATTGGTAGGCACAGTCCTAATGTGTGGCTCTAGGGGCCCAGCCTGGAGGGTGTGTGGCCCAAGACTTTGAGGACAGAAGTCTGAAAACACAAACTCAACTTAGGTTTGGGGACGTAGGTATGGCAGGCCCGATCTACAAACCATGAGAAAAACTCTTCAGGATATGAAGAAAGTGCGAGTCTGAGG
Organism: Mustela nivalis; assembly: GCF_964662115.1. Lineage (NCBI taxonomy): Eukaryota > Metazoa > Chordata > Mammalia > Carnivora > Mustelidae > Mustela > Mustela nivalis. Next base: position 505,506 of record NW_028136325.1, read on the forward strand.
CGCTTGCTCAGGCTTTTGTCTCTGGATTTTGTATCAGCGATGGCCGTGGAATGTCAGGGAGGCCTCTTGCGCCATGGACGAATCTTCCTCTCTGAGGCTTTGGCCCGAATCCCAATTGCTTTTCGTCAATCTGTGGGATGGGAGGACTCCTTTCAGTTTTGTTACCTCAGGTGTCCCACCAAAAGAGGAATTCCAAAGCAAAGCCGTGGGGAAGACTGAAGGGACAACCCGAACTATGGTTAAAAATTGGGGCCTAGGGGCATGGCAAGCCCAGTATGCTATCTCTTCATCCAGCCACTGAGTGTCCTTACTTGAGGACTGGGCTCAGCCTGAGGGTCACAATGTGTGTTTGTGACCAATGTGGCCCGCGAGCATGGGCGGGGCCTCATGGGCCACACTGGTTTCAACTACTCTGAACGTTGGACAGCATGCCAACCACAAGGTTTCTTGCCATGGGGAAGGAGTTCTGATTTCTGCATCACCTTCAACCCTGGGCAGTGATAGGAGATAAGGTCTATGTTCTGAAACCTGAAAACCGAGGTTGGGAAGAGATGACGACCTAAGGCCATGGCGGCTCGATGTGCTCAGTGTGCGGCCAGCTGTCTGGGAGGCGCCAGGGGGTCCAGGCTCAGGCTGTGTCAGAAAGGACATTAGTGCCCTGGTCAGCCTATGTATTTGGGGTACAGCCAAGGTCGGTGCAGGTTGATCCTCATTTGGGGTTACTGGTAGCCCCAGAGGACAATGTTTTTCTTCTGGAGGGCAGGAAGAGTGCTGCATTGTAGTTCTGGATTGCCAAACTGGAGGGCTTGTGGGCCAGTAGTCTGACGACAAAAGTCTGAGAACACAAGCTAGGCTTAGGTTTCTGGGTGAGGCCATGGCAGGCACAATCTACAGACTTGAATTGAGATCTCGTGCATCTGAAGACAGGGCGAGGATCAGACGATCGCTCAGGTTGGAGTTTCTGTCCCTGATGGCCCCTTCATGAATGGGGGGGCATCACGAGGCCATGGGGGTTTTCCCACGATGGGAGTTGTGAGAAGCTCCAAAGTGCAGAGAGTCTTCTGCAGAACAATTGAGACCTGTTGTTTGGCTCCAGGCCAATGATTCTGAGCAGGGTTCTAAGGATGGATGGCTGGGTAGCCCACCTCGCATTCCAATTGTCTCCTAGCAACAAGACAGGTTAGATCTCCTGGATCTGTGGGGAGCACCCGAGGACGCTGAGTTGAAATGGACACCCCTGGGGATGGGTCCTAATGTGCTTTTGTGTCTATGGAGACCTTGGAATGAAGCGGTGGCACTGGGGCCCTAAAGGGTTCTCCTAAACAGAGGCTTTGACACAGCTCCAACGTGCAAGTTTCCCATGTGTAGATGAGATATTTTCTGATGGGTGAGTCAAGAAACAGCTATATGCTGCTTTTGAAATCCAGGCCTCTGAGGAGAGATGCCTGGAAACCAAAGCAATGGATCTGATTAGTGCCTAGGGTCCTGTTCTTTCCTTTTTACCTCTGGGGACATCTGTCTATGGGTCTGAGTGCAGGTAGGTGCTCAGTTGGGCTCAGATTGTCCCTGGATCAGGGACTTTTGAGGTTTATCCTATTAGGAGGGTTGAGGCCATTGGAATGGGCACACACAATTCCCTTGGAGAGGCCAAGTACAGTCCTCAGGTTTGGCTCCAGGGTCCTGAGCCTGTAGGTTGTGTAGGCCAGGGCTGTTTGGACAGTTGTCTGAAAACACAAACTCGGCTTATGTTTCGGGTCATAGGTATGGCAGGACTGATCTACAGACCATGAGGAGAACTCTTCGGGATTTGAAAGAAGGGCGAGTGTGAGGCTCCTGCTCAAGTTTTTGTCTCTGTATATCGTGTCACTCATGGTCGTGGAATTTCTGGGTGACTTCATGGGAAATGGACGAGTCTTACTCTCTGGTGGTTTGGCCCCGTCCAAAGAGTTTGGGGTCATTCTGTGGGCTGGAAGAAGTCCGTTTTTTGTTGTTGTTGTTGTTGTTGTTGTTGTTGTTGTTTTCTTTTTTAACCTCAGGTGTCCCACCAAATGAGGGATTCCAGAGCAGAGCCCTGGGGAGGGGCGACTGGACAATCAGAAATCTGGTTAAAAATTGGGGCCTAGGGACATGTCAAGCCCATTATGACATCTAATGGTCCAGCCACAAAGAGGACTTACTAGAGGACAGGACTCATGCTGAGGGTCACAATGCGTGTGTATGCCCTCGTCGCACTCAAGAATGGGCGGGGCCTCAGGGTGAATGCTGGTTTCTCCTTCACTGAACGTTGGACAAAGTGCCAACCACAAGGGTTCTTGCCATGGGTAAGGAGGAGTTCTGATTTCTGCATCACACTCACCCCTGGGCCGTGATTGGAGATAAGGTCTCGGTTCTGAAGCCTGAAAACTGAGGTACAGAAGAGAGGATACCTAAGGCCATGGCGGGTTTTATGTGCTCAGTGTGCAGTCAGCTTTCTCGGTGTTGGTCAGGAGATCCGGGCTCAGGTTGTGTTCGACAGTGCATTAGTGCCCAGGTTAGACTATATAATTTCGGTAAAGTCGAGTGCTGTGTAGGTTGATCCTCATTTAAGGTGCCTGGGCAGCTCATGAGGCACTAATTTTTTTTCTAGAGGGCAGGCAGAGTGCTGCATTGTGGGTCCGGAATTGCCAAACTTGAGGGCTTCGGGGCCAGGAGTGTGAGGACGGAAGTGTGAGAAGACAAGGTAGACTTGGGTTTCAGGGCGAGGGCACGGCAGGTACCCCCTGCAGATCTGAACCAATATCTCATGCATCTGAAGTCAGGGCGAGGATCAGACGTTGGCTGAGGTTGGAGTTTCTGTGCATGACGGCCGCTTCATGAAGGGAGCGGAATCTCGAGGCCATTGAGGTTTTCCCACGTTGGGAGTTGTGGGATGCCCCCTTCAAGGATTCCTTCTGCGGGACAATTGAGACCTGTTGGACAGCTCCAGGACATCCCATATGGAATGACTCCAGAGCACCGTTCGCGGATGGATGCCTGGGAAGCCCGCCTCCCATTCCAATTGTCTCCTAGCAACAAGACAGTTTAGAGTTGATGGCTCTGCCGGAGCAACCAGGGTGGCTGAGTTGAAATGGACTTTCCTGAGGATGGGTCCTAATGTGTTTTTGTGTCCATGAGGGCCTTGGAATGGGGCGGTGGCACCGGGACCCTGAAGTACTCTCCTAAGCTTTGGACATGGCTCCCATGCACAGGTTTCCTTGTGGAGACGAGATGAGTTCTGATGGGTGCCTCAGGAAAACCCCTATGCTCGTATTGGAATCAGGCTTTTGAGGACACATGCCCGTAACCCAAAGCAATGGATGTTAATATGGCCTAGGGTCCTGTCTGGTTCAATCTTCTTCTCTAGGGACATCCAACTATGGTATGAGTGGAGGTCGCTTATCAGCTGGTGTCAGACAGCCCTTGTTTGTTCCGAGCGACCTACACTATTGGGATGACCTCAGGGACTTTGGAGGTTTCTCCTAATTTGTACGATTTTGGACCATGGAATGGGCAGAATTCCCATGGATTGGTAGGCACAGTCCTAATGTGTGGCTCTAGGGGCCCAGCCTGGAGGGTGTGTGGCCCAAGACTTTGAGGACAGAAGTCTGAAAACACAAACTCAACTTAGGTTTGGGGACGTAGGTATGGCAGGCCCGATCTACAAACCATGAGAAAAACTCTTCAGGATATGAAGAAAGTGCGAGTCTGAGGCGCTTGCTCAGGCTTTTGTCTCTGGATTTTGTATCAGCGATGGCCGTGGAATGTCGGGGAGGCCTCATGCGCCATGGACGAATCATCCTCTCTGAGGCTTTGGCCCGATTCCCAATTGCTTTTCGTCAATCTGTGGGATGGGAGGACTCCTTTCAGTTTTGTTACCTCAGGTGTCCCACAAAAGAGGAATTCCAAAGCAAAGCCGTGGGGAAGACTGAAGGGACAACCCGAACTATGGTTAAAAATTGGGGCCTAGGGGCATGGCAAGCCCAATATGCTATCTCTTCATCCAGCCACTGAGTGGCCTTACTTGAGGACTGGGCTCAGCCTGAGGGTCACAATGTGTGTTTGTGACCAATGTGGCCCGCGAGCATGGGCGGGGCCTCATGGGCCACACTGGTTTCAACTACTCTGAACGTTGGACAGCATGCCAACCACAAGGTTTCTTGCCATGGGGAAGGAGTTCTGATTTCTGCATCACCTTCAACCCTGGTCAGTGATAGGAGATAAGGTCTAGGTTCTGAAACCTGAAAACCGAGGTTGGGAAGAGATGACGACCTAAGGCCATGGCGGCTCGATGTGCTCAGTGTGCGGCCAGCTGTCTGGGAGGGGCCAGGGGGTCCAGGCTCAGGCTGTGTCAGAAAGGACATTAGTGCCCTGGTCAGCCTATGTATTTGGGGTACAGCCAAGGTCGGTGCAGGTTGATCCTCATTTGGGGTTACTGGGTAGCCCCAGAGGACAATGTTTTTCTTCTGGAGGGCAGGAAGAGTGCTGCATTGTAGTTCTGGATTGCCAAACTGGAGGGCTTGTGGGCCAGTAGTCTGACGACAAAAGTCTGAGAACACAGCCAGGCTTAGGTTTCTGGGTGAGGCCATGGCAGGCACAATCTACAGACCTGAATTGAGATCTCGTGCATCTGAAGACAGGGCGAGGATCAGACGATCGCTCAGGTTGGAGTTTCTGTCCCTGATGGCCCCTTCATGAATGGGGGGGCATCACGAGGCCATGGGGGTTTTCCCACGATGGGAGTTGTGAGAAGCTCCAAAGTGCAGAGAGTCTTCTGCAGAACAATTGAGACCTGTTGTTTGGCTCCAGGCCAATGATTCTGAGCAGGGTTCTAAGGATGGATGGCTGGGTAGCCCACCTCGCATTCCAATTGTCTCCTAGCAACAAGACAGGTTAGATCTCCTGGATCTGTGGGGAGCACCCGAGGACGCTGAGTTGAAATGGACACCCCTGGGGATGGGTCCTAATGTGCTTTTGTGTCTATGGAGACCTTGGAATGAAGCGGTGGCAATGGGGCCCTAAAGGGTTCTCCTAAACAGAGGCTTTGACACAGCTCCAACGTGCAAGTTTCCCATGTGTAGATGAGATATTTTCTGATGGGTGAGTCAAGAAACAGCTATATGCTGCTTTTGAAATCCAGGCCTCTGAGGAGAGATTCCTGGAAACCAAAGCAATGGATCTGATTAGTGCCTAGGGTCCTGTTCTTTCCTTTTTACCTCTGGGGACATCTGTCTATGGGTCTGAGTGCAGGTAGGTGCTCAGTTGGGCTCAGATTGTCCCTGGATCAGGGACTTTTGAGGTTTATCCTATTAGGAGGGTTGAGGCCATTGGAATGGGCACACACAATTCCCTTGGAGAGGCCAAGTACAGTCCTCAGGTTTGGCTCCAGGGTCCTGAGCCTGTAGGTTGTGTAGGCCAGGGCTGTTTGGACAGTTGTCTGAAAACACAAACTCGGCTTATGTTTCGGGTCATAGGTATGGCAGGACTGATCTACAGACCATGAGGAGAACTCTTCGGGATTTGAAAGAAGGGCGAGTGTGAGGCTCCTGCTCAAGTTTTTGTCTCTGTATATCGTGTCACTCATGGTCGTGGAATTTCTGGGTGACTTCATGGGAAATGGACGAGTCTTACTCTCTGGTGGTTTGGCCCCGTCCAAAGAGTTTGGGGTCATTCTGTGGGCTGGAAGAAGTCCGTTTTTTGTTGTTGTTGTTGTTGTTGTTGTTGTTGTTTTCTTTTTTAACCTCAGGTGTCCCACCAAATGAGGGATTCCAGAGCAGAGCCCTGGGGAGGGGCGACTGGACAATCAGAAATCTGGTTAAAAATTGGGGCCTAGGGACATGTCAAGCCCATTATGACATCTAATGGTCCAGCCACAAAGAGGACTTACTAGAGGACAGGACTCATGCTGAGGGTCACAATGCGTGTGTATGCCCTCGTCGCACTCAAGAATGGGCGGGGCCTCAGGGTGAATGCTGGTTTCTCCTTCACTGAACGTTGGACAAAGTGCCAACCACAAGGGTTCTTGCCATGGGTAAGGAGGAGTTCTGATTTCTGCATCACACTCACCCCTGGGCCGTGATTGGAGATAAGGTCTCGGTTCTGAAGCCTGAAAACTGAGGTACAGAAGAGAGGATACCTAAGGCCATGGCGGGTTTTATGTGCTCAGTGTGCAGTCAGCTTTCTCGGTGTTGGTCAGGAGATCCGGGCTCAGGTTGTGTTCGACAGTGCATTAGTGCCCAGGTTAGACTATATAATTTCGGTAAAGTCGAGTGCTGTGTAGGTTGATCCTCATTTAAGGTGCCTGGGCAGCTCATGAGGCACTAATTTTTTTTCTAGAGGGCAGGCAGAGTGCTGCATTGTGGGTCCGGAATTGCCAAACTTGAGGGCTTCGGGGCCAGGAGTGTGAGGACGGAAGTGTGAGAAGACAAGGTAGACTTGGGTTTCAGGGCGAGGGCACGGCAGGTACCCCCTGCAGATCTGAACCAATATCTCATGCATCTGAAGTCAGGGCGAGGATCAGACGTTGGCTGAGGTTGGAGTTTCTGTGCATGACGGCCGCTTCATGAAGGGAGCGGAATCTCGAGGCCATTGAGGTTTTCCCACGTTGGGAGTTGTGGGATGCCCCCTTCAAGGATTCCTTCTGCGGGACAATTGAGACCTGTTGGACAGCTCCAGGACATCCCATATGGAATGACTCCAGAGCACCGTTCGCGGATGGATGCCTGGGAAGCCCGCCTCCCATTCCAATTGTCTCCTAGCAACAAGACAGTTTAGAGTTGATGGCTCTGCCGGAGCAACCAGGGTGGCTGAGTTGAAATGGACTTTCCTGAGGATGGGTCCTAATGTGTTTTTGTGTCCATGAGGGCCTTGGAATGGGGCGGTGGCACCGGGACCCTGAAGTACTCTCCTAAGCTTTGGACATGGCTCCCATGCACAGGTTTCCTTGTGGAGACGAGATGAGTTCTGATGGGTGCCTCAGGAAAACCCCTATGCTCGTATTGGAATCAGGCTTTTGAGGACACATGCCCGTAACCCAAAGCAATGGATCTTAATATGGCCTAGGGTCCTGTCTGGTTCAATCTTCTTCTCTAGGGACATCCAACTATGGTATGAGTGGAGGTCGATTATCAGCTGGTGTCAGACAGCCCTTGTTTGTTCCGAGCGACCTACACTATTGGGATGACCTCAGGGACTTTGGAGGTTTCTCCTAATTTGTATGATTTTGGACCATGGAATGGGCAGAATTCCCATGGATTGGTAGGCACAGTCCTAATGTGTGGCTCTAGGGGCCCAGCCTGGAGGGTGTGTGGCCCAAGACTTTGAGGACAGAAGTCTGAAAACACAAACTCAACTTGGGTTTGGGGACGTAGGTATGGCAGGCCCGATCTACAAACCATGAGAAAAACTCTTCAGGATATGAAGAAAGTGCGAGTCTGAGGCGCTTGCTCAGGCTTTTGTCTCTGGATTTTGTATCAGCGATGGCCGTGGAATGTCAGGGAGGCCTCTTGCGCCATGGACGAATCTTCCTCTCTGAGGCTTTGGCCCGAATCCCAATTGCTTTTCGTCAATCTGTGGGATGGGAGGACTCCTTTCAGTTTTGTTACCTCAGGTGTCCCACCAAAAGAGGAATTCCAAAGCAAAGCCGTGGGGAAGACTGAAGGGACAACCCGAACTATGGTTAAAAATTGGGGCCTAGGGGCATGGCAAGCCCAGTATGCTATCTCTTCATCCAGCCACTGAGTGTCCTTACTTGAGGACTGGGCTCAGCCTGAGGGTCACAATGTGTGTTTGTGACCAATGTGGCCCGCGAGCATGGGCGGGGCCTCATGGGCCACACTGGTTTCAACTACTCTGAACGTTGGACAGCATGCCAACCACAAGGTTTCTTGCCATGGGGAAGGAGTTCTGATTTCTGCATCACCTTCAACCCTGGGCAGTGATAGGAGATAAGGTCTATGTTCTGAAACCTGAAAACCGAGGTTGGGAAGAGATGACGACCTAAGGCCATGGCGGCTCGATGTGCTCAGTGTGCGGCCAGCTGTCTGGGAGGCGCCAGGGGGTCCAGGCTCAGGCTGTGTCAGAAAGGACATTAGTGCCCTGGTCAGCCTATGTATTTGGGGTACAGCCAAGGTCGGTGCAGGTTGATCCTCATTTGGGGTTACTGGTAGCCCCAGAGGACAATGTTTTTCTTCTGGAGGGCAGGAAGAGTGCTGCATTGTAGTTCTGGATTGCCAAACTGGAGGGCTTGTGGGCCAGTAGTCTGACGACAAAAGTCTGAGAACACAAGCTAGGCTTAGGTTTCTGGGTGAGGCCATGGCAGGCACAATCTACAGACCTGAATTGAGATCTCGTGCATCTGAAGACAGGGCGAGGATCAGACGATCGCTCAGGTTGGAGTTTCTGTCCCTGATGGCCCCTTCATGAATGGGGGGGCATCACGAGGCCATGGGGGTTTTCCCACGATGGGAGTTGTGAGAAGCTCCAAAGTGCAGAGAGTCTTCTGCAGAACAATTGAGACCTGTTGTTTGGCTCCAGGCCAATGATTCTGAGCAGGGTTCTAAGGATGGATGGCTGGGTAGCCCACCTCGCATTCCAATTGTCTCCTAGCAACAAGACAGGTTAGATCTCCTGGATCTGTGGGGAGCACCCGAGGACGCTGAGTTGAAATGGACACCCCTGGGGATGGGTCCTAATGTGCTTTTGTGTCTATGGAGACCTTGGAATGAAGCGGTGGCACTGGGGCCCTAAAGGGTTCTCCTAAACAGAGGCTTTGACACAGCTCCAACGTGCAAGTTTCCCATGTGTAGATGAGATATTTTCTGATGGGTGAGTCAAGAAACAGCTATATGCTGCTTTTGAAATCCAGGCCTCTGAGGAGAGATGCCTGGAAACCAAAGCAATGGATCTGATTAGTGCCTAGGGTCCTGTTCTTTCCTTTTTACCTCTGGGGACATCTGTCTATGGGTCTGAGTGCAGGTAGGTGCTCAGTTGGGCTCAGATTGTCCCTGGATCAGGGACTTTTGAGGTTTATCCTATTAGGAGGGTTGAGGCCATTGGAATGGGCACACACAATTCCCTTGGAGAGGCCAAGTACAGTCCTCAGGTTTGGCTCCAGGGTCCTGAGCCTGTAGGTTGTGTAGGCCAGGGCTGTTTGGACAGTTGTCTGAAAACACAAACTCGGCTTATGTTTCGGGTCATAGGTATGGCAGGACTGATCTACAGACCATGAGGAGAACTCTTCGGGATTTGAAAGAAGGGCGAGTGTGAGGCTCCTGCTCAAGTTTTTGTCTCTGTATATCGTGTCACTCATGGTCGTGGAATTTCTGGGTGACTTCATGGGAAATGGACGAGTCTTACTCTCTGGTGGTTTGGCCCCGTCCAAAGAGTTTGGGGTCATTCTGTGGGCTGGAAGAAGTCCGTTTTTTGTTGTTGTTGTTGTTGTTGTTGTTGTTGTTTTCTTTTTTAACCTCAGGTGTCCCACCAAATGAGGGATTCCAGAGCAGAGCCCTGGGGAGGGGCGACTGGACAATCAGAAATCTGGTTAAAAATTGGGGCCTAGGGACATGTCAAGCCCATTATGACATCTAATGGTCCAGCCACAAAGAGGACTTACTAGAGGACAGGACTCATGCTGAGGGTCACAATGCGTGTGTATGCCCTCGTCGCACTCAAGAATGGGCGGGGCCTCAGGGTGAATGCTGGTTTCTCCTTCACTGAACGTTGGACAAAGTGCCAACCACAAGGATTCTTGCCATGGGTAAGGAGGAGTTCTGATTTCTGCATCACACTCACCCCTGGGCCGTGATTGGAGATAAGGTCTCGGTTCTGAAGCCTGAAAACTGAGGTACAGAAGAGAGGATACCTAAGGCCATGGCGGGTTTTATGTGCTCAGTGTGCAGTCAGCTTTCTCGGTGTTGGTCAGGAGATCCGGGCTCAGGTTGTGTTCGACAGTGCATTAGTGCCCAGGTTAGACTATATAATTTCGGTAAAGTCGAGTGCTGTGTAGGTTGATCCTCATTTAAGGTGCCTGGGCAGCTCATGAGGCACTAATTTTTTTTCTAGAGGGCAGGCAGAGTGCTGCATTGTGGGTCCGGAATTGCCAAACTTGAGGGCTTCGGGGCCAGGAGTGTGAGGACGGAAGTGTGAGAAGACAAGGTAGACTTGGGTTTCAGGGCGAGGGCACGGCAGGTACCCCCTGCAGATCTGAACCAATATCTCATGCATCTGAAGTCAGGGCGAGGATCAGACGTTGGCTGAGGTTGGAGTTTCTGTGCATGACGGCCGCTTCATGAAGGGAGCGGAATCTCGAGGCCATTGAGGTTTTCCCACGTTGGGAGTTGTGGGATGCCCCCTTCAAGGATTCCTTCTGCGGGACAATTGAGACCTGTTGGACAGCTCCAGGACATCGCATATGGAATGACTCCAGAGCACCGTTCGCGGATGGATGCCTGGGAAGCCCGCCTCCCATTCCAATTGTCTCCTAGCAACAAGACAGTTTAGAGTTGATGGCTCTGCCGGAGCAACCAGGGTGGCTGAGTTGAAATGGACTTTCCTGAGGATGGGTCCTAATGTGTTTTTGTGTCCATGAGGGCCTTGGAATGGGGCGGTGGCACCGGGACCCTGAAGTACTCTCCTAAGCTTTGGACATGGCTCCCATGCACAGGTTTCCTTGTGGAGACGAGATGAGTTCTGATGGGTGCCTCAGGAAAACCCCTATGCTCGTATTGGAATCAGGCTTTTGAGGACACATGCCCGTAACCCAAAGCAATGGATCTTAATATGGCCTAGGGTCCTGTCTGGTTCAATCTTCTTCTCTAGGGACATCCAACTATGGTATGAGTGGAGGTCGATTATCAGCTGGTGTCAGACAGCCCTTGTTTGTTCCGAGCGACCTACACTATTGGGATGACCTCAGGGACTTTGGAGGTTTCTCCTAATTTGTACGATTTTGGACCATGGAATGGGCAGAATTCCCATGGATTGGTAGGCACGGTCCTAATGTGTGGCTCTAGGGGCCCAGCCTGGAGGGTGTGTGGCCCAAGACTTTGAGGACAGAAGTCTGAAAACACAAACTCAACTTAGGTTTGGGGACGTAGGTATGGCAGGCCCGATCTACAAACCATGAGAAAAACTCTTCAGGATATGAAGAAAGTGCGAGTCTGAGGCGCTTGCTCAGGCTTTTGTCTCTGGATTTTGTATCAGCGATGGCCGTGGAATGTCGGGGAGGCCTCATGCGCCATGGACGAATCTTCCTCTCTGAGGCTTTGGCCCGATTCCCAATTGCTTTTCGTCAATCTGTGGGATGGGAGGACTCCTTTCAGTTTTGTTACCTCAGGTGTCCCACCAAAAGAGGAATTCCAAAGCAAAGCCGTGGGGAAGACTGAAGGGACAACCCGAACTATGGTTAAAAATTGGGGCCTAGGGGCATGGCAAGCCCAGTATGCTATCTCTTCATCCAGCCACTGAGTGGCCTTACTTGAGGACTGGGCTCAGCCTGAGGGTCACAATGTGTGTTTGTGACCAATGTGGCCCGCGAGCATGGGCGGGGCCTCATGGGCCACACTGGTTTCAACTACTCTGAACGTTGGACAGCATGCCAACCACAAGGTTTCTTGCCATGGGGAAGGAGTTCTGATTTCTGCATCACCTTCAACCCTGGGCAGTGATAGGAGATAAGGTCTAGGTTCTGAAACCTGAAAACCGAGGTTGGGAAGAGATGACGACCTAAGGCCATGGCGGCTCGATGTGCTCAGTGTGCGGCCAGCTGTCTGGGAGGGGCCAGGGGGTCCAGGCTCAGGCTGTGTCAGAAAGGACATTAGTGCCCTGGTCAGCCTATGTATTTGGGGTACAGCCAAGGTCGGTGCAGGTTGATCCTCATTTGGGGTTACTGGGTAGCCCCAGAGGACAATGTTTTTCTTCTGGAGGGCAGGAAGAGTGCTGCATTGTAGTTCTGGATTGCCAAACTGGAGGGCTTGTGGGCCAGTAGTCTGACGACAAAAGTCTGAGAACACAAGCTAGGCTTAGGTTTCTGGGTGAGGCCATGGCAGGCACAATCTACAGACCTTAATTGAGATCTCGTGCATCTGAAGACAGGGCGAGGATCAGACGTTCGCTCAGGTTGGAGTTTCTGTCCCTGATGGCCCCTTCATGAATGGGGGGGCATCACGAGGCCATGGGGGTTTTCCCACGATGGGAGTTGTGAGAAGCTCCAAAGTGCAGAGAGTCTTCTGCAGAACAATTGAGACCTGTTGTTTGGCTCCAGGCCAATGATTCTGAGCAGGGTTCTAAGGATGGATGGCTGGGTAGCCCACCTCGCATTCCAATTGTCTCCTAGCAACAAGACAGGTTAGATCTCCTGGATCTGTGGGGAGCAACCGAGGACGCTGAGTTGAAATGGACACCCCTGGGGATGGGTCCTAATGTGCTTTTGTGTCTATGGAGACCTTGGAATGAAGCGGTGGCACTGGGGCCCTAAAGGGTTCTCCTAAACAGAGGCTTTGACACAGCTCCAACGTGCAAGTTTCCCATGTGTAGATGAGATATTTTCTGATGGGTGAGTCAAGAAACAGCTATATGCTGCTTTTGAAATCCAGGCCTCTGAGGAGAGATGCCTGGAAACCAAAGCAATGGATCTGATTAGTGCCTAGGGTCCTGTTCTTTCCTTTTTACCTCTGGGGACATCTGTCTATGGGTCTGAGTGCAGGTAGGTGCTCAGTTGGGCTCAGATTGTCCCTGGATCAGGGACTTTTGAGGTTTATCCTATTAGGAGGGTTGAGGCCATTGGAATGGGCACACACAATTCCCTTGGAGAGGCCAAGTACAGTCCTCAGGTTTGGCTCCAGGGTCCTGAGCCTGTAGGTTGTGTAGGCCAGGGCTGTTTGGACAGTTGTCTGAAAACACAAACTCGGCTTATGTTTCGGGTCATAGGTATGGCAGGACTGATCTACAGACCATGAGGAGACCTCTTCGGGATTTGAAAGAAGGGCGAGTGTGAGGCTCCTGCTCAAGTTTTTGTCTCTGTATATCGTGTCACTCATGGTCGTGGAATTTCTGGGTGACTTCATGGGAAATGGACGAGTCTTACTCTCTGGTGGTTTGGCCCCGTCCAAAGAGTTTGGGGTCATTCTGTGGGCTGGAAGAAGTCCGTTTTTTGTTGTTGTTGTTGTTGTTGTTGTTGTTGTTTTCTTTTTTAACCTCAGGTGTCCCACCAAATGAGGGATTCCAGAGCAGAGCCCTGGGGAGGGGCGACTGGACAATCAGAAATCTGGTTAAAAATTGGGGCCTAGGGACATGTCAAGCCCTTTATGACATCTAATGGTCCAGCCACAAAGAGGACTTACTAGAGGACAGGACTCATGCTGAGGGTCACAATGCGTGTGTATGCCCTCGTCGCACTCAAGAATGGGCGGGGCCTCAGGGTGAATGCTGGTTTCTCCTTCACTGAACGTTGGACAAAGTGCCAACCACAAGGGTTCTTGCCATGGGTAAGGAGGAGTTCTGATTTCTGCATCACACTCACCCCTGGGCCGTGATTGGAGATAAGGTCTCGGTTCTGAAGCCTGAAATCTGAGGTACAGAAGAGAGGATACCTAAGGCCATGGCGGGTTTTATGTGCTCAGTGTGCAGTCAGCTTTCTCGGTGTTGGTCAGGAGATCCGGGCTCAGGTTGTGTTCGACAGTGCATTAGTGCCCAGGTTAGACTATATAATTTCGGTAAAGTCGAGTGCTGTGTAGGTTGATTCTCATTTAAGGTTCCTGGGCAGCTCATGAGGCACTAATTTTTTTTCTAGAGGGCAGGCAAAGTGCTGCATTGTGGGTCCGGAATTGCCAAACTTAAGGGCTTCGGGGCCAGGAGTGTGAGGACGGAAGTGTGAGAAGACAAGGTAGATTGGGTTTCAGGGCGAGGGCACGGCAGGTACCCCCGCAGATCTGAACCAATATCTCATGCATCTGAAGTCAGGGCGAGGATCAGACGTTGGCTCAGGTTGGAGTTTCTGTGCATGACGGCCGCTTCATGAAGGGAGCGGAATCTCGAGGCCATTGAGGTTTTCCCACGTTGGGAGTTGTGGGATGCCCCCTTCAAGGATTCCTTCTGCGGGACAATTGAGACCTGTTGGACAGCTCCAGGACATCCCATATGGAATGACTCCAGAGCACCGTTCGTGGATGGATGCCTGGGAAGCCCGCCTCCCATTCCAATTGTCTCCTAGCAACAAGACAGTTTAGAGTTGATGGCTCTGCCGGAGCAACCAGGGTGGCTGAGTTGAAATGGACTTTCCTGAGGATGGGTCCTAATGTGTTTTTGTGTCCATGAGGGCCTTGGAATGGGGCGGTGGCACCGGGACCCTGAAGTACTCTCCTAAGCTTTGGACATGGCTCCCATGCACAGGTTTCCTTGTGGAGACGAGATGAGTTCTGATGGGTGCCTCAGGAAAACCCCTATGCTCATATTGGAATCAGGCTTTTGAGGACACATGCCCGTAACCCAAAGCAATGGATCCTAATATGGCCTAGGGTCCTGTCTGGTTCAATCTTCTTCTCTAGGGACATCCAACTATGGTATGAGTGGAGGTCGATTATCAGCTGGTGTCAGACAGCCCTTGTTTGTTCCGAGCGACCTACACTATTGGGATGACCTCAGGGACTTTGGAGGTTTCTCCTAATTTGTACGATTTTGGACCATGGAATGGGCAGAATTCCCATGGATTGGTAGGCACGGTCCTAATGTGTGGCTCTAGGGGCCCAGCCTGGAGGGTGTGTGGCCCAAGACTTTGAGGACAGAAGTCTGAAAACACAAACTCAACTTAGGTTTGGGGACATAGGTATGGCAGGCCCGATCTACAAACCATGAGAAAAACTCTTCAGGATATGAAGAAAGTGCGAGTCTGAGGCGCTTGCTCAGGCTTTTGTCTCTGGATTTTGTATCAGCGATGGCCGTGGAATGTCGGGGAGGCCTCATGCGCCATGGACGAATCTTCCTCTCTGAGGCTTTGGCCCGATTCCCAATTGCTTTTCGTCAATCTGTGGGATGGGAGGACTCCTTTCAGATTTGTTACCTCAGGTGTCCCACCAAAAGAGGAATTCCAAAGCAAAGCCGTGGGGAAGACTGAAGGGACAACCCGAACTATGGTTAAAAATTGGGGCCTAGGGGCATGGCAAGCCCAGTATGCTATCTCTTCATCCAGCCACTGAGTGTCCTTACTTGAGGACTGGGCTCAGCCTGAGGGTCACAATGTGTGTTTGTGACCAATGTGGCCCGCGAGCATGGGCGGGGCCTCATGGGCCACACTGGTTTCAACTACTCTGAACGTTGGACAGCATGCCAACCACAAGGTTTCTTGCCATGGGGAAGGAGTTCTGATTTCTGCATCACCTTCAACCCTGGGCAGTGATAGGAGATAAGGTCTAGGTTCTGAAACCTGAAAACCGAGGTTGGGAAGAGATGACAACCTAAGGCCATGGCGGCTCGATGTGCTCAGTGTGCGGCCAGCTGTCTGGGAGGGGAGGGGGGTCCAGGCTCAGGCTGTGTCAGAAAGGACATTAGTGCCCTGGTCAGCCTATGTATTTGGGGTACAGCCAAGTTCGGTGCAGGTTGATCCTCATTTGGGGTTACTGGGTAGCCCCAGAGGACAATGTTTTTCTTCTGGAGGGCAGGAAGAGTGCTGCATTGTAGTTCTGGATTGCCAAAATGGAGGGCTTGTGGGCCAGTAGTCTGACGACAAAAGTCTGAGAACACAAGCTAGGCTTAGGTTTCTGGGTGAGGCCATGGCAGGCACAATCTACAGACCTGAATTGAGATCTCGTGCATCTGAAGACAGGGCGAGGATCAGACGATCGCTCAGGTTGGAGTTTCTGTCCCTGATGGCCCCTTCATGAATGGGGGGGCATCACGAGGCCATGGGGGTTTTCCCACGATGGGAGTTGTGAGAAGCTCCAAAGTGCAGAGAGTCTTCTGCAGAACAATTGAGACCTGTTGTTTGGCTCCAGGCCAATGATTCTGAGCAGGGTTCTAAGGATGGATGGCTGGGTAGCCCACCTCGCATTCCAATTGTCTCCTAGCAACAAGACAGGTTAGATCTCCTGGATCTGTGGGGAGCAACCGAGGACGCTGAGTTGAAATGGACACCCCTGGGGATGGGTCCTAATGTGCTTTTGTGTCTATGGAGACCTTGGAATGAAGCGGTGGCACTGGGGCCCTAAAGGGTTCTCCTAAACAGAGGCTTTGACACAGCTCCAACGTGCAAGTTTCCCATGTGTAGATGAGATATTTTCTGATGGGTGAGTCAAGAAACAGCTATATGCTGCTTTTGAAATCCAGGCCTCTGAGGAGAGATGCCTGGAAACCAAAGCAATGGATCTGATTAGTGCCTAGGGTCCTGTTCTTTCCTTTTTACCTCTGGGGACATCTGTCTATGGGTCTGAGTGCAGGTAGGTGCTCAGTTGGGCTCAGATTGTCCCTGGATCAGGGACTTTTGAGGTTTATCCTATTAGGAGGGTTGAGGCCATTGGAATGGGCACACACAATTCCCTTGGAGAGGCCAAGTACAGTCCTCAGGTTTGGCTCCAGGGTCCTGAGCCTGTAGGTTGTGTAGGCCAGGGCTGTTTGGACAGTTGTCTGAAAACACAAACTCGGCTTATGTTTCGGGTCATAGGTATGGCAGGACTGATCTACAGACCATGAGGAGAACTCTTCGGGATTTGAAAGAAGGGCGAGTGTGAGGCTCCTGCTCAAGTTTTTGTCTCTGTATATCGTGTCACTCATGGTCGTGGAATTTCTGGGTGACTTCATGGGAAATGGACGAGTCTTACTCTCTGGTGGTTTGGCCCCGTCCAAAGAGTTTGGGGTCATTCTGTGGGCTGGAAGAAGTCCGTTTTTTGTTGTTGTTGTTGTTGTTGTTGTTGTTGTTGTTTTATTTTTAAACCTCAGGTGTCCCACCAAATGAGGGATTCCAGAGCAGAGCCCTGGGGAGGGGCGACTGGACAATCAGAAATCTGGTTAAAAATTGGGGCCTAGGGACATGTCAAGCCCATTATGACATCTAATGGTCCAGCCACAAAGAGGACTTACTAGAGGACAGGACTCATGCTGAGGGTCACAATGCGTGTGTATGCCCTCGTCGCACTCAAGAATGGGCTGGGCCTCAGGGTGAATGCTGGTTTCTCCTTCACTGAACGTTGGACAAAGTGCCAACCACAAGGGTTCTTGCCATGGGTAAGGAGGAGTTCTGATTTCTGCATCACACTCACCCCTGGGCCGTGATTGGAGATAAGGTCTCGGTTCTGAAGCCTGAAAACTGAGGTACAGAAGAGAGGATACCTAAGGCCATGGCGGGTTTTATGTGCTCAGTGTGCAGTCAGCTTTCTCGGTGTTGGTCAGGAGATCCGGGCTCAGGTTGTGTTCGACAGTGCATTAGTGCCCAGGTTAGACTATATAATTTCGGTAAAGTCGAGTGCTGTGTAGGTTGATTCTCATTTAAAGTTCCTGGGCAGCTCATGAGGCACTAATTTTTTTTAGAGGGCAGGCAGAGTGCTGCATTGTGGGTCCAGAATTGCCAAACTTAAGGGCTTCGGGGCCAGGAGTGTGAGGACGGAAGTGTGAGAAGACAAGGTAGACTTGGGTTTCAGGGCGAGGGCACGGCAGGTACCCCCTGCAGATCTGAACCAATATCTCATGCATCTGAAGTCAGGGCGAGGATCAGACGTGGCTGAGGTTGGAGTTTCTGTGCATGACGGCCGCTTCATGAAGGGAGCGGAATCTCGAGGCCATTGAGGTTTTCCCACGTTGGGAGTTGTGGGATGCCCCCTTCAAGGATTCCTTCTGCGGGACAATTGAGACCTGTTGGACAGCTCCAGGACATCCCATATGGAATGACTCCAGAGCACCGTTCGCGGATGGATGCCTGGGAAGCCCGCCTCCCATTCCAATTGTCTCCTAGCAACAAGACAGTTTAGAGTTGATGGCTCTGCCGGAGCAACCAGGGTGGCTGAGTTGAAATGGACTTTCCTGAGGATGGGTCCTAATGTGTTTTTGTGTCCATGAGGGCCTTGGAATGGGGCGGTGGCACCGGGACCCTGAAGTACTCTCCTAAGCTTTGGACATGGCTCCCATGCACAGGTTTCCTTGTGGAGACGAGATGAGTTCTGATGGGTGCCTCAGGAAAACCCCTATGCTCGTATTGGAATCAGGCTTTTGAGGACACATGCCCGTAACCCAAAGCAATGGATCTTAATATGGCCTAGGGTCCTGTCTGGTTCAATCTTCTTCTCTAGGGACATCCAACTATGGTATGAGTGGAGGTCGATTATCAGCTGGTGTCAGACAGCCCTTGTTTGTTCCGAGCGACCTACACTATTGGGATGACCTCAGGGACTTTGGAGGTTTCTCCTAATTTGTACGATTTTGGACCATGGAATGGGCAGAATTCCCATGGATTGGTAGGCACGGTCCTAATGTGTGGCTCTAGGGGCCCAGCCTGGAGGGTGTGTGGCCCAAGACTTTGAGGACAGAAGTCTGAAAACACAAACTCAACTTAGGTTTGGGGACGTAGGTATGGCAGGCCCGATCTACAAACCATGAGAAAAACTCTTGAGGATATGAAGAAAGTGCGAGTCTGACGCGCTTGCTCAGGCTTTTGTCTCTGGATTTTGTATCAGCGATGGCCGTGGAATGTCGGGGAGGCCTCATGCGCCATGGACGAATCTTCCTCTCTGAGGCTTTGGCCCGATTCCCAATAGCTTTTCGTCAATCTGTGGGATGGGAGGACTCCTTTCAGTTTTGTTACCTCAGGTGTCCCACCAAAAGAGGAATTCCAAAGCAAAGCCGTGGGGAAGACTGAAGGGACAACCCGAACTATGGTTAAAAATTGGGGCCTAGGGCATGGCAAGCCCAGTATGCTATCTCTTCATCCAGCCACTGAGTGTCCTTACTTGAGGACTGGGCTCAGCCTGAGGGTCACAATGTGTGTTTGTGACCAATGTGGCCCGCGAGCATGGGCGGGGCCTCATGGGCCACACTGGTTTCAACTACTCTGAACGTTGGACAGCATGCCAACCACAAGGTTTCTTGCCATGGGGAAGGAGTTCTGATTTCTGCATCACCTTCAACCCTGGGCAGTGATAGGAGATAAGGTCTAGGATCTGAAACCTGAAAACCGAGGTTGGGAAGAGATGACAACCTAAGGCCATGGCGGCTCGATGTGCTCAGTGTGCGGCCAGCTGTCTGGGAGGGGAGGGGGGTCCAGGCTCAGGCTGTGTCAGAAAGGACATTAGTGCCCTGGTCAGCCTATGTATTTGGGGTACAGCCAAGGTCGGTGAAGGTTGATCCTCATTTGGGGTTACTGGGTAGCCCCAGAGGACAATGTTTTTCTTCTGGAGGGCAGGAAGAGTGCTGCATTGTAGTTCTGGATTGCCAAACTGGAGGGCTTGTGGGCCAGTAGTCTGACGACAAAAGTCTGAGAACACAAGCTAGGCTTAGGTTTCTGGGTGAGGCCATGGCAGGCACGATCTACAGACCTGAATTGAGATCTCGTGCATCTGAAGACAGGGCGAGGATCAGACGATCGCTCAGGTTGGAGTTTCTTTCCCTGATGGCCTCTTCATGAATGTGGGGGCATCACGAGGCCATGGGGGTTTTCTCACGATGGGAGTTGTGAGAAGCTCCAAAGTGCAGAGAGTCTTCTGCAGAACAATTGAGACCTGTTGTTTGGCTCCAGGCCAATGATTCTGAGCAGGGTTCTAAGGATGGATGGCTGGGTAGCCCACCTCGCATTCCAATTGTCTCCTAGCAACAAGACAGGTTAGATCTCCTGGATCTGTGGGGAGCAACCGAGGACGCTGAGTTGAAATGGACACCCCTGGGGATGGGTCCTAATGTGCTTTTGTGTCTATGGAGACCTTGGAATGAAGCGGTGGCACTGGGGCCCTAAAGGGTTCTCCTAAACAGAGGCTTTGACACAGCTCCAACGTGCAAGTTTCCCATGTGTAGATGAGATATTTTCTGATGGGTGAGTCAAGAAACAGCTATATGCTGCTTTTGAAATCCAGGCCTCTGAGGAGAGATGCCTGGAAACCAAAGCAATGGATCTGATTAGTGCCTAGGGTCCTGTTCTTTCGTTTTTACCTCTGGGGACATCTGTCTATGGGTCTGAGTGCAGGTAGGTGCTCAGTTGGGCTCAGATTGTCCCTGGATCAGGGACTTTTGAGGTTTATCCTATTAGGAGGGTTGAGGCCATTGGAATGGGCACACACAATTCCCTTAGAGAGGCCAAGTACAGTCCTCAGGTTTGGCTCCAGGGTCCTGAGCCTGTAGGTTGTGTAGGCCAGGGCTGTTTGGACAGTTGTCTGAAAACACAAACTCGGCTTATGTTTCGGGTCATAGGTATGGCAGGACTGATCTACAGACCATGAGGAGAACTCTTCGGGATTTGAAAGAAGGGCGAGTGTGAGGCTCCTGCTCAAGTTTTTGTCTCTGTATATCGTGTCACTCATGGTCGTGGAATTTCTGGGTGACTTCATGGGAAATGGACGAGTCTTACTCTCTGGTGGTTTGGCCCCGTCCAAAGAGTTTGGGGTCATTCTGTGGGCTGGAAGAAGTCCGTTTTTTGTTGTTGTTGTTGTTGTTGTTGTTGTTGTTGTTTTCTTTTTTAACCTCAGGTGTCCCACCAAATGAGGGATTCCAGAGCAGAGCCCTGGGGAGGGGCGACTGGACAATCAGAAATCTGGTTAAAAATTGGGGCCTAGGGACATGTCAAGCCCATTATGACATCTAATGGTCCAGCCACAAAGAGGACTTACTAGAGGACAGGACTCATGCTGAGGGTCACAATGCGTGTGTATGCCCTCGTCGCACTCAAGAATGGGCGGGGCCTCAGGGTGAATGCTGGTTTCTCCTTCACTGAACGTTGGACAAAGTGCCAACCACAAGGGTTCTTGCCATGGGTAAGGAGGAGTTCTGATTTCTGCATCACACTCACCCCTGGGCCGTGATTGGAGATAAGGTCTCGGTTCTGAAGCCTGAAAACTGAGGTACAGAAGAGAGGATACCTAAGGCCATGGCGGGTTTTATGTGCTCAGTGTGCAGTCAGCTTTCTCGGTGTTGGTCAGGAGATCCGGGCTCAGGTTGTGTTCGACAGTGCATTAGTGCCCAGGTTAGACTATATAATTTCGGTAAAGTCGAGTGCTGTGTAGGTTGATCCTCATTTAAGGTTCCTGGGCAGCTCATGAGGCACTAATTTTTTTTCTAGAGGGCAGGCAGAGTGCTGCATTGTGGGTCCGGAATTGCCAAACTTGAGGGCTTCGGGGCCAGGAGTGTGAGGACGGAAGTTGAGAAGACAAGGTAGACTTGGGTTTCAGGGCGAGGGCACGGCAGGTACCCCCTGCAGATCTGAACCAATATCTCATGCATCTGAAGTCAGGGCGAGGATCAGACGTTGGCTCAGGTTGGAGTTTCTGTGCATGACGGCCGCTTCATGAAGGGAGCGGAATCTCGAGGCCATTGAGGTTTTCCCACGTTGGGAGTTGTGGGATGCCCCCTTCAAGGATTCCTTCTGCGGGACAATTGAGACCTGTTGGACAGCTCCAGGACATCCCATATGGAATGACTCCAGAGCACCGTTCGCGGATGGATGCCTGGGAAGCCCGCCTCCCATTCCAATTGTCTCCTAGCAACAAGACAGTTTAGAGTTGATGGCTCTGCCGGAGCAACCAGGGTGGCTGAGTTGAAATGGACTTTCCTGAGGATGGGTCCTAATGTGTTTTTGTGTCCATGAGGGCCTTGGAATGGGGCGGTGGCACCGGGACCCTGAAGTACTCTCCTAAGCTTTGGACATGGCTCCCATGCACAGGTTTCCTTGTGGAGACGAGATGAGTTCTGATGGGTGCCTCAGGAAAACCCCTATGCTCGTATTGGAATCAGGCTTTTGAGGACACATGCCCGTAACCCAAAGCAATGGATCTTAATATGGCCTAGGGTCCTGTCTGGTTCAATCTTCTTCTCTAGGGACATCCAACTATGGTATGAGTGGAGGTCGATTATCAGCTGGTGTCAGACAGCCCTTGTTTGTTCCGAGCGACCTACACTATTGGGATGACCTCAGGGACTTTGGAGGTTTCTCCTAATTTGTACGATTTTGGACCATGGAATGGGCAGAATTCCCATGGATTGGTAGGCACGGTCCTAATGTGTGGCTCTAGGGGCCCAGCCTGGAGGGTGTGTGGCCCAAGACTTTGAGGACAGAAGTCTGAAAACACAAACTCAACTTAGGTTTGGGGACGTAGGTATGGCAGGCCCGATCTACAAACCATGAGAAAAACTCTTGAGGATATGAAGAAAGTGCGAGTCTGACGCGCTTGCTCAGGCTTTTGTCTCTGGATTTTGTATCAGCGATGGCCGTGGAATGTCGGGGAGGCCTCATGCGCCATGGACGAATCTTCCTCTCTGAGGCTTTGGCCCGATTCCCAATAGCTTTTCGTCAATCTGTGGGATGGGAGGACTCCTTTCAGTTTTGTTACCTCAGGTGTCCCACCAAAAGAGGAATTCCAAAGCAAAGCCGTGGGGAAGACTGAAGGGACAACCCGAACTATGGTTAAAAATTGGGGCCTAGGGCATGGCAAGCCCAGTATGCTATCTCTTCATCCAGCCACTGAGTGTCCTTACTTGAGGACTGGGCTCAGCCTGAGGGTCACAATGTGTGTTTGTGACCAATGTGGCCCGCGAGCATGGGCGGGGCCTCATGGGCCACACTGGTTTCAACTACTCTGAACGTTGGACAGCATGCCAACCACAAGGTTTCTTGCCATGGGGAAGGAGTTCTGATTTCTGCATCACCTTCAACCCTGGGCAGTGATAGGAGATAAGGTCTAGGATCTGAAACCTGAAAACCGAGGTTGGGAAGAGATGACAACCTAAGGCCATGGCGGCTCGATGTGCTCAGTGTGCGGCCAGCTGTCTGGGAGGGGAGGGGGGTCCAGGCTCAGGCTGTGTCAGAAAGGACATTAGTGCCCTGGTCAGCCTATGTATTTGGGGTACAGCCAAGGTCGGTGAAGGTTGATCCTCATTTGGGGTTACTGGGTAGCCCCAGAGGACAATGTTTTTCTTCTGGAGGGCAGGAAGAGTGCTGCATTGTAGTTCTGGATTGCCAAACTGGAGGGCTTGTGGGCCAGTAGTCTGACGACAAAAGTCTGAGAACACAAGCTAGGCTTAGGTTTCTGGGTGAGGCCATGGCAGGCACGATCTACAGACCTGAATTGAGATCTCGTGCATCTGAAGACAGGGCGAGGATCAGACGATCGCTCAGGTTGGAGTTTCTTTCCCTGATGGCCTCTTCATGAATGTGGGGGCATCACGAGGCCATGGGGGTTTTCTCACGATGGGAGTTGTGAGAAGCTCCAAAGTGCAGAGAGTCTTCTGCAGAACAATTGAGACCTGTTGTTTGGCTCCAGGCCAATGATTCTGAGCAGGGTTCTAAGGATGGATGGCTGGGTAGCCCACCTCGCATTCCAATTGTCTCCTAGCAACAAGACAGGTTAGATCTCCTGGATCTGTGGGGAGCAACCGAGGACGCTGAGTTGAAATGGACACCCCTGGGGATGGGTCCTAATGTGCTTTTGTGTCTATGGAGACCTTGGAATGAAGCGGTGGCACTGGGGCCCTAAAGGGTTCTCCTAAACAGAGGCTTTGACACAGCTCCAACGTGCAAGTTTCCCATGTGTAGATGAGATATTTTCTGATGGGTGAGTCAAGAAACAGCTATATGCTGCTTTTGAAATCCAGGCCTCTGAGGAGAGATGCCTGGAAACCAAAGCAATGGATCTGATTAGTGCCTAGGGTCCTGTTCTTTCGTTTTTACCTCTGGGGACATCTGTCTATGGGTCTGAGTGCAGGTAGGTGCTCAGTTGGGCTCAGATTGTCCCTGGATCAGGGACTTTTGAGGTTTATCCTATTAGGAGGGTTGAGGCCATTGGAATGGGCACACACAATTCCCTTGGAGAGGCCAAGTACAGTCCTCAGGTTTGGCTCCAGGGTCCTGAGCCTGTAGGTTGTGTAGGCCAGGGCTGTTTGGACAGTTGTCTGAAAACACAAACTCGGCTTATGTTTCGGGTCATAGGTATGGCAGGACTGATCTACAGACCATGAGGAGAACTCTTCGGGATTTGAAAGAAGGGCGAGTGTGAGGCTCCTGCTCAAGTTTTTGTCTCTGTATATCGTGTCACTCATGGTCGTGGAATTTCTGGGTGACTTCATGGGAAATGGACGAGTCTTACTCTCTGGTGGTTTGGCCCCGTCCAAAGAGTTTGGGGTCATTCTGTGGGCTGGAAGAAGTCCGTTTTTTGTTGTTGTTGTTGTTGTTGTTGTTGTTGTTGTTGTTTTCTTTTTTAACCTCAGGTGTCCCACCAAATGAGGGATTCCAGAGCAGAGCCCTGGGGAGGGGCGACTGGACAATCAGAAATCTGGTTAAAAATTGGGGCCTAGGGACATGTCAAGCCCATTATGACATCTAATGGTCCAGCCACAAAGAGGACTTACTAGAGGACAGGACTCATGCTGAGGGTCACAATGCGTGTGTATGCCCTCGTCGCACTCAAGAATGGGCGGGGCCTCAGGGTGAATGCTGGTTTCTCCTTCACTGAACGTTGGACAAAGTGCCAACCACAAGGGTTCTTGCCATGGGTAAGGAGGAGTTCTGATTTCTGCATCACACTCACCCCTGGGCCGTGATTGGAGATAAGGTCTCGGTTCTGAAGCCTGAAAACTGAGGTACAGAAGAGAGGATACCTAAGGCCATGGCGGGTTTTATGTGCTCAGTGTGCAGTCAGCTTTCTCGGTGTTGGTCAGGAGATCCGGGCTCAGGTTGTGTTCGACAGTGCATTAGTGCCCAGGTTAGACTATATAATTTCGGTAAAGTCGAGTGCTGTGTAGGTTGATCCTCATTTAAGGTTCCTGGGCAGCTCATGAGGCACTAATTTTTTTTCTAGAGGGCAGGCAGAGTGCTGCATTGTGGGTCCGGAATTGCCAAACTTGAGGGCTTCGGGGCCAGGAGTGTGAGGACGGAAGTTGAGAAGACAAGGTAGACTTGGGTTTCAGGGCGAGGGCACGGCAGGTACCCCCTGCAGATCTGAACCAATATCTCATGCATCTGAAGTCAGGGCGAGGATCAGACGTTGGCTGAGGTTGGAGTTTCTGTGCATGACGGCCGCTTCATGAAGGGAGCGGAATCTCGAGGCCATTGAGGTTTTCCCACGTTGGGAGTTGTGGGATGCCCCCTTCAAGGATTCCTTCTGCGGGACAATTGAGACCTGTTGGACAGCTCCAGGACATCGCATATGGAATGACTCCAGAGCACCGTTCGCGGATGGATGCCTGGGAAGCCCGCCTCCCATTCCAATTGTCTCCTAGCAACAAGACAGTTTAGAGTTGATGGCTCTGCCGGAGCAACCAGGGTGGCTGAGTTGAAATGGACTTTCCTGAGGATGGGTCCTAATGTGTTTTTGTGTCCATGAGGGCCTTGGAATGGGGCGGTGGCACCGGGACCCTGAAGTACTCTCCTAAGCTTTGGACATGGCTCCCATGCACAGGTTTCCTTGTGGAGACGAGATGAGTTCTGATGGGTGCCTCAGGAAAACCCCTATGCTCGTATTGGAATCAGGCTTTTGAGGACACATGCCCGTAACCCAAAGCAATGGATGTTAATATGGCCTAGGGTCCTGTCTGGTTCAATCTTCTTCTCTAGGGACATCCAACTATGGTATGAGTGGAGGTCGATTATCAGCTGGTGTCAGACAGCCCTTGTTTGTTCCGAGCGACCTACACTATTGGGATGACCTCAGGGACTTTGGAGGTTTCTCCTAATTTGTACGATTTTGGACCATGGAATGGGTAGAATTCCCATGGATTGGTAGGCACGGTCCTAATGTGTGGCTCTAGGGGCCCAGCCTGGAGGGTGTGTGGCCCAAGACTTTGAGGACAGAAGTCTGAAAACACAAACTCAACTTAGGTTTGGGGACGTAGGTATGGCAGGCCCGATCTACAAACCATGAGAAAAACTCTTCAGGATATGAAGAAAGTGCGAGTCTGAGGCGCTTGCTCAGGCTTTTGTCTCTGCATTTTGTATCAGCGATGGCCGTGGAATGTCGGGGAGGCCTCATGCGCCATGGACGAATCTTCCTCTCTGAGGCTTTGGCCCGATTCCCAATTGCTTTTCGTCAATCTGTGGGATGGGAGGTCTCCTTTCAGTTTTGTTACCTCAGGTGTCCCACCAAAAGAGGAATTCCAAAGCAAAGCCGTGGGGAAGACTGAAGGGACAACCCGAACTATGGTTAAAAATTGGGGCCTAGGGGCATGGCAAGCCCAGTATGCTATCTCTTCATCCAGCCACTGAGTGGCCTTACTTGAGGACTGGGCTCAGCCTGAGGGTCACAATGTGTGTTTGTGACCAATGTGGCCCGCGAGCATGGGCGGGGCCTCATGGGCCACACTGGTTTCAACTACTCTGAACGTTGGACAGCATGCCAACCACAAGGTTTCTTGCCATGGGGAAGGAGTTCTGATTTCTGCATCACCTTCAACCCTGGGCAGTGATAGGAGATAAGGTCTAGGTTCTGAAACCTGAAAACCGCAGTTGGGAAGAGATGACGACCTTAGGCCATGGCGGCTCGATGTGCTCAGTGTGCGGCCAGCTGTCTGGGAGGGGCCAGGGGGTCCAGGCTCAGGCTGTGTCAGAAAGGACATTAGTGCCCTGGTCAGCCTATGTATTTGGGGTACAGCCAAGGTCGGTGCAGGTTGATCCTCATTTGGGGTTACTGGGTAGCCCCAGAGGACAATGTTTTTCTTCTGGAGGGCAGGAAGAGTGCTGCATTGTAGTTCTGGATTGCCAAACTGGAGGGCTTGTGGGCCAGTAGTCTGACGACAAAAGTCTGAGAACACAAGCTAGGCTTAGGTTTCTGGGTGAGGCCATGGCAGGCACAATCTACAGACCTGAATTGAGATCTCGTGCATCTGAAGACAGGGCGAGGATCAGACGATCGCTCAGGTTGGAGTTTCTGTCCCTGATGGCCCCTTCATGAATGGGGGGGCATCACGAGGCCATGGGGTTTTTCCCACGATGGGAGTTGTGAGAAGCTCCAAAGTGCAGAGAGTCTTCTGCAGAACAATTGAGACCTGTTGTTTGGCTCCAGGCCAATGATTCTGAGCAGGGTTCTAAGGATGGATGGCTGGGTAGCCCACCTCGCATTCCAATTGACTCCTAGCAACAAGACAGGTTAGATCTCCTGGATCTGTGGGGAGCAACCGAGGACGCTGAGTTGAAATGGACACCCCTGGGGATGGGTCCTAATGTGCTTTTGTGTCTATGGAGACCTTGGAATGAAGCGGTGGCACTGGGGCCCTAAAGGGTTCTCCTAAACAGAGGCTTTGACACAGCTCCAACGTGCAAGTTTCCCATGTGTAGATGAGATATTTTCTGATGGGTGAGTCAAGAAACAGCTATATGCTGCTTTTGAAATCCAGGCCTCTGAGGAGAGATGCCTGGAAACCAAAGCAATGGATCTGATTAGTGCCTAGTGTCCTGTTCTTTCCTTTTTACCTCTGGGGACATCTGTCTATGGGTCTGAGTGCAGGTAGGTGCTCAGTTGGGCTCAGATTGTCCCTGGATCAGGGACTTTTGAGGTTTATCCTATTAGGAGGGTTGAGGCCATTGGAATGGGCACACACAATTCCTTTGGAGAGGCCAAGTACAGTCCTCAGGTTTGGCTCCAGGGTCCTGAGCCTGTAGGTTGTGTAGGCCAGGGCTGTTTGGACAGTTGTCTGAAAACACAAACTCGGCTTATGTTTCGGGTCATAGGTATGGCAGGACTGATCTACAGACCATGAGGAGAACTCTTCGGGATTTGAAAGAAGGGCGAGTGTGAGGCTCCTGCTCAAGTTTTTGTCTCTGTATATCGTGTCACTCATGGTCGTGGAATTTCTGGGTGACTTCATGGGAAATGGACGAGTCTTACTCTCTGGTGGTTTGGCCCCGTCCAAAGAGTTTGGGGTCATTCTGTGGGCTGGAAGAAGTCCGTTTGTTGTTGTTGTTGTTGTTGTTTTCTTTTTTAACCTCAGGTGTCCCACCAAATGAGGGATTCCAGAGCAGAGCCCTGGGGAGGGGCGACTGGACAATCAGAAATCTGGTTAAAAATTGGGGCCTAGGGACATGTCAAGCCCATTATGACATCTAATGGTCCAGCCACAAAGAGGACTTACTAGAGGACAGGACTCATGCTGAGGGTCACAATGCGTGTGTATGCCCTCGTCGCACTCAAGAATGGGCGGGGCCTCAGGGTGAATGCTGGTTTCTCCTTCACTGAACGTTGGACAAAGTGCCAACCACAAGGGTTCTTGCCATGGGTAAGGAGGAGTTCTGATTTCTGCATCACACTCACCCCTGGGCCGTGATTGGAGATAAGGTCTCGGTTCTGAAGCCTGAAAACTGAGGTACAGAAGAGAGGATACCTAAGGCCATGGCGGGTTTTATGTGCTCAGTGTGCAGTCAGCTTTCTCGGTGTTGGTCAGGAGATCCGGGCTCAGGTTGTGTTCGACAGTGCATTAGTGCCCAGGTTAGACTATATAATTTCGGTAAAGTCGAGTGCTGTGTAGGTTGATCCTCATTTAAGGTTCCTGGGCAGCTCATGAGGCACTAATTTTTTTTCTAGAGGGCAGGCAGAGTGCTGCATTGTGGGTCCGGAATTGCCAAACTTGAGGGCTTCGGGGCCAGGAGTGTGAGGACGGAAGTTGAGAAGACAAGGTAGACTTGGGTTTCAGGGCGAGGGCACGGCAGGTACCCCCTGCAGATCTGAACCAATATCTCATGCATCTGAAGTCAGGGCGAGGATCAGACGTTGGCTCAGGTTGGAGTTTCTGTGCATGACGGCCGCTTCATGAAGGGAGCGGAATCTCGAGGCCATTGAGGTTTTCCCACGTTGGGAGTTGTGGGATGCCCCCTTCAAGGATTCCTTCTGCGGGACAATTGAGACCTGTTGGACAGCTCCAGGACATCCCATATGGAATGACTCCAGAGCACCGTTCGCAGATGGATGCCTGGGAAGCCCGCCTCCCATTCCAATTGTCTCCTAGCAACAAGACAGTTTAGAGTTGATGGCTCTGCCGGAGCAACCAGGGTGGCTGAGTTGAAATGGACTTTCCTGAGGATGGGTCCTAATGTGTTTTTGTGTCCATGAGGGCCTTGGAATGGGGCGGTGGCACCGGGACCCTGAAGTACTCTCCTAAGCTTTGGACATGGCTCCCATGCACAGGTTTCCTTGTGGAGACGAGATGAGTTCTGATGGGTGCCTCAGGAAAACCCCTATGCTCGTATTGGAATCAGGCTTTTGAGGACACATGCCCGTAACCCAAAGCAATGGATGTTAATATGGCCTAGGGTCCTGTCTGGTTCAATCTTCTTCTCTAGGGACATCCAACTATGGTATGAGTGGAGGTCGATTATCAGCTGGTGTCAGACAGCCCTTGTTTGTTCCGAGCGACCTACACTATTGGGATGACCTCAGGGACTTTGGAGGTTTCTCCTAATTTGTACGATTTTGGACCATGGAATGGGTAGAATTCCCATGGATTGGTAGGCACGGTCCTAATGTGTGGCTCTAGGGGCCCAGCCTGGAGGGTGTGTGGCCCAAGACTTTGAGGACAGAAGTCTGAAAACACAAACTCAACTTAGGTTTGGGGACGTAGGTATGGCAGGCCCGATCTACAAACCATGAGAAAAACTCTTCAGGATATGAAGAAAGTGCGAGTCTGAGGCGCTTGCTCAGGCTTTTGTCTCTGCATTTTGTATCAGCGATGGCCGTGGAATGTCGGGGAGGCCTCATGCGCCATGGACGAATCTTCCTCTCTGAGGCTTTGGCCCGATTCCCAATTGCTTTTCGTCAATCTGTGGGATGGGAGGTCTCCTTTCAGTTTTGTTACCTCAGGTGTCCCACCAAAAGAGGAATTCCAAAGCAAAGCCGTGGGGAAGACTGAAGGGACAACCCGAACTATGGTTAAAAATTGGGGCCTAGGGGCATGGCAAGCCCAGTATGCTATCTCTTCATCCAGCCACTGAGTGGCCTTACTTGAGGACTGGGCTCAGCCTGAGGGTCACAATGTGTGTTTGTGACCAATGTGGCCCGCGAGCATGGGCGGGGCCTCATGGGCCACACTGGTTTCAACTACTCTGAACGTTGGACAGCATGCCAACCACAAGGTTTCTTGCCATGGGGAAGGAGTTCTGATTTCTGCATCACCTTCAACCCTGGGCAGTGATAGGAGATAAGGTCTAGGTTCTGAAACCTGAAAACCGCAGTTGGGAAGAGATGACGACCTTAGGCCATGGCGGCTCGATGTGCTCAGTGTGCGGCCAGCTGTCTGGGAGGGGCCAGGGGGTCCAGGCTCAGGCTGTGTCAGAAAGGACATTAGTGCCCTGGTCAGCCTATGTATTTGGGGTACAGCCAAGGTCGGTGCAGGTTGATCCTCATTTGGGGTTACTGGGTAGCCCCAGAGGACAATGTTTTTCTTCTGGAGGGCAGGAAGAGTGCTGCATTGTAGTTCTGGATTGCCAAACTGGAGGGCTTGTGGGCCAGTAGTCTGACGACAAAAGTCTGAGAACACAAGCTAGGCTTAGGTTTCTGGGTGAGGCCATGGCAGGCACAATCTACAGACCTGAATTGAGATCTCGTGCATCTGAAGACAGGGCGAGGATCAGACGATCGCTCAGGTTGGAGTTTCTGTCCCTGATGGCCCCTTCATGAATGGGGGGGCATCACGAGGCCATGGGGTTTTTCCCACGATGGGAGTTGTGAGAAGCTCCAAAGTGCAGAGAGTCTTCTGCAGAACAATTGAGACCTGTTGTTTGGCTCCAGGCCAATGATTCTGAGCAGGGTTCTAAGGATGGATGGCTGGGTAGCCCACCTCGCATTCCAATTGACTCCTAGCAACAAGACAGGTTAGATCTCCTGGATCTGTGGGGAGCAACCGAGGACGCTGAGTTGAAATGGACACCCCTGGGGATGGGTCCTAATGTGCTTTTGTGTCTATGGAGACCTTGGAATGAAGCGGTGGCACTGGGGCCCTAAAGGGTTCTCCTAAACAGAGGCTTTGACACAGCTCCAACGTGCAAGTTTCCCATGTGTAGATGAGATATTTTCTGATGGGTGAGTCAAGAAACAGCTATATGCTGCTTTTGAAATCCAGGCCTCTGAGGAGAGATGCCTGGAAACCAAAGCAATGGATCTGATTAGTGCCTAGTGTCCTGTTCTTTCCTTTTTACCTCTGGGGACATCTGTCTATGGGTCTGAGTGCAGGTAGGTGCTCAGTTGGGCTCAGATTGTCCCTGGATCAGGGTCTTTTGAGGTTTATCCTATTAGGAGGGTTGAGGCCATTGGAATGGGCACACACAATTCCTTTGGAGAGGCCAAGTACAGTCCTCAGGTTTGGCTCCAGGGTCCTGAGCCTGTAGGTTGTGTAGGCCAGGGCTGTTTGGACAGTTGTCTGAAAACACAAACTCGGCTTATGTTTCGGGTCATAGGTATGGCAGGACTGATCTACAGACCATGAGGAGAACTCTTCGGGATTTGAAAGAAGGGCGAGTGTGAGGCTCCTGCTCAAGTTTTTGTCTCTGTATATCGTGTCACTCATGGTCGTGGAATTTCTGGGTGACTTCATGGGAAATGGACGAGTCTTACTCTCTGGTGGTTTGGCCCCGTCCAAAGAGTTTGGGGTCATTCTGTGGGCTGGAAGAAGTCCGTTTTTTGTTGTTGTTGTTGTTGTTTTCTTTTTTAACCTCAGGTGTCCCACCAAATGAGGGATTCCAGAGCAGAGCCCTGGGGAGGGGCGACTGGACAATCAGAAATCTGGTTAAAAATTGGGGCCTAGGGACATGTCAAGCCCATTATGACATCTAATGGTCCAGCCACAAAGAGGACTTACTAGAGGACAGGACTCATGCTGAGGGTCACAATGCGTGTGTATGCCCTCGTCGCACTCAAGAATGGGCGGGGCCTCAGGGTGAATGCTGGTTTCTCCTTCACTGAACGTTGGACAAAGTGCCAACCACAAGGGTTCTTGCCATGGGTAAGGAGGAGTTCTGATTTCTGCATCACACTCACCCCTGGGCCGTGATTGGAGATAAGGTCTCAGTTCTGAAGCCTGAAAACTGAGGTACAGAAGAGAGGATACCTAAGGCCATGGCGGGTTTTATGTGCTCAGTGTGCAGTCAGCTTTCTCGGTGTTGGTCAGGAGATCCGGGCTCAGGTTGTGTTCGACAGTGCATTAGTGCCCAGGTTAGACTATATAATTTCGGTAAAGTCGAGTGCTGTGTAGGTTGATCCTCATTTAAGGTTCCTGGGCAGCTCATGAGGCACTAATTTGTTTTCTAGAGGGCAGGCAGAGTGCTGCATTTTGGGTCCGGAATTGCCAAACTTGAGGGCTTCGGGGCCAGGAGTGTGAGGACGGAAGTGTGAGAAGACAAGGTAGACTTGGGTTTCAGGGCGAGGGCACGGCAGGTACCCCCTGCAGATCTGAACCAATATCTCATGCATCTGAAGTCAGGGCGAGGATCAGACGTTGGCTCAGGTTGGAGTTTCTGTGCATGACGGCCGCTTCATGAAGGGAGCGGAATCTCGAGGCCATTGAGGTTTTCCCACGTTGGGAGTTGTGGGATGCCCCCTTCAAGGATTCCTTCTGCGGGACAATTGAGACCTGTTGGACAGCTCCAGGACTTCCCATATGGAATGACTCCAGAGCACCGTTCGCGGATGGATGCCTGGGAAGCCCGCCTCCCATTCCAATTGTCTCCTAGCAACAAGACAGTTTAGAGTTGATGGCTATGCCGGAGCAACCAGGGTGGCTGAGTTGAAATGGACTTTCCTGAGGATGGGTCCTAATGTTTTTTTGTGTCCATGAGGGCCTTGGAATGGGGTGGTGGCACCGGGACCCTGAAGTACTCTCCTAAGCTTTGGACATGGCTCCCATGCACAGGTTTCCTTGTGGAGACGAGATGAGTTCTGATGGGTGCCTCAGGAAAACCCCTATGCTCGTATTGGAATCAGGCTTTTGAGGACACATGCCCGTAACCCAAAGCAATGGATCCTAATATGGCCTAGGGTCCTGTCTGGTTCAATCTTCTTCTCTAGGGACATCCAACTATGGTATGAGTGGAGGTCGATTATCAGCTGGTGTCAGACAGCCCTTGTTTGTTCCGAGCGACCTACACTATTGGGATGACCTCAGGGACTTTGGAGGTTTCTCCTAATTTGTACGATTTTGGACCATGGAATGGGCAGAATTCCCATGGATTGGTAGGCACGGTCCTAATGTGTGGCTCTAGGGGCCCAGCCTGGAGGGTGTGTGGCCCAAGACTTTGAGGACAGAAGTCTGAAAACACAAACTCAACTTAGGTTTGGGGACGTAGGTATGGCAGGCCCGATCTACAAACCATGAGAAAAACTCTTCAGGATATGAAGAAAGTGCGAGTCTGAGGCGCTTGCTCAGGCTTTTGTCTCTGGATTTTGTATCAGCGATGGCCGTGGAATGTCGGGGAGGCCTCATGCGCCATGGACGAATCTTCCTCTCTGAGGCTTTGGCCCGATTCCCAATTGCTTTTCGTCAATCTGTGGGATGGGAGGACTCCTTTCAGTTTTGTTACCTCAGGTGTCCCACCAAAAGAGGAATTCCAAAGCAAAGCCGTGGGGAAGACTGAAGGGACAACCCGAACTATGGTTAAAAATTGGGGCCTAGGGGCATGGCAAGCCCAGTATGCTATCTCTTCATCCAGCCACTGAGTGGCCTTACTTGAGGACTGGGCTCAGCCTGAGGGTCACAATGTGTGTTTGTGACCAATGTGGCCCGCGAGCATGGGCGGGGCCTCATGGGCCACACTGGTTTCAACTACTCTGAACGTTGGACAGCATGCCAACCACAAGGTTTCTTGCCATGGGGAAGGAGTTCTGATTTCTGCATCACCTTCAACCCTGGGCAGTGATAGGAGATAAGGTCTAGGTTCTGAAACCTGAAAACCGCAGTTGGGAAGAGATGACGACCTTAGGCCATGGCGGCTCGATGTGCTCAGTGTGCGGCCAGCTGTCTGGGAGGGGCCAGGGGGTCCAGGCTCAGGCTGTGTCAGAAAGGACATTAGTGCCCTGGTCAGCCTATGTATTTGGGGTACAGCCAAGGTCGGTGCAGGTTGATCCTCATTTGGGGTTACTGGGTAGCCCCAGAGGACAATGTTTTTCTTCTGGAGGGCAGGCAGAGTGCTGCATTGTAGTTCTGGATTGCCAAACTGGAGGGCTTGTGGGCCAGTAGTCTGACGACAAAAGTCTGAGAACACAAGCTAGGCTTAGGTTTCTGGGTGAGGCCATGGCAGGCACAATCTACAGACCTGAATTGAGATCTCGTGCATCTGAAGACAGGGCGAGGATCAGACGATCGCTCAGGTTGGAGTTTCTGTCCCTGATGGCCCCTTCATGAATGGGGGGGCATCACGAGGCCATGGGGTTTTTCCCACGATGGGAGTTGTGAGAAGCTCCAAAGTGCAGAGAGTCTTCTGCAGAACAATTGAGATCTGTTGTTTGGCTCCAGGCCAATGATTCTGAGCAGGGTTCTAAGGATGGATGGCTGGGTAGCCCACCTCGCATTCCAATTGTCTCCTAGCAACAAGACAGGTTAGATCTCCTGGATCTGTGGGCAGCAACCGAGGACGCTGAGTTGAAATGGACACCCCTGGGGATGGGTCCTAATGTGCTTTTGTGTCTATGGAGACCTTGGAATGAAGCGGTGGCACTGGGGCCCTAAAGGGTTCTCCTAAACAGAGGCTTTGACACAGCTCCAACGTGCAAGTTTCCCATGAGTAGATGAGATATTTTCTGATGGGTGAGTCAAGAAACAGCTATATGCTGCTTTTGAAATCCAGGCCTCTGAGGAGAGATGCCTGGAAACCAAAGCAATGGATCTGATTAGTGCCTAGTGTCCTGTTCTTTCCTTTTTACCTCTGGGGACATCTGTCTATGGGTCTGAGTGCAGGTAGGTGCTCAGTTGGGCTCAGATTGTCCCTGGATCAGGGACTTTTGAGGTTTATCCTATTAGGAGGGTTGAGGCCATTGGAATGGGCACACCCAATTCCCTTGGAGAGGCCAAGTACAGTCCTCAGGTTTGGCTCCAGGGTCCTGAGCCTGTAGGTTGTGTAGGCCAGGGCTGTTTGGACAGTTGTCTGAAAACACAAACTCGGCTTATGTTTCGGGTCATAGGTATGGCAGGACTGATCTACAGACCATGAGGAGAACTCTTCGGGATTTGAAAGAAGGGCGAGTGTGAGGCTCCTGCTCAAGTTTTTGTCTCTGTATATCGTGTCACTCATGGTCGTGGAATTTCTGGGTGACTTCATGGGAAATGGACGAGTCTTACTCTCTGGTGGTTTGGCCCCGTCCAAAGAGTTTGGGGTCATTCTGTGGGCTGGAAGAAGTCCGTTTTTTGTTGTTGTTGTTGTTGTTGTTGTTGTTGTTTTCTTTTTTAACCTCAGGTGTCCCACCAAATGAGGGATTCCAGAGCAGAGCCCTGGGGAGGGGCGACTGGACAATCAGAAATCTGGTTAAAAATTGGGGTCTAGGGACATGTCAAGCCCATTATGACATCTAATGGTCCAGCCACAAAGAGGACTTACTAGAGGACAGGACTCATGCTGAGGGTCACAATGCGTGTGTATGCCCTCGTTGCACTCAAGAATGGGCGGGGCCTCAGGGTGAATGCTGGTTTCTCCTTCACTGAACGTTGGACAAAGTGCCAACCACAAGGGTTCTTGCCATGGGTAAGGAGGAGTTCTGATTTCTGCATCACACTCACCCCTGGGCCGTGATTGGAGATAAGGTCTCGGTTCTGAAGCCTGAAAACTGAGGTACAGAAGAGAGGATACCTAAGGCCATGGCGGGTTTTATGTGCTCAGTGTGCAGTCAGCTTTCTCGGTGTTGGTCAGGAGATCCGGGCTCAGGTTGTGTTCGACAGTGCATTAGTGCCCAGGTTAGACTATATAATTTCGGTAAAGTCGAGTGCTGTGTAGGTTGATCCTCATTTAAGGTTCCTGGGCAGCTCATGAGGCACTAATTTTTTTTCTAGAGGGCAGGCAGAGTGCTGCATTGTGGGTCCGGAATTGCCAAACTTGAGGGCTTCGGGGCCAGGAGTGTGAGGACGGAAGTGTGAGAAGACAAGGTAGACTTGGGTTTCAGGGCGAGGGCACGGCAGGTACCCCCTGCAGATCTGAACCAATATCTCATGCATCTGAAGTCAGGGCGAGGATCAGACGTTGGCTCAGGTTGGAGTTTCTGTGCATGACGGCCGCTTCATGAAGGGAGCGGAATCTCGAGGCCATTGAGGTTTTCCCACGTTGGGAGTTGTGGGATGCCCCCTTCAAGGATTCCTTCTGCGGGACAATTGAGACCTGTTGGACAGCTCCAGGACTTCCCATATGGAATGACTCCAGAGCACCGTTCGCGGATGGATGCCTGGGAAGCCCGCCTCCCATTCCAATTGTCTCCTAGCAACAAGACAGTTTAGAGTTGATGGCTATGCCGGAGCAACCAGGGTGGCTGAGTTGAAATGGACTTTCCTGAGGATGGGTCCTAATGTTTTTTTGTGTCCATGAGGGCCTTGGAATGGGGCGGTGGCACCGGGACCCTGAAGTACTCTCCTAAGCTTTGGACATGGCTCCCATGCACAGGTTTCCTTGTGGAGACGAGATGAGTTCTGATGGGTGCCTCAGGAAAACCCCTATGCTCGTATTGGAATCAGGCTTTTGAGGACACATGCCCGTAACCCAAAGCAATGGATCCTAATATGGCCTAGGGTCCTGTCTGGTTCAATCTTCTTCTCTAGGGACATCCAACTATGGTATGAGTGGAGGTCGATTATCAGCTGGTGTCAGACAGCCCTTGTTTGTTCCGAGCGACCTACACTATTGGGATGACCTCAGGGACTTTGGAGGTTTCTCCTAATTTGTACGATTTTGGACCATGGAATGGGCAGAATTCCCATGGATTGGTAGGCACGGTCCTAATGTGTGGCTCTAGGGGCCCAGCCTGGAGGGTGTGTGGCCCAAGACTTTGAGGACAGAAGTCTGAAAACACAAACTCAACTTAGGTTTGGGGACGTAGGTATGGCAGGCCCGATCTACAAACCATGAGAAAAACTCTTCAGGATATGAAGAAAGTGCGAGTCTGAGGCGCTTGCTCAGGCTTTTGTCTCTGAATTTTGTATCAGCGATGGCCGTGGAATGTCGGGGAGGCCTCATGCGCCATGGACGAATCTTCCTCTCTGAGGCTTTGGCCCGATTCCCAATTGCTTTTCGTCAATCTGTGGGATGGGAGGTCTCCTTTCAGTTTTGTTACCTCAGGTGTCCCACCAAAAGAGGAATTCCAAAGCAAAGCCGTGGGGAAGACTGAAGGGACAACCCGAACTATGGTTAAAAATTGGGGCCTAGGGGCATGGCAAGCCCAGTATGCTATCTCTTCATCCAGCCACTGAGTGGCCTTACTTGAGGACTGGGCTCAGCCTGAGGGTCACAATGTGTGTTTGTGACCAATGTGGCCCGCGAGCATGGGCGGGGCCTCATGGGCCACACTGGTTTCAACTACTCTGAACGTTGGACAGCATGCCAACCACAAGGTTTCTTGCCATGGGGAAGGAGTTCTGATTTCTGCATCACCTTCAACCCTGGGCAGTGATAGGAGATAAGGTCTAGGTTCTGAAACCTGAAAACCGCAGTTGGGAAGAGATGACGACCTTAGGCCATGGCGGCTCGATGTGCTCAGTGTGCGGCCAGCTGTCTGGGAGGGGCCAGGGGGTCCAGGCTCAGGCTGTGTCAGAAAGGACATTAGTGCCCTGGTCAGCCTATGTATTTGGGGTACAGCCAAGGTCGGTGCAGGTTGATCCTCATTTGGGGTTACTGGGTAGCCCCAGAGGACAATGTTTTTCTTCTGGAGGGCAGGCAGAGTGCTGCATTGTAGTTCTGGATTGCCAAACTGGAGGGCTTGTGGGCCAGTAGTCTGACGACAAAAGTCTGAGAACACAAGCTAGGCTTAGGTTTCTGGGTGAGGCCATGGCAGGCACAATCTACAGACCTGAATTGAGATCTCGTGCATCTGAAGACAGGGCGAGGATCAGACGATCGCTCAGGTTGGAGTTTCTGTCCCTGATGGCCCCTTCATGAATGGGGGGGCATCACGAGGCCATGGGGGTTTTCCCACGATGGGAGTTGTGAGAAGCTCCAAAGTGCAGAGAGTCTTCTGCAGAACAATTGAGACCTGTTGTTTGGCTCCAGGCCAATGATTCTGAGCAGGGTTCTAAGGATGGATGGCTGGGTAACCCACCTCGCATTCCAATTGTCTCCTAGCAACAAGACAGGTTAGATCTCCTGGATCTGTGGGGAGCAACCGAGGACGCTGAGTTGAAATGGACAACCCTGGGGATGGGTCCTAATGTGCTTTTGTGTCTATGGAGACCTTGGAATGAAGCGGTGGCACTGGGGCCCTAAAGGGTTCTCCTAAACAGAGGCTTTGACACAGCTCCATCGTGCAAGTTTCCCATGTGTAGATGAGATATTTTCTGATGGGTGAGTCAAGAAACAGCTATATGCTGCTTTTGAAATCCAGGCCTCTGAGGAGAGATGCCTGGAAACCAAAGCAATGGATCTGATTAGTGCCTAGGGTCCTGTTCTTTCATTTTTACCTCTGGGGACATCTGTCTATGGGTCTGAGTGCAGGTAGGTGCTCAGTTGGGCTCAGATTGTCCCTGGATCAGGGACTTTTAAGGTTTATCCTATTAGGTGTGTTGAGGCCATTGGAATGGGCACACACAATTCCCTTGGAGAGGCCAAGTACAGTCCTCAGGATTGGCTCCAGGGTCCTGAGCCTGTAGGTTGTGTAGGCCAGGGCTGTTTGGACAGTTGTCTGAAAACACAAACTCGGCTTATGTTTCGGGTCATAGGTATGGCAGGACTGATCTACAGACCATGAGGAGAACTCTTCGGGATTTGAAAGAAGGGCGAGTGTGAGGCTCCTGCTCAAGTTTTTGTCTCTGTATATCGTGTCACTCATGGTCGTGGAATTTCTGGGTGACTTCATGGGAAATGGACGAGTCTTACTCTCTGGTGGTTTGGCCCCGTCCAAAGAGTTTGGGGTCATTCTGTGGGCTGGAAGAAGTCCGTTTTTTGTTGTTGTTGTTGTTGTTGTTGTTTTCTTTTTTAACCTCAGGTGTCCCACCAAATGAGGGATTCCAGAGCAGAGCCCTGGGGAGGGGCGACTGGACAATCAGAAATCTGGTTAAAAATTGGGGCCTAGGGACATGTCAAGCCCATTATGACATCTAATGGTCCAGCCACAAAGAGGACTTACTAGAGGACAGGACTCATGCTGAGGGTCACAATGCGTGTGTATGCCCTCGTCGCACTCAAGAATGGGCGGGGCCTCAGGGTGAATGCTGGTTTCTCCTTCACTGAACGTTGGACAAAGTGCCAACCACAAGGGTTCTTGCCATGGGTAAGGAGGAGTTCTGATTTCTGCATCACACTCACCCCTGGGCCGTGATTGGAGATAAGGTCTCGGTTCTGAAGCCTGAAAACTGAGGTACAGAAGAGAGGATACCTAAGGCCATGGCGGGTTTTATGTGCTCAGTGTGCAGTCAGCTTTCTCGGTGTTGGTCAGGAGATCCGGGCTCAGGTTGTGTTTGACAGTGCATTAGTGCCCAGGTTAGACTATATAATTTCGGTAAAGTCGAGTGCTGTGTAGGTTGATCCTCATTTAAGGTGCCTGGGCAGCTCATGAGGCACTAATTTTTTTTCTAGAGGGCAGGCAGAGTGCTGCATTGTGGGTCCAGAATTGCCAAACTTGAGGGCTTCGGGGCCAGGAGTGTGAGGACGGAAGTGTGAGAAGACAAGGTAGACTTGGGTTTCAGGGCGAGGGCACGGCAGGTACCCCCTGCAGATCTGAACCAATATCTCATGCATCTGAAGTCAGGGCGAGGATCAGACGTTGGCTCAGGTTGGAGTTTCTGTGCATGACGGCCGCTTCATGAAGGGAGCGGAATCTCGAGGCCATTGAGGTTTTCCCACGTTGGGAGTTGTGGGATGCCCCCTTCAAGGATTCCTTCTGCGGGACAATTGAGACCTGTTGGACAGCTCCAGGACATCCCATATGGAATGACTCCAGAGCACCGTTCGCGGATGGATGCCTGGGAAGCCCGCCTCCCATTCCAATTGTCTCCTAGCAACAAGACAGTTTAGAGTTGATGGCTATGCCGGAGCAACCAGGGTGGCTGAGTTGAAATGGACTTTCCTGAGGATGGGTCCTAATGTTTTTTTGTGTCCATGAGGGCCTTGGAATGGGGCGGTGGCACCGGGACCCTGAAGTACTCTCCTAAGCTTTGGACATGGCTCCCATGCACAGGTTTCCTTGTGGAGACGAGATGAGTTCTGATGGGTGCCTCAGGAAAACCCCTATGCTCGTATTGGAATCAGGCTTTTGAGGACACATGCCCGTAACCCAAAGCAATGGATCTTAATATGGCCTAGGGTCCTGTCTGGTTCAATCTTCTTCTCTAGGGACATCCAACTATGGTATGAGTGGAGGTCGATTATCAGCTGGTGTCAGACAGCCCTTGTTTGTTCCGAGCGACCTACACTATTGGGATGACCTCAGGGACTTTGGAGGTTTCTCCTAATTTGTACGATTTTGGACCATGGAATGGGCAGAATTCCCATGGATTGGTAGGCACGGTCCTAATGTGTGGCTCTAGGGGCCCAGCCTGGAGGGTGTGTGGCCCAAGACTTTGAGGACAGAAGTCTGAAAACACAAACTCAACTTAGGTTTGGGGACGTAGGTATGGCAGGCCCGATCTACAAACCATGAGAAAAACTCTTCAGGATATGAAGAAAGTGCGAGTCTGACGCGCTTGCTCAGGCTTTTGTCTCTGGATTTTGTATCAGCGATGGCCGTGGAATGTCGGGGAGGCCTCATGCGCCATGGACGAATCTTCCTCTCTGAGGCTTTGGCCCGATTCCCAATTGCTTTTCGTCAATCTGTGGGATGGGAGGACTCCTTTCAGTTTTGTTACCTCAGGTGTCCCACCAAAAGAGGAATTCCAAAGCAAAGCCGTGGGGAAGACTGAAGGGACAACCCGAACTATGGTTAAAAATTGGGGCCTAGGGGCATGGCAAGCCCAGTATGCTATCTCTTCATCCAGCCACTGAGTGGCCTTACTTGAGGACTGGGCTCAGCCTGAGGGTCACAATGTGTGTTTATGACCAATGTGGCCCGCGAGCATGGGCGGGGCCTCATGGGCCACACTGGTTTCAACTACTCTGAACGTTGGACAGCATGCCAACCACAAGGTTTCTTGCCATGGGGAAGGAGTTCTGATTTCTGCATCACCTTCAACCCTGGGCAGTGATAGGAGATAAGGTCTAGGTTCTGAAACCTGAAAACCGAGGTTGGGAAGAGATGACGACCTAAGGCCATGGCGGCTCGATGTGCTCAGTGTGCGGCCAGCTGTCTGGGAGGGGCCAGGGGGTCCAGGCTCAGGCTGTGTCAGAAAGGACATTAGTGCCCTGGTCAGCCTATGTATTTGGGGTACAGCCAAGGTCGGTGCAGGTTGATCCTCATTTGGGGTTACTGGGTAGCCCCAGAGGACAATGTTTTTCTTCTGGAGGGCAGGAAGAGTGCTGCATTGTAGTTCTGGATTGCCAAACTGGAGGGCTTGTGGGCCAGTAGTCTGACGACAAAAGTCTGAGAACACAAGCTAGGCTTAGGTTTCTGGGTGAGGCCATGGCAGGCACCATCTACAGACCTGAATTGAGATCTCGTGCATCTGAAGACAGGGCGAGGATCAGACGATCGCTCAGGTTGGAGTTTCTGTCCCTGATGGCCCCTTCATGAATGGGGGGGCATCACGAGGCCATGGGGTTTTTCCCACGATGGGAGTTGTGAGAAGCTCCAAAGTGCAGAGAGTCTTCTGCAGAACAATTGAGACCTGTTGTTTGGCAACAGGCCAATGATTCTGAGCAGGGTTCTAAGGATGGATGGCTGGGTAGCCCACCTCGCATTCCAATTGTCTCCTAGCAA
Source organism: Mustela nivalis (assembly GCF_964662115.1). NCBI lineage: Eukaryota > Metazoa > Chordata > Mammalia > Carnivora > Mustelidae > Mustela > Mustela nivalis. The sequence continues at coordinate 547,643 of NW_028136325.1, forward strand.
CAAGACAGGTTAGATCTCCTGGATCTGTGGGGAGCAACCGAGGACGCTGAGTTGAAATGGACACCCCTGGGGATGGGTCCTAATGTGCTTTTGTGTCTATGGAGACCTTGGAATGAAGCGGTGGCACTGGGGCCCTAAAGGGTTCTCCTAAACAGAGGCTTTGACACAGCTCCAACGTGCAAGTTTCCCATGTGTAGATGAGATATTTTCTGATGGGTGAGTCAAGAAACAGCTATATGCTGCTTTTGAAATCCAGGCCTCTGAGGAGAGATGCCTGGAAACCAAAGCAATGGATCTGATTAGTGCCTAGGGTCCTGTTCTTTCCTTTTTACCTCTGGGGACATCTGTCTATGGGTCTGAGTGCAGGTAGGTGCTCAGTTGGGCTCAGATTGTCCCTGGATCAGGGACTTTTGAGGTTTATCCTATTAGGAGGGTTGAGGCCATTGGAATGGGCACACACAATTCCCTTGGAGAGGCCAAGTACAGTCCTCAGGTTTGGCTCCAGGGTCCTGAGCCTGTAGGTTGTGTAGGCCAGGGCTGTTTGGACAGTTGTCTGAAAACACAAACTCGGCTTATGTTTCGGGTCATAGGTATGGCAGGACTGATCTACAGACCATGAGGAGAACTCTTCGGGATTTGAAAGAAGGGCGAGTGTGAGGCTCCTGCTCAAGTTTTTGTCTCTGTATATCGTGTCACTCATGGTCGTGGAATTTCTGGGTGACTTCATGGGAAATGGACGAGTCTTACTCTCTGGTGGTTTGGCCCCGTCCAAAGAGTTTGGGGTCATTCTGTGGGCTGGAAGAAGTCCGTTTTTTGTTGTTGTTGTTGTTGTTTTCTTTTTTAACCTCAGGTGTCCCACCAAATGAGGGATTCCAGAGCAGAGCCCTGGGGAGGGGCGACTGGACAATCAGAAATCTGGTTAAAAATTGGGGCCTAGGGACATGTCAAGCCCATTATGACATCTAATGGTCCAGCCACAAAGAGGACTTACTAGAGGACAGGACTCATGCTGAGGGTCACAATGCGTGTGTATGCCCTCGTCGCACTCAAGAATGGGCGGGGCCTCAGGGTGAATGCTGGTTTCTCCTTCACTGAACGTTGGACAAAGTGCCAACCACAAGGGTTCTTGCCATGGGTAAGGAGGAGTTCTGATTTCTGCATCACACTCACCCCTGGGCCGTGATTGGAGATAAGGTCTCGGTTCTGAAGCCTGAAAACTGAGGTACAGAAGAGAGGATACCTAAGGCCATGGCGGGTTTTATGTGCTCAGTGTGCAGTCAGCTTTCTCGGTGTTGGTCAGGAGATCCGGGCTCAGGTTGTGTTCGACAGTGCATTAGTGCCCAGGTTAGACTATATAATTTCGGTAAAGTCGAGTGCTGTGTAGGTTGATCCTCATTTAAGGTTCCTGGGCAGCTCATGAGGCACTAATTTTTTTTCTAGAGGGCAGGCAGAGTGCTGCATTGTGGGTCCGGAATTGCCAAACTTGAGGGCTTCGGGGCCAGGAGTGTGAGGACGGAAGTGTGAGAAGACAAGGTAGACTTGGGTTTCAGGGCGAGGGCACGGCAGGTACCCCCTGCAGATCTGAACCAATATCTCATGCATCTGAAGTCAGGGCGAGGATCAGACGTTGGCTCAGGTTGGAGTTTCTGTGCATGACGGCCGCTTCATGAAGGGAGCGGAATCTCGAGGCCATTGAGGTTTTCCCACGTTGGGAGTTGTGGGATGCCCCCTTCAAGGATTCCTTCTGCGGGACAATTGAGACCTGTTGGACAGCTCCAGGACATCCCATATGGAATGACTCCAGAGCACCGTTCGCGGATGGATGCCTGGGAAGCCCGCCTCCCATTCCAATTGTCTCCTAGCAACAAGACAGTTTAGAGTTGATGGCTATGCCGGAGCAACCAGGGTGGCTGAGTTGAAATGGACTTTCCTGAGGATGGGTCCTAATGTGTTTTTGTGTCCATGAGGGCCTTGGAATGGGGCGGTGGCACCGGGACCCTGAAGTACTCTCCTAAGCTTTGGACATGGCTCCCATGCACAGGTTTCCTTGTGGAGACGAGATGAGTTCTGATGGGTGCCTCAGGAAAACCCCTATGCTCGTATTGGAATCAGGCTTTTGAGGACACATGCCCGTAACCCAAAGCAATGGATCTTAATATGGCCTAGGGTCCTGTCTGGTTCAATCTTCTTCTCTAGGGACATCCAACTATGGTATGAGTGGAGGTCGATTATCAGCTGGTGTCAGACAGCCCTTGTTTGTTCCGAGCGACCTACACTATTGGGATGACCTCAGGGACTTTGGAGGTTTCTCCTAATTTGTACGATTTTGGACCATGGAATGGGCAGAATTCCCATGGATTGGTAGGCACAGTCCTAATGTGTGGCTCTAGGGGCCCAGCCTGGAGGGTGTGTGGCCCAAGACTTTGAGGACAGAAGTCTGAAAACACAAACTCAACTTAGGTTTGGGGACGTAGGTATGGCAGGCCCGATCTACAAACCATGAGAAAAACTCTTCAGGATATGAAGAAAGTGCGAGTCTGAGGTGCTTGCTCAGGCTTTTGTCTCTGGATTTTGTATCAGCGATGGCCGTGGAATGTCGGGGAGGCCTCATGCGCCATGGACGAATCTTCCTCTCTGAGGCTTTGGCCCGATTCCCAATTGCTTTTCGTCAATCTGTGGGATGGGAGGACTCCTTTCAGTTTTGTTACCTCAGGTGTCCCACCAAAAGAGGAATTCCAAAGCAAAGCCGTGGGGAAGACTGAAGGGACAACCCGAACTATGGTTAAAAATTGGGGCCTAGGGGCATGGCAAGCCCAGTATGCTATCTCTTCATCCAGCCACTGAGTGGCCTTACTTGAGGACTGGGCTCAGCCTGAGGGTCACAATGTGTGTTTGTGACCAATGTGGCCCGCGAGCATGGGCGGGGCCTCATGGGCCACACTGGTTTCAACTACTCTGAACGTTGGACAGCATGCCAACCACAAGGTTTCTTGCCATGGGGAAGGAGTTCTGATTTCTGCATCACCTTCAACCCTGGGCAGTGATAGGAGATAAGGTCTAGGTTCTGAAACCTGAAAACCGAGGTTGGGAAGAGATGACGACCTAAGGCCATAGCGGCTCGATGTGCTCAGTGTGCGGCCAGCTGTCTGGGAGGGGCCAGGGGGTCCAGGCTCAGGCTGTGTCAGAAAGGACATTAGTGCCCTGGTCAGCCTATGTATTTGGGGTACAGCCAAGGTCGGTGCAGGTTGATCCTCATTTGGGGTTACTGGGTAGCCCCAGAGGACAATGTTTTTCTTCTGGAGGGCAGGAAGAGTGCTGCATTGTAGTTCTGGATTGCCAAACTGGAGGGCTTGTGGGCCAGTAGTCTGACGACAAAAGTCTGAGAACACAAGCTAGGCTTAGGTTTCTGGGTGAGGCCATGGCAGGCACAATCTACAGACCTGAATTGAGATCTCGTGCATCTGAAGACAGGGCGAGGATCAGACGATCGCTCAGGTTGGAGTTTCTGTCCCTGATGGCCCCTTCATGAATGGGGGGGCATCACGAGGCCATGGGGGTTTTCCCACGATGGGAGTTGTGAGAAGCTCCAAAGTGCAGAGAGTCTTCTGCAGAACAATTGAGACCTGTTGTTTGGCTCCTGGCCAATGATTCTGAGCAGGGTTCTAAGGATGGATGGCTGGGTAGCCCACCTCGCATTCCAATTGTCTCCTAGCAACAAGACAGGTTAGATCTCCTGGATCTGTGGGGAGCAACCGAGGACGCTGAGTTGAAATGGACACCCCTGGGGATGGGTCCTAATGTGCTTTTGTGTCTATGGAGACCTTGGAATGAAGCGGTGTCACTGGGGCCCTAAAGGGTTCTCCTAAACAGAGGCTTTGACACAGCTCCAACGTGCAAGTTTCCCATGTGTAGATGAGATATTTTCTGATGGGTGAGTCAAGAAACAGCTATATGCTGCTTTTGAAATCCAGGCCTCTGAGGAGAGATGCCTGGAAACCAAAGCAATGGATCTGATTAGTGCCTAGGGTCCTGTTCTTTCCTTTTTACCTCTGGGGACATCTGTCTATGGGTCTGAGTGCAGGTAGGTGCTCAGTTGGGCTCAGATTGTCCCTGGATCAGGGACTTTTGAGGTTTATCCTATTAGGAGGGTTGAGGCCATTGGAATGGGCACACACAATTCCCTTGGAGAGGCCAAGTACAGTCCTCAGGTTTGGCTCCAGGGTCCTGAGCCTGTAGGTTGTGTAGGCCAGGGCTGTTTGGACAGTTGTCTGAAAACACAAACTCGGCTTATGTTTCGGGTCATAGGTATGGCAGGACTGATCTACAGACCATGAGGAGAACTCTTCGGGATTTGAAAGAAGGGCGAGTGTGAGGCTCCTGCTCAAGTTTTTGTCTCTGTATATCGTGTCACTCATGGTCGTGGAATTTCTGGGTGACTTCATGGGAAATGGACGAGTCTTACTCTCTGGTGGTTTGGCCCCGTCCAAAGAGTTTCGGGTCATTCTGTGGGCTGGAAGAAGTCCGTTTGTTGTTGTTGTTGTTGTTGTTGTTGTTGTTGTTTTCTTTTTTAACCTCAGGTGTCCCACCAAATGAGGGATTCCAGAGCAGAGCCCTGGGGAGGGGCGACTGGACAATCAGAAATCTGGTTAAAAATTGGGGCCTAGGGACATGTCAAGCCCATTATGACATCTAATGGTCCAGCCACAAAGAGGACTTACTAGAGGACAGGACTCATGCTGAGGGTCACAATGCGTGTGTATGCCCTCGTCGCACTCAAGAATGGGCGGGGCCTCAGGGTGAATGCTGGTTTCTCCTTCACTGAACGTTGGACAAAGTGCCAACCACAAGGGTTCTTGCCATGGGTAAGGAGGAGTTCTGATTTCTGCATCACACTCACCCCTGGGCCGTGATTGGAGATAAGGTCTCGGTTCTGAAGCCTGAAAACTGAGGTACAGAAGAGAGGATACCTAAGGCCATGGCGGGTTTTATGTGCTCAGTGTGCAGTCAGCTTTCTCGGTGTTGGTCAGGAGATCCGGGCTCAGGTTGTGTTCGACAGTGCATTAGTGCCCAGGTTAGACTATATAATTTCGGTAAAGTCGAGTGCTGTGTAGGTTGATCCTCATTTAAGGTTCCTGGGCAGCTCATGAGGCACTAATTTTTTTTCTAGAGGGCAGGCAGAGTGCTGCATTGTGGGTCCGGAATTGCCAAACTTGAGGGCTTCGGGGCCAGGAGTGTGAGGACGGAAGTGTGAGAAGACAAGGTAGACTTGGGTTTCAGGGCGAGGGCACGGCAGGTACCCCCTGCAGATCTGAACCAATATCTCATGCATCTGAAGTCAGGGGGAGGATCAGACGTTGGCTCAGGTTGGAGTTTCTGTGCATGACGGCCGCTTCATGAAGGGAGCGGAATCTCGAGGCCATTGAGGATTTCCCACGTTGGGAGTTGTGGGATGCCCCCTTCAAGGATTCCTTCTGCGGGACAATTGAGACCTGTTGGACAGCTCCAGGACATCCCATATGGAATGACTCCAGAGCACCGTTCGCGGATGGATGCCTGGGAAGCCCGCCTCCCATTCCAATTGTCTCCTAGCAACAAGACAGTTTAGAGTTGATGGCTCTGCCGGAGCAACCAGGGTGGCTGAGTTGAAATGGACTTTCCTGAGGATGGGTCCTAATGTGTTTTTGTGTCCATGAGGGCCTTGGAATGGGGCGGTGGCACCGGGACCCTGAAGTACTCTCCTAAGCTTTGGACATGGCTCCCATGCACAGGTTTCCTTGTGGAGACGAGATGAGTTCTGATGGGTGCCTCAGGAAAACCCCTATGCTCGTATTGGAATCAGGCTTTTGAGGACACATGCCCGTAACCCAAAGCAATGGATCTTAATATGGCCTAGGGTCCTGTCTGGTTCAATCTTCTTCTCTAGGGACATCCAACTATGGTATGAGTGGAGGTCGATTATCAGCTGGTGTCAGACAGCCCTTGTTTGTTCCGAGCGACCTACACTATTGGGATGACCTCAGGGACTTTGGAGGTTTCTCCTAATTTGTACGATTTTGGACCATGGAATGGGCAGAATTCCCATGGATTGGTAGGCACAGTCCTAATGAGTGGCTCTAGGGGCCCAGCCTGGAGGGTGTGTGGCCCAAGACTTTGAGGACAGAAGTCTGAAAACACAAACTCAGCTTTGGTTTGGGGACGTAGGTATGGCAGGCCCGATCTACAAACCATGAGAAAAACTCTTCAGGATATGAAGAAAGTGCGAGTCTGAGGCGCTTGCTCAGGCTTTTGTCTCTGGATTTTTTATCAGCGATGGCCGTGGAATGTCGGGGAGGCCTCATGCGCCATGGACGAATCTTCCTCTCTGAGGCTTTGGCCCAATTCCCAATTGCTTTTCGTCAATCTGTGGGATGGGAGGACTCCTTTCAGTTTTGTTACCTCAGGTGTCCCACCAAAAGAGGAATTCCAAAGCAAAGCCGTGGGGAAGACTGAAGGGACAACCCGAACTATGGTTAAAAATTGGGGCCTAGGGGCATGGCAAGCCCAGTATGCTATCTCTTCATCCAGCCACTGAGTGGCCTTACTTGAGGACTGGGCTCAGCCTGAGGGTCACAATGTGTGTTTGTGACCAATGTGGCCCGCGAGCATGGGCGGGGCCTCATGGGCCACACTGGTTTCAACTACTCTGAACGTTGGACAGCATGCCAACCACAAGGTTTCTTGCCATGGGGAAGGAGTTCTGATTTCTGCATCACCTTCAACCCTGGGCAGTGATAGGAGATAAGGTCTAGGTTCTGAAACCTGAAAACCGAGGTTGGGAAGAGATGACAACCTAAGGCCATGGCGGCTCTGTGTGCTCAGTGTGCGGCCAGCTGTCTGGGAGGGGCCAGGGGGTCCAGGCTCAGGCTGTGTCAGAAAGGACATTAGTGCCCTGGTCAGCCTATGTATTTGGGGTACAGCCAAGGTCGGTGCAGGTTGATCCTCATTTGGGGTTACTGGGTAGCCCCAGAGGACAATGTTTTTCTTCTGGAGGGCAGGAAGAGTGCTGCATTGTAGTTCTGGATTGCCAAACTGGAGGGCTTGTGGGCCAGTAGTCTGACGACAAAAGTCTGAGAACACAAGCTAGGCTTAGGTTTCTGGGTGAGGCCATGGCAGGCACAATCTACAGACCTGAATTGAGATCTCGTGCATCTGAAGACAGGGCGAGGATCAGACGATCGCTCAGGTTGGAGTTTCTGTCCCTGATGGCCCCTTCATGAATGGGGGGGCATCACGAGGCCATGGGGGTTTTCCCACGATGGGAGTTGTGAGAAGCTCCAAAGTGCAGAGAGTCTTCTGCAGAACAATTGAGACCTGTTGTTTGGCTCCAGGCCAATGATTCTGAGCAGGGTTCTAAGGATGGATGGCTGGGTAGCCCACCTCGCATTCCAATTGTCTCCTAGCAACAAGACAGGTTAGATCTCCTGGATCTGTGGGGAGCAACCGAGGACGCTGAGTTGAAATGGACACCCCTGGGGATGGGTCCTAATGTGCTTTTGTGTCTATGGAGACCTTGGAATGAAGCGGTGGCACTGGGGCCCTAAAGGGTTCTCCTAAACAGAGGCTTTGACACAGCTCCAACGTGCAAGTTTCCCATGTGTAGATGAGATATTTTCTGATGGGTGAGTCAAGAAACAGCTATATGCTGCTTTTGAAATCCAGGCCTCTGAGGAGAGATGCCTGGAAACCAAAGCAATGGATCTGATTAGTGCCTAGGGTCCTGTTCTTTCCTTTTTACCTCTGGGGACATCTGTCTATGGGTCTGAGTGCAGGTAGGTGCTCAGTTGGGCTCAGATTGTCCCTGGATCAGGGACTTTTGAGGTTTATCCTATTAGGAGGGTTGAGGCCATTGGAATGGGCACACACAATTCCCTTGGAGAGGCCAAGTACAGTCCTCAGGATTGGCTCCAGGGTCCTGAGCCTGTAGGTTGTGTAGGCCAGGGCTGTTTGGACAGTTGTCTGAAAACACAAACTCGGCTTATGTTTCGGGTCATAGGTATGGCAGGACTGATCTACAGACCATGAGGAGAACTCTTCGGGATTTGAAAGAAGGGCGAGTGTGAGGCTCCTGCTCAAGTTTTTGTCTCTGTATATCGTGTCACTCATGGTCGTGGAATTTCTGGGTGACTTCATGGGAAATGGACGAGTCTTACTCTCTGGTGGTTTGGCCCCGTCCAAAGAGTTTGGGGTCATTCTGTGGGCTGGAAGAAGTCCGTTTGTTGTTGTTGTTGTTGTTGTTGTTGTTGTTGTTTTCTTTTTTAACCTCAGGTGTCCCACCAAATGAGGGATTCCAGAGCAGAGCCCTGGGGAGGGGCGACTGGACAATCAGAAATCTGGTTAAAAATTGGGGCCTAGGGACATGTCAAGCCCATTATGACATCTAATGGTCCAGCCACAAAGAGGACTTACTAGAGGACAGGACTCATGCTGAGGGTCACAATGCGTGTGTATGCCCTCGTCGCACTCAAGAATGGGCGGGGCCTCAGGGTGAATGCTGGTTTCTCCTTCACTGAACGTTGGACAAAGTGCCAACCACAAGGGTTCTTGCCATGGGTAAGGAGGAGTTCTGATTTCTGCATCACACTCACCCCTGGGCCGTGATTGGAGATAAGGTCTCGGTTCTGAAGCCTGAAAACTGAGGTACAGAAGAGAGGATACCTAAGGCCATGGCGGGTTTTATGTGCTCAGTGTGCAGTCAGCTTTCTCGGTGTTGGTCAGGAGATCCGGGCTCAGGTTGTGTTCGACAGTGCATTAGTGCCCAGGTTAGACTATATAATTTCGGTAAAGTCGAGTGCTGTGTAGGTTGATCCTCATTTAAGGTTCCTGGGCAGCTCATGAGGCACTAATTTTTTTTCTAGAGGGCAGGCAGAGTGCTGCATTGTGGGTCCGGAATTGCCAAACTTGAGGGCTTCGGGGCCAGGAGTGTGAGGACGGAAGTGTGAGAAGACAAGGTAGACTTGGGTTTCAGGGCGAGGGCACGGCAGGTACCCCCTGCAGATCTGAACCAATATCTCATGCATCTGAAGTCAGGGGGAGGATCAGACGTTGGCTCAGGTTGGAGTTTCTGTGCATGACGGCCGCTTCATGAAGGGAGCGGAATCTCGAGGCCATTGAGGATTTCCCACGTTGGGAGTTGTGGGATGCCCCCTTCAAGGATTCCTTCTGCGGGACAATTGAGACCTGTTGGACAGCTCCAGGACATCCCATATGGAATGACTCCAGAGCACCGTTCGCGGATGGATGCCTGGGAAGCCCGCCTCCCATTCCAATTGTCTCCTAGCAACAAGACAGTTTAGAGTTGATGGCTCTGCCGGAGCAACCAGGGTGGCTGAGTTGAAATGGACTTTCCTGAGGATGGGTCCTAATGTGTTTTTGTGTCCATGAGGGCCTTGGAATGGGGCGGTGGCACCGGGACCCTGAAGTACTCTCCTAAGCTTTGGACATGGCTCCCATGCACAGGTTTCCTTGTGGAGACGAGATGAGTTCTGATGGGTGCCTCAGGAAAACCCCTATGCTCGTATTGGAATCAGGCTTTTGAGGACACATGCCCGTAACCCAAAGCAATGGATCTTAATATGGCCTAGGGTCCTGTCTGGTTCAATCTTCTTCTCTAGGGACATCCAACTATGGTATGAGTGGAGGTCGATTATCAGCTGGTGTCAGACAGCCCTTGTTTGTTCCGAGCGACCTACACTATTGGGATGACCTCAGGGACTTTGGAGGTTTCTCCTAATTTGTACGATTTTGGACCATGGAATGGGCAGAATTCCCATGGATTGGTAGGCACAGTCCTAATGAGTGGCTCTAGGGGCCCAGCCTGGAGGGTGTGTGGCCCAAGACTTTGAGGACAGAAGTCTGAAAACACAAACTCAGCTTTGGTTTGGGGACGTAGGTATGGCAGGCCCGATCTACAAACCATGAGAAAAACTCTTCAGGATATGAAGAAAGTGCGAGTCTGAGGCGCTTGCTCAGGCTTTTGTCTCTGGATTTTTTATCAGCGATGGCCGTGGAATGTCGGGGAGGCCTCATGCGCCATGGACGAATCTTCCTCTCTGAGGCTTTGGCCCAATTCCCAATTGCTTTTCGTCAATCTGTGGGATGGGAGGACTCCTTTCAGTTTTGTTACCTCAGGTGTCCCACCAAAAGAGGAATTCCAAAGCAAAGCCGTGGGGAAGACTGAAGGGACAACCCGAACTATGGTTAAAAATTGGGGCCTAGGGGCATGGCAAGCCCAGTATGCTATCTCTTCATCCAGCCACTGAGTGGCCTTACTTGAGGACTGGGCTCAGCCTGAGGGTCACAATGTGTGTTTGTGACCAATGTGGCCCGCGAGCATGGGCGGGGCCTCATGGGCCACACTGGTTTCAACTACTCTGAACGTTGGACAGCATGCCAACCACAAGGTTTCTTGCCATGGGGAAGGAGTTCTGATTTCTGCATCACCTTCAACCCTGGGCAGTGATAGGAGATAAGGTCTAGGTTCTGAAACCTGAAAACCGAGGTTGGGAAGAGATGACAACCTAAGGCCATGGCGGCTCTGTGTGCTCAGTGTGCGGCCAGCTGTCTGGGAGGGGCCAGGGGGTCCAGGCTCAGGCTGTGTCAGAAAGGACATTAGTGCCCTGGTCAGCCTATGTATTTGGGGTACAGCCAAGGTCGGTGCAGGTTGATCCTCATTTGGGGTTACTGGGTAGCCCCAGAGGACAATGTTTTTCTTCTGGAGGGCAGGAAGAGTGCTGCATTGTAGTTCTGGATTGCCAAACTGGAGGGCTTGTGGGCCAGTAGTCTGACGACAAAAGTCTGAGAACACAAGCTAGGCTTAGGTTTCTGGGTGAGGCCATGGCAGGCACAATCTACAGACCTGAATTGAGATCTCGTGCATCTGAAGACAGGGCGAGGATCAGACGATCGCTCAGGTTGGAGTTTCTGTCCCTGATGGCCCCTTCATGAATGGGGGGGCATCACGAGGCCATGGGGGTTTTCCCACGATGGGAGTTGTGAGAAGCTCCAAAGTGCAGAGAGTCTTCTGCAGAACAATTGAGACCTGTTGTTTGGCTCCAGGCCAATGATTCTGAGCAGGGTTCTAAGGATGGATGGCTGGGTAGCCCACCTCGCATTCCAATTGTCTCCTAGCAACAAGACAGGTTAGATCTCCTGGATCTGTGGGGAGCAACCGAGGACGCTGAGTTGAAATGGACACCCCTGGGGATGGGTCCTAATGTGCTTTTGTGTCTATGGAGACCTTGGAATGAAGCGGTGGCACTGGGGCCCTAAAGGGTTCTCCTAAACAGAGGCTTTGACACAGCTCCAACGTGCAAGTTTCCCATGTGTAGATGAGATATTTTCTGATGGGTGAGTCAAGAAACAGCTATATGCTGCTTTTGAAATCCAGGCCTCTGAGGAGAGATGCCTGGAAACCAAAGCAATGGATCTGATTAGTGCCTAGGGTCCTGTTCTTTCCTTTTTACCTCTGGGGACATCTGTCTATGGGTCTGAGTGCAGGTAGGTGCTCAGTTGGGCTCAGATTGTCCCTGGATCAGGGACTTTTGAGGTTTATCCTATTAGGAGGGTTGAGGCCATTGGAATGGGCACACACAATTCCCTTGGAGAGGCCAAGTACAGTCCTCAGGATTGGCTCCAGGGTCCTGAGCCTGTAGGTTGTGTAGGCCAGGGCTGTTTGGACAGTTGTCTGAAAACACAAACTCGGCTTATGTTTCGGGTCATAGGTATGGCAGGACTGATCTACAGACCATGAGGAGAACTCTTCGGGATTTGAAAGAAGGGCGAGTGTGAGGCTCCTGCTCAAGTTTTTGTCTCTGTATATCGTGTCACTCATGGTCGTGGAATTTCTGGGTGACTTCATGGGAAATGGACGAGTCTTACTCTCTGGTGGTTTGGCCCCGTCCAAAGAGTTTGGGGTCATTCTGTGGGCTGGAAGAAGTCCGTTTGTTGTTGTTGTTGTTGTTGTTGTTGTTGTTGTTTTCTTTTTTAACCTCAGGTGTCCCACCAAATGAGGGATTCCAGAGCAGAGCCCTGGGGAGGGGCGACTGGACAATCAGAAATCTGGTTAAAAATTGGGGCCTAGGGACATGTCAAGCCCATTATGACATCTAATGGTCCAGCCACAAAGAGGACTTACTAGAGGACAGGACTCATGCTGAGGGTCACAATGCGTGTGTATGCCCTCGTCGCACTCAAGAATGGGCGGGGCCTCAGGGTGAATGCTGGTTTCTCCTTCACTGAACGTTGGACAATGTGCCAACCACAAGGGTTCTTGCCATGGGTAAGGAGGAGTTCTGATTTCTGCATCACACTCACCCCTGGGCAGTGATTGGAGATAAGGTCTCGGTTCTGAAGCCTGAAAACTGAGGTACAGAAGAGAGGATACCTAAGGCCATGGCGGGTTTTATGTGCTCAGTGTGCAGTCAGCTTTCTCGGTGTTGGTCAGGAGATCCGGGCTCAGGTTGTGTTCGACAGTGCATTAGTGCCCAGGTTAGACTATATTATTTCGGTAAAGTCGAGTGCTGTGTAGGTTGATCCTCATTTAAGGTGCCTGGGCAGCTCATGAGGCACTAATTTTTTTTCTAGAGGGCAGGCAGAGTGCTGCATTGTGGGTCCGGAATTGCCAAAGTTGAGGGCTTCGGGGCCAGGAGTGTGAGGACGGAAGTGTGAGAAGACAAGGTAGACTTGGGTTTCAGGGCGAGGGCACGGCAGGTACCCCCTGCAGATCTGAACCAATATCTCATGCATCTGAAGTCAGGGCGAGGATCAGACGTTGGCTCAGGTTGGAGTTTCTGTGCATGACGGCCGCTTCATGAAGGGAGCGGAATCTCGAGGCCATTGAGGTTTTCCCACGTTGGGAGTTGTGGGATGCCCCCTTCAAGGATTCCTTCTGCGGGACAATTGAGACCTGTTGGACAGCTCCAGGACATCTCATATGGAATGACTCCAGAGCACCGTTCGCGGATGGATGCCTGGGAAGCCCGCCTCCCATTCCAATTGTCTCCTAGCAACAAGACAGTTTAGAGTTGATGGCTCTGCCGGAGCAACCAGGGTGGCTGAGTTGAAATGGACTTTCCTGAGGATGGGTCCTAATGTGTTTTGGTGTCCATGAGGGCCTTGGAATGGGGCGGTGGCACCGGGACCCTGAAGTACTCTCCTAAGATTTGGACATGGCTCCCATGCACAGGTTTCCTTGTGGAGACGAGATGAGTTCTGATGGGTGCCTCAGGAAAACCCCTATGCTCGTATTGGAATCAGGCTTTTGAGGACACATGCCCGTAACCCAAAGCAATGGATCTTAATATGGCCTAGGGTCCAGTCTGGTTCAATCTTCTTCTCTAGGGACATCCAACTATGGTATGAGTGGAGGTCGATTATCAGCTGGTGTCAGACAGCCCTTGTTTGTTCTGAGCGACCTACACTATTGGGATGACCTCAGGGACTTTGGAGGTTTCTCCTAATTTGTACGATTTTGGACCATGGAATGGGCAGAATTCCCATGGATTGGTAGGCACAGTCCTAATGTGTGGCTCTAGGGGCCCAGCCTGGAGGGTGTGTGGCCCAAGACTTTGAGGACAGAAGTCTGAAAACACAAACTCAACTTAGGTTTGGGGACGTAGGTATGGCAGGCCCGATCTACAAACCATGAGAAAAACTCTTCAGGATATGAAGAAAGTGCGAGTCTGAGGCGCTTGCTCAGGCTTTTGTCTCTGGATTTTGTATCAGCGATGGCCGTGGAATGTCGGGGAGGCCTCATGCGCCATGGACGAATCTTCCTCTCTGAGGCTTTGTCCCGATTCCCAATTGCTTTTCGTCAATCTGTGGGATGGGAGGACTCCTTTCAGTTTTGTTACCTCAGGTGTCCCACCAAAAGAGGAATTCCAAAGCAAAGCCGTGGGGAAGACTGAAGGGACAACCCGAACTATGGTTAAAAATTGGGGCCTAGGGGCATGGCAAGCCCAATATGCTATCTCTTAATCCAGCCACTGAGTGGCCTTACTTGAGGACTGGGCTCAGCCTGAGGGTCACAATGTGTGTTTGTGACCAATGTGGCCCGCGAGCATGGGCGGGGCCTCATGGGCCACACTGGTTTCAACTACTCTGAACGTTGGACAGCATGCCAACCACAAGGTTTCTTGCCATGGGGAAGGAGTTCTGATTTCTGCATCACCTTCAACCCTGGGCAGTGATAGGAGATAAGGTCTAGGTTCTGAAACCTGAAAACCGAGGTTGGGAAGAGATGACGACCTAAGGCCATGGCGGCTCGATGTGCTCAGTGTGCGGCCAGCTGTCTGGGAGGGGCCAGGGGGTCCAGGCTCAGGCTGTGTCAGAAAGGACATTAGTGCCCTGGTCAGCCTATGTATTTGGGGTACAGCCAAGGTCGGTGCAGGTTGATCCTCATTTGGGGTTACTGGGTAGCCCCAGAGGACCATGTTTTTCTTCTGGAGGGCAGGAAGAGTGCTGCATTGTAGTTCTGGATTGCCAAACTGGTGGGCTTGTGGGCCAGTAGTCTGACGACAAAAGTCTGAGAACACAAGCTAGGCTTAGGTTTCTGGGTGAGGCCATGGCAGGCACAATCTACAGACCTGAATTGAGATCTCGTGCATCTGAAGACAGGGCGAGGATCAGACGATCGCTCAGGTTGGAGTTTCTGTCCCTGATGGCCCCTTCATGAATGGGGGGGCATCACGAGGCCATGGGGGTTTTCCCACGATGGGAGTTGTGAGAAGCTCCAAAGTGCAGAGAGTCTTCTGCAGAACAATTGAGACCTGTTGTTTGGCTCCAGGCCAATGATTCTGAGCAGGGTTCTAAGGATGGATGGCTGGGTAGCCCACCTCGCATTCCAATTTTCTCCTAGCAACAAGACAGGTTAGATCTCCTGGATCTGTGGGGAGCAACCGAGGACGCTGAGTTGAAATGGACACCCCTGGGGATGGGTCCTAATGTGCTTTTGTGTCTATGGAGACCTTGGAATGAAGCGGTGGCACTGGGGCCCTAAAGGGTTCTCCTAAACAGAGGCTTTGACACAGCTCCAACGTGCAAGTTTCCCATGTGTAGATGAGATGTTTTCTGATGGGTGAGTCAAGAAACAGCTATATGCTGCTTTTGAAATCCAGGCCTCTGAGGAGAGATGCCTGGAAACCAAAGCAATGGATCTGATTAGTGCCTAGGGTCCTGTTCTTTCCTTTTTACCTCTGGGGACATCTGTCTATGGGTCTGAGTGCAGGTAGGTGCTCAGTTGGGCTCAGATTGTCCCTGGATCAGGGACTTTTGAGGTTTATCCTATTAGGAGGGTTGAGGCCATTGGAATGGGCACACACAATTCCCTTGGAGAGGCCAAGTACAGTCCTCAGGTTTGGCTCCAGGGTCCTGAGCCTGTAGGTTGTGTAGGCCAGGGCTGTTTGGACAGTTGTCTGAAAACACAAACTCGGCTTATGTTTCGGGTCATAGGTATGGCAGGACTGATCTACAGACCATGAGGAGAACTCTTCGGGATTTGAAAGAAGGGCGAGTGTGAGGCTCCTGCTCAAGTTTTTGTCTCTGTATATCGTGTCACTCATGGTCGTGGAATTTCTGGGTGACTTCATGGGAAATGGAAGAGTCTTACTCTCTGGTGGTTTGGCCCCGTCCAAAGAGTTTGGGGTCATTCTGTGGGCTGGAAGAAGTCCGTTTGTTGTTGTTGTTGTTGTTGTTGTTGTTGTTGTTGTTGTTGTTGTTTTCTTTTTTAACCTCAGGTGTCCCACCAAATGAGGGATTCCAGAGCAGAGCCCTGGGGAGGGGCGACTGGACAATCAGAAATCTGGTTAAAAATTGGGGCCTAGGGACGTGTCAAGCCCATTATGACATCTAATGGTCCAGCCTCAAAGAGGACTTACTAGAGGACAGGACTCATGCTGAGGGTCACAATGCGTGTGTATGCCCTCGTCGCACTCAAGAATGGGCGGGGCCTCAGGGTGAATGCTGGTTTCTCCTTCACTGAACGTTGGACAAAGTGCCAACCACAAGGGTTCTTGCCATGGGTAAGGAGGAGTTCTGATTTCTGCATCACACTCACCCCTGGGCAGTGATTGGAGATAAGGTCTCGGTTCTGAAGCCTGAAAACTGAGGTACAGAAGAGAGGATACCTAAGGCCATGGCGGGTTTTATGTGCTCAGTGTGCAGTCAGCTTTCTCGGTGTTGGTCAGGAGATCCGGGCTCAGGTTGTGTTCGACAGTGCATTAGTGCCCAGGTTAGACTATATTATTTCGGTAAAGTCGAGTGCTGTGTAGGTTGATCCTCATTTAAGGTGCCTGGGCAGCTCATGAGGCACTAATTTTTTTTCTAGAGGGCAGGCAGAGTGCTGCATTGTGGGTCCGGAATTGCCAAACTTGAGGGCTTCGGGGCCAGGAGTGTGAGGACGGAAGTGTGAGAAGACAAGGTAGACTTGGGTTTCAGGGCGAGGGCACGGCAGGTACCCCCTGCAGATCTGAACCAATATCTCATGCATCTGAAGTCAGGGGGAGGATCAGACGTTGGCTCAGGTTGGAGTTTCTGTGCATGAGGGCCGCTTCATGAAGGGAGCGGAATCTCGAGGCCATTGAGTTTTTCCCACGTTGGGAGTTGTGGGATGCCCCCTTCAAGGATTCCTTCTGCGGGACAATTGAGACCTGTTGGACAGCTCCAGGACATCCCATATGGAATGACTCCAGAGCACCGTTCGCGGATGGATGCCTGGGAAGCCCGCCTCCCATTCCAATTGTCTCCTAGCAACAAGACAGTTTAGAGTTGATGGCTATGCCGGAGCAACCAGGGTGGCTGAGTTGAAATGGACTTTCCTGAGGATGGGTCCTAATGTGTTTTTGTGTCCATGAGGGCCTTGGAATGGGGCGGTGGCACCGGGACCCTGAAGTACTCTCCTAAGCTTTGGACATGGCTCCCATGCACAGGTTTCCTTGTGGAGACGAGATGAGTTCTGATGGGTGCCTCAGGAAAACCCCTATGCTCGTATTGGAATCAGGCTTTTGAGGACACATGCCCGTAACCCAAAGCAATGGATCTTAATATGGCCTAGGGTCCAGTCTGGTTCAATCTTCTTCTCTAGGGACATCCAACTATGGTATGAGTGGAGGTCGATTATCAGCTGGTGTCAGACAGCCCTTGTTTGTTCCGGGCGACCTACACTATTGGGATGACCTCAGGGACTTTGGAGGTTTCTCCTAATTTGTACGATTTTGGACCATGGAATGGGCAGAATTCCCATGGATTGGTAGGCACAGTCCTAATGTGTGGCTAGAGGGGCCCAGCCTGGAGGGTGTGTGGCCCAAGACTTTGAGGACAGAAGTCTGAAAACACAAACTCAACTTAGGTTTGGGGACGTAGGTATGGCAGGCCCGATCTACAAACCATGAGAAAAACTCTTCAGGATATGAAGAAAGTGCGAGTCTGAGGCGCTTGCTCAGGCTTTTGTCTCTGGATTTTGTATCAGCGATGGCCGTGGAATGTCGGGGAGGCCTCATGCGCCATGGACGAATCTTCCTCTCTGAGGCTTTGTCCCGATTCCCAATTGCTTTTCGTCAATCTGTGGGATGGGAGGACTCCTTTCAGTTTTGTTACCTCAGGTGTCCCACCAAAAGAGGAATTCCAAAGCAAAGCCGTGGGGAAGACTGAAGGGACAACCCGAACTATGGTTAAAAATTGGGGCCTAGGGGCATGGCAAGCCCAATATGCTATCTCTTCATCCAGCCACTGAGTGGCCTTACTTGAGGACTGGGCTCAGCCTGAGGGTCACAATGTGTGTTTGTGACCAATGTGGCCCGCGAGCATGGGCGGGGCCTCATGGGCCACACTGGTTTCAACTACTCTGAACGTTGGACAGCATGCCAACCACAAGGGTTCTTGCCATGGGGAAGGAGTTCTGATTTCTGCATCACCTTCAACCCTGGGCAGTGATAGGAGATAAGGTCTAGGTTCTGAAACCTGAAAACCGAGGTTGGGAAGAGATGACGACCTAAGGCCATGGCGGCTCGATGTGCTCAGTGTGCGGCCAGCTGTCTGGGAGGGGCCATGGGGTCCAGGCTCAGGCTGTGTCAGAAAGGACATTAGTGCCCTGGTCAGCCTATGTATTGGGGGTACAGCCAAGGTCGGTGCAGGTTGATACTCATTTGGGGTTACTGGGTAGCCCCAGAGGACAATGTTTTTCTTCTGGAGGGCAGGAAGAGTGCTGCATTGTAGTTCTGGATTGCCAAACTGGTGGGCTTGTGGGCCAGTAGTCTGACGACAAAAGTCTGAGAACATAAGCTAGGCTTAGGTTTCTGGGTGAGGCCATGGCAGGCACAATCTACAGACCTGAATTGAGATCTCGTGCATCTGAAGACAGGGCGAGGATCAGACGATCGCTCAGGTTGGAGTTTCTGTCCCTGATGGCCCCTTCATGAATGGGGGGGCATCACGAGGCCATGGGGGTTTTCCCACGATGGGAGTTGTGAGAAGCTCCAAAGTGCAGAGAGTCTTCTGCAGAACAATTGAGACCTGTTGTTTGGCTCCAGGCCAATGATTCTGAGCAGGGTTCTAAGGATGGATGGCTGGGTAGCCCACCTCGCATTCCAATTTTCTCCTAGCAACAAGACAGGTTAGATCTCCTGGATCTGTGGGGAGCAACCGAGGACGCTGAGTTGAAATGGACACCCCTGGGGATGGGTCCTAATGTGCTTTTGTGTCTATGGAGACCTTGGAATGAAGCGGTGGCACTGGGGCCCTAAAGGGTTCTCCTAAACAGAGGCTTTGACACAGCTCCAACGTGCAAGTTTCCCATGTGTAGATGAGATGTTTTCTGATGGGTGAGTCAAGAAACAGCTATATGCTGCTTTTGAAATCCAGGCCTCTGAGGAGAGATGCCTGGAAACCAAAGCAATGGATCTGATTAGTGCCTAGGGTCCTGTTATTTCCTTTTTACCTCTGGGGACATCTGTCTATGGGTCTGAGTGCAGGTAGGTGCTCAGTTGGGCTCAGATTGTCCCTGGATCAGGGACTTTTGAGGTTTATCCTATTAGGAGGGTTGAGGCCATTGGAATGGGCACACACAATTCCCTTGGAGAGGCCAAGTACAGTCCTCAGGTTTGGCTCCAGGGTCCAGAGCCTGTAGGTTGTGTAGGCCAGGGCTGTTTGGACAGTTGTCTGAAAACACAAACTCGGCTTATGTTTCGGGTCATAGGTATGGCAGGACTGATCTACAGACCATGAGGAGAACTCTTCGGGATTTGAAAGAAGGGCGAGTGTGAGGCTCCTGCTCAAGTTTTTGTCTCTGTATATCGTGTCACTCATGGTCGTGGAATTTCTGGGTGACTTCATGGGAAATGGACGAGTCTTACTCTCTGGTGGTTTGGCCCCGTCCAAAGAGTTTGGGGTCATTCTGTGGGCTGGAAGAAGTCCGTTTGTTGTTGTTGTTGTTGTTGTTGTTGTTGTTGTTGTTTTCTTTTTTAACCTCAGGTGTCCCACCAAATGAGGGATTCCAGAGCAGAGCCCTGGGGAGGGGCGACTGGACAATCAGAAATCTGGTTAAAAATTGGGGCCTAGGGACGTGTCAAGCCCATTATGACATCTAATGGTCCAGCCTCAAAGAGGACTTACTAGAGGACAGGACTCATGCTGAGGGTCACAATGCGTGTGTATGCCCTCGTCGCACTCAAGAATGGGCGGGGCCTCAGGGTGAATGCAGGTTTCTCCTTCACTGAACGTTGGACAAAGTGCCAACCACAAGGGTTCTTGCCATGGGTAAGGAGGAGTTCTGATTTCTGCATCACACTCACCCCTGGGCAGTGATTGGAGATAAGGTCTCGGTTCTGAAGCCTGAAAACTGAGGTACAGAAGAGAGGATACCTAAGGCCATGGCGGGTTTTATGTGCTCAGTGTGCAGTCAGCTTTCTCGGTGTTGGTCAGGAGATCCGGGCTCAGGTTGTGTTCGACAGTGCATTAGTGCCCAGGTTAGACTATATAATTTCGGTAAAGTCGAGTGCTGTGTAGGTTGATCCTCATTTAAGGTGCCTGGGCAGCTCATGAGGCACTAATTTTTTTTCTAGAGGGCAGGCAGAGTGCTGCATTGTGGGTCCGGAATTGCCAAACTTGAGGGCTTCGGGGCCAGGAGTGTGAGGACGGAAGTGTGAGAAGACAAGGTAGACTTGGGTTTCAGGGCGAGGGCACGGCAGGTACCCCCTGCAGATCTGAACCAATATCTCATGCATCTGAAGTCAGGGCGAGGATCAGACGTTGGCTCAGGTTGGAGTTTCTGTGCATGACGGCCGCTTCATGAAGGGAGCGGAATCTCGAGGCCATTGAGGTTTTCCCACGTTGGGAGTTGTGGGATGCCCCCTTCAAGGATTCCTTCTGCGGGACAATTGAGACCTGTTGGACAGCTCCAGGACATCCCATATGGAATGACTCCAGAGCACCGTTCGCGGATGGATGCCTGGGAAGCCCGCCTCCCATTCCAATTGTCTCCTAGCAACAAGACAGTTTAGAGTTGATGGCTATGCCGGAGCAACCAGGGTGGCTGAGTTGAAATGGACTTTCCTGAGGATGGGTCCTAATGTGTTTTTGTGTCCATGAGGGCCTTGGAATGGGGCGGTGGCACCGGGACCCTGAAGTACTCTCCTAAGCTTTGGACATGGCTCCCATGCACAGGTTTCCTTGTGGAGACGAGATGAGTTCTGATGGGTGCCTCAGGAAAACCCCTATGCTCGTATTGGAATCAGGCTTTTGAGGACACATGCCCGTAACCCAAAGCAATGGATCTTAATATGGCCTAGGGTCCAGTCTGGTTCAATCTTCTTCTCTAGGGACATCCAACTATGGTATGAGTGGAGGTCGATTATCAGCTGGTGTCAGACAGCCCTTGTTTGTTCTGGGCGACCTACACTATTGGGATGACCTCAGGGACTTTGGAGGTTTCTCCTAATTTGTACGATTTTGGACCATGGAATGGGCAGAATTCCCATGGATTGGTAGGCACAGTCCTAATGTGTGGCTCTAGGGGCCCAGCCTGGAGGGTGTGTGGCCCAAGACTTTGAGGACAGAAGTCTGAAAACACAAACTCAACTTAGGTTTGGGGACATAGGTATGGCAGGCCCGATCTACAAACCATGAGAAAAACTCTTCAGGATATGAAGAAAGTGCGAGTCTGAGGCGCTTGCTCAGGCTTTTGTCTCTGGATTTTGTATCAGCGATGGCCGTGGAATGTCGGGGAGGCCTCATGCGCCATGGACGAATCTTCCTCTCTGAGGCTTTGGCCCGATTCCCAATTGCTTTTCGTCAATCTGTGGGATGGGAGGACTCCTTTCAGTTTTGTTACCTCAGGTGTCCCACCAAAAGAGGAATTCCAAAGCAAAGCCGTGGGGAAGACTGAAGGGACAACCCGAACTATGGTTAAAAATTGGGGCCTAGGGGCATGGCAAGCCCAATATGCTATCTCTTCATCCAGCCACTGAGTGGCCTTACTTGAGGACTGTGCTCAGCCTGAGGGTCACAATGTGTGTTTGTGACCAATGTGGCCCGCGAGCATGGGCGGGGCCTCATGGGCCACACTGGTTTCAACTACTCTGAACGTTGGACAGCATGCCAACCACAAGGGTTCTTGCCATGGGGAAGGAGTTCTGATTTCTGCATCACCTTCAACCCTGGGCAGTGATAGGAGATAAGGTCTAGGTTCTGAAACCTGAAAACCGAGGTTGGGAAGAGATGACGACCTAAGGCCATGGCGGCTCGATGTGCTCAGTGTGCGGCCAGCTGTCTGGGAGGGGCCAGGGGGTCCAGGCTCAGGCTGTGTCAGAAAGGACATTAGTGCCCTGGTCAGCCTATGTATTTGGGGTACAGCCAAGGTCGGTGCAGGTTGATCCTCATTTGGGGTTACTGGGTAGCCCCAGAGGACCATGTTTTTCTTCTGGAGGGCAGGAAGAGTGCTGCATTGTAGTTCTGGATTGCCAAACTGGTGGGCTTGTGGGCCAGTAGTCTGACGACAAAAGTCTGAGAACACAAGCTAGGCTTAGGTTTCTGGGTGAGGCCATGGCAGGCACAATCTACAGACCTGAATTGAGATCTCGTGCATCTGAAGACAGGGCGAGGATCAGACGATCACTCAGGTTGGAGTTTATGTCCCTGATGGCCCCTTCATGAATGGGGGGGCATCACGAGGCCATGGGGGTTTTCCCACGATGGGAGTTGTGAGAAGCTCCAAAGTGCAGAGAGTCTTCTGCAGAACAATTGAGACCTGTTGTTTGGCTCCAGGCCAATGATTCTGAGCAGGGTTCTAAGGATGGATGGCTGGGTAGCCCACCTCGCATTCCAATTTTCTCCTAGCAACAAGACAGGTTAGATCTCCTGGATCTGTGGGGAGCAACCGAGGACGCTGAGTTGAAATGGACACCCCTGGGGATGGGTCCTAATGTGCTTTTGTGTCTATGGAGACCTTGGAATGAAGCGGTGGCACTGGGGCCCTAAAGGGTTCTCCTAAACAGAGGCTTTGACACAGCTCCAACGTGCAAGTTTCCCATGTGTAGATGAGATGTTTTCTGATGGGTGAGTCAAGAAACAGCTATATGCTGCTTTTGAAATCCAGGCCTCTGAGGAGAGATGCCTGGAAACCAAAGCAATGGATCTGATTAGTGCCTAGGGTCCTGTTATTTCCTTTTTACCTCTGGGGACATCTGTCTATGGGTCTGAGTGCAGGTAGGTGCTCAGTTGGGCTCAGATTGTCCCTGGATCAGGGACTTTTGAGGTTTATCCTATTAGGAGGGTTGAGGCCATTGGAATGGGCACACACAATTCCCTTGGAGAGGCCAAGTACAGTCCTCAGGTTTGGCTCCAGGGTCCAGAGCCTGTAGGTTGTGTAGGCCAGGGCTGTTTGGACAGTTGTCTGAAAACACAAACTCGGCTTATGTTTCGGGTCATAGGTATGGCAGGACTGATCTACAGACCATGAGGAGAACTCTTCGGGATTTGAAAGAAGGGCGAGTGTGAGGCTCCTGCTCAAGTTTTTGTCTCTGTATATCGTGTCACTCATGGTCGTGGAATTTCTGGGTGACTTCATGGGAAATGGACGAGTCTTACTCTCTGGTGGTTTGGCCCCGTCCAAAGAGTTTGGGGTCATTCTGTGGGCTGGAAGAAGTCCGTTTGTTGTTGTTGTTGTTGTTGTTGTTGTTGTTGTTGTTGTTTTCTTTTTTAACCTCAGGTGTCCCACCAAATGAGGGATTCCAGAGCAGAGCCCTGGGGAGGGGCGACTGGACAATCAGAAATCTGGTTAAAAATTGGGGCCTAGGGACATGTCAAGCCCATTATGACATCTAATGGTCCAGCCACAAAGAGGACTTACTAGAGGACAGGACTCATGCTGAGGGTCACAATGCGTGTGTATGCCCTCGTCGCACTCAAGAATGGGCGGGGCCTCAGGGTGAATGCTGGTTTCTCCTTCACTGAACGTTGGACAAAGTGCCAACCACAAGGGTTCTTGCCATGGGTAAGGAGGAGTTCTGATTTCTGCATCACACTCACCCCTGGGCAGTGATTGGAGATAAGGTCTCGGTTCTGAAGCCTGAAAACTGAGGTACAGAAGAGAGGATACCTAAGGCCATGGCGGGTTTTATGTGCTCAGTGTGCAGTCAGCTTTCTCGGTGTTGGTCAGGAGATCCGGGCTCAGGTTGTGTTCGACAGTGCATTAGTGCCCAGGTTAGACTATATAATTTCGGTAAAGTCGAGTGCTGTGTAGGTTGATCCTCATTTAAGGTGCCTGGGCAGCTCATGAGGCACTAATTTTTTTTCTAGAGGGCAGGCAGAGTGCTGCATTGTGGGTCCGGAATTGCCAAACTTGAGGGCTTCTGGGCCGGGAGTGTGAGGACGGAAGTGTGAGAAGACAAGGTAGACTTGGGTTTCAGGGCGAGGGCACGGCAGGTACCCCCTGCAGATCTGAACCAATATCTCATGCATCTGAAGTCAGGGCGAGGATCAGACGTTGGCTCAGGTTGGAGTTTCTGTGCATGACGGCCGCTTCATGAAGGGAGCGGAATCTCGAGGCCATTGAGGTTTTCCCACGTTGGGAGTTGTGGGATGCCCCCTTCAAGGATTCCTTCTGCGGGACAATTGAGACCTGTTGGACAGCTCCAGGACATCCCATATGGAATGACTCCAGAGCACCGTTCGCGGATGGATGCCTGGGAAGCCCGCCTCCCATTCCAATTGTCTCCTAGCAACAAGACAGTTTAGAGTTGATGGCTATGCCGGAGCAACCAGGGTGGCTGAGTTGAAATGGACTTTCCTGAGGATGGGTCCTAATGTGTTTTTGTGTCCATGAGGGCCTTGGAATGGGGCGGTGGCACCGGGACCCTGAAGTACTCTCCTAAGCTTTGGACATGGCTCCCATGCACAGGTTTCCTTGTGGAGACGAGATGAGTTCTGATGGGTGCCTCAGGAAAACCCCTATGCTCGTATTGGAATCAGGCTTTTGAGGTCACATGCCCGTAACCCAAAGCAATGGATCTTAATATGGCCTAGGGTCCTGTCTGGTTCAATCTTCTTCTCTAGGGACATCCAACTATGGTATGAGTGGAGGTCGATTATCAGCTGGTGTCAGACAGCCCTTGTTTGTTCCGGGCGACCTACACTATTGGGATGACCTCAGGGACTTTGGAGGTTTCTCCTAATTTGTACGATTTTGGACCATGGAATGGGCAGAATTCCCATGGATTGGTAGGCACAGTCCTAATGTGTGGCTCTAGGGGCCCAGCCTGGAGGGTGTGTGGCCCAAGACTTTGAGGACAGAAGTCTGAAATCACAAACTCAACTTAGGTTTGGGGACGTAGGTATGGCAGGCCCGATCTACAAACCATGAGAAAAACTCTTCAGGATATGAAGAAAGTGCGAGTCTGAGGCGCTTGCTCAGGCTTTTGTCTCTGGATTTTGTATCAGCGATGGCCGTGGAATGTCGGGGAGGCCTCATGCGCCATGGACGAATCTTCCTCTCTGAGGCTTTGGCCCGATTCCCAATTGCTTTTCGTCAATCTGTGGGATGGGAGGACTCCTTTCAGTTTTGTTACCTCAGGTGTCCCACCAAAAGAGGAATTCCAAAGCAAAGCCGTGGGGAAGACTGAAGGGACAACCCGAACTATGGTTAAAAATTGGGGCCTAGGGGCATGGCAAGCCCGATATGCTATCTCTTCATCCAGCCACTGAGTGGCCTTACTTGAGGACTGGGCTCAGCCTGAGGGTCACAATGTGTGTTTGTGACCAATGTGGCCCGCGAGCATGGGCGGGGCCTCATGGGCCACACTGGTTTCAACTACTCTGAACGTTGGACAGCATGCCAACCACAAGGTTTCTTGCCATGGGGAAGGAGTTCTGATTTCTGCATCACCTTCAACCCTGGGCAGTGATAGGAGATAAGGTCTAGGTTCTGAAACCTGAAAACCGAGGTTGGGAAGAGATGACGACCTAAGGCCATGGCGGCTCGATGTGCTCAGTGTGCGGCCAGCTGTCTGGGAGGGGCCAGGGGGTCCAGGCTCAGGCTGTGTCAGAAAGGACATTAGTGCCCTGGTCAGCCTATGTATTGGGGGTACAGCCAAGGTCGGTGCAGGTTGATCCTCATTTGGGGTTACTGGGTAGCCCCAGAGGACAATGTTTTTCTTCTGGAGGGCAGGAAGAGTGCTGCATTGTAGTTCTGGATTGCCAAACTGGTGGGCTTGTGGGCCAGTAGTCTGACGACAAAAGTCTGAGAACATAAGCTAGGCTTAGGTTTCTGGGTGAGGCCATGGCAGGCACAATCTACAGACCTGAATTGAGATCTCGTGCATCTGAAGACAGGGCGAGGATCAGACGATCGCTCAGGTTGGAGTTTCTGTCCCTGATGGCCCCTTCATGAATGGGGGGGCATCACGAGGCCATGGGGGTTTTCCCACGATGGGAGTTGTGAGAAGCTCCAAAGTGCAGAGAGTCTTCTGCAGAACAATTGAGACCTGTTGTTTGGCTCCAGGCCAATGATTCTGAGCAGGGTTTTAAGGATGGATGGCTGGGTAGCCCACCTCGCATTCCAATTTTCTCCTAGCAACAAGACAGGTTAGATCTCCTGGATCTGTGGGGAGCAACCGAGGACGCTGAGTTGAAATGGACACCCCTGGGGATGGGTCCTAATGTGCTTTTGTGTCTATGGAGACCTTGGAATGAAGCGGTGGCACTGGGGCCCTAAAGGGTTCTCCTAAACAGAGGCTTTGACACAGCTCCAACGTGCAAGTTTCCCATGTGTAGATGAGATGTTTTCTGATGGGTGAGTCAAGAAACAGCTATATGCTGCTTTTGAAATCCAGGCCTCTGAGGAGAGATGCCTGGAAACCAAAGCAATGGATCTGATTAGTGCCTAGGGTCCTGTTCTTTCCTTTTTACCTCTGGGGACATCTGTCTATGGGTCTGAGTGCAGGTAGGTGCTCAGTTGGGCTCAGATTGTCCCTGGATCAGGGACTTTTGAGGTTTATCCTATTAGGAGGGTTGAGGCCATTGGAATGGGCACACACAATTCCCTTGGAGAGGCCAAGTACAGTCCTCAGGTTTGGCTCCAGGGTCCAGAGCCTGTAGGTTGTGTAGGCCAGGGCTGTTTGGACAGTTGTCTGAAAACACAAACTCGGCTTATGTTTCGGGTCATAGGTATGGCAGGACTGATCTACAGACCATGAGGAGAACTCTTCGGGATTTGAAAGAAGGGCGAGTGTGAGGCTCCTGCTCAAGTTTTTGTCTCTGTATATCGTGTCACTCATGGTCGTGGAATTTCTGGGTGACTTCATGGGAAATGGACGAGTCTTACTCTCTGGTGGTTTGGCCCCGTCCAAAGAGTTTGGGGTCATTCTGTGGGCTGGAAGAAGTCCGTTTGTTGTTGTTGTTGTTGTTGTTGTTGTTGTTTTCTTTTTTAACCTCAGGTGTCCCACCAAATGAGGGATTCCAGAGCAGAGCCCTGGGGAGGGGCGACTGGACAATCAGAAATCTGGTTAAAAATTGGGGCCTAGGGACATGTCAAGCCCATTATGACATCTAATGGTCCAGCCACAAAGAGGACTTACTAGAGGACAGGACTCATGCTGAGGGTCACAATGCGTGTGTATGCCCTCGTCGCACTCAAGAATGGGCGGGGCCTCAGGGTGAATGCTGGTTTCTCCTTCACTGAACGTTGGACAAAGTGCCAACCACAAGGGTTCTTGCCATGGGTAAGGAGGAGTTCTGATTTCTGCATCACACTCACCCCTGGGCAGTGATTGGAGATAAGGTCTCGGTTCTGAAGCCTGAAAACTGAGGTACAGAAGAGAGGATACCTAAGGCCATGGCGGGTTTTATGTGCTCAGTGTGCAGTCAGCTTTCTCGGTGTTGGTCAGGAGATCCGGGCTCAGGTTGTGTTCGACAGTGCATTAGTGCCCAGGTTAGACTATATAATTTCGGTAAAGTCGAGTGCTGTGTAGGTTGATCCTCATTTAAGGTGCCTGGGCAGCTCATGAGGCACTAATTTTTTTTCTAGAGGGCAGGCAGAGTGCTGCATTGTGGGTCCGGAATTGCCAAACTTGAGGGCTTCTGGGCCAGGAGTGTGAGGACGGAAGTGTGAGAAGACAAGGTAGACTTGGGTTTCAGGGCGAGGGCACGGCAGGTACCCCCTGCAGATCTGAACCAATATCTCATGCATCTGAAGTCAGGGCGAGGATCAGACGTTGGCTCAGGTTGGAGTTTCTGTGCATGACGGCCGCTTCATGAAGGGAGCGGAATCTCGAGGCCATTGAGGTTTTCCCACGTTGGGAGTTGTGGGATGCCCCCTTCAAGGATTCCTTCTGCGGGACAATTGAGACCTGTTGGACAGCTCCAGGACATCCCATATGGAATGACTCCAGAGCACCGTTCGCGGATGGATGCCTGGGAAGCCCGCCTCCCATTCCAATTGTCTCCTAGCAACAAGACAGTTTAGAGTTGATGGCTATGCCGGAGCAACCAGGGTGGCTGAGTTGAAATGGACTTTCCTGAGGATGGGTCCTAATGTGTTTTTGTGTCCATGAGGGCCTTGGAATGGGGCGGTGGCACCGGGACCCTGAAGTACTCTCCTAAGCTTTGGACATGGCTCCCATGCACAGGTTTCCTTGTGGAGACGAGATGAGTTCTGATGGGTGCCTCAGGAAAACCCCTATGCTCGTATTGGAATCAGGCTTTTGAGGTCACATGCCCGTAACCCAAAGCAATGGATCTTAATATGGCCTAGGGTCCTGTCTGGTTCAATCTTCTTCTCTAGGGACATCCAACTATGGTATGAGTGGAGGTCGATTATCAGCTGGTGTCAGACAGCCCTTGTTTGTTCCGGGCGACCTACACTATTGGGATGACCTCAGGGACTTTGGAGGTTTCTCCTAATTTGTACGATTTTGGACCATGGAATGGGCAGAATTCCCATGGATTGGTAGGCACAGTCCTAATGTGTGGCTCTAGGGGCCCAGCCTGGAGGGTGTGTGGCCCAAGACTTTGAGGACAGAAGTCTGAAATCACAAACTCAACTTAGGTTTGGGGACGTAGGTATGGCAGGCCCGATCTACAAACCATGAGAAAAACTCTTCAGGATATGAAGAAAGTGCGAGTCTGAGGCGCTTGCTCAGGCTTTTGTCTCTGGATTTTGTATCAGCGATGGCCGTGGAATGTCGGGGAGGCCTCATGCGCCATGGACGAATCTTCCTCTCTGAGGCTTTGGCCCGATTCCCAATTGCTTTTCGTCAATCTGTGGGATGGGAGGACTCCTTTCAGTTTTGTTACCTCAGGTGTCCCACCAAAAGAGGAATTCCAAAGCAAAGCCGTGGGGAAGACTGAAGGGACAACCCGAACTATGGTTAAAAATTGGGGCCTAGGGGCATGGCAAGCCCGATATGCTATCTCTTCATCCAGCCACTGAGTGGCCTTACTTGAGGACTGGGCTCAGCCTGAGGGTCACAATGTGTGTTTGTGACCAATGTGGCCCGCGAGCATGGGCGGGGCCTCATGGGCCACACTGGTTTCAACTACTCTGAACGTTGGACAGCATGCCAACCACAAGGTTTCTTGCCATGGGGAAGGAGTTCTGATTTCTGCATCACCTTCAACCCTGGGCAGTGATAGGAGATAAGGTCTAGGTTCTGAAACCTGAAAACCGAGGTTGGGAAGAGATGACGACCTAAGGCCATGGCGGCTCGATGTGCTCAGTGTGCGGCCAGCTGTCTGGGAGGGGCCAGGGGGTCCAGGCTCAGGCTGTGTCAGAAAGGACATTAGTGCCCTGGTCAGCCTATGTATTTGGGGTACAGCCAAGGTCGGTGCAGGTTGATCCTCATTTGGGGTTACTGGGTAGCCCCAGAGGACAATGTTTTTCTTCTGGAGGGCAGGAAGAGTGCTGCATTGTAGTTCTGGATTGCCAAACTGGTGGGCTTGTGGGCCAGTAGTCTGACGACAAAAGTCTGAGAACACAAGCTAGGCTTAGGTTTCTGGGTGAGGCCATGGCAGGCACAATCTACAGACCTGAATTGAGATCTCGTGCATCTGAAGACAGGGCGAGGATCAGACGATCGCTCAGGTTGGAGTTTCTGTCCCTGATGGCCCCTTCATGAATGGGGGGGCATCACGAGGCCATGGGGGTTTTCCCACGATGGGAGTTGTGAGAAGCTCCAAAGTGCAGAGAGTCTTCTGCAGAACAATTGAGACCTGTTGTTTGGCTCCAGGCCAATGATTCTGAGCAGGGTTCTAAGGATGGATGGCTGGGTAGCCCACCTCGCATTCCAATTTTCTCCTAGCAACAAG
The DNA here is from genome assembly GCF_964662115.1 of Mustela nivalis. Lineage (NCBI taxonomy): Eukaryota > Metazoa > Chordata > Mammalia > Carnivora > Mustelidae > Mustela > Mustela nivalis. The sequence continues at coordinate 577,469 of NW_028136325.1, forward strand.
ACAGGTTAGATCTCCTGGATCTGTGGGGAGCAACCGAGGACGCTGAGTTGAAATGGACACCCCTGGGGATGGGTCCTAATGTGCTTTTGTGTCTATGGAGACCTTGGAATGAAGCGGTGGCACTGGGGCCCTAAAGGGTTCTCCTAAACAGAGGCTTTGACACAGCTCCAACGTGCAAGTTTCCCATGTGTAGATGAGATGTTTTCTGATGGGTGAGTCAAGAAACAGCTATATGCTGCTTTTGAAATCCAGGCCTCTGAGGAGAGATGCCTGGAAACCAAAGCAATGGATCTGATTAGTGCCTAGGGTCCTGTTCTTTCCTTTTTACCTCTGGGGACATCTGTCTATGGGTCTGAGTGCAGGAAGGTGCTCAGTTGGGCTCAGATTGTCCCTGGATCAGGGACTTTTGAGGTTTATCCTATTAGGAGGGTTGAGGCCATTGGAATGGGCACACACAATTCCCTTGGAGAGGCCAAGTACAGTCCTCAGGTTTGGCTCCAGGGTCCAGAGCCTGTAGGTTGTGTAGGCCAGGGCTGTTTGGACAGTTGTCTGAAAACACAAACTCGGCTTATGTTTCGGGTCATAGGTATGGCAGGACTGATCTACAGACCATGAGGAGAACTCTTCGGGATTTGAAAGAAGGGCGAGTGTGAGGCTCCTGCTCAAGTTTTTGTCTCTGTATATCGTGTCACTCATGGTCGTGGAATTTCTGGGTGACTTCATGGGAAATGGACGAGTCTTACTCTCTGGTGGTTTGGCCCCGTCCAAAGAGTTTGGGGTCATTCTGTGGGCTGGAAGAAGTCCGTTTGTTGTTGTTGTTGTTGTTGTTGTTGTTGTTGTTTTCTTTTTTAACCTCAGGTGTCCCACCAAATGAGGGATTCCAGAGCAGAGCCCTGGGGAGGGGCGACTGGACAATCAGAAATCTGGTTAAAAATTGGGGCCTAGGGACGTGTCAAGCCCATTATGACATCTAATGGTCCAGCCACAAAGAGGACTTACTAGAGGACAGGACTCATGCTGAGGGTCACAATGCGTGTGTATGCCCTCGTCGCACTCAAGAATGGGCGGGGCCTCAGGGTGAATGCTGGTTTCTCCTTCACTGAACGTTGGACAAAGTGCCAACCACAAGGGTTCTTGCCATGGGTAAAGGAGGAGTTCTGATTTCTGCATCACACTCACCCCTGGGCAGTGATTGGAGATAAGGTCTCGGTTCTGAAGCCTGAAAACTGAGGTACAGAAGAGAGGATACCTAAGGCCATGGCGGGTTTTATGTGCTCAGTGTGCAGTCAGCTTTCTCGGTGTTGGTCAGGAGATCCGGGCTCAGGTTGTGTTCGACAGTGCATTAGTGCCCAGGTTAGACTATATTATTTCGGTAAAGTCGAGTGCTGTGTAGGTTGATCCTCATTTAAGGTGCCTGGGCAGCTCATGAGGCACTAATTTTTTTTCTAGAGGGCAGGCAGAGTGCTGCATTGTGGGTCCGGAATTGCCAAACTTGAGGGCTTCGGGGCCAGGAGTGTGAGGACGGAAGTGTGAGAAGACAAGGTAGACTTGGGTTTCAGGGCGAGGGCACGGCAGGTACCCCCTGCAGATCTGAACCAATATCTCATGCATCTGAAGTCAGGGCGAGGATCAGACGTTGGCTCAGGTTGGAGTTTCTGTGCATGACGGCCGCTTCATGAAGGGAGCGGAATCTCGAGGCCATTGAGGTTTTCCCACGTTGGGAGTTGTGGGATGCCCCCTTCAAGGATTCCTTCTGCGGGACAATTGAGACCTGTTGGACAGCTCCAGGACATCCCATATGGAATGACTCCAGAGCACCGTTCGCGGATGGATGCCTGGGAAGCCCGCCTCCCATTCCAATTGTCTCCTAGCAACAAGACAGTTTAGAGTTGATGGCTATGCCGGAGCAACCAGGGTGGCTGAGTTGAAATGGACTTTCCTGAGGATGGGTCCTAATGTGTTTTTGTGTCCATGAGGGCCTTGGAATGGGGCGGTGGCACCGGGACCCTGAAGTACTCTCCTAAGCTTTGGACATGGCTCCCATGCACAGGTTTCCTTGTGGAGACGAGATGAGTTCTGATGGGTGCCTCAGGAAAACCCCTATGCTCGTATTGGAATCAGGCTTTTGAGGACACATGCCCGTAACCCAAAGCAATGGATCTTAATATGGCCTAGGGTCCAGTCTGGTTCAATCTTCTTCTCTAGGGACATCCAACTATGGTATGAGTGGAGGTCGATTATCAGCTGGTGTCAGACAGCCCTTGTTTGTTCCGGGCGACCTACACTATTGGGATGACCTCAGGGACTTTGGAGGTTTCTCCTAATTTGTACGATTTTGGACCATGGAATGGGCAGAATTCCCATGGATTGGTAGGCACAGTCCTAATGTGTGGCTCTAGGGGCCCAGCCTGGAGGGTGTGTGGCCCAAGACTTTGAGGTCAGAAGTCTGAAAACACAAACTCAACTTAGGTTTGGGGACGTAGGTATGGCAGGCCCGATCTACAAACCATGAGAAAAACTCTTCAGGATATGAAGAAAGTGCGAGTCTGAGGCGCTTGCTCAGGCTTTTGTCTCTGGATTTTGTATCAGCGATGGCCGTGGAATGTCGGGGAGGCCTCATGCGCCATGGACGAATCTTCCTCTCTGAGGCTTTGGCCCGATTCCCAATTGCTTTTCGTCAATCTGTGGGATGGGAGGACTCCTTTCAGTTTTGTTACCTCAGGTGTCCCACCAAAAGAGGAATTCCAAAGCAAAGCCGTGGGGAAGACTGAAGGGACAACCCGAACTATGGTTAAAAATTGGGGCCTAGGGGCATGGCAAGCCCAATATGCTATCTCTTCATCCAGCCACTGAGTGGCCTTACTTGAGGACTGGGCTCAGCCTGAGGGTCACAATGTGTGTTTGTGACCAATGTGGCCCGCGAGCATGGGTGGGGCCTCATGGGCCACACTGGTTTCAACTACTCTGAACGTTGGACAGCATGCCAACCACAAGGTTTCTTGCCATGGGGAAGGAGTTCTGATTTCTGCATCACCTTCAACCCTGGGCAGTGATAGGAGATAAGGTCTAGGTTCTGAAACCTGAAAACCGAGGTTGGGAAGAGATGACGACCTAAGGCCATGGCGGCTCGATGTGCTCAGTGTGCGGCCAGCTGTCTGGGAGGGGCCAGGGGGTCCAGGCTCAGGCTGTGTCAGAAAGGACATTAGTGCCCTGGTCAGCCTATGTATTTGGGGTACAGCCAAGGTCGGTGCAGGTTGATCCTCATTTGGGGTTACTGGGTAGCCCCAGAGGACCATGTTTTTCTTCTGGAGGGCAGGAAGAGTGCTGCGTTGTAGTTCTGGATTGCCAAACTGGTGGGCTTGTGGGCCAGTAGTCTGACGACAAAAGTCTGAGAACACAAGCTAGGCTTAGGTTTCTGGGTGAGGCCATGGCAGGCACAATCTACAGACCTGAATTGAGATCTCGTGCATCTGAAGACAGGGCGAGGATCAGACGATCGCTCAGGTTGGAGTTTCTGTCCCTGATGGCCCCTTCATGAATGGGGGGGCATCACGAGGCCATGGGGGTTTTCCCACGATGGGAGTTGTGAGAAGCTCCAAAGTGCAGAGAGTCTTCTGCAGAACAATTGAGACCTGTTGTTTGGCTCCAGGCCAATGATTCTGAGCAGGGTTCTAAGGATGGATGGCTGGGTAGCCCACCTCGCATTCCAATTTTCTCCTAGCAACAAGACAGGTTAGATCTCCTGGATCTGTGGGGAGCAACCGAGGACACTGAGTTGAAATGGACACCCCTGGGGATGGGTCCTAATGTGCTTTTGTGTCTATGGAGACCTTGGAATGAAGCGGTGGCACTGGGGCCCTAAAGGGTTCTCCTAAACAGAGGCTTTGACACAGCTCCAACGTGCAAGTTTTCCATGTGTAGATGAGATGTTTTCTGATGGGTGAGTCAAGAAACAGCTATATGCTGCTTTTGAAATCCAGGCCTCTGAGGAGAGATGCCTGGAAACCAAAGCAATGGATCTGATTAGTGCCTAGGGTCCTGTTCTTTCCTTTTTACCTCTGGGGACATCTGTCTATGGGTCTGAGTGCAGGAAGGTGCTCAGTTGGGCTCAGATTGTCCCTGGATCAGGGACTTTTGAGGTTTATCCTATTAGGAAGGTTGAGGCCATTGGAATGGGCACACACAATTCCCTTGGAGAGGCCAAGTACAGTCCTCAGGTTTGGCTCCAGGGTCCAGAGCCTGTAGGTTGTGTAGGCCAGGGCTGTTTGGACAGTTGTCTGAAAACACAAACTCGGCTTATGTTTCGGGTCATAGGTATGGCAGGACTGATCTACAGACCATGAGGAGAACTCTTCGGGATTTGAAAGAAGGGCGAGTGTGAGGCTCCTGCTCAAGTTTTTGTCTCTGTATATCGTGTCACTCATGGTCGTGGAATTTCTGGGTGACTTCATGGGAAATGGACGAGTCTTACTCTCTGGTGGTTTGGCCCCGTCCAAAGAGTTTGGGGTCATTCTGTGGGCTGGAAGAAGTCCGTTTGTTGTTGTTGTTGTTGTTGTTGTTGTTGTTGTTTTCTTTTTTAACCTCAGGTGTCCCACCAAATGAGGGATTCCAGAGCAGAGCCCTGGGGAGGGGCGACTGGACAATCAGAAATCTGGTTAAAAATTGGGGCCTAGGGACGTGTCAAGCCCATTATGACATCTAATGGTCCAGCCACAAAGAGGACTTACTAGAGGACAGGACTCATGCTGAGGGTCACAATGCGTGTGTATGCCCTCGTCGCACTCAAGAATGGGCGGGGCCTCAGGGTGAATGCTGGTTTCTCCTTCACTGAACGTTGGACAAAGTGCCAACCACAAGGGTTCTTGCCATGGGTAAAGGAGGAGTTCTGATTTCTGCATCACACTCACCCCTGGGCAGTGATTGGAGATAAGGTCTCGGTTCTGAAGCCTGAAAACTGAGGTACAGAAGAGAGGATACCTAAGGCCATGGCGGGTTTTATGTGCTCAGTGTGCAGTCAGCTTTCTCGGTGTTGGTCAGGAGATCCGGGCTCAGGTTGTGTTCGACAGTGCATTAGTGCCCAGGTTAGACTATATTATTTCGGTAAAGTCGAGTGCTGTGTAGGTTGATCCTCATTTAAGGTGCCTGGGCAGCTCATGAGGCACTAATTTTTTTTCTAGAGGGCAGGCAGAGTGCTGCATTGTGGGTCCGGAATTGCCAAACTTGAGGGCTTCGGGGCCAGGAGTGTGAGGACGGAAGTGTGAGAAGACAAGGTAGACTTGGGTTTCAGGGCGAGGGCACGGCAGGTACCCCCTGCAGATCTGAACCAATATCTCATGCATCTGAAGTCAGGGCGAGGATCAGACGTTGGCTCAGGTTGGAGTTTCTGTGCATGACGGCCGCTTCATGAAGGGAGCGGAATCTCGAGGCCATTGAGGTTTTCCCACGTTGGGAGTTGTGGGATGCCCCCTTCAAGGATTCCTTCTGCGGGACAATTGAGACCTGTTGGACAGCTCCAGGACATCCCATATGGAATGACTCCAGAGCACCGTTCGCGGATGGATGCCTGGGAAGCCCGCCTCCCATTCCAATTGTCTCCTAGCAACAAGACAGTTTAGAGTTGATGGCTCTGCCGGAGCAACCAGGGTGGCTGAGTTGAAATGGACTTTCCTGAGGATGGGTCCTAATGTGTTTTTGTGTCCATGAGGGCCTTGGAATGGGGCGGTGGCACCGGGACCCTGAAGTACTCTCCTAAGCTTTGGACATGGCTCCCATGCACAGGTTTCCTTGTGGAGACGAGATGAGTTCTGATGGGTGCCTCAGGAAAACCCCTATGCTCGTATTGGAATCAGGCTTTTGAGGACACATGCCCGTAACCCAAAGCAATGGATCTTAATATGGCCTAGGGTCCAGTCTGGTTCAATCTTCTTCTCTATGGACATCCAACTATGGTATGAGTGGAGGTCGATTATCAGCTGGTGTCAGACAGCCCTTGTTTGTTCCGGGCGACCTACACTATTGGGATGACCTCAGGGACTTTGGAGGTTTCTCCTAATTTGTACGATTTTGGACCATGGAATGGGCAGAATTCCCATGGATTGGTAGGCACAGTCCTAATGTGTGGCTCTAGGGGCCCAGCCTGGAGGGTGTGTGGCCCAAGACTTTGAGGTCAGAAGTCTGAAAACACAAACTCAACTTAGGTTTGGGGACGTAGGTATGGCAGGCCCGATCTACAAACCATGAGAAAAACTCTTCAGGATATGAAGAAAGTGCGAGTCTGAGGCGCTTGCTCAGGCTTTTGTCTCTGGATTTTGTATCAGCGATGGCCGTGGAATGTCGGGGAGGCCTCATGCGCCATGGACGAATCTTCCTCTCTGAGGCTTTGGCCCGATTCCCAATTGCTTTTCGTCAATCTGTGGGATGGGAGGACTCCTTTCAGTTTTGTTACCTCAGGTGTCCCACCAAAAGAGGAATTCCAAAGCAAAGCCGTGGGGAAGACTGAAGGGACAACCCGAACTATGGTTAAAAATTGGGGCCTAGGGGCATGGCAAGCCCAATATGCTATCTCTTCATCCAGCCACTGAGTGGCCTTACTTGAGGACTGGGCTCAGCCTGAGGGTCACAATGTGTGTTTGTGACCAATGTGGCCCGCGAGCATGGGTGGGGCCTCATGGGCCACACTGGTTTCAACTACTCTGAACGTTGGACAGCATGCCAACCACAAGGTTTCTTGCCATGGGGAAGGAGTTCTGATTTCTGCATCACCTTCAACCCTGGGCAGTGATAGGAGATAAGGTCTAGGTTCTGAAACCTGAAAACCGAGGTTGGGAAGAGATGACGACCTAAGGCCATGGCGGCTCGATGTGCTCAGTGTGCGGCCAGCTGTCTGGGAGGGGCCAGGGGGTCCAGGCTCAGGCTGTGTCAGAAAGGACATTAGTGCCCTGGTCAGCCTATGTATTTGGGGTACAGCCAAGGTCGGTGCAGGTTGATCCTCATTTGGGGTTACTGGGTAGCCCCAGAGGACCATGTTTTTCTTCTGGAGGGCAGGAAGAGTGCTGCGTTGTAGTTCTGGATTGCCAAACTGGTGGGCTTGTGGGCCAGTAGTCTGACGACAAAAGTCTGAGAACACAAGCTAGGCTTAGGTTTCTGGGTGAGGCCATGGCAGGCACAATCTACAGACCTGAATTGAGATCTCGTGCATCTGAAGACAGGGCGAGGATCAGACGATCGCTCAGGTTGGAGTTTCTGTCCCTGATGGCCCCTTCATGAATGGGGGGGCATCACGAGGCCATGGGGGTTTTCCCACGATGGGAGTTGTGAGAAGCTCCAAAGTGCAGAGAGTCTTCTGCAGAACAATTGAGACCTGTTGTTTGGCTCCAGGCCAATGATTCTGAGCAGGGTTCTAAGGATGGATGGCTGGGTAGCCCACCTCGCATTCCAATTTTCTCCTAGCAACAAGACAGGTTAGATCTCCTGGATCTGTGGGGAGCAACCGAGGACGCTGAGTTGAAATGGACACCCCTGGGGATGGGTCCTAATGTGCTTTTGTGTCTATGGAGACCTTGGAATGAAGCGGTGGCACTGGGGCCCTAAAGGGTTCTCCTAAACAGAGGCTTTGACACAGCTCCAACGTGCAAGTTTCCCATGTGTAGATGAGATGTTTTCTGATGGGTGAGTCAAGAAACAGCTATATGCTGCTTTTGAAATCCAGGCCTCTGAGGAGAGATGCCTGGAAACCAAAGCAATGGATCTGATTAGTGCCTAGGGTCCTGTTCTTTCCTTTTTACCTCTGGGGACATCTGTCTATGGGTCTGAGTGCAGGTAGGTGCTCAGTTGGGCTCAGATTGTCCCTGGATCAGGGACTTTTGAGGTTTATCCTATTAGGAGGGTTGAGGCCATTGGAATGGGCACACACAATTCCCTTGGAGAGGCCAAGTACAGTCCTCAGGTTTGGCTCCAGGGTCCAGAGCCTGTAGGTTGTGTAGGCCAGGGCTGTTTGGACAGTTGTCTGAAAACACAAACTCGGCTTATGTTTCGGGTCATAGGTATGGCAGGACTGATCTACAGACCATGAGGAGAACTCTTCGGGATTTGAAAGAAGGGCGAGTGTGAGGCTCCTGCTCAAGTTTTTGTCTCTGTATATCGTGTCACTCATGGTCGTGGAATTTCTGGGTGACTTCATGGGAAATGGACGAGTCTTACTCTCTGGTGGTTTGGCCCCGTCCAAAGAGTTTGGGGTCATTCTGTGGGCTGGAAGAAGTCCGTTTGTTGTTGTTGTTGTTGTTGTTGTTGTTGTTGTTGTTGTTTTCTTTTTTAACCTCAGGTGTCCCACCAAATGAGGGATTCCAGAGCAGAGCCCTGGGGAGGGGCGACTGGACAATCAGAAATCTGGTTAAAAATTGGGGCCTAGGGACATGTCAAGCCCATTATGACATCTAATGGTCCAGCCACAAAGAGGACTTACTAGAGGATAGGACTCATGCTGAGGGTCACAATGCGTGTGTATGCCCTCGTCGCACTCAAGAATGGGCGGGGCCTCAGGGTGAATGCTGGTTTCTCCTTCACTGAACGTTGGACAAAGTGCCAACCACAAGGGTTCTTGCCATGGGTAAGGAGGAGTTCTGATTTCTGCATCACACTCACCCCTGGGCAGTGATTGGAGATAAGGTCTCGGTTCTGAAGCCTGAAAACTGAGGTACAGAAGAGAGGATACCTAAGGCCATGGCGGGTTTTATGTGCTCAGTGTGCAGTCAGCTTTCTCGGTGTTGGTCAGGAGATCCGGGCTCAGGTTGTGTTCGACAGTGCATTAGTGCCCAGGTTAGACTATATTATTTCGGTAAAGTCGAGTGCTGTGTAGGTTGATCCTCATTTAAGGTGCCTGGGCAGCTCATGAGGCACTAATTTTTTTTCTAGAGGGCAGGCAGAGTGCTGCATTGTGGGTCCGGAATTGCCAAACTTGAGGGCTTCGGGGCCAGGAGTGTGAGGACGGAAGTGTGAGAAGACAAGGTAGACTTGGGTTTCAGGGCGAGGGCACGGCAGGTACCCCCTGCAGATCTGAACCAATATCTCATGCATCTGAAGTCAGGGCGAGGATCAGACGTTGGCTCAGGTTGGAGTTTCTGTGCATGACGGCCGCTTCATGAAGGGAGCGGAATCTCGAGGCCATTGAGGTTTTCCCACGTTGGGAGTTGTGGGATGCCCCCTTCAAGGATTCCTTCTGCGGGACAATTGAGACCTGTTGGACAGCTCCAGGACATCCCATATGGAATGACTCCAGAGCACCGTTCGCGGATGGATGCCTGGGAAGCCCGCCTCCCATTCCAATTGTCTCCTAGCAACAAGACAGTTTAGAGTTGATGGCTCTGCCGGAGCAACCAGGGTGGCTGAGTTGAAATGGACTTTCCTGAGGATGGGTCCTAATGTGTTTTTGTGTCCATGAGGGCCTTGGAATGGGGCGGTGGCACCGGGACCCTGAAGTACTCTCCTAAGCTTTGGACATGGCTCCCATGCACAGGTTTCCTTGTGGAGACGAGATGAGTTCTGATGGGTGCCTCAGGAAAACCCCTATGCTCGTATTGGAATCAGGCTTTTGAGGACACATGCCCGTAACCCAAAGCAATGGATCTTAATATGGCCTAGGGTCCAGTCTGGTTCAATCTTCTTCTCTAGGGACATCCAACTATGGTATGAGTGGAGGTCGATTATCAGCTGGTGTCATACAGCCCTTGTTTGTTCTGAGCGACCTAAACTATTGGGATGACCTCAGGGACTTTGGAGGTTTCTCCTAATTTGTACAATTTTGGACCATGGAATGGGCAGAATTCCCATGGATTGGTAGGCACAGTCCTAATGTTTGGCTCTAGGGGCCCAGCCTGGAGGGTGTGTGGCCCAAGACTTTGAGGACAGAAGTCTGAAAACACAAACTCAACTTAGGTTTGGGGACATAGGTATGGCAGGCCCGATCTACAAACCATGAGAAAAACTCTTCAGGATATGAAGAAAGTGCGAGTCTGAGGCGCTTGCTCAGGCTTTTGTCTCTGGATTTTGTATCAGCGATGGCCGTGGAATGTCGGGGAGGCCTCATGCGCCATGGACGAATCTTCCTCTCTGAGGCTTTGGCCCGATTCCCAATTGCTTTTCGTCAATCTGTGGGATGGGAGGACTCCTTTCAGTTTTGTTACCTCAGGTGTCCCACCAAAAGAGGAATTCCAAAGCAAAGCCGTGGGGAAGACTGAAGGGACAACCCGAACTATGGTTAAAAATTGGGGCCTAGGGGCATGGCAAGCCCAATATGCTATCTCTTCATCCAGCCACTGAGTGGCCTTACTTGAGGACTGGGCTCAGCCTGAGGGTCACAATGTGTGTTTGTGACCAATGTGGCCCGCGAGCATGGGCGGGGCCTCATGGGCCACACTGGTTTCAACTACTCTGAACGTTGGACAGCATGCCAACCACAAGGTTTCTTGCCATGGGGAAGGAGTTCTGATTTCTGCATCACCTTCAACCCTGGGCAGTGATAGGAGATAAGGTCTAGGTTCTGAAACCTGAAAACCGAGGTTGGGAAGAGATGACGACCTAAGGCCATGGCGGCTCGATGTGCTCAGTGTGCGGCCAGCTGTCTGGGAGGGGCCAGGGGGTCCAGGCTCAGGCTGTGTCAGAAAGGACATTAGTGCCCTGGTCAGCCTATGTATTTGGGGTACAGCCAAGGTCGGTGCAGGTTGATCCTCATTTGGGGTTACTGGGTAGCCCCAGAGGACAATGTTTTTCTTCTGGAGGGCAGGAAGAGTGCTGCATTGTAGTTCTGGATTGCCAAACTGGAGGGCTTGTGGGCCAGTAGTCTGATGACAAAAGTCTGAGAACACAAGCTAGGCTTAGGTTTCTGGGTGAGGCCATGGCAGGCACAATCTACAGACCTGAATTGAGATCTCGTGCATCTGAAGACAGGGCGAGGATCAGACGATCGCTCAGGTTGGAGTTTCTGTCCCTGATGGCCCCTTCAAAAATGGGGGGGGCATCACGAGGCCATGGGGGTTTTCCCAAGATGGGAGTTGTGAGAAGCTCCAAAGTGCAGAGAGTCTTCTGCAGAACAATTGAGACCTGTTGTTTGGCTCCAGGCCAATGATTCTGAGCAGGGTTCTAAGGATGGATGGCTGGGTAGCCCACCTCGCATTCCAATTTTCTCCTAGCAACAAGACAGGTTAGATCTCCTGGATCTGTGGGGAGCAACCGAGGACGCTGAGTTGAAATGGACACCCCTGGGGATGGGTCCTAATGTGCTTTTGTGTCTATGGAGACCTTGGAATGAAGCGGTGGCACTGGGGCCCTAAAGGGTTCTCCTAAACAGAGGCTTTGACACAGCTCCAACGTGCAAGTTTCCCATGTGTAGATGAGATGTTTTCTGATGGGTGAGTCAAGAAACAGCTATATGCTGCTTTTGAAATCCAGGCCTCTGAGGAGAGATGCCTGGAAACCAAAGCAATGGATCTGATTAGTGCCTAGGGTCCTGTTCTTTCCTTTTTACCTCTGGGGACATCTGTCTATGGGTCTGAGTGCAGGTAGGTGCTCAGTTGGGCTCAGATTGTCCCTGGATCAGGGACTTTTGAGGTTTATCCTATTAGGAGGGTTGAGGCCATTGGAATGGGCACACACAATTCCCTTGGAGAGGCCAAGTACAGTCCTCAGGTTTGGCTCCAGGGTCCAGAGCCTGTAGGTTGTGTAGGCCAGGGCTGTTTGGACAGTTGTCTGAAAACACAAACTCGGCTTATGTTTCGGGTCATAGGTATGGCAGGACTGATCTACAGACCATGAGGAGAACCCTTCGGGATTTGAAAGAAGGGCGAGTGTGAGGCTCCTGCTCAAGTTTTTGTCTCTGTATATCGTGTCACTCATGGTCGTGGAATTTCTGGGTGACTTCATGGGAAATGGACGAGTCTTACTCTCTGGTGGTTTGGCCCCGTCCAAAGAGTTTGGGGTCATTCTGTGGGCTGGAAGAAGTCCGTTTGTTGTTGTTGTTGTTGTTGTTGTTGTTGTTGTTGTTTTCTTTTTTAACCTCAGGTGTCCCACCAAATGAGGGATTCCAGAGCAGAGCCCTGGGGAGGGGCGACTGGACAATCAGAAATCTGGTTAAAAATTGGGGCCTAGGGACATGTCAAGCCCATTATGACATCTAATGGTCCAGCCACAAAGAGGACTTACTAGAGGATAGGACTCATGCTGAGGGTCACAATGCGTGTGTATGCCCTCGTCGCACTCAAGAATGGGCGGGGCCTCAGGGTGAATGCTGGTTTCTCCTTCACTGAACGTTGGACAAAGTGCCAACCACAAGGGTTCTTGCCATGGGTAAGGAGGAGTTCTGATTTCTGCATCACACTCACCCCTGGGCAGTGATTGGAGATAAGGTCTCGGTTCTGAAGCCTGAAAACTGAGGTACAGAAGAGAGGATACCTAAGGCCATGGCGGGTTTTATGTGCTCAGTGTGCAGTCAGCTTTCTCGGTGTTGGTCAGGAGATCCGGGCTCAGGTTGTGTTCGACAGTGCATTAGTGCCCTGGTTAGACTATATAATTTCGGTAAAGTCGAGTGCTGTGTAGGTTGATCCTCATTTAAGGTGCCTGGGCAGCTCATGAGGCACTAATTTTTTTTCTAGAGGGCAGGCAGAGTGCTGCATTGTGGGTCCGGAATTGCCAAACTTGAGGGCTTCGGGGCCAGGAGTGTGAGGACGGAAGTGTGAGAAGACAAGGTAGACTTGGGTTTCAGGGCGAGGGCACGGCAGGTACCCCCTGCAGATCTGAACCAATATCTCATGCATCTGAAGTCAGGGCGAGGATCAGACGTTGGCTCAGGTTGGAGTTTCTGTGCATGACGGCCGCTTCATGAAGGGAGCGGAATCTCGAGGCCATTGAGGTTTTCCCACGTTGGGAGTTGTGGGATGCCCCCTTCAAGGATTCCTTCTGCGGGACAATTGAGACCTGTTGGACAGCTCCAGGACATCCCATATGGAATGACTCCAGAGCACCGTTCGCGGATGGATGCCTGGGAAGCCCGCCTCCCATTCCAATTGTCTCCTAGCAACAAGACAGTTTAGAGTTGATGGCTATGCCGGAGCAACCAGGGTGGCTGAGTTGAAATGGACTTTCCTGAGGATGGGTCCTAATGTGTTTTTGTGTCCATGAGGGCCTTGGAATGGGGCGGTGGCACCGGGACCCTGAAGTACTCTCCTAAGCTTTGGACATGGCTCCCATGCACAGGTTTCCTTGTGGAGACGAGATGAGTTCTGATGGGTGCCTCAGGAAAACCCCTATGCTCGTATTGGAATCAGGCATTTGAGGTCACATGCCCGTAACCCAAAGCAATGGATCTTAATATGGCCTAGGGTCCTGTCTGGTTCAATCTTCTTCTCTAGGGACATCCAACTATGGTATGAGTGGAGGTCGATTATCAGCTGGTGTCAGACAGCCCTTGTTTGTTCCGGGCGACCTACACTATTGGGATGACCTCAGGGACTTTGGAGGTTTCTCCTAATTTGTACGATTTTGGACCATGGAATGGGCAGAATTCCCATGGATTGGTAGGCACAGTCCTAATGTGTGGCTCTAGGGGCCCAGCCTGGAGGGTGTGTGGCCCAAGACTTTGAGGTCAGAAGTCTGAAAACACAAACTCAACTTAGGTTTGGGGACGTAGGTATGGCAGGCCCGATCTACAAACCATGAGAAAAACTCTTCAGGATATGAAGAAAGTGCGAGTCTGAGGCGCTTGCTCAGGCTTTTGTCTCTGGATTTTGTATCAGCGATGGCCGTGGAATGTCGGGGAGGCCTCATGCGCCATGGACGAATCTTCCTCTCTGAGGCTTTGGCCCGATTCCCAATTGCTTTTCGTCAATCTGTGGGATGGGAGGACTCCTTTCAGTTTTGTTACCTCAGGTGTCCCACCAAAAGAGGAATTCCAAAGCAAAGCCGTGGGGAAGACTGAAGGGACAACCCGAACTATGGTTAAAAATTGGGGCCTAGGGGCATGGCAAGCCCAATATGCTATCTCTTCATCCAGCCACTGAGTGGCCTTACTTGAGGACTGGGCTCAGCCTGAGGGTCACAATGTGTGTTTGTGACCAATGTGGCCCGCGAGCATGGGTGGGGCCTCATGGGCCACACTGGTTTCAACTACTCTGAACGTTGGACAGCATGCCAACCACAAGGTTTCTTGCCATGGGGAAGGAGTTCTGATTTCTGCATCACCTTCAACCCTGGGCAGTGATAGGAGATAAGGTCTAGGTTCTGAAACCTGAAAACCGAGGTTGGGAAGAGATGACGACCTAAGGCCATGGCGGCTCGATGTGCTCAGTGTGCGGCCAGCTGTCTGGGAGGGGCCAGGGGGTCCAGGCTCAGGCTGTGTCAGAAAGGACATTAGTGCCCTGGTCAGCCTATGTATTTGGGGTACAGCCAAGGTCGGTGCAGGTTGATCCTCATTTGGGGTTACTGGGTAGCCCCAGAGGACCATGTTTTTCTTCTGGAGGGCAGGAAGAGTGCTGCATTGTAGTTCTGGATTGCCAAACTGGTGGGCTTGTGGGCCAGTAGTCTGACGACAAAAGTCTGAGAACACAAGCTAGGCTTAGGTTTCTGGGTGAGGCCATGGCAGGCACAATCTACAGACCTGAATTGAGATCTCGTGCATCTGAAGACAGGGCGAGGATCAGACGATCGCTCAGGTTGGAGTTTCTGTCCCTGATGGCCCCTTCATGAATGGGGGGGCATCACGAGGCCATGGGGGTTTTCCCACGATGGGAGTTGTGAGAAGCTCCAAAGTGCAGAGAGTCTTCTGCAGAACAATTGAGACCTGTTGTTTGGCTCCAGGCCAATGATTCTGAGCAGGGTTCTAAGGATGGATGGCTGGGTAGCCCACCTCGCATTCCAATTTTCTCCTAGCAACAAGACAGGTTAGATCTCCTGGATCTGTGGGGAGCAACCGAGGACGCTGAGTTGAAATGGACACCCCTGGGGATGGGTCCTAATGTGCTTTTGTGTCTATGGAGACCTTGGAATGAAGCGGTGGCACTGGGGCCCTAAAGGGTTCTCCTAAACAGAGGCTTTGACACAGCTCCAACGTGCAAGTTTCCCATGTGTAGATGAGATGTTTTCTGATGGGTGAGTCAAGAAACAGCTATATGCTGCTTTTGAAATCCAGGCCTCTGAGGAGAGATGCCTGGAAACCAAAGCAATGGATCTGATTAGTGCCTAGGGTCCTGTTCTTTCCTTTTTACCTCTGGGGACATCTGTCTATGGGTCTGAGTGCAGGTAGGTGCTCAGTTGGGCTCAGATTGTCCCTGGATCAGGGACTTTTGAGGTTTATCCTATTAGGAGGGTTGAGGCCATTGGAATGGGCACACACAATTCCCTTGGAGAGGCCAAGTACAGTCCTCAGGTTTGGCTCCAGGGTCCAGAGCCTGTAGGTTGTGTAGGCCAGGGCTGTTTGGACAGTTGTCTGAAAACACAAACTCGGCTTATGTTTCGGGTCATAGGTATGGCAGGACTGATCTACAGACCATGAGGAGAACTCTTCGGGATTTGAAAGAAGGGCGAGTGTGAGGCTCCTGCTCAAGTTTTTGTCTCTGTATATCGTGTCACTCATGGTCGTGGAATTTCTGGGTGACTTCATGGGAAATGGACGAGTCTTACTCTCTGGTGGTTTGGCCCCGTCCAAAGAGTTTGGGGTCATTCTGTGGGCTGGAAGAAGTCCGTTTGTTGTTGTTGTTGTTGTTGTTGTTGTTGTTGTTGTTTTCTTTTTTAACCTCAGGTGTCCCACCAAATGAGGGATTCCAGAGCAGAGCCCTGGGGAGGGGCGACTGGACAATCAGAAATCTGGTTAAAAATTGGGGCCTAGGGACATGTCAAGCCCATTATGACATCTAATGGTCCAGCCACAAAGAGGACTTACTAGAGGATAGGACTCATGCTGAGGGTCACAATGCGTGTGTATGCCCTCGTCGCACTCAAGAATGGGCGGGGCCTCAGGGTGAATGCTGGTTTCTCCTTCACTGAACGTTGGACAAAGTGCCAACCACAAGGGTTCTTGCCATGGGTAAGGAGGAGTTCTGATTTCTGCATCACACTCACCCCTGGGCAGTGATTGGAGATAAGGTCTCGGTTCTGAAGCCTGAAAACTGAGGTACAGAAGAGAGGATACCTAAGGCCATGGCGGGTTTTATGTGCTCAGTGTGCAGTCAGCTTTCTCGGTGTTGGTCAGGAGATCCGGGCTCAGGTTGTGTTCGACAGTGCATTAGTGCCCAGGTTAGACTATATTATTTCGGTAAAGTCGAGTGCTGTGTAGGTTGATCATCATTTAAGGTGCCTGGGCAGCTCATGAGGCACTAATTTTTTTTCTAGAGGGCAGGCAGAGTGCTGCATTGTGGGTCCGGAATTGCCAAACTTGAGGGCTTCGGGGCCAGGAGTGTGAGGACGGAAGTGTGAGAAGACAAGGTAGACTTGGGTTTCAGGGCGAGGGCACGGCAGGTACCCCCTGCAGATCTGAACCAATATCTCATGCATCTGAAGTCAGGGCGAGGATCAGACGTTGGCTCAGGTTGGAGTTTCTGTGCATGACGGCCGCTTCATGAAGGGAGCGGAATCTCAAGGCCATTGAGGCTTTCCCATGTTGGGAGTTGTGGGATGCCCCCTTCAAGGATTCCTTCTGCGGGACAATTGAGACCTGTTGGACAGCTCCAGGACATCCCATATGGAATGACTCCAGAGCACCGTTCGCGGATGGATGCCTGGGAAGCCCGCCTCCCATTCCAATTGTCTCCTAGCAACAAGACAGTTTAGAGTTGATGGCTCTGCCGGAGCAACCAGGGTGGCTGAGTTGAAATGGACTTTCCTGAGGATGGGTCCTAATGTGTTTTTGTGTCCATGAGGGCCTTGGAATGGGGCGGTGGCACCGGGACCCTGAAGTACTCTCCTAAGCTTTGGACATGGCTCCCATGCACAGGTTTCCTTGTGGAGACGAGATGAGTTCTGATGGGTGCCTCAGGAAAACCCCTATGCTCGTATTGGAATCAGGCTTTTGAGGACACATGCCCGTAACCCAAAGCAATGGATCTTAATATGGCCTAGGGTCCAGTCTGGTTCAATCTTCTTCTCTAGGGACATCCAACTATGGTATGAGTGGAGGTCGATTATCAGCTGGTGTCAGACAGCCCTTGTTTGTTCTGAGCGACCTACACTATTGGGATGACCTCAGGGACTTTGGAGGTTTCTCCTAATTTGTACGATTTTGGACCATGGAATGGGCAGAATTCCCATGGATTGGTAGGCACAGTCCTAATGTGTGGCTCTAGGGGCCCAGCCTGGAGGGTGTGTGGCCCAAGACTTTGAGGACAGAAGTCTGAAAACACAAACTCAACTTAGGTTTGGGGACATAGGTATGGCAGGCCCGATCTACAAACCATGAGAAAAACTCTTCAGGATATGAAGAAAGTGCGAGTCTGAGGCGCTTGCTCAGGCTTTTGTCTCTGGATTTTGTATCAGCGATGGCCGTGGAATGTCGGGGAGGCCTCATGCGCCATGGACGAATCTTCCTCTCTGAGGCTTTGGCCCGATTCCCAATTGCTTTTCGTCAATCTGTGGGATGGGAGGACTCCTTTCAGTTTTGTTACCTCAGGTGTCCCACCAAAAGAGGAATTCCAAAGCAAAGCCGTGGGGAAGACTGAAGGGACAACCCGAACTATGGTTAAAAATTGGGGCCTAGGGGCATGGCAAGCCCAATATGCTATCTCTTCATCCAGCCACTGAGTGGCCTTACTTGAGGACTGGGCTCAGCCTGAGGGTCACAATGTGTGTTTGTGACCAATGTGGCCCGCGAGCATGGGCGGGGCCTCATGGGCCACACTGGTTTCAACTACTCTGAACGTTGGACAGCATGCCAACCACAAGGTTTCTTGCCATGGGGAAGGAGTTCTGATTTCTGCATCACCTTCAACCCTGGGCAGTGATAGGAGATAAGGTCTAGGTTCTGAAACCTGAAAACCGAGGTTGGGAAGAGATGACGACCTAAGGCCATTGCGGCTCGATGTGCTCAGTGTGCGGCCAGCTGTCTGGGAGGGGCCATGGGGTCCAGGCTCAGGCTGTGTCAGAAAGGACATTAGTGCCCTGGTCAGCCTATGTATTTGGGGTACAGCCAAGGTCGGTGCAGGTTGATCCTCATTTGGGGTTACTGGGTAGCCCCAGAGGACAATGTTTTTCTTCTGGAGGGCAGGAAGAGTGCTGCATTGTAGTTCTGGATTGCCAAACTGGAGGGCTTGTGGGCCAGTAGTCTGATGACAAAAGTCTGAAAACACAAGCTAGGCTTAGGTTTCTGGGTGAGGCCATGGCAGGCACAATCTACAGACCTGAATTGAGATCTCGTGCATCTGAAGACAGGGCGAGGATCAGACGATCGCTCAGGTTGGAGTTTCTGTCCCTGATGGCCCCTTCATGAATGGGGGGGGCATCACGAGGCCATGGGAGTTTTCCCAAGATGGGAGTTGTGAGAAGCTCCAAAGTGCAGAGAGTCTTCTGCAGAACAATTGAGACCTGTTGTTTGGCTCCAGGCCAATGATTCTGAGCAGGGTTCTAAGGATGGATGGCTGGGTAGCCCACCTCGCATTCCAATTTTCTCCTAGCAACAAGACAGGTTAGATCTCCTGGATCTGTGGGGAGCAACCGAGGACGCTGAGTTGAAATGGACACCCCTGGGGATGGGTCCTAATGTGCTTTTGTGTCTATGGAGACCTTGGAATGAAGCGGTGGCACTGGGGCCCTAAAGGGTTCTCCTAAACAGAGGCTTTGACACAGCTCCAACGTGCAAGTTTCCCATGTGTAGATGAGATGTTTTCTGATGGGTGAGTCAAGAAACAGCTATATGCTGCTTTTGAAATCCAGGCCTCTGAGGAGAGATGCCTGGAAACCAAAGCAATGGATCTGATTAGTGCCTAAGGTCCTGTTCTTTCCTTTTTACCTCTGGGGACATCTGTCTATGGGTCTGAGTGCAGGTAGGTGCTCAGTTGGGCTCAGATTGTCCCTGGATCAGGGACTTTTGAGGTTTATCCTATTAGGAGGGTTGAGGCCATTGGAATGGGCACACACAATTCCCTTGGAGAGGCCAAGTACAGTCCTCAGGTTTGGCTCCAGGGTCCAGAGCCTGTAGGTTGTGTAGGCCAGGGCTGTTTGGACAGTTGTCTGAAAACACAAACTCGGCTTATGTTTCGGGTCATAGGTATGGCAGGACTGATCTACAGACCATGAGGAGAACTCTTCGGGATTTGAAAGAAGGGCGAGTGTGAGGCTCCTGCTCAAGTTTTTGTCTCTGTATATCGTGTCACTCATGGTCGTGGAATTTCTGGGTGACTTCATGGGAAATGGACGAGTCTTACTCTCTGGTGGTTTGGCCCCGTCCAAAGAGTTTGGGGTCATTCTGTGGGCTGGAAGAAGTCCGTTTGTTGTTGTTGTTGTTGTTGTTGTTGTTTTCTTTTTTAACCTCAGGTGTCCCACCAAATGAGGGATTCCAGAGCAGAGCCCTGGGGAGGGGCGACTGGACAATCAGAAATCTGGTTAAAAATTGGGGCCTAGGGACATGTCAAGCCCATTATGACATCTAATGGTCCAGCCACAAAGAGGACTTACTAGAGGACAGGACTCATGCTGAGGGTCACAATGCGTGTGTATGCCCTCGTCGCACTCAAGAATGGGCGGGGCCTCAGGGTGAATGCTGGTTTCTCCTTCACTGAACGTTGGACAAAGTGCCAACCACAAGGGTTCTTGCCATGGGTAAGGAGGAGTTCTGATTTCTGCATCACACTCACCCCTGGGCAGTGATTGGAGATAAGGTCTCGGTTCTGAAGCCTGAAAACTGAGGTACAGAAGAGAGGATACCTAAGGCCATGGCGGGTTTTATGTGCTCAGTGTGCAGTCAGCTTTCTCGGTGTTGGTCAGGAGATCCGGGCTCAGGTTGTGTTCGACAGTGCATTAGTGCCCTGGTTAGACTATATAATTTCGGTAAAGTCGAGTGCTGTGTAGGTTGATCCTCATTTAAGGTGCCTGGGCAGCTCATGAGGCACTAATTTTTTTTCTAGAGGGCAGGCAGAGTGCTGCATTGTGGGTCCGGAATTGCCAAACTTGAGGGCTTCGGGGCCAGGAGTGTGAGGACGGAAGTGTGAGAAGACAAGGTAGACTTGGGTTTCAGGGCGAGGGCACGGCAGGTACCCCCTGCAGATCTGAACCAATATCTCATGCATCTGAAGTCAGGGCGAGGATCAGACGTTGGCTCAGGTTGGAGTTTCTGTGCATGACGGCCGCTTCATGAAGGGAGCGGAATCTCGAGGCCATTGAGGTTTTCCCACGTTGGGAGTTGTGGGATGCCCCCTTCAAGGATTCCTTCTGCGGGACAATTGAGACCTGTTGGACAGCTCCAGGACATCCCATATGGAATGACTCCAGAGCACCGTTCGCGGATGGATGCCTGGGAAGCCCGCCTCCCATTCCAATTGTCTCCTAGCAACAAGACAGTTTAGAGTTGATGGCTATGCCGGAGCAACCAGGGTGGCTGAGTTGAAATGGACTTTCCTGAGGATGGGTCCTAATGTGTTTTTGTGTCCATGAGGGCCTTGGAATGGGGCGGTGGCACCGGGACCCTGAAGTACTCTCCTAAGCTTTGGACATGGCTCCCATGCACAGGTTTCCTTGTGGAGACGAGATGAGTTCTGATGGGTGCCTCAGGAAAACCCCTATGCTCGTATTGGAATCAGGCATTTGAGGTCACATGCCCGTAACCCAAAGCAATGGATCTTAATATGGCCTAGGGTCCTGTCTGGTTCAATCTTCTTCTCTAGGGACATCCAACTATGGTATGAGTGGAGGTCGATTATCAGCTGGTGTCAGACAGCCCTTGTTTGTTCCGGGCGACCTACACTATTGGGATGACCTCAGGGACTTTGGAGGTTTCTCCTAATTTGTACGTTTTTGGACCATGGAATGGGCAGAATTCCCATGGATTGGTAGGCACAGTCCTAATGTGTGGCTCTAGGGGCCCAGCCTGGAGGGTGTGTGACCCAAGACTTTGAGGACAGAAGTCTGAAATCACAAACTCAACTTAGGTTTGGGGACGTAGGTATGGCAGGCCCGATCTACAAACCATGAGAAAAACTCTTCAGGATATGAAGAAAGTGCGAGTCTGAGGCGCTTGCTCAGGCTTTTGTCTCTGGATTTTGTATCAGCGATGGCCGTGGAATGTCGGGGAGGCCTCATGCGCCATGGACGAATCTTCCTCTCTGAGGCTTTGGACCGATTCCCAATTGCTTTTCGTCAATCTGTGGGATGGGAGGACTCCTTTCAGTTTTGTTACCTCAGGTGTCCCACCAAAAGAGGAATTCCAAAGCAAAGCCGTGGGGAAGACTGAAGGGACAACCCGAACTATGGTTAAAAATTGGGGCCTAGGGTCATGGCAAGCCCGATATGCTATCTCTTCATCCAGCCACTGAGTGGCCTTACTTGAGGACTGGGCTCAGCCTGAGGGTCACAATGTGTGTTTGTGACCAATGTGGCCCGCGAGCATGGGCGGGGCCTCATGGGCCACACTGGTTTCAACTACTCTGAACGTTGGACAGCATGCCAACCACAAGGTTTCTTGCCATGGGGAAGGAGTTCTGATTTCTGCATCACCTTCAACCCTGGGCAGTGATAGGAGATAAGGTCTAGGTTCTGAAACCTGAAAACCGAGGTTGGGAAGAGATGACGACCTAAGGCCATGGCGGCTCGATGTGCTCAGTGTGCGGCCAGCTGTCTGGGAGGGGCCAGGGGGTCCAGGCTCAGGCTGTGTCAGAAAGGACATTAGTGCCCTGGTCAGCCTATGTATTGGGGGTACAGCCAAGGTCGGTGCAGGTTGATCCTCATTTGGGGTTACTGGGTAGCCCCAGAGGACAATGTTTTTCTTCTGGAGGGCAGGAAGAGTGCTGCATTGTAGTTCTGGATTGCCAAACTGGTGGGCTTGTGGGCCAGTAGTCTGACGACAAAAGTCTGAGAACATAAGCTAGGCTTAGGTTTCTGGGTGAGGCCATGGCAGGCACAATCTACAGACCTGAATTGAGATCTCGTGCATCTGAAGACAGGGCGAGGATCAGACGATCGCTCAGGTTGGAGTTTCTGTCCCTGATGGCCCCTTCATGAATGGGGGGGCATCACGAGGCCATGGGGGTTTTCCCACGATGGGAGTTGTGAGAAGCTCCAAAGTGCAGAGAGTCTTCTGCAGAACAATTGAGACCTGTTGTTTGGCTCCAGGCCAATGATTCTGAGCAGGGTTCTAAGGATGGATGGCTGGGTAGCCCACCTCGCATTCCAATTTTCTCCTAGCAACAAGACAGGTTAGATCTCCTGGATCTGTGGGGAGCAACCGAGGACGCTGAGTTGAAATGGACACCCCTGGGGATGGGTCCTAATGTGCTTTTGTGTCTATGGAGACCTTGGAATGAAGCGGTGGCACTGGGGCCCTAAAGGGTTCTCCTAAACAGAGGCTTTGA